>NC_135447.1:11554383-12154383 GCF_051991255.1 Vanacampus margaritifer | reverse complement strand
TACTAGTAAATACAACACACAATAGTGACATTGGATGGCGTTTTGGAAAGTCTACACTACAGCTTGACCCGTGTTTTTTTTTAATGTCAATTTTCTGTTTTTTAAAATGTCGATTCTCAAAGGCAAACACGGCAGAAAGCAGGAAAAAAAAGAAAAAGTGATCTGATTGTGTCTTCTGCTGTCTTCAGTCTACACGCTCTTCGCTCTGTTTGAGTACCTGGTGGTCTTCTCCAACATGGCCTTCCACACCACCTCCATCTTGGACTTTGGCAAAAAATCTGTGATGGTGGCCGTACTGCCTGAAGACAAACGATACTGAAAACAACAGGACCCACTTTACGTTTTATACAACCGCAACATTTGAGCGATTGATTTATCTTGTGGCGTTTGGCATCTTAAGAGGGATTTTCCCATCCAATCTGCTTGTAAAAGTGTCGGGGCCGTCCCTTTTTTAAACTTGCTTTAGCCTACCCAATCGTTTCTTCTTCAAATGAAAATTTCCCCTGCAAATTCATTTTGTTCCCCATGAAGAATGAACATGCTCAAATGATCTGATAGGAAATCTCGTATTGGTGGCGGTCTCCTGTTTGACAAAATCAAAATTGCTGTAGTCGGCAGATGCCTGTAAATAGTGCGTAACTAATAAGCTAAGTCGCTAGTGGCTAGCTCTAGCGAATTAAAAAACATAAAGACTTGATATCTAATACCTTATGAATTGTTACCATTAAGTATTTGATGCCATGATAGTTTTTTTCTTTTCTTTTTTTCTTCAGGGGTTAATGACCAGTTTTAAAAACATTGCTAGTACTGTACAATCTTAAGATCGTGGCTAACTTGGTAGCATGCTAGTTTATGACAAGACAGCTGAAACACTGTTTGCAAATGACGACTTTTCCACAGATGATGACTTTGCCTTTGTTGTGTAGTTGCATGACTGTCATTTTTTGGCTGACAGCGCAAAGAGGGGAAGATGAGGCTTAGGGTTGCCAACTCCCTGAAAAATAAATAAGGGACACCTCATGGACAAGGAAGGCCGACCCTTTTGCCTTCAACCTTGTGTGAGTTTTGTAGGTGAAATATTTTTTGTTGAACAGGATGCATATGTTTGAATGATATTAACCCATGGAAAAGTTATTATTCAGAAATGTACTTTAATATAAACTAACAAAATTAACTTATCAAAATAAATCTCTCAGAGAAACCGTTCCTTCATAACTTAAAAGTGTACACATGAATATAAAACAATATGTAATAAGCAGAACATTCATCCTGTAATTTATGTTCATCTTAATGTCACATGTGGAGATTATTTTTCCCATTTATATTTTATCTTCATCATACAGTGTTCTGATCAGTCGGCTTTAGAGCACAGTTAGCTGAGTTATAGCTTAAACTATGCTTACAGTGTAATAGACATGGGCTACTCTGCAGCAATTACGTATACATTTTTACTGTATATTAAGTCGTATATCAACTGCATGTACAGTAAAAAATTATACATACCTGTTTTAACTTGTTTAACTTGGCAATGTATCTATAATTGATCAAAGATTACGTTTATGTAATATCTATTTTAACGTAGCCGACTTCGCAATCAATTTTACTTGTTTATAACACGCCAAAAAATATTATAGGTTTTCCATACAATGCTGACATCCATTGTGCATTTCCATATTAACCTTGATCAGAGGGTTAAAGAATTGGCTGGAGAATGTCCATTTACAATTGTTCAATAAAGTTAGTTGGAAAAGAAATCCAGCTGACGTCAAAACCTTGAAAAGAAAACATTAAAATATGTCATTTAAATAACAAAATGTATTGACTGAAATTGTCCAAACGTAGATAAACCTAAGAATATAAAACAGGATAATTGAAGATTTAAGAAATAAATTTAAAAAATAGATTGAAGCGCCGTCGAGGTTGCCGATGACGTCAGTACATCAGCGCTAACGAAACGCGCGATTCAGAAGTGTTCACTTCGGTTTGGTTTCTTTTTGAGCAGTTCGCAAGTCACAACACATCACAAAAATTGTCCGTCCGTCCGTCTTCTTCCGCTTATCCGAGGTCGGGTCGCGGGGGCAGCAGCTTTAGCAGGGAAGCCCAGACTTCCCTCTCCCCAGCCACTTCAGCCAGCTCATCCGACGGGACCCCAAGGCGTTCCCAGGACAGCCGAGAGACATAGTCTCTCCAGCGTGTCCTGGGTCGTCCCCGGGGCCTGCTGCCGGTAGGACATGCCCGGAACACCTCCCCAGGGAGGCGTCCAGGAGGCATCCGAACCAGATGCCCGAGCCACCTCAACTGGTTCCTCTCAACGTGGAGGAGCAGCGACTCGGCGCTGAGTCCCTCTCGGATGACCGAGCTTCTCACCCTATCTCTAAGGGAGAGCCCGGCTACCCTGCGGAGGAAACTCATTTCGGCCGCTTGTATCCGGGATCTTATTCTTTCGGTCACGACCCACAGCTCGTTACCATAGGTGAGGGTAGGAACGTAGATCGACCGGTAAATCGAGAGCTTTGCCTTTCGGCTCAGCTCTTTCTTCACCACAACGGACCGATACAGCGTCCGCATCACTGCAGACGCTGCACCGATCCGCCTGTCGATCTCCCGCTCTAACCTACCCTCACTCGTGAACAAGACTCCAAGATACTTGAACTCCTCCACTTGGGGCAGGACCTCCTCCCCGACCCGGAGAGGGCACTCCACCCTTTTCCGACTGAGGACCATGGTCTCGGATTTGGAGGTGCTGATCCTCATCCCAACCGCTTCACACTCGGCTGCGAACCGCTCCAGTGAGAGCTGGAGGTCACGGCTTGAAGAAGCCAACAGCACCACATCATCTGCAAAAAGCAGAGATGCAATGCTGAGGCCACCAAACCGGACCCCCTCAACGCCTCGGCTACGCCTAGAAATTCTGTCCATAAAAGTTATGAACAGAATCGGTGACAAAGGGCAACCTTGGCGGATTCCAACCCTCACCGGAAACAAATTCGACTTACTGCCGGCAATGCGGACCAGACTCTGACATCGGTCGTACAGGGACCGAATGGCCCGTATCAGGGGGCTCGGTAACCCATACTCCCGAAGCACCCCCCACAGAACTCCCCGAGGTACACGGTCAAACGCCTTCTCCAAGTCCACAAAGCACATGTGGACTGGTTGGGCGAATTCCCACGCACTCTCGAGGACCCTGCTGAGGGTGTAGAGCTGGTCCACTGTTCCACGGCCGGGACGAAAACCACACTGCTCCTCCTGGATCCGAGATTCGACCTCCCGACGGACCCTCCTCTCCAGCACCCCTGAATAGACCTTACCTGGGAGGCTGAGGAGTGTGATCCCTCTAAAGTTGGAACACACCCTCCGGTCCCCCTTCTTAAAAAGGGGAACCACCACCCCGGTCTGCCAATCCAGAGGCACCGTCCCCGATGTCCACGCGATGCTGCAGAGACGTGTCAACCACGACAGCCCCACAACATCCAGAGCCTTCAGGAACTCCGGGCGGATCTCATCCACCCCCGAGGCCCTGCCACCGAGAAGCTTTCCAACCACCTCGGCGACTTCGACCCCAGAGATAGGGGAGCCCACCTCAGAGTCCCCAGACCCTGCTTCCTCAAAGGAAGGCGTGTTGGTGGAATTGAGGAGGTCTTCGAAGTACTCTCCCCACCGGTTCACGACGTCCCGAGTTGAGGTCAACAGCACTCCGTCTCCACTATACACAGTGTTAACGGTGCACTGCTTTCCTCTCCTGAGACGCCGGATGGTGGACCAGAATTTCCTCGAAGCCGTCCGGAAGTCGTTTTTCCATGGCCTCACCGAACTCCTCCCATGCCCGAGTTTTTGCCTCAGCGACCGCCAAAGCCGCATTCCGCTTGGCCAGCCGGTACCCGTCAGCAGCCTCCGGAGTCCCACAGGCCAAAAAGGCCCGATAGGACTCCTTCTTCAGCTTGACGGCATCCCTTACCGCTGGTGTCCACCAGCGGGTTCGAGGATTGCCGCCACGACAGGCACCAACCACCTTACGGCCACAGCTCCGATCGGCCGCCTCAACAATTGAAGCGCGGAACATGGTCCACTCGGACTCAATGTCCCCCGCCTCCCCCGGGACAATGGAGAAGCTCTGCCGGAGATGGGCGTTGAAACTCTTTCTGACAGGGGATTCTGCCAGACGTTCCCAGCAGACCCTCACAGTACGTTTGGGCCTGCCTGGTCGGACCGGCATCTTACCCCGCCATCGGAGCCAACACACCACCAGGTGGTGATCAGTTGACAGCTCCGCCCCTCTCTTAACCCGAGTGTCCAACACATACGGCCGCAAGTCCGATGACACGACTACAAAGTCGATCATCGAACTACGGCCTAGGGTGTCCTGGTGCCAGGTGCACATATGGACACTCTTGTGCTTGAACATGGTGTTCGTTATGGACAGTCCGTGGCGAGCACAGAAGTCCAATAACAAAACACCACTCGGGTTTCGATCGGGGGGGCCATTCCTCCCAATCACGCCCCTCCAGGTCTCACTGTCATTACCCACGTGAGCGTTGAAGTCCCCCAGTAGAACGAGGGAGTCTCCAGGGGGTGCGCTACTCCAGCACACCCTCCAAGGACTCCAGAAAGGGTGGGTACTCTGAGCTGCTGTTCGGTGCATAAGCACAAACAACAGTCATGACCCGTCCCCCCACCCGAAGGCGGAGGGAGGCTACCCTCTCATTCACCGTGGTAAACCCCAACGTACAGGCGGCTAGCTGGGGGGCAATGAGTATGCCCACACCTGCTCTGCGCCTCTCACCGTGGGCAAGTCCAGAGTGGAAGAGGGTCCAGCCCCTCTCGAGAGGATTGGTACCAGAACCCAAGCCGTGTGTGGAGGCGAGTCCGACTATATCTAGTCGGAACTTCTCAGCCTCGCACACCAGCTCGAGCTCCTTCCCTGTCAGAGAGGTGACATTCCATGTCCCCAGAGCTAGCTTCAGTAGCCGGGGGTCAGACCGCCAAGGCCCCCGCCTTTGGCTGCCACCCAACTCACTGCGCACCCGACCCCTTTGGCCCCTTCCACCGGTGGTGAGCCCATGGGAAGACAAAAATTGTCTTAATGATAAAAGGACCACATTAGCAATCTAAACTGACAATATTTGTCACATCTCAGGCAATTCATTTGTGTATTTATTCAATCTATTTTATTATTTATTCAATACATTTTGCTTTTATACTCTTAGGTTTATTTACAATTTTTACGATTCCGTTTTCAAGGGACGGTTGGCAACCCTTTGAGGCTAGACAGAGAGGAAAAAGGGAGAAAGCAAGATGAAACAGGTGAGAACATGATCAGGTAGTCATGGAGACCATCAGCATCTTTTAGATTACTTGTATTGAATAGTGCACATGGACAGTTTATGGTGTAGGACAACATTTGATGTATTCGCCTCAGAAATGGTGCTTGTGTTTTGAAAAGTTTGGAACTACTTCCTTACACAACGTTTGAATGTATGTTCAAGAGGGAGGTAGCTGCATACAGAGAATGCTAAGTGGGCAAGAACAGGATGGAGAGACGAGGGACACGCAGGGTGCAAGATCTGGACGACGCAGGGGAGAAAATGAAGACTGTAAAAAAAGCAAATCATAGCTACACGCAATTTTTATGGATGTTTGGGTTGCTAAGGAAGAAGACAATGACAGAGTTTTGAAGGTGAAAGTTAGCAGCAGACCAGACACAGACAGGTACACACATTTTTATTTTTTTTGCATCACAAGCTCTATGGAAATGTAGCTGATGTGGTATCCTGATATTGGTAAAAACTATTTGTTTTGAATTTCAAATGTCATTTCCCCCCACTAGCATTCATTATATTTTCCAAGTACTGTATAGTTTACTTTGAAAATGAATGTGTTGTGACTGTGCAAATATCCATAAAGGATCAAATACAACATGGAAATTCAATGTAGTGGTTATTCTCACAATTAAAATCAATTTTGGTAACCGGAAATCTTTTATGACAGGTTACTCAAATTCAGCCATCCAAATAGTCTTTTTCTTTATCTATGACTTTAGTGGTTCAGGACTGCATTGTTTAGCTCACGCTGCCATCTAATGCCTCAGGCATGTAACAGTACAGTCACATTGTGAATTGGACAAACCAAAAATCAAGGGTATGTACTACATTTATTACTCAAATGAAAAGGTTTCATTATAGAAGCAATTTATTTCTTCTTGAAAAAACGTATGTGATGTCCTGTGCTGCTGCCACTCACAGGTCAGTCTTGGTACTACGCAATGTGTTGATCAGCTCGAGTACGCCGTACACACTAAGTCTGTTTTGTGGGAACTTTTTCCTGTCAAGCGTTATTTCAGTTTTTATAAAGTTATACGAAGATAGAATACAGCTTGTCCATTAAGTGTCTTTCCACTTTACAGTGGCTGCCTTGTGGAGTTTGTGTATCAATGTTGCTGCAATATACCACAATACCTTGTGCCTTTTTGCCAAAGGTGTTAATTCACCAGATCTAATCTTTTGTTATTTATTTTTTAAACCTGAAAGAGACTTTGTTGACACCCTGTGTGATGATCAAATAAATGTTTATTATGTTGTATCATGGCATTTTGGGTCTTTTTTCTTTTTTAAGAGCAGTGTTTTTAGTTTCCAAACGGCATGAAAGGCGCTAGGTTCCTCCTAAAGTTTGATGACAGCTTGAGCAAAAGGGAAAATAGTTTGCAGTCAGGAAAAGGAAGCAGTTTCCTGCTTCTGAGGAGTCGCCGCGAAGGAAAAGGCCACATCCGGAAACGGAGGAGAATTCACGCCATCGCCAGTCGACTCCTCCTCCCCAAGTGCCTCAGCAGGAAATCTTCTTCTTTGTCATTTTTCACCATTAAAGTCACTTTTGCCATATTCTTATATTAAAACAATTTAATTATAAAATTATCGAGAGGGATCTGAGGACTATTCCAGCTGACTAAAGCCGAGAAGTGGCGTGCAGCCTGGACTAGTCACTAACCAATCACAGGGCACATAAAGACAAATCACACTTAAAAGTCTTCTACAAACATACCATGCATATTTTGGGAATGTGGGAGGGATCTAGAGAGGATAGACAAACTCCACACAGGAAGACCAGAGATGAGATTTGACCGCAAATCTCAGAACTGTGAGGCAGATGTGTTAACCACTAGGCCAATGTCACGATTCAATACCTGCTATTTTTGTTTGTGTATTTTTGCTGAATTATAACGTGATGTACTTTGTTTTGGGATGTAATTCCTATCTTGGTTACTAGGTGGCGCTGTGGCAGTACAATGTTGTGTTCACTAAATTTAAAAGGAGAGAAAAGAGGAAGTGTTCCCAAAGGCCTCATTTTGGCTGAAGAAATTAGAAGCTATGGGCTTCATTTTACGTTGCACATTTTTCATGTATATTGTGAGGTGATAAGTTTGTTAGTTTAGCGGGAGGGGGGGGGGGGGGGTTGTTATCTATTTGTATTATTTTAATGTGTTTCAAATGACTTATATATAGCGAGAGAGACAGAGACAGAGAGAGAGAGAGAGTGCCTCGTCGCCATTAAAAAAAAAAAAATCAAAATCACATTTTGAAAAGCTAACATCAAGTCTCTGAAGCACAAATGAGCCCTGTTTTTTTGTTTTTTGTTGTTGTTCTTAGAGCAGCACGCAAGGCTTCTTGGTGACGACGGGCTCCGGGTTAAGGTAGGCCCTGACGGCCTCCGTGAACACGTCCTTGATGCCGTCCTGGTTGAGCGCCGAACACTCCAGGTAGCGCACGGCTTGGATCTGGCGTGCGAGCGCGGCGCCCTGGTGGTGAGTGACGGGCGCCTGGTTCTGCTCCTTCAGCTTCCTCTGGGTGTCGGCGTCGTTTCGGAGGTCGCTCTTGGTGCCCACCAGGAGGATGGGGACGCCGGGGCAGTGGTGTGACACCTGACGGGCGAGCCAGTGTAAGCAAACGCTCACCAAAACAAAGACGTGGGTCTTCCCACCTCAGGGTGCCATTTGTGTTTGATGTTCTCGTAGGAGGCGGGGCTTGAGATGGAGAAGCAGATGATGAAGACGTTGGTCTGCGGGTAGGAAAGCGTCCTCAGGCGGTCGTACTCCTCCTGGCCTGCCGTGTCCCACAGGTTCAAGCTGATGATCCTGCTGTCCACTGTCACCTGAACGCACCACGAGCACTAGTAAGTTCAGTAATTAAGGTCAATTCGTTCTAGCCCATTCCCCAATTTATATATATATATATATATATAATATTGTACTTTATAAAAACAGAATACTAGCATTCAAGCAGAATGGCATCATGATTTCATGTTACAATAACTCTCGCTCCTGGAGTGCCTTTGTTGGCCAGTGGGAGGCAGTATAGTGCAGTCAGGCAGACACAAACGCAGATGAGTGGCACTTGTGCTGCTGCTGCGCATGCGCACCTGACTGCTGTAGTTGTCAAAGACGGTGGGGATGTACTCTTTGGGAAACGCGCCGGTGGTGTAGGAGATGAGGAGGCAGGTCTTCCCCACGGCGCCGTCGCCCACCACCACGCACTTGATTGTCTGCATGATCGCACCTACCTGCAACATGTTCACATCAGTGAGTGTAGCGTAATTGGCACCCACACCCGCCATCATTTAAAAAAAAAAATATATAGTCAAAATGTTAAAACTACGTTGACCTTTCCACCAGACTGGATTCAATGAATTGTTCAGAGACTCGTTACAGTTCGTCCCATCGTCTTGCTTCTGAGAAGAGAAAAGTCGAGGGTTTGTTTGCGTCAGTACTGCATTTGTCATCTTAAAATGCTAACTTCCTTAGCATAAGGCTAAAAGGCTGAAATGAGTCATTATGAAAACAAAAAAGTAATTATCACGTAATGAATGAAATTGGTTTAAAACAAATTAGAATAATTAATTGATTATTTTATATATCTCTTTCCAATAAATTACTAAGAAAATTGAATTTTAACAGCTAATTTTTTGGGGGTATCTTATTGTTTACTGACATTTACGTGAATTCAAAAGTATTTTCTTACATTAATGAAACACCTGACTTATTGCACTTTAAAACAATTCAGAATATTTTTAATTAATATTTACAAATATTGAATTAGAATTATGAAAATATTTTCATCTCATCCTTGCTGATGTCCATTTTGTGTAACATTTAAGTGATTATAATGTGTTACTTTCATTAATCAACTAAATCATTTGACCAGTTACTACCTCCGCAAAATTTATCTGGAGTTTTTCTCATGTCCTTGACATTTAAGAACAATTGATGTGCCATCATAAATCGATATCGGATTGAATTGAAGTGAATCAAAATTGAATCACACTGAACTCTTGCGAATAGAAATCGAATGGATTCAGGAAATTAGAATGGATACCCAGCCCTAAATGAAACTCTTATTTCAAGTCAGGACTGTAAATGTTGACTAATCCCGACAAGTCAACTTGATGAAATGATATTCCGTCGGTTTGAGTGACATTCATGTGTCATTTCAACCCAGACCTGGGCTCGTAACTCAATTGGAGGCCCGCGTGGCTTTGGAATTCGCATCGAGCTGCATGCCGTTAGAAAAAGTGATCTTATTATTCCAGTGGACGTGGCGCCAAAGAATGAAATACAAACTGTGAGAATGCAGCTCAGCCCAGACTCCCGGGATGTCGCCCCACCCTCATCTCACTTTGGGTGGAGGTCGGCTCAGCGCGCTCCTTCCACAAACTTCAAACTGTTTGGTTTTTCGGTATCCACATTTTTCTTTTGCTCACACAAAATTTGGCCTCCATTTCCCAGCCGGAGTAGCTTGATTTGGGAGGGAGGCTGCCAGGATGCCCTCCCACCCACTCTCTAAGTCATAGTCTTACTCTTCCCCCAAAAATGTTGGAATGCGGCAGTTTTTTAGTGGACTAGACTAGATCGGGGAATCGTGCCAAAAAGAAAAACACAAAAACCACATTGACTATTATTTAGCCAGTTTTGAGGTCGCAGCTTATCCCAGCTGACTTTGGCGCGGTACACTCTAGACTGGTCGCCAGCCAATCACAGGGCACGCTCATTTTGCTGTCAAGAGATGTCGATGCGAGTGAAAAAAAAATGTGTTGAAATGTTGTCATGTTGAAACTTCAAACGTTAAACTGACAAAAGGAAGCTTTCGTGTTGAAATGAAGACCAGGCGCTTTGTGAAATTTGTTTTCTCGCTAATAAAAAACCTGAAAACATTCCGCTCGTCGTCTTCAGGACGACGACAAAAAGATAATCAATGGTTTCATCAGATTTTTTTCAAGATGGCCCGATAGGAAAAACGTTTCTTGCTAAAGTAAAATATGCGAAGGTTGTTTCCTAACCCGACAACGTCATAGCAGATGAAGCTGTAAACTGGCCCCGACAGAAGAAATGATTGAGCGCAAGAAAGGGGAAGTGTTGCGAGCAGGGGGGAAAAGGAGGAAGAAGGACAAATATCAGTCAAGTGCAGCGGCTCCGGGTGACTCATTAACAATTTCGTTGTGTCAAAACGCAACTGGTGCAAAGTCATGATAGTGATAAGTGAGCTCTCAGCTTTCACACTTGTAAATTATAGTTACATTAGTTACTTACAGTTAATTGATCAACAAATATTTTGTATTATAATAATATTTAGCTATTTTGGGACCGTACCAAAATGTGTAAAAAAAAAATTTTTTTTATAAGGAAGTAAGAAGAAATGTTACACTTCCATCTGGTCAGCTGAGCTCTCTATTTTTACTTCTCGCTGGTTTTGTGTCTGCTGACCTGTTGAGGAACTGCCTCATCCCTCCGACAAACACTCCATGGGAAAATGTCTAATATTGGTGCAACGTTGACATTTTTGCAGCTATGTCATCTCATTTTTGGGGCTCTTGCAAATAGGCGGAAATCCCAAACTCGACAGGCGAGGAAATTCCCACTACAAAATGGCCGCTGAATTAGATAAGCAAGAGCTGGCTATTGGACAACAACAAATGTACAGCCTACACATTTTAAGAATACCATTAGCATTATGCTAAAGACGAATAGCTTTTTTTTTCTGCCATGACAGATCAAAAAAGCTACAATAACGAGATACATATAGTGATATTGCAAGGCGATTAACTTACAAAATAGATCATGTAAGTGGATAAATAAGATCGTTGGAATCTTTAAGTAAAGTATCTTACTAAAATAGATGAGCCAAGCAGATCGACAAGATCGGTATTACAGCATAAGAAAACTAGCAAGCTAAAATAGCTAGCCAAGACAGATTGATATTATACGTAAACTAGTTTACTCCAATCAGTAAGTCCCTAGTGAAGACTTATTCATATAAGTAAACTAAGCTAAGTAGCTATCTCTGATCCATTCATGTAATTCAAAAACTAGCTTGCTAAAATTGATAAGCTAAGTACGTAAGCTAATTTAGATCAATCATGTATGTAAACTAGTTGGCTAAAAACAGATAAGTAGCTAGCAATGATAGCAGGATTAGACCCTGACTCGCTAGCTAAGAAAACTAGCTTGCTTTAGTTGATGTACACCGTATAGCAATGCTGCGCAATAGATGGATGCATCCAGAATAGCTGAAGCCGTCTTTCTGCTGATTTCATATTCCAACTGAAGTCCAAGTTTACAGGATGTCATCTAGCTAACAATTGTGCCTCTCATAGACACTCTGACAATAGAGGAACTAGTGTGTGTGTGTGTGTGTGTGTGTGTGTGTGTGTGTGTGCGTGTGTGCGTGTGTGCGTGTGTGTGTGTGTGTGTGTGTGTTGAAAGTGAAGCAGGAAGGGTTTGTCCACTGCTAGTCTTCATCCAACCAGTAGCAACAGCATCCACAATGAATATGATTGTCAAAATCAGGCCACCATCCAAACATAACGGATATAATGATAATGATAATAAATCCAAAATATTCAACTAAAAGATTACAATGCTATACTGATCATCAGTATTATTGCAGCACTTTATTCTAAATGTGTTCCAATCAGATCATTTTGTTATTTTGTTCTGACACAGTTGATTCATACCCCCCCCCCCCCTTTTACTGTAGTACCTGTTTATGCCTTGTGTTTAAATCACAATCAATAATGCAATCATGTACTAATGTTGCAATATTGGGTCATAAATAATAGCAGTTATTATTTCCATTCTCTGTCATTGCTTGCCTCAAGTTAGCGTTGTTCCCGTTTGCTGTTATGAAAATATGTATTCGGACACACATGTACAGAATGAAAACTACTCACCAGTCATCAGTCCTGTTCGATCACACTGGCTGCGTTGACTTGCGCTCAGTGTGTCTGTACATGTTTTGTGTGAATGTGCATGGGTGGAGCATGAAAAGCAGCAGCAGGAGGAGGAAGAGGAAGTTTACTGTTGTCCGCCTCGTGTCGAGTTGTGTCGTGTGTGTGTGTGCTGGTATTCATATCTTTTGTGAAGAGCTTGTGCAGCCTAGTGGGGATCTCAGGACTCGTGTCTGTTGTCACTTGGCGTTTGGAAGTTTGAAAACGCAATTACAAATAATGCATTAAATGTACTATTAAAAAGTTAAAAACAACTAAACTGTACTTAGGCAGTGATTCTTTGGCACATCACTAGAGGGAGCCCGTGTATCACTAGAGGTACACCTATACTACACAGGGAATCAGTGGACTATCAATTCAGCTTGTTATTATCCTCATATGTAACTCCTTTATACATGTGCACTTACATTTAGTTAAAACATCCCAAAATGGTTGTCAGGTTCGTGTATATAATATAAAAACAAACATTTTCTTTTTACTGCTTACTTGAAGTTGGTTTTCCTCTGTAGCTGAATTCGCATGTCCCATCTTTGATCATTAGGGGGCGCTATTGAATTATTTGAATGATGCCTTCCGGTCCCAGTTGCTGTGGGAAATGAGAGAACCTGAAACAAACAAGGGAGGAGAAAGAAAATGGAAAAAAAACATACATTTTATTATTTAAAAAATATATATTTTTTAGGAAGCATGGGTTCGAAAGTCCGATTTTTTTATGAAAGAAAATAAAAACATATCTTCACCAGGAAAAAAGAGTATTTTGCTAGACAAAAGTTGTATTTTTCAGGGACGAAAGTTGCATTTATTTGAGGGGGAAATTAGCTTTTGCTAAAATAATATATATATATTTTTTTACAAAAAATATTTTTGGGGGGAGAAAATTCTTATTTTTGTGTGTAAAAAAGTTGTATATTTTCGTGGAAAAAATATAATAACGTGAATTATTTGGCAACAAATATATTTTGGAGAAAAGTTTTTAATCTTCCAAGAATTTTTTTTTTTTTAACCTAGAAAAAAAAGTTTGTCATGATAAAAAGTTGTAATCTTGTGACAATAAAATTATAAAAGTAACACAGTTAGACAATTGAAAAGTTTGACTATTGTGAAAACAACTTGGTTTTTTTGTGATATTTTTTTCCCAAAATGGTGATTGTTTAAAAATAAGTGAGATCCTTACAAGAATAAAATCATAATAATTTTAATTTGAATGTTATTATAATAATAGTTTTTGGTGATTTTTATTGTTGAAAAATCTAAACCTAAACTTTTGAATTTTTACAACCCTAACCCTAATCTTGTAAAAGCAAAAAAGCTGCTGCTGCTGATACTTAATTTTTTTAAATGCCTATGTAAATAAAGCTGTTAATACTTTGAACAATGTGCACCAGGCAACTTCTGAACTTCAATTAATGAGCACGAGACGACATCATGTGGAAACATTTTTTGTTGAGGGTCCCTGAATGCAACACAGGCGGATCTCTGGATGCCCCCCCCCCCCCTCTCTCTCTCTCTCAGCAGCTGTTTCAGTTTGACTCTGCCAAAGAAGTAAGAGTGTGATCATCATCAGCGGCGCTTTGTTGGTGATTTGTCTTGCTCGTCCACTTATTTGGACCTGATCTAAAGGCCTCCGATGGATTAGAGAGGAGACCCCGCTGCACATGTGAGTGATGGCTTGAGTTTGTGGACACATTTCACAAGGCATGTTGACTGACGGCTGACCTCCAGCACAAACGCTCCCATTTTCTTATGAGGAAATGGAAGATGTTGATGTTTGGGGAGGGGTTCTCTTCTTCTAAATCATTTGAAATCAGTCTTGCATAAGTCTTATGTCTTCGTACAAATGTGTCCACTTTTGAAATAGTAGAGTACTTTTTTTTTGCATAACATTGTGCTTGTATATGTAAAGTGTTGCATTTGTTTTCATGGAATCAGATGTTTGACGCATGTCCTGTCCTGTCGGTGGTCCCCAGACATGGCGCGTGTGTGTTTGTGGCTAGTGTGTGTCCTGAGCGTCTGTGTGGGCAAGGGTGACCGTGCCCAGCCGGACCACCAACATCACCATTCAGAAGAAGCATCAGGTAGGGGACAAAGATCTGCACGTGTGTGTGTGTGTGTGTGTAAATAGCATTCCACTATTATTTCTGCGGTGGGAAAAGTACGGCTTACGTTATGGAGAGTCTTGTAATGTTGACTTCAATAATTTGAAAGTAAAAATGTATTTATTTATTTTTTGCTGCAATTCGATGGACACTGTGCTGTTCCTTCTGATGTGAGCACCTTGGCCACCTGGGGGCAGTATAATACACACATGGAGATGGGAGGAGGAAGAAGCTGGTCAAAACTCCTCAGAAAGCCGCACTAATATTAGTCGCTCATAGCGGAGGATAAAGAATACATGACCCGTTTGAATATTGTTACATTATCTTGCCTTTAATCATTTATGTTCAAATATTTAATTGTTCGTCTGTAGTTTCCCATTATGTTTTAATATTAAGCTGGTGCAGTTATGTGGTTATTTTGTTAAGTTAACATTTGCAAAAGTTCAGAAAGTGTTTTAAAGGAAATCATTTGCATACGATGACGGCATGACATGAGTGCGATAGCTCGTGGTTAGCATGCAGCTCACCGCAGCTTCCGTACGGCGTCACAGGAAGGAAAGCTTGTGACACAAATAGATTCGTATTTACTGCAAATAAAGTCTCTGTGTTAGTTGTGTTTTTGGTGTTCATTACTGTACATCATTTCGCAAGGAGATTTAAAATGAACATTACTTGTTAGCATTCTCAATGATCCTATTGAGCGTAGTTTGATAGCTCATCTAAGCGGAATACATACATGTGGCAAAAAAAAAGTGGAAAGTCAAGAGCTTCTCAAATATTCTTTGTCCCTCATGAATTTCCTCTCACCTCAAAGTGTTGTTTCCTAACAAGAACACCAGGGGTCGTGTTTTTTTTTGCATTGCAACAAGTTGGTTATGTCAATGTTTGTCAAGGTGCAGTTGTGCGGGTGTATTTCTTCCGCAATTGTGCAGTTTTGGCCACGATGCTCTCAAAGTCCTACAGAAAATGAATGGAATGATGGAAATTTGCTTGAGGCAGAACAAAGTCTTGATTTTGTGAGTCAAATGTGATGAAAAATGTTGTCGGTGTTACACGGCAGGCGACTTTGACTTGACCTTCCTGCTCTTTCTTTATTTTTGTCCTCCCAGCTGTTGATGTTAATCCTTTCACGCAACGCTGGTGTCACTTCACCTCTGTGTCTGTCTTTACCTTTTTTTTTTTCTTTCTTTTTTTTTTGTGGGTGATGTACAGTTGAGTGAGTGTCAACTTGACGGACAGCGTTGATGAGCGCAGAGAGCTTTTCCACTGCCCAAACAAAACAACGTCCGCTCAGTTTCCACTCTGGATCTCTCGTTTCCTTTTCGTCCCTTGAATAGACTCGTCTACTCGACGCTTTCCCCCAATTAGGTGCTGATCCACTTAAGACAAATAAACGCCTCCCTCAAATAGATGCCTCACTTATTTTTTTTTTCAACTGACTCTGGTCATGGATGCTATTGTTTGCGCGCTAACATTAGCTCTGTTGCTAACCAAAACAGCAGCACATAAGCCGCCTTTCAGCTGGGTTAAATTGTAGACTGGATGTCATAAATGTGTGTGTGTACATCAGCAAGCAGTTTAGTGGCATCCTACTAGATGACTTTGAATCACTCTTTAATCTGCTCCAAAAAAGAAAAAAACTTGGAAAATCTTAAATGGGCCACTCGTAGGTCTACTGTACTTCCTTGACACCAATTCTAGCTTTCCTATTAGCAAGGCATTGTGGAAGGTTTCAGAAAATAAAAGAAATAGAAACAAGTGAGGCGTGAGCTGACTGCACTGTACGTACTCGTCTGTCGTGTACAAGAATCCACGTATTTCCCCAGTGAGCAGCAAAAGTCATTTATACGCTGTATAAATAAACAGACTCATACGAGATTGGATGCTGAACTTGGAAAGGTATCTGATGATTTACAGTCTGTTTAAAGTTTGTCCTTCCCAGATGAATCCCAGTGACTTCAAACCTGGACAAAGTGTGTTTGTCTTCTACTTTCTATTATGGCTTGTGAGCTCATGCGCACGCACGCATGCACGCACACACGCACACACACACACAGCCCAGCGATCATCCAGACAAGAGGCCCAAATGACCAAATGTAGGCATAACGTTTTTGCTGTGATGTGTTCAAGTCAACTCAGTTGTCACGGCAACCAGGGCGGTGGAAGGCATAAGATGGCGACTGCATGCTAACTGCTAACTGTGAGCTACTACTACTACCGCAAGCACATTATTGTTTTGTTTTTTTGCCAGCTACTTTATTAGATACCGGTACATGAAACACTTTTTTTTTTTTTGTAATGGCTGCAGGGAGCATAGAAAAAAAAAACTATTGACATTTTTCAAAGAAGCTAACATACTGTAATACTCGCGTAACTGGAGAAAACCCACGCAAGGCCTGAGCTGAGATTCAAACCCAGAACCATTCAACTGTGGCGAATGTACAAACCACTAATGCTGCCATAAATCAAAAATTGTTGCATTGAAAAACTGAGTATTATTGTTCTTTTTTTGTTTTTGTTTTGTTAGTTGAAAAACGGCTGGTATTTTGGATGTCAAAAGATTGTGCTGGTGTGGTTGTTAGCACTGTCCAAAATTAGTGTGTATTATATTTACACTTATTTATTACAGTTAACATTTCCCAAACATTACAATTGCATTTATTGAACAGCTGAATCTGGCAAATGCTCAAAATGAGGTCAAATTTTAGACGTGATGACAAAAATTAGGGCTGCTTGATTATGAAGATTAATTTGGTAATAATTGAGATCACGATTAGGACAATGGTTTGTTTTTTAGTACAAAACAAGAAAATGTTTGTGTAAAAATATTACGACATACATTTCTTTGAAACACTATAATTATGCAAGTTTCTACCAACAAACATTTATTAGTCATTTTAAAATAAAAAAGGTGCAAGTATATAAATTTAAACAACTCTAAATTTGTATTAATAACCTTTTATTTAAATTTTGTTCACAATTATTCAGATTTTGTAACTGTTGAGTGTAATAATTGAAATTGTAATTGAATTTCTATTAATTGCACAGCCCAAACAAAAGTATCAGGAAAAGCCTACTAGAACATTTAGAGGCACTTTAAATGGTGGTAGATGTGTGCCGACTTCCTTTTCACAACTATTGAGTTGTAATCATACTAGATGACATTAATGTTGGAAAAAGTTTTGAAATTATGTATTTTTTATATCATGAAAACTTATGCATTTGAACAAGGGTGTGTAGACTTTTCATGGTGTGCGTTGTAGATCTGTGCGTAATGGACCGTCAGTCCTGTGAGGACGAGAACGCCCTGTTGAGTTTCGAGGCCATCCGCAGCATCCACAAGCAAATGGACGACGACGCCGACGGCACGGTGGACGCGGCCGAGACGGACGAGGTGACGCGCGCGCGCGCGCACACAAAAAGAAAAAGTCACTCGAGGCGTCTTAGCTTACCTCATGTTTGGACTTTTTTTGTCAGTTTCTGCGAGAGGATCTCAAGTATCACGACTCGAAAGCCAAGCACAGCAACTTCCACCGTGCAGACCTGCACATCAGCGTGCAGGACATGTGGGACGCCTGGAAGAACTCAGAAGGTGAGTTCATGAAAATGCGAGAGGAGGCGGGTCCGCTTCCCGGAACGATCCGATCCCCAGAACTTTTACAGTTCTCTCGTCAACGTATGTGTCCAGTGTACAACTGGACAGGCGAGCAGGTGGAGGAGTGGCTGCAACTCAGCGTGGAGCTCCCCCAGTACGCCGAAAGCTTCCGGAGACACGGGCTGGACGGCAAGGCGTTGCCAAGGTAACGCTCACCTGTACGTGTCACACTCGGCCTGCGAGGGCACGTTGATGGGGCGAGCTGGAGGGCTCGTGTGACCTCATCCTTGTCTTTCTCCAATAGGCTGGCGGTGAAAAACACCACCCTGACCGCGGCGGTGTTGAAAATTTTAGAGCGCAGTCACGCTCAGAAGCTCCAGCTAAAGGCGCTGGATACGGTGCTCTTTGGACCGCCGTCAGGTATGCTTAACACTTCCTGTTCTGCCAAACATCACTTGATAGAGTGCAGAACTCAGCTCGGGCCAAACAATTCTTAACAAGACAAAAAGTGCAATTTCAGGAGAAATTGTGTGTGAATGCTGAAAGCTGAATCCATGTGGAAGTAGTTGAATGATAAATGAATAAAAACAAGTTTCATGTCAGTCCCATTGAAAATTAATGGGGAAAATTTGATATTAAACGTTAAATTGTGCAAAAACCGTAAGTAAGGTGGAATCAGATGATATATTCCCAGGTAGGCGTGAATTTGTGAAGCATGTTGAAATTTGAACGGTGTAAATTGGAAGTATAGCCAGTAGCCGAAAAATGTGGAGAATAATAAGTACAGAGGATAATAATAATAATCATCATAGTAATAATAAAGGTTAGAAACAACAAGCATTCACACTAACAAGTGCATGCTGGGACTGTTCTACTCCAACCCTGTAGGTGGCAGTCTTGTGTACAAAATTGTACTGCCAGGGACCGGGTTCATGGTAGAAGATTTTTTTTTTTTTTGCGGACTCGGTGATGGTGTTGCTGGCGAATATTTCTGGAACGGCGGTTGAAAATCGCCAGAAATAGGTTCCAGTGGCAAATTGTGAAAACTTGACACTTTGAGCCCAATTTGGAGATTTTCACTTAGGGGTGTACTCACTTTTGTGTTGCCACTGTTTTGTACAAGTTGTAACTGACTTCTTTACATGTTTCATTTCTTCATGTCTGATGAAGATAAAGTATTTAGTAAAATGTGACAAGTGCACTCAGTTTTGAGACACTTTATAAACAGTGCCCTAAAAGTCACTGCACACTTTTCTTTTTCTATTTGATTTGACGGAAGGCCTGCTACTACCACAACTGATGACAACACTGAACTCCCAGAGCAGGCATTTGTGCAAAGCCAGTTAAAATCTATCCGGAAGTCAACACCCACTCTAAATTTTGTTGAAATAATCAACACACCAGAAAAGGTTCATATAAAACTCAAGACTAAAACCAGGCTGAAAGTGCATTCGGGGTTCAAAAACTCTTTTTAGCAAACACTCCATCACTGCATGACGGTCTCCCCGTCTATTTATATAAACCCGTGCGTGTGTTTTTTCATTTTTTTTTTTATGTGTGTGTGAAACTAGGCCGACAGAACCGGTGGAAGGACCTTGTGCTGGGCGTGTCCATCCTGGCGGCGCTGGGCGGCTGCTGGTTTGCTTACGTCCAGACGAGAAGGTCCAGGGACGACCTGGGCAAGCTGATGAAGGACCTGGAGGGTCTTCAGAGGGCCGAGCAGAGCCTGTTGGACATGCAGGAGAAGTGAGTTCAAAAACGGAACCGTGAGACTCACAAATCGGAGCGCGTGACCAGCAGGCAACAAGATTCCACTTTTAAACTCCTTTTAAGGGCATAGAGAGACAAGGAGGAGCTCGCTAAATAGTCTTTCCTATGCCTGCCATACACACACACGCGCGCGCACACACACACACTCACACACACACACACACACACACACACACACACAATGGGATTAATGCTACAGACTCCTTTCTAGTTGTTCCGTCACAATGACGTTCTATTGTCGTATATTCAGCTGCTCCACTGATCCAGTGTCAGTCATTTGGACTCAAACAGGTGCTCATGTGCCCATGACACAATTTCCTCTTCAGGTCACAGCGCCACCTGCTGCTTATGGATAT
Source organism: Vanacampus margaritifer (assembly GCF_051991255.1). Classification (NCBI taxonomy): domain Eukaryota; kingdom Metazoa; phylum Chordata; class Actinopteri; order Syngnathiformes; family Syngnathidae; genus Vanacampus; species Vanacampus margaritifer. The sequence continues at coordinate 12,134,296 of NC_135447.1, read as the reverse complement.
ATTCAATTACTTGTGTTCTTTTTTTTCTCTCTGAGGAAGTTCTCGTGTATTTCAAATAGGGATCGATGATCAGCCGGACTGATCTTCGGTGACAATTTTTGGCATTTTGACAAATATCGGCATAAAGGCCGATAAAGCTGTATGTATCTCATGGTGGGGTGAATGCTTGCAAACTTAGCAAATTTGGGGTTGTCATCAAAGATTTGTAAGATGTTTACAAACAATTTTTACTTGTCGCAAAGACATTTTGAACATATTCAGACAATTTTTCACTATCTGTGAAGATCTTTTGAAACGAACCCTGAAGAAAACCCAAAAGTAGCTTACATACATTCACATGCATTTGTCGTTCAGTGAGATACAGGGAACTTTTTATTTATGGATTTATTTAAAATTCCACTTCATAAAAAAAATGCTGCTGACACTGGGAGCTCCCTACACTTTTAATTTAATAAATAAATTAATTAATACAATTAGGAAGTTATGTTGAAATGTTGGAAAAACTTTATTTACAGTAGAAAACTTCCAGGAACTATTTACTTAGTTTTAAATTTAGCTGAGCACATGCTTATGGCCCTGGAAGCTCTGTGTATTTTTTGTTAGAAATTTTAAACAAAGCTGTCAATTCTTTATATGTTTAACTCATTCGCTCCCAGCCATTTTCACTGAAGCAACCCCCTTCACTCCCAGCTGTTTTTACTGGATTTGGACTGATTTTGCGTGGCCCACAGAATATTGTGTTCTATTGCTATAAAAACATGGAACCTACCAAAAGAAAGATTAGAGTCTCTTCTGTCATCAGGAAAAAAAAGTTTTATTTTGTAGCAATTAGCATAAAAATATAGCTAAGTTTCATCATTATTCACAAATCTGCTTTAAATTGTGGGGAAGGCAGCTTGTTTTCAACATGGCCCTGGTTGATCTCTTCTACTCTCCTGCCACCCGCTGGCCCTTTTTGTAATAACTACCATTACTTCAACCATTTTGTGCAGTTGAGAGGCTGCATCGAAGCCTTCTGTATGCTCTAGCTGAGTCTAGCATAAAACAACAACAACAACATTAAAACGTATATATATGTCTTTGGGACACTTAAAACATTTAAAATAGAACGTATTTATAGGTTTTTGGGAGCAAATGAATTAACATTAAAAGAAAAGTCGTTTTTAAAAATGTTGACGCTAATATTTTCTCTTTTACTGCAAATACATATCGGCTTGAAATATCGGTTATCGGTCTCTTTGACTACTAATAATCAGTATTGGTATCTGCCTTGAAAAAAACTGATTGGTCGACTACTAATTTCAAAGTGTCCGTTATTGTTGCGAGGCTGCAAAAGGCGCAGGAGGACCAGCGCTGCGTTCAAGTGGAGAAAGTGAAAGTGGAGGAGGAGCTGAGGAACGAGATCAACGCGGCCAAGCAGGAAGCCCAGCGGATCCGTGAGCTGCGCGAGGGCACCGGGAACGAGAGGAGTCGGCAGAAGTACGCCGAGGAAGAACTGGAGCAGGTGGAGGGCGGGCCAACGCACCGCAGCTTGCGTCTCACACGCCTGCAAGCGTTTACTTGTCAACATCTGTGCCCCCGCAGGTGAGGACGGCGCTGAAAAAGGCCGAGAGGGAGCTGGAGTCGCGGGCTCACTGGTCGCCGCCGGACGCGCTGCAGATGTGGCTGCAGCTGACGCACGAGATCGAAGTTCAGTACTACAACATCAAGAGGCAGAGTGCCGAGAGGCAGCTGCTGCAAGCGAGAGAGGGGGTGAGGACCCCTCGGATTAATTGTAGCAGCGCATCCATGTGCATCATCGCCCGGCCGGGAAGATTCGTCAGCACTCGCTATGACCCTAACAACGACCATTTTGGTGACATTTCAGGCTGAGAAGATCAAAAAGAAGAGAAGTTCTCTATTTGGAACGTTTCATGTGGCCCACAGCTCTTCGCTAGATGACGTAGACCACAAGATCCTTTCTGCCAAGTTAGTGACCTTTGACCCATGGTGCTACCATCATTCAAAATGTTACAAACAGGGTTGTCAAAATTTCATGTCAATGTCATTTTGAGTTAATCTAAAGTTCCTTTATTAACGGCAGTATTTTTGGGAAAAAAAATTGAACGCACGATTAATGATCATCCCTTACTTGGAAAGCCTGTACTGGGGGGAATTCCAATTGCAACACATCCACGTCAAGATTTAGCAGTAATAAATGTAATAATAATGCATATATTTGTGGAGACTGGGGTCAAGTTGTATTTTACAATTTAAAAAATGCAGAATTTCACAAGTTACTTTATGTTAAAGATTAGATAGCTCTTAATATGAAAAAAAAATGCTCTGGGCTGTCACCAATGTCTAACGAATGCAATTATGCCATCTAGTGGCAGAAAAATGACCTCAACAATATCACACTCGTTTTTTTACAGTACAGTATTGCACATCTTTTTAACCTTAACTCAATTTTATGAATTATTATGAAATTGCTGTATTATTGACTAAAAGATGCAGCCATATTTCTATACATTTTTTCCCACTTTTATGTTAACAGGAGTATGAAAACAAAGGAAAAAATATTTTATTGTACATTTAGAACAGAGGCAAAATTTGCGATTAATCGTGAGTTAACTTTTGAAGCCATACGATTAATAACGATTAAAAATTTTAATCACCTGACGCTCCTAGTTACAAATAATGTATGAAGTCGTGCATACCTCAAATCAACATCCTGACGTGTCGTCCAGGCAGGCCCTGGCCGATGTGACGGCTGCGCTGCGAGAGAAGTTGCACCGCTGGCAGAACATCGAGAACCTGACGGGTTTCTGTCTGGTCACCAACCCAGGCCTGGGTGCGCTGGCCGCCGCCCTCAATTTGGACCCGTCATTCCTGGGCCTGCGACCGGCCACGCCGCAGCACCTCCTCCTGTCAGACGATCTGGATGACATGGACGAGGACATCCTGTCACCCGGGACGCTCAAATGTGAGTTGAGTGCAATCACTCCACGTGGAATATGGCAAATATTCACTTACCTATGATTATTATTCATAATTATAATGATCAGTGATTGCAATTTCTAGGGTTAAATAAGCAATATAGGAGGAGCCCATTTACCGAGTCGAACCTTGTGTTTCTAATTTTTTTTTACATGAACGCACCCTAACCAAACAATGAAATTGAAAGAGACCTCATTTAAGCTCTTTGCCATAATTGGTAGTCTCTTTGCAATCAGTGACACTGAAAGATTGTGCACTTGACAATGCATTCCGATCACTAAAATTGAAAAAGTCCACATTAACTCATTCACTCCCAGCCATTTTCACGGAAGCAACCCCCTTTGCTCCCGGCTGTTACTGGATTTTGACTGATTTTGTAAGGCCCACAGAATATTGTGTTCTATTGCTATAAAAAAAACATAGAACCTACCAAAACAAAGATTAGAGTCTCTTCTTTCATCAGGAAAAAAAGTATATTTCTATCTGTTTCCATTTTGCAGCAAATAGCATTAGAATATAGCTACGTTTCATCATTATTCACAAATCTTTTTAAAACAGTGGGGAAAGAGCTTTTTGCAACATGGCCCTGCCTGATCTCTTATACTCTGCTGCCACCTGCTGGCCTTTTTTTGTAATAACTCCCATTGCTTCAACCATGTTGTGCAATTCAGAGGCTGCATCAAAGCCTTCTGTATGCTCTAGCATAAACTCTTTTACTGCCAGACGTTTTCAGAAACGGGATGTCGCCAGTGCCAGCCGATTTAAGACATTTTGACTGATCTTTCAAGGTCCACAGAAAATGTTGTGTTTGGACTATGGAAACACACATACTACCAAATGAAAGACTGAACTTTCATTTTTAATCAGAAAAAAAAAGTTTGTTTCTACCTTATTCCGTTCTTCAGTAATCAACAATAGAAAATGGTTAGTTTCACCGAAATGCTCTGTTTTGAAACAAAAAGCGGAGAAAAAGAGCTTTTTGTGAAACGATGTTATTTCATGCACTCTAGTGAATTCTACACTTCTTTTTGTCCATGAATGATGCCACAAACACCTAAATAGTGCTTTACTTCTGTAATGCACCACCACCAACAATGAAAAAGTGTTTTTAGATTGCAAAATACGTTTATTTCCATTCAACAGTGTAACAATTTCGCAAACTATTTACAAATGTGTGCAACTGTGGTACTATTTACAATTATGTGGATGTTTCAAATACAGTTTTTCTTTTTGTAACACTGCCCTGCGTGCAAGGAGACGGAGCAGGATTTGCACAACATACGTTTCACTTCGATTGTCCGTTTCGCGTGCAGACGTTACACTTTCTTGACGGCCTTTTTTTCCGGGGAATAGCAAGTAGCAGACTATACCCACTCCTCCGATGAATATGCATTGGACTCGGGGCACTCTTCGTCATCCGATTGAACGTCCGCCCGAGCGTGTTCCGCGTTTTCCGGTGTTAGCATCGCTAGCCCGTGAACCTTTATGACGTCGTCATAGCCGCCGCGTCAGCGCTTCCAACTTCGGCGTCAACCTCGGAGTCACCATCATCATCATCGATGATGATCATCGTCGTCATCAATGTGCTCTTTAGCGTTGGTCGATGCCTTTCGTCTTTGAAAAAAATTCCCAAGTGTGAGCTGCTTGCAACCGGTCGCCATTGTTCGCTTCCTCAGCCATTTAGCTCCGCCTCACGTCTTCTACTGCTGCGTCAACGCTTCCAACCTCGGAGTCACCATCATCATCATCGATGATGATCATCGTCGTCATCAATGTGCTCTTTAGCGTTGGTCGATGCTTTTCGTCTTTGAAAAAAACTGCTCTAGCGTGAGCTGCTTGCAAACCGGTCGCCATGTTCTCTTCTCTTCCCTTCCCCAGCCATTGTCCCCTCTAGCGCCGCCTCACGTCTTCTCCTGACGCCTACCCAATCTTGTCAAAAGAGAGTCATTGCTGCCATCTAGGGGTATCTAGACTGCTTGAAACTTTCACCACAGCTGGGCAAGGCTTTCCTCCACCCGTTTCAAAAAAAAAATAAAAAAAATTGGATGACGTCTTTTAACGTCATTGGCGGCCCTCCATAGGTTTTTACTTGACGTCTTTTAACGTCCATGGCAGTGAAAGAGTTAAAAAAAAAACGTATAAAAAAGTATAAATATGTCTTTGGGAGCATGGTAATATTTAAAATAGAACGTATTTATACGTTTTTGGGGGCAAATGAGTTAAAGCACGTGATTCTGTGGGTATTTCTCAATCACGAAAATGGAAGGAGTCCTCATCAAAGCACTTTACCATAATTAGTGGTCACTTCTTGATCACTGAAATTGAAAGAGTCCACATAAAAGTACTTCATAATGCTGGCTTGGGTGCTTCTTGATCACAAAAATCTCTAACCAAACACTGAAATCGAAAGAGTCTGCATGAAAGCACTTTTTTTTTTTTTAAGGATGGAGCACGCTCTGTTTGGCCATCTCTTAGCATTTCTCTCCTGATTGGCTCCCTCTAGATGCAGCCTGGCAGATGGACCGACGAGTGAGCGACCTCTGGCCACTGAGCGGCATTGCGGACAACCAATCGCCGTGGAAGCTCTCCGGTTAGCTCCTCCCTCTCCACCGTCGACACTCATGTTCTCAATGTGCCTTTTTCATGGAGTTACTTTAGTGTTCACTAAATGCACTACTTGACGTACTCCTAAAAAGTTTGTGATGTTGGACTTTGGGGTGAAATTTGCAGACGAACCGAACCCAGATGGAACCAGGTCCCCTTTTTGTGAGTGATGTGTAAATGAGTCTTCTTGTTTTTCCCAGCTCAGAGTCTGATGCCCCCGCAGCAACGGACGGGAGACTCGGCGGTGATGTTCAGCTCTCAGAGGTTGGTAGACGGAAATCAACAGGAAGGGTGCGGCCCGATTGTCAGCGCTCCCGGGGGCCACGCGCGGCAGAAACGCAGCCACTCCATTGGCCAGCTGGAATTCCTCCCTGTGCCGGCCCCGCCTCTTTTCTCCTCCCTCTCTCACCCTTCCGTCTACCCGGCCTCACTTCCTCACTCGGCCCTTTTTTCACCCTGTTGCCACCCTCTCTCTCCTCCTCCTCTGTTTACGTCGTCCAATTCCTACATGGAGGGAACGGCTCGCTTTTCTTCTCTGCTCGTCCAATCTACGGCGCTGGCCAGCCGGAGGCGGCGCTGTCGCTCCGGCAGCTCGGGGTACCTCGCTCACCCGGCTCGGCCCTGTTGTGTGCCATTGACGTGTTGTGTGCTGTTGACTGCAAAAATGGAAGCGGAAATGATCCAAACTATTCCTTTCCTCCCTCAGGGATATTATGGATCGCTCCGACTCGGATTCCCCCCTCCCGCACTCTCACAGCGAATCACGAAGCCCGTACGGCTCCAAGACACACCTCTTGTCCAATCGGCTTCAGAGCCCCAGGATGAGAGGAGGAGGAGGAGGAAGTCTGGAGAAGAGCTCAAGCCTGGGGGAGTTGCGAGGCATCTCGGCCGCCGTCCTGGCCTCTTCCTGCTCCACTCGTTCGCTGTGCATCACGACCGCCGCCGCCGACAGCCCCGTCCTGTTCTCGGCCGTCCACACGCCCCCCGGGTGGAGCCCCGCGGAGGACGGACGCGAGGAGGGCGAGTCGTCGGGGGGCGGCCGGCGCAGAAACGCCTTCAATAAAATCTTCAAGAAGAAGAAATGACGTCACTGAAGCTCACAAACTCACACTTTCTGCTAGTTGGTGGCAAAACTGTACCTCCACTTCACAGAAACTTTAACCAAAGAAAAAAAAATGGCTTTAGTGGATTTAGGGAACAATTAAGAACTTGAAAGGAGGACATGTGTGACATGCTCAAGTTGTCACACTTGCGTGTTGACATCTGAAGGCAGCATACAAAGGTGCGCACAAACACACACACACACACACACACACACGTCATAAATCAGGTTGTGTGTGTATGTGTCATGTCCGACCCAGGATGTGACGTCAACTATATTTACTCTGAACAAAGTGAAAAGTATTTATGTAAAGCTAACAAAAAATAATTTTATTTGTCACATGTCCACTTTTTGTAGACGTTTAAAAAATGTGTTATTTAAAATGTTATGTATTAATAAATAATGTAACTGCAATAACAATATGACAACTACAGTGTTTTTGAGTCATTAATTCCAATCAGAAGCGTGTTTTTTATTTATTAAAAAATTGTTCTGTGCCACCTAAAAAATTAAGTTGCTCCGCAAGTACCACCATTATGACAAACATTGTTTAACATTCTAATTAGTCACAGTAACATTATGTACAGTTTGAACTTCAACACCGCACCTAAATATAGGAAAATAAACGACTTTAAAAAAAATTGCCGATTCTGTCGTTTCCCACCTCGGGGACGCGTACCACATTTTGAGAATCACTGTGTTACATGATGCAAGCAGATTTTTTTTTTTTGGTATGGCCGGAAGTGAAGGAACACAAAAAGAGAAGTGAGAGAAGACGTTTTTGCTCGACTGTTGTGACTCAATTTCCTTTCAAGGTGGAGACATCTTTCCGAGCTGCAGGGTTCCAACTACACTAAGTAGCGTAAACAAGATAAAAAAATAACCTCATCAAAAGCAGTAGAACAGTATTTTGAATACAAAAATGCTCAAACATTGCAGACAATTTCAATATAATATATTTGGTTAAATGTATACAAAAAAGTGAAAATTGCCAGTTTTATTTAAACTAGTCAACAGAGAGGTTAAAAAGTGGCTGATTGTTTAAAGCATAAAGTTGGATGTGGACTGTAAATAAAACTTATTCTAAGCAGCTACTGGTATATAAACTCACCAAAGTGACCTACTTTTTTTAAATTTTATATACAGTAATGTAAGATACAGGTACTGTATATTTTAAGCATACGTAGTAGCTACAATCACCATAAAAAGTACTTTAACAGTTAACTATATGTACAAGTAGTAATTCACGATGGAACACACTCAAACAGGTTGCGATTGTGGGATTTAACTTTTAAATGAATGAATGCAGAAGGAGCATCCGAGAAATGATAAACATGTGACTGAACATGAGCTGCTGCGTATCTGTAGTGTTCTATATTTAACCCGCCGGCCTGCTCGGTCTCTCTCGCACATACTCGACATCAAACAGCCGACGCGCCACCGGCGGGATGGATGGAGGTAAAACTCGTCTAACGTTACATCTGCCTGCTTTTCTGTCTTTTGTTTCGGCAAACTTTTGGATTCGAGCACTCGCTCGGGCACACATGCGCAGATCAACTCCTGCAACTCATTTCATTTGGTTGGCCGCTACTTATTTTGGACTCCGACTAACACACAGCTCATATTTGCTTTTTAAATCACTTTCAACAAATAAGTCAAATGAATCTTTTTTCAAATGTATTTCTAACACATTAAGTGTTTTGACAGCACGCACCACCACACGTGTAACAAATAAAATTGACATTTGATGCATGCGGTGCTTTATTAGACCACCTGTCCCTCCCAAAAAAACAAGAACAAGACAAGCCAGACTCGGAATCAGACCATCCAGCACTGTGAAGAACTTTAATGCAGACTCATTTAATTTCACTGATTGTGAAGACACAATCCAGCGTCGACGTTATATGCTTTAATGTGGACTCCTTCAGTTTCATTGATCAAAAAGAGACCACCCAGCACCGTAATAGGCTTTAAAGCAAATTATTTCAATTTTAGTTCATGGGAAAAGATCACCCACCTGAAGTGCTTTAATGCGAGCTCTTTCCCTTTTTGTGACCATAGAAATGGACTGCTTCAATTAGAATGATTGGGAAGAGGCCATCAAATGTCACGAAGTGGTTAAATCTGGACTCTTTTCCATTGCGGTGGTCAAGAAGAGAGCACCCTAACCCTCAGTGCTTTAATGCAGACCCTTTTAATTCTGGGGATCTTGAAATTGAGTGATGGTCTACTAAATTTCGAAAAAAAACTTTGTTTTCCAATCCTCTCAAGAAATTGGATGATTAGTTCTCAGTTGTAATCAGCGACTTCCATTCTAGTCAGAGGCTTTAATTCTTATGCTGATTGGTGAGGTCAATCTCTGAATGAATGAATCAATCAGAACAGCAGCAGATTTCTGATGAGCTCGTCAGTAATTTGTGTATTGAACTGATGTTATTGTGAGTTGTTGTGTGGGGCCATGTGATGAAATAGCAAAGTGCAGAGCGGACTGACTTCCTGCAAGCTCAACATGAGACACACGCCTCGTGCTTGCCGCGGCCGTACAAAAGAGATGCTTTTAAAGTAGTTGCTCAAATATTGCCACTTTTCTTCAACTCCATTCTTTTCCAAACAGACGATACGACGGCGTGTAAATTATTGATTGGGTGAAGGAGCGGCTGAAGTTGCAGTTCTTGCAAAAAGAAAAACAAAATGCAGGAAGGACGTGGACGAGAAATTGAGGTAAAGATTTAGACTCTTTTTTTTTTCCAAGTCTGGACTTGAAAAGGTGCCGTTTTTGGTAACTTTTCACACAAACTAACCTCTTAGCTACTCTTGATTTTCTTGCTGCAATATTTCTGTCAGCCACTGCAGGGCGCCTGTAAGGCTCAAGTGGTTTTCTGGACACCTTTGAGACTTGAACATTTGGGAAATACTAACAATCGCTTTAATTAACACTCAGGACAGTATACAGTATAGTTTTGTCTTACATTTTTAGTCGTCAAAGTTGCTTACTAGATGTCAGGAATCATGACAAGCAGCACATACACACATAGAAGGAGGAAGTGGTTTCACGGCTGAGGGTTTTTTTTTTTTCACTTTTTTTTTTTTACTGTTATGGCCGCAAACCGTGCAATTATTTAAACGTGTCCTCAGTGTATAAGTCGGTCAATGTGACCCCACAAAAATAGAAGAACGTGTATGTGTGCTTTGTGTGATGATTTCATTATCCGTTGAATGTGAGCAATGTGAGACCTTTGGCACGGATCAACCGCAGGCTAGCAGCTGTGCGTGTGTGTGTGTGTGCGCGCATCTCCAACATGTTATGTAAAAGTGTCATCTCATTCCAACTTGCCTCCCTTGGTTGATGGTCCCTCAGGAGCGGACGGCGCCCCGGCCCTCTGTGGCTGAACTTGCCGGAAGGTTCAAAGGTTCATCTCCTCCCCCTGCCAGCGAGACAGTGAGTTGGTTAGCTGTTCATCGGAGCATCAGTGCATCTAATAGATTTAAAAAGAAATACTTTTTTGCCTAATTGTAATTTAATGTTGGTCCTTATGGCGGGGCTTAGAGGGAGTGTTTTTTTTTGTTGTTGTTTTTTTCTGTGTTACTTGGTGTAAAAAGTTTGAGAAACACTATCACACTGGAAACGTCTTTCAGGAGAAGCCGGTCAGACGTCGACCTCCTCGCTCTTTGCAGCTGCCCAAAAGTCACGGAGACGAGCAGGAGGTGAGAAGCGTGTTCACGAATCTCAATTTTGATGGTTGAAATGATGAACTTCACCTGTATGAGCTGGAATTTGATTTTGATTCAAATCGGGATGTTGGAGACCACTTTTTTTCCCCTCCAGACCGATACCAGTGAGTAGTCACTGATACTGATACCAAGTACCGATACCAAGAGTACTTTAGATACATTAAAAAAAAAAAAAAACGACAGATCATTTTAAAGCCCAATAAAGAATTTTTCCTTAAAATTTGATGAAATTACTGTAATGACAATTTTCTATTCTTCTAGTTTCTAGTTCCTGATCATAAAATGGCCACAAGATGGTGGCCGATAACAGTCGCGAGTGTATTGTATAAATATAGTTTTTTATTTTTTTAAATGTTTTATTTCACAATATAATTTCTATTATATATATCTTGTTTTTTTTCCATACAAAATACAAAAAAATGAGACACATTCTTTTCATTTGACTGCAACAATATGGAAAAAAAATCAAGCAATACAGACCACTTTTTTTTAACCTCCAGACCGATACCAGTGAGTAGTCACTGATACTGATACCAACTACCGATACCAAGAGTACTTTTGATACATAAAAAATTGACAGATCATTTTAAAGCCCAATAAAGAATTTTTCCTTAAAACTGGATGAAATTACTGTAATGAAAATTTTCTATTCTTCTACTTTCTGATCATAAAATGGCCACAAGATGGTGGCCGATAACAGTTGCGAGTGTATTGTATAAATATAGTTTTTATTTTTTTAAATGTTTTATTTCACAATATAATTTATATTATATATATCTTGGATTTTTTTCCATACAAAATACAAAAAAATGAGACACATTCTTTTCATTTGACTGCAACAATATGGAAAAAAAAATCAAGCAATACATTTGCTTTTTTTTACTTTAGTCTACAGTGAAAATATTTAGACAGTCTGTAATGGACAGTTTATTTATCCAATTTCTACAATATATGTTAGCATTAAGATAAAACAGACTTGCGGTTGTTTAAATACACAACATGTAATTCTCTTTACGTTTAGTTTGACAGTAAACTTCAAATATGAGGCAATAAAAAAGCTTGAAAACTTTTTTTTTTTAAAGAATTGTTCATTGTCTGCCAAACTACTGCTATTTGTGAAGTGACTTGACTTGAGTTCACTGCCACCACACAGCGTTCGCTCAAATCTTGGTCTACGCTCGCAAGTCAAACCAAAAACCTGGCAAAAAGGCTCACATCTCGAAAAACTCGCAAGATGGGTCACTCGTATCTCAAGGCATCACTAAAACCATGTCGCTCCAAATTTTGTGATTTTAGTTATTTTGGTAATTAACAAATTGGACATACCGTACGAGTTGTTCATTGGAAAATCAGAACAGTTTTTGTTCCTCAGAAAGCGGCAGGTGTGACTTCTCCTGTCAAAGCCAAGAGGAACTCCGCCCTGATTGAGAAGCTTCAGGTGGGTCCACACTGCACATTTTCCACTCCATCATTCCGGTTATGACATCATCACACTTCCTTCCCCAGGCCAACCTCGCTCTGTCCCCCGCCGCCCTGCTGCCCTCACCCAAGAGCCCCGGCTTCAGGCTGCTAGCGCCCTTCAGCCCGCCGCCCTCGCCCAGCCCCACTGCGGGAAGCCCCTTGTCCACGTTGACGTCCCCGAGCCCCATTTCCACGTCTCTGGTGACCGAGGAGGAGGGGCCTGTGTCGTTTGAAGCCCCTCCTACAGCGGCGGAGGGGTCCCTCTTGATGAACGTGAACAAGGTCGGCCACATAGTCGCAACTTTTTCTGGTGAAAATTTCGAATCGATGTTATTTACTAAGTTTTGATTGGTTGTCCTCTAGAGCCGAGCTCGCCACTCCCTCAAGCGACGCCCTCCGTCACGCCGCCACAGGAAGTCCAGTAGTGGAGAGGAAGTGGATGTGGCCCCGGAGGGGACAGACACTCCCACAAGCCAGCCGGACCATAAAACAACGCAGGGCGCGGGAGGAGACGTCATCAATGATGATCATTTGCAGGACGACAAATCAGAAGAAATCCCAAAAGACGTCCGGAACGATTGCGACATCCGTCTCAGAGGAGAAGAAGAAGATGAGAAGCAAGACGATGGAGACGAGAAGGAGAATCCAGATGAAGTCGGAGTTGAGGGAGAGAACCAGGAGAAAACATCAGGAGAGGATCCAAACAATAACCAAGAAGAAGAAGAAGAAAGTCACGTGAGTTTCATGACAAGGTCGAGGATATCGTCGTTTCTTTTGCTTCATGAAGGGAATTGTGTCTGTCCAACAGGGATCCACGTGTCAAAGTTGATGAGAAGATGAACACGGTTCCGCAAGGGTCTTGATTAGGAAGCGTTGCGGAAGAAGAGAGCGGACACAAAGACGTTCCTACTGAGATCTCACCAGAACGTCGCCACTTCAGAGCTGTGACTGATTTTTCCAAAGATGGCAGGAGACAGAGACTCTTAAAACTTACAGTTTATACAAACACTCAGATTTTTTTTTTTTAACACTCACGTTTTACTCGTTATGATCGTTTTGCCTGCTTCTGTCCGTTTTTATTGTATAAAACCAGCAATTTGACAACATGTTGACGTCTTCCTGACACAAAATCGCTAGTAGCATTTATCAAGGTCGCTGAAAGGTCAGGGACTCAAACTCGCCTGATCACCAAAAGGAAATGAACTGTCAAATAAACAATTTCGCTGAAAAACGGCCGTCATCCAAACACCATGACGGGAATTTGCTATTGAACTAGTTCTGATGTCCTTGAACATCTTTAAGTGACAGGAGGGATTTCCCCAAAGTTGGCAACCCTCCACGTGGTTCAGTCACCCTTAATCCTCACGAAGGTTCATTTAAGGAAAGGACTAGAGGGAAAACCTTGGCCTTTCGCTTGGGTTTAATCTCATTTTGATAAGCGCTCTGATCTAACTTTCGGTCTCACGGTTCCCACAAATAAACACACAGGTGGAAAGTGAACATTCAACCTGACCACTTGTGGGTTCGACGACACTCTGGTAGGATCTTTGGTATTCTTAGTGAGTAATGATCTCTTTCAAAGGGAGGTCAAGGCATTCGACCTTTCTGTGGTACCGTCAATGTAGGTGACCCTTGATGATGACATCTCAGGCAGACGGGCTATAAACATTCCCTGCTAAAAATAGAAGCGTAAGGTTAATACCTCGGCTGTGTTATACCGAGACAAAGGAAAACATTATTTTTAGGTTCAAGGCTTAGAAGATAGGATCGTTTATCTAAATCCAGCCATTTCTAATCTGAGCAAAAGTATCGGAACATGTGACTGACAGAACTGCACGATTATTCAAACAATCGAGCCTAATGTCTACACTTGGTTTCAGATGTGTGTTTTAACAAAAGTCATTGTCAAATCGGTAAAATTACCGAATGAACAATACTGAGCTCTCCAGGAGAAAAAAAGAAAACAAAAAACAAAACAAACAAAAGTCATTGTCAAGCTGGGAAAAGATCATTTTGAAGGGGATTTGAGCTTGAGATCAGTCGGTCCTGGACATACTATCATGTCACGTCATCTAAAAAAGATGAATAAAAAGCAACTGCACTTTTTCGTGAGAACGTTTCGGCTTCGATCTGAAAAGCTTCTCGATTTCTGGCGGGGGATTCTACAGTACGGAATCTCTCGTGTTTGGTCACCTCTTGGATGAGACGTGAAAAGTTGGTGAGATCAACATTGCCTGAATAACTGACATCTTTCAGGATGTAATGCGTCGGCGTGATAAACGGCCGAGTCATGAGGGCTTCCGGTGGGGAAGCCCCCCACCGTCTGACCAAGGTGCGTATGTTATATAACCGAGACTGGGGCAGGTACAGGATCAGGACACACGGCATGGCAGCCTGATCCCATTAGAGGTTTTATTTTGTGAGCTTTCTTTAGTCTCGCTGCAGGACCTAAGAGGGTTAGAGCGTCCTGAAGTTTGGCTCTCCACCTGCACCGGCACTCATGCGGGGCCATTCCACCATCTTGGAGCTTGTGGGCATCCACAACATGGCGTTGTTCTAGCCTCTTTGGCACTTTTTCTCCAAAAACAGGCTTCTTAAACTCTTAGACTCTTTGGATGTAGACCCGGGAAAAAAGATCAATCTCGATCACCACCGACAGAAGACTTTTTCGGACAAAGACTTCTTCTTCTTCCTCTTCTTCTTGGGTTTGGGTTGGACGATGGGCAATTACGGCTCCAACCTGGACGACATCCTGGCCGAGGACATGCACCACTGGTACAACAAATTCATGCGGGATTCGCCATCGGGTCTCATCACGCTGTTTGAGCTGAAGGCCATCCTGGACCTGAAGGGGATGACTGAGAACGCCAACAGCTACGTGGACCAGGTCTTCTTCACCTTCGACATGGATGGGGTGAGACCATCTTGTTTTCACTTTGACAAATCCGGTCTGGCCGCGGGAGGCCGCATTAAATCGCAAAGGATACGCGGAAGCAGGATGGAGGTAGATAGACGTCTTTCTTAAATACTTTTGCCGTCACAAATCAAAGTGTTTCAAATGATGTGTTAGGGAAGAAGAATCTTTTGTCACCTCGCTGTCTAATTGGCTTTAAGAGTGATCGCGTGCTCGGCCATTATCCTGCCAGTGAGTCAATTAGTCTGAGAGTCATGATGAGGGCGATTTAGGTTGTTCAGTTAATACCAAGAAGGACCACTGGTTGTAGGTCATCTTTAGCCACGGGGTCAAATTTGGCCCCTATAAATTCTGCTACTCAAATAACAAACACCTTTATTTTTTTTTTCCAGCAGTGATTTTGTCCCCGTGTTCTTGTTTCCATTGGCCAAAGTGTGTTTGTACATTCAAAATCCAGTTCTAAAATGCAACAAATAAAACAAAAAAATTATATTGTTCAATGTGGCTGTGTATTTGATTGATTATTTTCTTAAATTCTAAATAGTTTACTGACAGTTTTTGTTATTCTGATTTTTTGAAATGATACTCCTAAATCCCAAAAGGGTCTAATTTCACCCTAATCCGAAATTAGGGAATAAAGGGTTAAAATTGAAATAACATATATTTTGGTGTTCAGTGAATTTATAGCAGTCATTTAATGTATAATTCCTAATTTTCCAAAGAAGAAAAGGGTTCTTGGGTTCTCCGGGGTAAAGGTGGGATACCAGGAAATAACACTTGCTCTCCATACAGGATGGTTACATCGACTTTGTGGAATACATCGCTGCCATCAGTCTGATGCTCAAGGGGGAAATCAACCAGAAGCTGAAGTGGTACTTCAAACTCTTTGACCAGGATGGAAACGGAAAAATCGACAAGGAGGAGTTGGAGACCATCTTCTCGGTAATTAGGATCCTATATCTCAGGGTTCACTAATTACATCATTATCATTATCAGGTATGTTAATGAGCTGATTTTATGAATCAGGTGGGCTAGTGGGACTGGAATTGGTGAACCCTGCAGTATCTGTTCTTGGATTCTTTGCAGAGTAATAATACATACAGCATGAATCAATCACAGTCAGACAAAAATACTAATAAGTACTTTTCCAAGTTTAAATTTATTCACATATTCATGAAGGCTGGCTGGAGGATTAAGTGTGAACTGTGAAGTCAGACCCGTGCTAATCTGCTGAATCAGATCAATGCATCAGGAAGTGGCACAACCACTGACACTGACCTAGTTTTGCCACTCAGGAGGATTCTACTTATTCATATATCGGAAAAATAATCAAGAGGGTTGTTATTTGATGGAAAATCTCAACTGACAAGAGAAGAAATATTTGAGAAAACTAGACTGCAATGGCTACTGTGAGCAATTATGTCCTTGCCCCCCCTATAGGCCATCCAGGACATCACACGAAACAGAGACATTGACCCCGAAGAGATCGTCACGCTCATATTTGAGAGGATCGACGTGAAGGGCGAAGGTAAAGCTCGCTACAAAAAACAACTGATTTTGTCTTAAGCTGCCACGATGCTAAGATTCACCTACCGAATGCATTGATGTAGGTGAGCTGACCCTGGAGGAGTTCATCGAGGGTGCCAAAGACCACGAAGACATCATGGATATGCTGAAGAACCTGATGGACTTGACGCCTGTGTTGGTCATCATTGTGGAGGGCATGAGGCAATGATAGGCGGAGCCGACTGCAAAGCAAGACAAAAACTGTGAGAAAAAAAAGAAGATGTGCTTCAGTTCAACACCCCCCCCCCCCTCCCCCGAGACTGGTCTGTGATGGACCGTCATCTCTGGAGAGCAGGTAGACAGAAAAACTCACTCCTGACATCTCAATGATACAAATATGCACAAATACTAAAGTTTAGTTGAAGTCTCTCAATCCTATTTTAAGTTTTCTGTCAAACTAACATTAGTGGGAGCGAGGTAAGCAAACCTGAATTGACCTTACACCGTCACTTCAGTGATTTAGTGCCTGCATCTTGATTGAGGTTCAGAAAAAAATTGAAATTTTTTAGGTTCCACATTACTGTATTTGTGAAGAGCCACCGCCAAAGCATATTAATGACACACTGGATGGAAAATTAGAGTAGAAACATGAGAAAAAGGTTGTAACATTGTGGGGGAAAAAGTTTTAGCATATATTTTTTTGAAATATGTTGGAATTCTTTTTTAAAAATAAAATTAAAATATATATATTACAAATGAATTCTACTCATATAATATTGCAACTGTTGCATTTTCTTTCTTTTCAGTGTGGCACTAATCAAATTGGTTAAAACTTGTAGCTTTGATTATGCATATTTGACAATACAAATTCAATATTATTTAAAAAAAAAAAAAAAAAAAGTGATATCTAATTGTATTACTTTGTTTCATAGGATTGAAAATTAACTTTTGTGCCTAACACTAGAAGCTCTATTCATTATATTAGCATAGTTGAGGTCTATAAAAGCATAATTTATTTGGTGAGTTATGCTGACGCCGGTCATCCTTTTCATCTCAGTCTTCAAGTATATGATAGGAGCGAGTGACACTATTCTGCAGTGCATGCTGGGAGTCTTCTCTGGCTGGTAAACTGATCCTCTTTAAAACAAAAAAAAGAAGAAAAAAAAAAAGAAGGTTCACTGACTTGTAGCGGAAGTCATTCGAAGCTCCTTCCAATAAGCAGTCCTGTCTATTTGAAGTCACTTTTCATAAAAGCAAACGCAAACAAGTGTCTAAGACATTTGATGTGAATTAAAACACTTTGTTCTCTTGCAGTGATGAATTTCACTGAATTGTTTATCGGCGATGAAGGAGCTACGAGTTTGAAAACTTTGTATTTTTATACTGTACGTTTGTGATAAGATTAAGAGAGTAACTTGAACATTAAATTATAAACAGATCATTATTCTCCAATGAAAAAGAGAGGATAATTGAACAATTGCCTGCCAGCTGATAGTTAAACTTACTATTTGCTCATGTGTTTGGAAATCACTGCTAAACTTGTAAGCACCTGAACTGGTCACAATCACTGAAAACCTGTGCTGACTGCATAACTGATTTGTTAGCATAAATGCTAACTATTTACTTAATTACTTTTAAAAAAATTATTAAAACATACTGAAATACTTATAAACTTGTAAATGATAGTTGAACTGGTTATAATCACTGCTAACTTACAATTCAACTGGTTTTAATCAACGCATAGTATCCAAGTCGGAAGAACTTGTACTAACCTGGTAACTGGAATTTTTAACATCAGTGCTAACATGCTACTAGACTAGTTAGTGTTGACACTAAGATAACCTGTTAAATATTTGCTGAAATTGTTTAGAAATAGTACTGACCACTGGTTGTAACCAACGCTAACCTACTTTCAGTAGGAAAAACCTGTGTTAAGCTGTTAGCATCAATGCTAAGCTGTGAATGACTAACATAATTGGTTAAAATCAGTTATAAACTGGTTGAACGGTCTGGAAAGAGCTATTCTGCTAATTTATCTCTGACCTGGTTGAATTTAGTGCTAACTGTGACATACTTGAAGTGGTTTAGTACTAACCTGGATAGCTGAACTTGTAAGCATCTGTGCTAAGCTGCTGATTTGTCGAGCAGCCGAGTGGCTGACTGTCCAAACATTCAATTGTGCAATTTATTAATTTGTTTACAGTGAAAGTCCTCTTAATAAGTTAATTGTAACGAATCAAGTTTTGTGTTATCCTTATTTGCCTTATCAAATAATAAAAACGTTTTCCAATGTTTTGTTGCATTGTAGTTTTAGTCCATTTATTTAATTTATTTAATTACAGTTGCACACCATTTAGCGCTGTCCAAAACTGCTTACATATTGTAGTTAGATAGATCATAAAAATAGAGATAAGATGGTTAGATGTTTTTATGTCCAAAGCATGTTCAGTTGTATATAAAACAATGCATTAAGGTTACTTATTTATACAGATGTAATTTTATTATGGAAAACAGAAAAATAAAATAAAAAATGCCACATACCAGTAAAATTTATTCTTATGATTGTCCAGTTAAAGTGTCTAAAACATTGAATGGTATACCCCCACGTCAGCCCCCCAAAAGATTTAAGAATTGAGTAGCTACAGGGCTTATGGTATAGATTGAAAGCCAAATTATTTCCTCAAATTTGCTAGCGGTCTGTTTATATGCCTCCCTAATGGATGGTAACTATTTGGATAGAGATACTGTTCTTTACTCATCCTCTCAATGAAATTAAATAAATAATAATAATAAATGTGTTTGTTTTATTTGTAGTGGTCAGACATTTATAGCTGTCGCAATTAATTAAAAATTATTATTAATCAACTTTGTAGAACAGCCTCAAATATAACACTCTGCAGTGAGTTTTGGTCAGATTTTCTTTAATTAAAAACAGCAAGTAGAAATACACATTTATTCATGACAATAAACAATCGGACGCAAACACGCTAACACACTCTGAAGCAGCGTTAGCAATTAAGCAGAAACTTTATTGATCCCTCGAGGGAAACGGTCCTTGCATTCCTCCTCGTTACCTGACAAACTTCACAGCCCAGCCCAGCAACCAAAGTATCTCACAGCTGTTTGGATTTCCCGCTGTCCTGTCGCAGCAGCGTGACATAGAGTCGCAAGAATGAGTAGCAGACGCCCAATGCGGCGTACACGGACGTGGCCAGCAGCGGCAAAAAGGGCAGCTTCTGTTGCCACGGCGACAGCGGAAAGACAAACTCGCAGGCGACGGCCACCACGACCAGACCTGACAGGTAGACCACCTCCAGGGTGTGAAGCAAAGACACCCGCCCGCTGAAATGAGACAAAAATTATGTATTCTTCATTAAGCATTGTGCATTCATATAATGTAATGAATTTCTGTACTGAATTTAAAAAATGTTCTTGTTTCTCGTAATCTTTTCAGTGTGGCGCTAATGCAATACAAAAGGTATTGTAGTATACTGCAGTTATGACTCCAACACATGGTTTACTTATGACAAAAGTTGCAAACAATATCAACTCATGCTGACGTTAGTGATATCAACGCATGGAGGAAAAGGAGGAGGTGTTCCTCGCACCTGTGGAGTTTCCTCAGAGCAGCGAAAGAGAAGATGGTGAACATCAGCATCAGGGCACATTTGATGGGCAGCTCTGAAAAAAGAAGAAAATGATCATGATCCCAACACATGCGGTACAATTCCTGCAGAAAGTCTCAAATCCTCTTTTCCCATTAAAATGAATGGAAATGCCAGTAATCCGTTCCAGCGCTCCCAAAATTACATTTTATATTAAGAAAAAAAAAAGCACTTAACAGAATCGTACTTATGTACCTGCTGGTGTGAAAAGCAGCGGAAACAGCGAGTAATGGCCCGTTGTGCTGAGAAGCAAGAAGATCCCAGCATCCTCTCTGCTCTCGACTGCCAGCAGACTATAAAAGCCCACAGAATCTTAATATGACAAACTTGGATTCGGCGCAGAAAAAGACGAGGAATCAATGGTGCACCTGAGAGGCAGGATGGCGATGAGGATGGCTTTCTCGTGGACGTGCCAGCCGAACGTGAAGGAGGCGAGCGCGCAAACCAGAAGACAGCGCAGGAACCCGTCAGCGCCGCGAGGGCGCCACCAGATGGACGCCAATGCCGGCTAAATGCAGCCACATGCAAACGCACGAGGGCGTCAAAACAGCCTAAGATGGTCGCTTTTTGTCAGACTGTTTTTGTGCGTCTACTCTGTATATGTTAAGGTTTGGCCCGTTAAAACTTGACACAATTTTTTCTTGCTTCATTATTATCAATCAGAACTATGAAGTTGTCACACAAGTTTAAAATACAAATGCCAAACTTGACTTTGTTGCAATGTCTTAAAGCTAATTAATTATTCAATGCTTTTTGAACAATTTTTCAGGCTTTTCACAATGTAGAATTTTTTTTATTTATCTTAGACAATATACTTAATTTTAAATTTCTATAAAAAAAAAAAAAATTCACTGAGCTCCCAAGGTCATCAGTGGCAATGAGTCTTAAAAAGGTACATGGAAACTTAAAGAAGTAAATAAACTTTCTCATTTCTTTGTTTTAATGTTGAACAAAAACAAAAGGTTGCCAGGGTCAGCAGTATCTCTTGTAAAGTAAATAGTTTCCTGAGATTAAAATGGTTTTAGATTTACCTTTTATCGGCTGTCAGAGTTCGAAAAAAGGCCAATACCGATATTCAACAAAATGCCCAATATCGGTGCAGATAATCATCAAGGCCAATTATCGGTCTATCCCTACCAAAAACAGTTCTTTTTTTTATTATCTGTCTGTTAGTCATGATGCACCTTTAGTGGTTGCAGGCATCAAAATGAAAAAGTAATTGAAGAAAACAAGCTCAGTTTTTTGGCCCGATTAATAACAATAAAAATAGGACTGACCAGGATAGACAGCAGAGTGCAGATGACCGTGACGGACGGAGTCACGGAAGGGAGAACCGAGTGCTGGAACTCCTGAACCAACCCGCCCGTCATGGAGGCCTGAGGGAGCGTCGTCTCGTTCAGAAACTTCAAACGAACACCTGAAAACAATACTCATTATTGCCAAGTTTTCACTGTGGACTAAATTGCGTATACGTTACGTTTACATTCTTACCTACAGTGGTCAGGCTTTTATCCAGAACGTTGTAAAGGGCCCACACGTTTGGCGCCCAGTAGGCGTGACAGAGGCCTCGCTTGAAGGGGAAGAGGCGGGACAGCACCTGAGGAAGCTGACCCTGCCATACGCACACAACAATCCATTAGTCTGGCCATCTATTACGATCGCGCTTGTCCTTATTAGGGTCCGCTCACCATGGCAATAAACGGGCCGAAGGAAAGAGAGCACACGGCCGCCACGATGCTGCCGAGGGCGAGCAGGCGAAACGGGCTGAAGCTCGTCCACTTGATGGAGCCGTCTGCAGACAAAAACGCAAACACTTGTTCTCATTATTGAAACACAAGTTTGCTAAGTTCACGCACATGCACACCCACATACAAAATCAAAATTCATTAAAAAAAATATATATATGTAAAAAAAAAAAGAAAAAAGAGAGAGCAATGATGATGACATGTCAAATTGGTAAAATTACCGAATGAACAATACTGAGCCCTATAAAAAAAATAAAAAAAAATAAAAAGAAACACAAGTTTGCTGACTTCTTGTTGTTAAGCAGTGGGGGTGAAAAATCTTTACCAAAATCGGAGCACATTTCACTAAACATTTGTGGTTGAATGTTGTCTTTGTGTCATACCAAGGTTGTCTTGTGTGAAGCAGAAGCTCCTCAGCAGGAAGACGCCGTATGCCGGTGCTACGTACAGGTAGATGTGCTTCAGGTTGAGTAGGATGGAGAAAAGCAGCGCCCCCTGCAAGTGCTGAGACTGTTCAAGACAGAAAGATGAGGTTGGCACGTGGACTTGACAAAGCAAAAAAAGTTCTTTCCCAAGTCTTTACCCGCAGGTGTTTGGCGACGGACAGCAGCAGGAAGCCAAAGAGGAAGCCGTTGTACTGAAAATGAATATCTGAGGAAGGAAATCAAGGAACCATTGCATCATCATTTAATTTAGACTGAATAGTAAAAGTGTCAGCCCCTGACATCTGGATTTTGGCCTGTTTTACTGCTGCTTCTCCTCTCTCCTCACCCCTCCTCTTCTGTGAACTTAACAAGTCAACCGGTTGCAAGATTGTGCTATTTTCCACCAGGGATCCGAGCTAAAAGATACGATCCACAATGAGAAGGCCAAAGTTCCAGAGCAGCAGCACAGCCAAGACAAAAGATGGACGATTAAAGATGTCCCGAGTTCCTTTCCGATCACGGACGCACCTGCAGCACCTGCACACAAGACACCATCACCGTCTACTAAATGCACAAATAATTACACGGATTTAACACCACTGGCGGCGGCTGCACTAACTCTCTGGCAGCGTAGATAAAAAGCATGTCTGTGAAGATGACCGAGAGCCTCTGAAAGAGGACGGTAGCCGGACTGGCGTAGTTCAGGTTGTCCACCGCCAACATCTTGCTGTCAAAGTGCCGAGCGACGTGGGAAAGGCCAAACTCAAACCAGGCGAATAGCGGCGGGTAGTCCAGCGTCCACTCTGATGTGTTCTGCGAGGATGAGAAAGTGACACAAATACATTTTGTACTAATTAAAGGACAAATAGGGATAAAAATGTGTTTTTAAACTGACCTCATGATACCATCGGGACACTGGCAAACTGTGTGTGATGGCCAACCAGTTCCTGTGCACCTCAAAGTCCGTAGAGTGACTATACACACAAATTAAATGAAGTCAAACACATGTGAGACATACTAATCTTTGTATTGTATTAATCTTTTTTTGTTGCCAAAATATCCTTCGACACATCCAAAGTGCGTTGCGACTAAACAGTGACATCTTGTGACTTGAGGCTACATAGCACAAGCCACGTTAAGTTTGTATCATCAACATATTGTACACCATCTAATTTAAAAATATATATATACACTCAACATAAAAAAATAATCTCCGTAAACTAAACCATGGCATACATGTGTTAATATATAATCTTGAGCCGGTCTGTTTGTTTTAGCTGGATGCTAACACAGTGTCCTAGAGCTGTTTTAAACCACAGTATGAGTCAAATGTCCTGAAAATGACACATGTCTTCGTTAAAAGATATTCGACTCACTAGGAGTTGATGAACAGAGCTTTGAGCAGGGAAACTCCCAGAGCTAACGATGGAAACCAGCTCTCTCTGTTCATCGCGGTGGCCGCCATGACGGCTCGTGAGCGTTTGAATTGACAACTTTATTGACTGCAGTCGAAGGCTGTCCTCCACAAACAAACGTGTAGGGAAATATCTTCTAATATATTTTAAATAATACCCAATTGTATATGGAGCACCACACATTACAACAGAGGAAATTTTAAATGGTTTCTAGGCAAAAGTCTACACACCATTTGGTTACCCTAGTTGTTCACGGGAACGACAGCATAACGCCTTTTATTAACTACTTTTGCCTTTTAATTTTCTGGTATTTTTTTTTCGTTACGTCTATAACTGTAAGACATTTTGAAGAGTTCTACTTTGTTTTGTTGCGAGTAAACACTTCCGCTCCTACATCCGGGTTATCGTCAAACAAGGAAGTTTTGCTTTTCACTTCCATACTTACATTTGTATCTAACTTTGAAAGTCAAAACGGGGACCTAATGAACACATTGTTGCGGCGCTGGACGCTGCGGCGGATCCCAAAGTGGAGAGGTAAGTAAATGAGGGGCAATGATGTGCAAATCTCCATTTGTCCTTGTCCCTCTCCCCAGTTGCTGAAGTTTGCATTTGTGTGACAGATCTCCATGTTGGCACCTCTTTGGCGACTTTTGACGTGAGAAAAGTCGAATTAACTCCTCTGGAGCAGCGAAAGCTCACGTTCGATTCACATGCCATGGTGTCGGAGCTGGCGAGTAGTGGTGAGGGAACTACGACGTTTTTCTGGCACTTCTAGCGAGCCAGCTGTTGCTTGAAAGGGGGTCTGGATCTTCCACCAGCATAGCTGATCAAGGCTGGATGCATGGAATGTGGGGTTGTTTGGTTGCGACACTTTTATGTCACAAAATTGTCACTCACTTACTTTGGTTACAGTTCTAGCTTGCATAAAAATACAATATACCATATGTCTGTTTTATACTGCCCTCAGGTGGCCAAGGTGTGCATACCAGAATGAGCATCACATTTTAAATTCCATTTAATTATGTCATTACAGTATGTTTTCATAAAGTATAATATTACAGAGATTGAAAACCACATGATCAATTTTATTTTTTTGACTGGAACGGATTAATGACAATGGTCATTACACTCCAGGTTTGGACAAACGGCAGGCCGAGCTGATCGTCTCCGCTCTGGTGACGTTGACGACGGCCAACATGGACATTGTATACAAAGACATGGTGACCAAGTCGCATCAGGTAGGGAAAGGAGGGCTCGGGCGCTGAAGAGGTGTCACATTCATTTTCCTTGGAGCTCTGTGGATGACAACTGGGGGCAAAAAAAAATCTCTCGTCACAGGAAATCGCGCTGCAGCAGATTATGGCCCACCTGGACGCCATTCGGAAGGATATGGTGATTCTGGAGAAGAGCGACTTTGCCAACCTGCGCTCTGAGAACATAGTATGACTTAAAAGCAGATGGAGAACACATTAGACAAGTGGTTGACTCTCCTTTTGTCTTGCAGAAGATGAAGCGAGAACTGGAGCAACTGCATAACCGACTAAAGGTGAGTGAGATGATGATGGGTGGTGTGTGTGTGTGTGTGTGTGTGTGTGTGTGTGTGTGTGTGTTGTGTGTGTGTGTGCGTGTGTGTGTGTGTGCGTGTGTGTGTGTGTGTGTGTGTGTGTGTGTGTGTGTGTGTGTGTGTGTGTGTGTGTGTGTGTGTGTGTGTGTGTGTGTGAGCGAGGAAGTAAAGTGTCTGTGTTCAGGAGGAGAGTGAGAAAGTCCGGGCGGAAACCAAACTGGACATCAACCTGGAGAGAAGCCGCGTTTCTGACATGGTGAGCGTGTGGTGTGTATGTGTGCAAATGTGCATCTACTTAAGTCAACTAAACTCTTTGCATCCTCTCAGTTCACAGAACAGGACAGGAAACTAATGGAGACCAACACAGAGTTCCATCAAAAGGTAAACAAATTAAAACATGTACTTCTATTGACGGCCAGCGCGGTGGGCTAGTGGTGAGCACGTCTGCCTCACAGTCTGGCAGTTGAATCTGGCCCCTCCTACTTCATGTTATTTTGTTGTTTAACGTGTTTGTTGTATGTTGATGTGAGTTTTAGAGAGCCGAGCTCGAACATGACAACATGGAGACCAGCAAGAAGATGGACCTGCGAGTGGCTTCGCTCAAAACAGTTCTGGAGTCACTCAAGCTGGAGACTATTCGCTATTTAGCAGGTTTTAACTTTAAAAAATTATATATATATATATATATATATATAAAATACTGTCTGTGTAACCGAAAGCCTGTCTAAAAATCCCCGTGTGTTTTGTGTTTCCATAGCGACGGTGTTTTCCTGCCTAGCTATCGCTCTGGGGGTTTACCGGCTGTGGAGGTAAAGTGTTGGAAAGCATGCCGTCTTCATACTCCTCACAAAGTAGTACCAGCCGTGGGAAAACTGCTTTTAAACCTGCTGCTGATTTTTATTTTTTTTTATGTGGAAGTTTCAGTTTTTAAATTGACATGTCAGGACTGTGGAGTGACATGTAACAAACTCGTTTTTTTTTTAATGAAATATGACACTTAAGTTGTAAACAGTGATGTTTTGAAATAAACTTAACTGGTTTTGATCAGTAAGTTGTTTTTCTTCCTGAGCTAAATTAAAGTATTTTCAACCTCGTTGCAGCCAATTATCGGATGTCTGATATATTTTCCTGTGGTGTCGGGTGTGTCAAGTGATAAACTTCCAGGTGATGTTCGCAAATGTGTTCAACATTAACAATCGCAAATCCTTGGTCTGGGTACTGTTGTCAACTAAAACCAGTGTGGGGCTAACCATTTCTCTCAATGTGAATCCATGTCCTCCACGGTGCATTATTTTTTTTTTTATTGTAAGTATTTACAAAAAAACGTTAATAGTCTCGAGAACAATTTCCTGCCCAGATATTAGTTTCCCTACTGGAGTGTGAAATGTGTAAGATGTTAAAAATAGCGGTTACATAATGAGACAAAAACACTATTTTGAGTTCACCAAACCTTTATTAACTTTGAAAGCAGAACAATTAAACCAAAGAACAATCACACAAAAAGTTTCTAAACCTTTATTGAACTCATCACCTAAAAAAGGGAAAAGAAAAAGTTCCCCGCAACTTAGTTGATGGGATGATCTTCCACGGGAAAACGGGATTGATGCTTACCTTCATCGTGGCCACAAATAACTCAACCCATCACCAAATCAAACTACTACTTTCACCTGCTGTTTCATTCAAATCACTGGTACGCCAGAGATTCCAAAAATACTTTAATGTATAAATTAAATCATTTACACATTGAACCCGAAATTTAACGAAGCAGCAGCAGTGTGAAGTACTCGGCACAAATACCAAAATGTATTCAAATTAACTTGCCGACAAATCGAAGACTTTTTCCTTCAAAACAAAGAAAAAGCGCGACTGAGAAGCTGGTCACAGTCTCTTTTCTTCCGATTGCACGTCTGTCAAAAGTGGCTCCTCTTCCTCCTCCGTCTTCACTGCGCCTCCGCACTCCTCGGCATCAGCTTCTCGCTTAACCGAGGCGGCGAAGGCACACGACTGAGAATCCTCGTCTTCCTCAGCCTTCATGAAGATGCCCAGCGGGTGTTCGCTGAGCACCTTGTTGGGCGATGGCGTCACGTCCGGGTACGAAGATGTCTAAGGGGAACGAAAGCGGGTTAGACAACACCGAACACCTTTTTTTTTTTGTGGCATCATTTTTGTTTTTCATACTCACATTTTTATAATCCTCGAAACAGGAAGGATGGAAGTTCTGGGGAGCAGGAGAAAAGTGATGAGTCAGTGAGGAGTTCAAATATAGTGTCAAAACCTGTAATACCAGCCCCTAAATTATTATTATTTTTTTTAATAAATCACCTTGTCATCGACCCTGATGGCGTTCTTTAGGAACCAGTCCTCCTCTTCCTCCACCCAGTATGTTTCGAAAGGCTCTTGGCAGATTTCACACAACTGTCGACGCAACCGGATTTAAGCGTTAGGACAACAAGCCTCAAAAATGTCATTTCTTCGGTTTACGATGGTGCCAAAATATGAGGTGTGCAACAGGGCCTAATTAGGTTTGTGTGGTGATGTAAGAACACATCAAAGACATCCACCAAACTTCTATTTGTGTTTTTATACAAACAACTGAACGGGACGACCCACCTCTGCCACTTGATCTTTCGCGGCCTTGACGCTTTGAAACTCCTTCTCTTTGGCCGCCGCCTGGCTCTTCTGAACCTCCTCCTGGTTCTCCTTCTCGAAGAACAAGCTCTTGGCTCGCTCCTCCAGGTCGGCGATCTCCTCAAACTCGACCCAGTCCTGGCCAAAATAATTAAGTAAATAAATCCGCCTCACGCTTGCCAACTGACTGCCGAATAAAGGAAGCGGCCGGTTTCTTACCGTGAGGCCGTAATACCAGCGGCGGTATGTTATCTTCTTGCCGGCAACCTTGCCAGCATGATTCTGCCTAAAGTGCCAGTCCAGGTGGTCAGCGTAAAGGTCGGTCTGCGCGGCGGTGAACCTCATGCTGCAGAGGCAGCACTGGTTCCCCGAGTACAGCTTGGTCACCACGCTCTCGTAACGTCTGACAGGAGTGCAATAAAAAGCGAGTCAAGATACGAGACCACTAACACCTTGTTCATACTGGCAGCCCAAATCAAGATTTTTAGCCCGTCCAGATTGAAAGTGGATGTCTCATTTGTTGTCTGAAACATGCACAACCGGAAATAGGAAATTAGTGCCCAGCCGCAGTTATAGGCATATTGGTGTTAAAAAAAAAAAAAAAGGGGGGGGGGGGGGTGTTCACTTAACAAGCTTTGCGAGGAACGGGAAATACGGAGCGGTAAACAGCGTCTCAATGACGTCAAACACTACATGCGTTGGACGCCGCCTCAGTTCGACGGCCTTGCTACAGCAACCTGTCAGATGGGTCAATAATGTGGCTCAGTCTGAACAGAGCCAGATCGGATTTGGACACTTGCTTAAAAAAAACAGTCTGGATAGTCAGCTCTAAAAATCGGATTTGAGGCGGAATCCGATTGGAGTCAGATATGCCTGCAGTCTGAACGCAGACACCTGAAATATGTGAAAAAAATTGCACTACCGATGACTACTCGGAACAGCCACCATTTTAGGAAACTAGCAAATGTTTAAGAACAACTATGACAATTCTCACAGCTTCATGTCATCAAGCTTGAAGTTGGTGAGGTCGGGGAAATCGTCCTCCACCTCGTCGTCTTCCTCCTCCTCTACAAGAGGCGCTTCTGGTGCTGCCAAAGGTAACTCTGGAAAAGACAAGGTCGACATGAACAAAATGGCGGTCATCAACAAACGCATCACAAAGAAAGGTGGACTGACTGCTGGTGGCGGCCGCCGTCGTCGTGTCAGGCTGTGACCCTTTGATGATGCCAGTGGAGATGAGTTTAGAAAGTAAGTCGTTGACGTCCACCTGACCGAAGTGGTTCTCTGCGGGGGGCATTGGGGGGGCTGCAGGGAAACAACCATGTCAAGCAGTGAAAAATTATTTATGACTTGAATGTGACGAGCAGCAGGATCTCACCTGGCTGTGGAAAAGGTGTCTGATTCTGAGTCAAGAAAGGCTGGTTCATGTTCAACACGTTCACCTGACAAAAGAACATTTTCAAATCGACCTGTTTGTGTTTTTTCTCAGCGATTGTAGCGTCAAAGTACTACTTTTATTGTACTCACCGGCTGTTGCATGCTGTTGATGGAAGGTACTGTGGGGTTGAAAAAGGGGGCGGCGCCCGGCTGGCTGAAGGGAGGAGCGGGCAGGATGTTGAAGTTGGCCGCTGGCTGCATGTTTGGAGGTGCAGGGAACGCGATTGGTCCCTGGTGGAACTGAGGGTTGATGGGCTCCGGGAATGGCTGCGGGGCTAATGGGAAGTTTTGCAGAGGCGGGGGGTTGTTGTCGTACATGGGAGGGGGCATCTGCCGCATTGGGATGCCGAGTTGAGTTGTGAACCTGGGGGGACCCTGCTGGCCAGGCAGGGCGTCAAAGCACGGGCCCTGAGGAGGTATATCAAAGCGGGGTCCCGGTTGGACGGGTGCCTCAAAACATAACGAACCAGCGGGGCCTTCCAGCCCCAAGGCGGGGTTCTCAAAGTGCATTGGTCGCTGCTGCTGCTGCTGAAAGGCCACTGGCACGGGAGTGAGCCCCAGATTATTGTCAAAGCACTGGAGTGGGCTCTCAAAAAGCCCCGGCCCGTCAAACCTTGGGGGAACCGGTGGGCCCAAAGGACCGTCAAAGCGACCCATATCGTCCATGCTTCTCAAGGGTCCCTGTGGCCCGTTAAAGCGCTCTAGCATGTTGTGATGAAGGGGTCTGCCTTGATGAGGACCCTCAAAGTGGGACGGCTCAGTGTACCAGCCTGGGGGATGTGGTCTAGACGGGCCCAAGTGTCCGGGGGCGTCAAACCGGGAAGGTGGGGGTCCTCCTTCGTGCGGAGGGGTGTGCCCTGGGGAATTACTTGACTGATGAATATTCGACAACAGCGCAGGCACAGGCCCCTTGAGAACAGACTGCGAAGGGAGGGTCGCTTCAGAAGGTAGCGGCCCGTCGTCAGAGTGTTCGCTGTTGGGACTCTCGAAGCGAGGAACGGGGCTCAGGTCGCCCGGGTCCTTCTGGTGGAGCGGCGACAAGCGTTCACGCTCAAACATGGGGACCGGCGTTTCCATAGCGGACGGGCTGGGACAGTTCCTGAGAACCAGGGCGCCAGTGTGGGGGGGTCCGTCCAGACGCCGAGGACCGGGGTGTCTGGACTCTGCCGACGGGATGTACCGCCGCGGAGCATCGTAGCCGCTTTTCTGCTCCTCACGTTGTCGCTCAGTCAAGGGCGAGTTCCACTCTCTTTCACCTGGAAATAAAAGTCATGAGGAATTGTTACATCAGCTCGTCCACTGTTGGGTAAGCGCGACAGCACATTTACGACATCAACAACACCCCCCCCCCCCCAACACACACATTGCAGCAATATGCAAGGAGTCCACTCACTGGACTCTCGAGGGTCAACCCTCCTCTTGAAGCGAAGGCCTTTCAGCGCTGGGAACTCCTTTCCGTGGTTATACTCTTCTACCATGGGGGCGAGCGGAGGTCTGGATTCTTCACATTCTACGCTTCTCCTCTCTCCTGGAGACAAACACACAACTTGAGATTGACACGTTCAAAAGATCATCCTGGCCACTGGCTTCTTAAGATCGTTCCCTCACCCAGTTCCCGTGGGACGCGGCCTGGCCCCTCGCATTCCTCCAAAGCGTCCCAGCCTTCTCCAGGGGAGCGGTGTGCCACCTGTGTCTTCTTCAACTTGGATTTGTGCTCAAAGTACGTCAACTGAGCTTGGTCCAGCGACTCGGGAGGCGTGGTCAACAATGTCTTCTTGCCGGAAAAGTTGGCGTCAGCTTCCCAACTTTCTGGAGACTGTTGCTTCTCCTCCTGATACTGGAAGAAGTTCTTGATCTTGTGGGCCATGTTCAGGAAATCCTCCTGTGAAATCTCGCCGCTCTCCAGGCTCTTGCTCGCCTGCAGATTCAAAATCAAAGTCACTTTTTAAGGGGTCTGTCCATATACTCTAGATTACAGTTCTAGAAAATAGAGAGTTGATATTTGTAAAGCAAACATACCCGTCTGAGCAGGTCTTTCTTGGATGCAGAATTGAGGGCTTCAGGTATCTGAAGGTTGGCGTCCACGCTGAGACGATGTTTCGGGGTACGGGGGGTGGTGGGCCGTGTTGGAGTGTTGTAAGTTTTATGCCTCTGAGGTCCAAGCTTTGCATGAGCATCTCCTAGTTTAAGACTGGAAGTGGAAAGACGGACGGTTTTGTTAGGGAAAAGTACAGCTGTAATTGAACATCTGACCATGTTTGAGTTGAATATGAAATTAAGAACAAGAGCGACTCACTGTTTGTTCTCGTCCCAGCCACTCCTCCAGCGGAGAGGAGGATCTTTGGCCTGGTTGCTGCTTCCGTCATGGCTCCGTGGAGAGTCCCTGGACTTGGAACGTCGGTCGTCCACCGGAGTCTTAGAGCGGCGGTCGTCCACTGGGGTCTTCGACCGCCTGCTCTCCGCCTGGTTCTTCTTGGACGCCGTTCGGTCATCCCGCGAGTTCTTTCCATGCATCAGCTCATCACCCCTGACCCTCCTGGGCTTCCCTACCTTGCGAGATGGCGACGGGGACAGGGAGGTGCTCCTGGTTGTGCTCTTGGGCGACCTCCTGTCTTTCCTCTTTGACGAGGTGGGAGAGCGCGATCTGGACCTAGAGCGTGTGCGCTTCCTAGCGTGCGTCCGGGCATTGCCGCCGACCTTCTCCGCAGAGTCGCCGTGCTCGTGTTTGGTCACCAAGCCGTTCTGCAGACGACCTCTGTAGGCTTTTGGAAGCTCGACGACCTGCGGCGACTCGTCTCGCTTGTCGCTGCATCTTTTCTTCTCCTTTTGCTCATCATCTTTGCCATCTCCGGCCTTGTCCAAGCCACGTTTCTTCAACCGAGGGTCTTTCTTTGAATTGTCTGTAGACTTTTGGTTCTCTATCTCAGCATGCTTGTTTTTACTCTGAACATTTTTAGTCACTGGAGGAGACTTCAAGTTGGGCCTCTCATCCTTTCTCGGGATCCGTCCTTTTTCTGATTGGGGCGTTTTTTCAGCTACTCGTTTCTCTGGCATGACAACAGTAGTTAACACTGCAGGAGGGGCTTCCTTTTTCCCAGCAAGCTGCTCTTTGCTTTTAGAGGGTCCTGGGGGCCCCATGCGGTTCAGACGCGGGTCTCTGGTGGGTAATTTTGGGTCACTTGGAGGCTGAGGGGGAATCAGGGGTCGGACCACAGGGGTGGGCTGGCCAACCGGCTTCGGGGATGCCACAGGAGGCACTGGGTTTGGTGTTGGTAATGAAAATCCTCCCGCCTGCAACACAATCAGATTTTATTGGAACTAATTCAGTGACCCAGAGCAAACAAGTGTCAAAGATGCTTAGCAAAAAGTCTTGAAAACGTTAGTTCTGAATACTGAACCTTTCACTATCTGAAACTGGGATTTACAGACATTAGCTGTCTAACATTACATGAATTTTCTACCCATCTTTGCAGACAAAATACTAGTAAGTGAGACTACAACCAGTTAACACAAAAACGCATACAAAAAATAAAAACCTTTTGGAATCCAGTTGGTTTACGTACCAGTTGTGCTTTGGTCTGCTCCAGTTCCAGCTCAATCTTCTTCTGCTGAAGCTCAAGAAGCTGCTTCTGTTTGGCCAACAGCTGCTGTCTGATCATCTGCTCTTGGGTCACACTGGACTGAATTACTGGTGGAGGCAGTTGCGCGGGCGGAGGCCGTGGAGAAGGAGCTTCCTCGGACTAGAGTCCAGGAACCGGGCGTATGAGGGATAGAAATGAGACTTTTAGAGACTGACGAACAAAGTCCGCTACCTGTAGCAAATAGGGTGACCAAGTTTTCTGACTACACACCTGTTTTAAAAACTTTGGGTTGACATGGATGCTGGCATTGACTGTAGGCGGCAGAGGCTTGATGGGCCACGCCGGATCCACAGAGTTGACACGTGCGTCGAGCGCGTACAGTTTCTTCAGAGGGAACACTTCGTCCCATGTGGATCGCAACTTGAACAAACTCTTTCTAGTGTTCTCATCCACCTACAAACAAAGTACATTGCTTGGTCCATAGCTACTCGCAGAGCAAGTTGTAAGCTCAATAACAAATCGTAAATTGATTATGGCTTAACCCATTAAATAACTAACTGTAGAACACCAATGAAGCACAATATTGCAAGAGACTACAAATTAAAGCAAGCAACAACTGTGGTCGCTACGGGTGAGTCAGTTTAAAGAAATGCAAAATGGCATGAAGAAAAAAAACTGTACCTTTTCAAAGACACATATAAATGAAGTGATTAGGTTTTTAGCAAACACTGCAAGGTACTCTCCTCCAACATTCTTCACTATGGAATCCACTAAGTACAAAACTGGAAGCTTCTCAGCTGCTGGGGCCTAGAGCGATAGAAAACTCAACAAGTTTAGAACACAACAGGGGTTAACAACATTTCAGAACAATTGCAGAATGCTTAACAGAAGCAAAAAGTGCCCCCCACCCCCCCAAAAAATTATTTGGTAGGCGACAACCAAGTCAGTATGTGGGGGGAGGGGGGACGAAGATCCAAGCTGCACCATCCTCAAAAAGATAAAAGCATCCTCTGACAACCAGTCCAAGTGGATTCATCCCTGAGTCAGTGAGGAAAAATTTCCAGCAATTGGAGCAAAAATAAAAAGTTGTGTTGCATCCTTGAGCCAGGTTACCTCCAGAGAGGGTTTTTCCCCATGAACCAACCACTCTCTGTACTTTACCGTAGGACGCATCAGTCTTCAGGTCCGTGTTAAGTGACTCTTGCCACTTTGTTTTGCAGTCATTAAAAAAAAAAAAAAAGTCACATGTGACAATTACCTTTTAAAAACAGTTGAATTTATTTTGGGAGGCATTTTTAAGTTTCAGAAGGTTAGGTTTAGGTTTCAAACTAACCACGCAGCATCTGTGGAATGTTTTTCAATAGCTGGCCAGAACCAGGCTCAACATTTGTAAAAAGTAACCAGACTCGCATCAATACACTGGGAAATAAAAAATGACAAAAAGCACATTTCACATTTTTTATTATTAAACATTTTAGCCAGTCAAGGACAGTTTCAAAATTCACTCCCGGATAAATGCAGGGGAAACGTGATCGAAATCAAGACTTGTGTTGCGTCATGCGTCAAAATTCAAACAGTGGGCACTAAGGCACACTGCTGACTGGAATTTACTTAACTAAAAGCCCACATTTGTTATCCAGTTAACTCCATTTGTCACATTAATAAGACTGAGGAAAGAAGAAAAAAAACATCACTGTGGTCTCGGGGAAAAGGTTTTTATTTCCGGACTGTGAGAACACAGTGAACGTTCCAACAAAGACACAACTAAAGAGGCAGAAATCCACCATAAAAAAATAAATACTGAAACACTATTTAACTTGCTGTATTGGTCAATCATTACTTGTACTGTGCCCAAGGTCAACGTTGTTTATTCCAATCAGGTCACATGCTTGACTACATGGACCCCAAATTTCAGCTAACAATAACTTGGAACACGCCACCACTAAATTAAATACCAAATAGATACAGTATGTATATGTCATTACAAGCTTACGAAGTAGATAGGTGGTTGCTTCTTGGTAGGCAACGCAATAGAGGCTTCTTAACCTCAGAAATGAAGGTTGATATTTCATGAGGTGACTAATATCAAATAGTAAATAAACATTTTATTGTCAAAACTATTCAGGCACTTGCTTTAACTCTGATAAACGTTAAGTGACGTCCCATTATAATCTATATTGTTTGTCTTGTTTAATATAGCATCAGTCCACCCTTTTACGGTGTAAAAGCTCAAACTCTTCTATGATGGTGATCCACAAGTTTTATGAGTGTGTTTGTGGGATTTAAACCATTTTCAATTGTCATATTTGTGAGGCCACACACCAATGTTGGACAACAAGAACTGGTGGCCCCAATTCATTCAAAAAAATTCTAGTGGGTTGTGTCAGGACCTCACAAATTTCTGGAAGAATGCTCAAAAAGTCCCATCAACACAGTAATAAACCTTGTGGAACACTTTCCCCAAAGGGTGGAGTGACGTCATTTTAAACACAAATAATGGGATAACATTCGAGTTTATAAGAGAGTAAAGACAGGCGAGCAAATACTTGGTGGTAATGAACTATATATACGGCATTTTACAATACAATTATTATTATTATTATGAAACATTCAAAAATTAACTGCATTAACTTCCTCTTTGACGTCGTAGCGGAGGCCCAAAATAATTACTTGACATTTCAAATCGGTCTAAATTACACGTGGGGACTAAAATTGATTAGCAAATTAAAATGAATCCCAATAAATTAGACGTAATATACGTTTAAGTAATTTCTGCTTATTACAGAAAAAAATAATCACACCAACTTCCTGGTCGACGTTAAATATAAAGGCCTCATTGTCGGTTGAACTTGGCCTAAACTGCTAAGTAAACCAACAGAACGGCGTTAAATGTCACTGTAGACGCTAGTAGATACAATTATTGTCGAAAACATACTAAATAAAATCGTCGCGTTTTGTTTTTTTATGGCGGACTTTGCTTCACTTTTGGAGTACGGGGGACTCGTGAGACTTTTGATAAACTTCGTAAGTAACAGACACTGTGTGAGAATAATTTCACTTTTAAATATAACTACAGAATCAATTACTGGTTTATATTGTCGCGTAGCAAACAGGAACGTAAGCAGACATAAGCGAAGGTCGAGGCGACATGTTGTAGGTAACTAACGCCCGACGCCATGTTTCGGCTAGCAAGCGGCTAACCTACATCGACACAAACATTTGAAACAAAAATAATATTCTTATTATAAAAACCTTGCTTATTTGTGCTTCAATTATCGCGACGATATCCTTGGCGAAGTTGACGTTTTCCTCGGCCAGAATGGTCAGCATGTTGATATGCGGCTTGCTGTTGAACGTGAGGTCTTCCAACGAGGACTGATACTCTCGGCATGCATCTTGCCTCGCCGCGTTGTCGTCCATCTTCGAGCGGGGCAGAGCTACACCAACTTTGTCGCGGGCGTACGCATTGAGCAGCAGGCAGTCCATTAACTCATGTGGCGAGCCGGATTCCTCGCGTAATCTCACGACAAAACTGCCGGTTTGGACTCTTTTGGACGTTTTCGAGAGGCGCAAGACGCCCCTCTTCACCCCGCTTACGCCAACGAGAAAATGGCGTTGGAGACTAAAGGCCTTTATACGTCACCAACACGAAGCGTGTCAGCGTGTTGCTATTGGCTCGTTTCATTTAAACGGAAGCGAATGTTTAATTGTCATTGGCTCTTCCTCAGTAAAACACGAGGACTAACCAATTAGAGTGGCGAGGAATGGTGCGAGTTTAATGGTTACGTAACGAGCTTCTATGCCACATGGAAGTAAAATATCTTACGAAATGAAAAAGAACAAATGTTTCAGCATATTATTGTTGAGCGAAAATGAGTCGAAATATTGTTTTTTCTCTGTATTCGTTGTGAAGACTACACGTGTTGAGCTAAGTAGTTTGGTAATGTATTATGACTACATTGTTTTAAACAACACTAACGACTACAGGTATTTGCTGACGTTTATCTTATAAGTAAATGATTCCTTCGACAGTACTTACTGTACTTATTTCCGACGTTTTCGTTGTTTCTGAAACGGCACATTTTCGTTGTAATACGTTGCCACCTACTGACGGAAAGGGCGAAAACAAAAGAAGACATCCTTAATGGCCTACAGGTGTTTTTCAATTTATCTTGCTAAATTCATGTCATTGTGATCAGAATAAGCGTATAAAAAACTATAAAGATTGTGGATCCCTCTCATGACATAAAAACAACATAATACTTAGCTCATAATATGAATGAGTTCAATTGGAACTTAAGTGAGCCTATTTTATTAAACAGAAACACAAATGAGTCTGGAAAGAAAAAAAACATTTTTGTTTTATTTGTGGTTGAAGCAGAACTGTTTATTGATCCACTCATGTTCATCAATACAATCCAATACAGTCTTATTGTCTTATTTCACCTCAGTCTTTTAGCAAGCTACGTAAATCATGTTTGAATTCCAAGCCTCACAAAAAAGTGTCTTCATCATTTCAATGGGTCCATTGCTAACAAATGTTTCAAAAGCTTTTACTGGGATATTGTGATGCCAATTTGTCGTCCAGGACTAAAATAAAAAATGACGTGGAGAAGACAAGCATTAGAATGTGTACAAGCCTAATTTGTAGCTTAGAGGTGTTGAACTGTACCATTACACAAAATTAGTATTGTGAATTAATCGTTGTGGACTTTTTGTAACAGTTCCTCAAGTATATTAGACAGGTCGACAAACTGGCCTTGTTGTTGTTGTTCCACACACAAATGACAATTTAATGATTATAATACAAAACACCAGGTCCCATTTCAGAAGCTACACATGACATAAAATTGATCATCTTAACAAAGTCTTTGCTAATTAACTTTCTGTCATCAAACAACATCGTGTGGGAATGGTCCTGTCTGAAAAACGGCATTGTTCCGTGTTACCTGGACAGAGTTCTTCACAAAGAAAAGTGAATTCAAAGTTGAATGTCACTGAAAGCAAATTTTGGATGCTCTGTATTAAAGAAAGCACATGACGCAGGTGAGCCAAGTGGGAGCCGCTGGAGGTTCCAAAACATGTGCCAAGTCGATCCTGCCAGCGATCCATCCATGAACAGGACTAACTATGCGGCAAAAACGAAATCCCGACGATACTTGTAAGCGTATTAGTCTCAAGCGTCCGAGTCCCCGCTGCTGTCTTGGCTGATCTCGATCTGCAGCGACGGCAGGTTGTCCAGCCGGCTCTTCTTCATTTTGTGGCTGAGACGCTCCTGCTTCTGCTTGATCATGGCGCCCCACACCTTCTGCAGCGTCGAGTCGTCCTCTTGCTCGCCTTCCTCCTCCGTTCTCTTACCTCGCCGTCTCACGCCGCGCCGCGAGGACGTGAACAGTCTCGACGACCCGCCGCTCGGCCCGCGCTCGTGACTTCCCGTCTTTTCCTCTTTGTCGCCCAGTCGGCTCCATAGGCTGCCTACGCATAAGAGTCGGTTTTCAAAATCGTGTTCCTTAAAGTCATCTACATTTGCGCTCAAACTTGTGAATCACGATTTAAGACCAGACAAGACTATATCATGCTTTCTTAATTAAAATGCAAATGGAGGGAAATTACAGTCGTAAACCTATTTGGATTCGTGTGTGTCATTTTTCAGACTTAGCTTTTCATACATCTTTAGACTTTTATGCCACTGTCAAATTTCTGACATTTTTGGCAATTTTTATGAGCATAATATGGTCATTTTCTGCTTCTCTTCTTTTTTTGAAAATTTTACGGCTATTTTTGACATTTCTTTCTGCCTTTTTGCTATCAATTTTCTGATTTCTTTGGCAATTGTGTGTACATAATAGAGTCATTTTCAGGATTTCTTTTGTTTTTGGACATTTGATAGTTTATACTTTTTGAATATTTTTCTTTAAAAAATAAATAATAATAATTTGATGACTTTTTTCGACATTTTATGATAATTTTATGACTTTTTTCGACATTTTATGGTAATTTTCTGCCTTTCTTCTTCTGCTTTGTACATTTTATGATTACTCTTTTGCCTTTTTTTTGCAATTGGGTGTTCATTATATGGTAATTATCTGCTTTTGTCTTTGGACATTTTATGGTCACTTTTTCGACATGTTTAGTTTTTTTTTTTTTAATCCACAGGGAGCCACAGGTGAGGGACTAAAGAGCCACCAGAACCGCAGGTAGCAGACCCCTGCTCTAAATTGCCCTTCGATGTTAATGTTGTCTCTGTGTCCTGCACTTCGCTTCCAAAGTCACCGGGCCAGGATCTAGCTCACCCGCTACCCAAATGAGGACCACAGAAAATGAATTATTAGATTAAAACGTATCATGTACTTACTTTTACTTGTCTTTCTGTCTTTGGATGACTTGGATGAGCTGCCTCTGTCCCGGCCGACGACGCCCAGTCGGCGGTGCACGTCACTGATTGGTTCTCTGGCGGGGGGAGACGTGTCTCTCGGGGAGACGGGAGAGTGAGAGCGCCCCCTTTCGGGTGAATAGCGCCTCTTCCCGAGCCGTTGTCGGACGTCTATAAAAAGGCGTGTGACGAAAAAAAAAAAGCTTAGCCGCCATCTTGTGCCATCTGTAGGCAGTTTTTGATTTTGGCTCGTCGTGGCAAGGCTCGAACCCTTGTACACTGTAAACCCGGTACGGGACTCACCTGTCTTCCCGCTGTTGACCACTGGGGCTTGCTGTCTGTGCTGAGACAGGCCCTGTCTCTTCTCCTCTAGCAGCTGCCGCACGTCCGTTACCTTGCTGGGTGACGGGGACTTGGACCTGCTTTGTGATGCCGACTGTCCTACCCGGTTCCTGATCAGGACAACAGAGTTATAAAAAAATAAAAATAAAAAAACAACTAATGAAACTGATAAATGGCAGATTTAAGGGGTGGGAATCTTTGAAAGTCTCACGATTCGATTCCGATTTTTGGGTCTGCGATTCGATTCAGAATTGATTTGTGTGTTTGTATCCTGATTGTGTCTTGCGCAGCTGCTGAAAAGAACTTACTGTAAAAAGCAAGTTGCTTCTAAAATAGTAATCAGATTACTTTTTCAAAGTAACTGCGGCAAATCTACCACCATGGAAACGTGATGCTGCACTTCTGACCTGATGCTCTTCAGCTGCCCCTCCAGCTCATCGGCGTACATGGTCATCTTCTTGCTCTTCTTGGGCGACGGCGTGGAGATCATCTTGAGCTCCAGATCGTAGTCCATCTCGTCCGATTCGGACCACGGCGACGGCGAGCGCTGCAGCCTGCTCTGGGGCGCTGCCGATGAAGGCCGCGAGGCCTTGTCTCCTTTCTCTTTGAACTCCACCACCCGGTCGTCCGAGTCCATGTCCTCGTCGCCGTAGTCATCCTCTTCCTCCTCCTCCTTGATGGGCTCCTCGGGCAGGTTGACCAGGTCGGCTGCGGTGGTGAAAAGTTTTGCAGTCATGGCGTGCAGAAGAGTCCTGACCTGAAAGTTTTGTTTTGTTTGCGAGTGTTTCTTTTTTTTTTTTTTTACCGGAGTGCCGGTGTGTGTACGGTGGAGTGTGTCCCATGCTGTCTCCAATGAGAGGCTTCTTGCTCTTGATCACGTCTCGTTGGATCCGTCGGTTGTGGAACCTCCTCTTCCTGAGGAAAACCACATACACGAGACAAGGCGCATGAATTTATGGGAAAAATATAAGACGCATAAAAAGTATCAATATATGGTTTTATGAATCAATATTGTGCTATGAATTAGGGCTGGGCGATTATGGAAACAATAATATTCTTGATTATTTTGATGATTGAGATTGAAATCATGATTAACAAAATGATTATTCATTGAGTTTAAAACTATCGTTTATCTTCGATTGTTACGTTTTAAAGATTGAGAGAAAACAAAATCGAAATCACAATAAAATTTCGATTAATCGCCCTGCCCTACTATGAATAAGAAAATCGATTTGATATTGATACACAGTATCAGTTTTTAAAACCCAGTAGAGCTGTCAAAATTTATTTACGAATCAACAAGTAATCGATTATCGAATTAATCGATAACTATTTTAATAAGAGTAATCGTTTGGAGCCATTTTTTTTTTATTAAAAAATGTCCAAATCCAGCATAGCAACAGTAATTGTTCAGTGATTTCTGTAGTCCTGCATGAAATAAGACTGATTATCTTCTGTGTTTATTGAAAATAAGACATTTGCAAACATCTGTTTTTACTTTGGAAAACCGAAATGGTAACATTAGTACAACATGTATTCCAGTCTTACTTTTTCAAAAATATCATTTAATATGTGAGCCATTTTTTAGGGGTGATGTTGTAGGATGGGTTTGAAATGATATTAAAAAGTTTTGGGAATTAAACAGTTTTGACGCACCAGGAGTTGCTGAGTATTCCCCTCATGCCTCCGTAGTTGGGGTTTCCGTACTTCATGTAGTACCGACTTCGCCGGGCAGCCCCCAGTTCCTTCTTGTCATCTGAAATCGAGCGTTAAAAGGCCTTGTTTACGTTCGGACGCTCACTGTTGCTCATGTGCGAATGCAACAGTAGGGGAGACCTTCAGTGGCAAAACGAAGAAGGATCTTGTTTCCTTTGAAGGGTTTGATTGCAGGACGCGGCTCGTTTCTCAGCAGAGACTCTCTCTCAGCCTGTGACAGGTCGTCTCCCTGACGGAAAACCAACAAAAATAATCACGGACACCATTAGTTTGCGCTCCCAATCACTGAGGGTCTCTACAACATTTCTAATGTGAGAAAACCGTCTTAAAGGGACGGCGCACGTGTGAACTCTGTTACCTGACCGGCCTGCACCTTTGCCGTATGCTCCTCTTCGCCGTCGCTGCCTTTCGTGCTCTCCTCGCTGCCCTTCTTCACATCCTCATCCACCTCGCCCTCTTCATCGTTGTCGTCGTCATCATCATCGCCGTCGTCGTCGTCCGACCCTTGACTCAGACGACCTGCGCTCAAACCTCCCTTCATGACATTTGCTCTGTTCTTGCTAGGGAATGAATCATTTGCTCCTTTACTGACTTTTGCTGGGCTTGCCCGGCTGGGTGGCGCACTCCTTATCTGGGACGACATCGTGCTGGTCGGGCATGCGGCTGGTGTTGATGAACGCTCTAATGGCCGTGTTGTCGTCCAGCCAAACCACATTGCCTGGGGAAAACGACTGGTATTTTTTAAAAGGGTCATATTATGGAAAATGGACAATCAAGTGTGAGATGAAATACATTCCTCATGTTTTGGATATTTTGCCGAAAACCTGTCTGAGACATTTTATAAACACACCTGGAAAGTATTCTAAAGGGAAGGGTGAGAAAGAGGAGCATGCTCACAGGAAGTGTCGTCGATCCACTCAATGTGCGCGGGGGGATATTCCTTAAAGTACCCAAAGATTTCCTGGGTGCTCATGTCATCGACGCCCATGATGTGGACGGCCTCCATTCGCACTTTGGGGATGGCTGAAAACATGTACGGTCAACTCAAAATCCATTACAACGACTAAAGTTTTCCATTTTGCAATCTATGCCTCCTCTTACCTTTCTTTACAGCATCTTTATCCAGGAAGATGTTGCGCTGAGTGGCGCTCACCTCCCCGTGGAAGTGAAAGCGCCTCGCTCGCTTCTCTTTCTTCTCTATGGCCTCCTGGTGGGAACACCATCAACAAGTCAATCAGCGTTTAACCTCAGATAATGCATGTGAAAAGTTTTGGGTTGTTCCTATGTTTTGTTTTTTACCTTTGAATTGACATCAATGCCGGTGATGAAGGCTCCAGCTTTATTCTCGTAGCGCCTGCTCGTATCCTGCGAACAGAGCAAACCACCACTCGTGACAAATACAACCTTGGGGATGTGAACTGAATGAGAACTTTATATTCAATTAAGAGGAGGCAGAAAAGTAAACATAAACAATGCAGTACAAACAATAACAGGCCACCACCAAGGCATCAATTGTAAATGAGTGAACAGCTACGGCCCAACATTGCAGTTACAGTCTAATTCAAAGATTTATTTTTTTATCAGCAATAATCAAAATCCTTGTGTGCCAAGTAGCTCAAGTGAACAAAACGTGTGATGCCACAAGGATCCAGACTCGTCCTCATGTGGACAGTACGTCGCACACAAACCACTCAACTCAGTCAGTACAAATGAAAATGTTTATCTGAAACCTTCACACACACCAAACGATTAAATTCTCAGTCACAAACACAGCCATGTGCTTGATAAATTCACATGTTTGTGCCAAAGAGCAAGCAAGGAAAGGAAAGCAATGACCTAGAAAAAAGTCTAAAAATCATGTAAACAATAATGCAAATACTGAGTATGAATACGCCGAATGAATGGACGTTGGATAGCACAACGAAATTGTGTATCGGTGTCAGACAATATCACACGCTTGAGCTCTTCAACATGCGATGAACGCTTAAAGTGCACTTTTTCGATTCGAGTTTGGAGGCAACGCCACAGGATGACGCTAACAGGCAACAAGTGACAAACGCGTGACTTTATTCCACCAATCACATCTCTACGTGAGCCCACAAAACACAATTGATGCAGTAAAATGATGTTTATAACAACCAGAGTGTTCCCCGGGCCGAGAGTGGTTCGTTGCTACCACACGCCGGCTATCCCTTCACTGTTCCCCGGGACGCAGAAGACGCCAGCGCGGTGTCTGGGGAGGCCCAACCGGGGACAACCTACCGGCAGCAGCTCCTTCAGGGAACGGTTGACGGAGACGTCTTTGGCCTCCAGCTCGCCCTCCTCCACCTCCATGGGTTCGGCCTCGCGGGCACCCTTGTCGGACTCGGAGTCCAACTCCGAGTCAGAGCGGTCGGAGCCGCTGTCTGATTTCACCGACACCCGCAAGCTGCGCGCCGCCGCCATGACACTGCTTCAAAAGAGCTAACAAGTGAACAACGGCCTTCTGCTGCTGCGGTTGGCTGGCTGGTCTTCTTCTTCTTCTTCTTTTATTGGTTGTATCATGGCGGTTTGCAAACAATTTATTTGTGCTTTACCTCCACCAACTGGTATGGAGTGTATATCGGGATTTTTTTTCTTCCATCGGACCCCCGCATCTTCACACATTTAAAAAACATTTTTTTACATTGTAAGTATGTAAGTATATCGTACTAATTACAAGTATTTCCCTCAAATATTGCAATAACGTCTGATATTAATTATCCTATTTATTAATTAATTATATTTTTTGTTATTAATTTTTTTTACCTGTCTTACTTTATTGTATGACTGATTTTGGCTCCATTTACAGTACT
Source organism: Vanacampus margaritifer (assembly GCF_051991255.1). Taxonomy (NCBI): domain Eukaryota; kingdom Metazoa; phylum Chordata; class Actinopteri; order Syngnathiformes; family Syngnathidae; genus Vanacampus; species Vanacampus margaritifer. Next base: position 12,090,273 of record NC_135447.1, on the reverse strand, counting down.
TTTCATGCAGCAATGATTGTTTTAAAGTATTTTATAAATAAAGCTGAGTTGAGTATTATCAGTCAGTTTACATTTGACGTCATCCCTGGTTTTCCATCTTCTGATCGGTTGGTCAGAACAAAACGTTTTTCAGCCAATTTGGAATAGCAAAACACATCTGTAGCATTCTGTTCACATAATACATTTAACAATGAGCATAATTAGTGAGGAAGTATGGTGGGTGGGGTAATTAGATACAGTGAATATTGATCTTGATCTCAGGGTTCACCAAGTTTGTTTGTTTTTTAACGTGAGTGACTTGATTACTGATTTATGCAAACGGGTAACAGTTTGATCCGCACTTTCCTCAAATTATCGTTCAAATATAAACGTCACAATCTTACAATTAATAGCCTATCCTATTGTATTAATTGCCATTGAATGTCACAACAAAAACGTATTTTTAATGGAACTTTATTGACTTTTGTTGCCTTGAAGTGTAGCTACTTTACATTTTACTCCTGTACAGTGCATTTTGGATTCATGTAAATCAACATGTACATTGTTATTGAAAGAAACACACAAATGATTACAATCTCAATCTGGATGAAAGGACACGGGACAGAAACAAACATGCTACATTTGATCATCCTCTCGATACGCACAAATGCATGGGCGGAGGATGCAGGAACATAATACATTTATTAGGGACATATTGTGCTTTAAGTGCAAAAACAGTAGACTTTTGTACATTGTTGATGTTTAGACCAGTGGTTTTCAAACTGGGGTAACCCACAAAGTATTTTGTAATAAATTATTATTTATGTCGTATGGACCCCTACCTACCTTCATTTAGGCCAATTATGCATTATTATTATCGTTATTATTATAATTAGGTGCTCCAATGTGACTCTGACCCTTGTATGTGTGCAGTTTTTCTTGCTCTCATGCTGTGGACCCACAAAGTTCGAGGACCCCTGGTTATACACCTGCAGGGCAAAGAAGCACTTGTTTTTGTAGTGTAACATCATTTTCTATTAACCTTTTGGTTGTTGCTTGAAATTGCAGTTCAACTTGTATTTTTTTTGCACAAAGCGTCAAACAAGCTGATTTAAAATAAAGAGCACATGTTCACTGCAACTCAGGGTAGCTGTAAAAAAAAAATGTTGTTCAAATTTGTGATTACAAGTCTTGCTCCAGGAATTACATTTCCTTTATGAATGATACAAATATGCAATATTATTGCAAGGGAAAGTGCTGCATGTCATTTTGAGTCAATTATATTCCACACAAAAATACATATTTCAGTGTACACCCTCATTCGGTTCTATCCCTGATCACGCAATTGACTTAGTCCATCTATAGCAGTTTTACTGCTACAGTCGATTCAAGTGTTACAACAGACTTTTCACTTCAACTGATCAAATCAGATTGTAAGGTGCTGATAACTGCAGTATTTGGGGATTGTTGTACAATACATTTGAAAAACAGATAGGAACGAGAAAAGAAGAGCAGAATGATGGAATTAGCTCATCTTGGCAACAAATTCTCCAGAACTCAGTTGGATGGTGTCCTTGCGTGAGTCTTTCCCCTTGGCAAATAGTTACTCGCCTCCAAGCCAGTGGAGGCGCTGTGACATCATTGGGGTTATTCCCGCTTAACTGGCACATTCGCCATTCTCATGGGGCGGAATCAAAGAAGTGATGGAGAGACCAGTTGGGAATGATTGAAGCCGCTGTGTCGTCGCCCTCGTCAGTGGCCACGGCTGTGGTTCTGGCAAATGAACCCGCTCCAAGTTCTAACATTTGAGCAAATCCATAATCCATAATTAATCACAAGGGGAAAAAAATGTCTGGATTTGTTTTGAGTAGGGGTGTCAAAATGAGTGCGTTAATTAAAATTTTCTTTAACGTCACAATTTTTTTTAACATGCGATTATTAATGGCCACCCTTTACTTGGAAAGTCACGTCCACGTCAAAATTTATCAGTAATAAATTTATTTAATAAATAATTAAATTAATAAATAATGCATATACTGTATTTGTGGAGACTGGGGCCAATTTGTATTTTACAATTTAAAAAATGTGCAGAATTTCACAAGTTACTTCATGTTAAAGATTAGACAGCTCTTAATATGAAAAGAAAAATGCACTGAGCTGTCTTACAAATTAATTTATGCCATCTAGTAGAAAAATGACCAATACAAGTCAGCATCACGCTGGTTTCTTACACTACAGTGCATCTTTTTAATTTAGCTAAATTTTATGAATTATTATGAAATGACTGTATCGATGACTAAAATATGCAGCCATATTTCTATTAGTTTACCTTTTTTTCACTTTTTTGTTGACAAGAGAATGAAAACTTAAAATATTTTTATTGTGTATTTTTAGAACAGATATAAAATTTCCGATTAATCGTGAGTGAACTATCGAAGTCATGTGATTAATTACGATTAAAAACTTTAATCGTCTGACACCCCTAGTTTTAAAAGATAAAAAGATTGGCTAACTTATCAATTGAACACATACCTTTTCCTTGTTCTTCCAGTCTAGTGTCCCTGCTAGCAGAGTAGATAAGGAGGTGCTATTTTTAACAAAAAAAACAACCCAAGCGAGCAGTAGATGACCACAAAAGTCAGACTTACCGCGGCGGAGTGGCTCAGCTTGTCAAAACGAAACTTGAGGTTGGATCGCGGCGAATGCTTGTTTTTCAATTCTGAAAGGTGACGAAAAGACCAAAAAAAGAAGAGCACAGCCAGACGTAAACAGAAAAAAATATAAAATCGTTGTAAGAGATGAAATGCAAGGATGTACAATAAACGAGAGACAAAGCAGAAAATCTTGTTAGTTTGTCAAGCTGTCAACCTGTTGGGCTGCGACAGACGGTGAGCAGACTTGAACCTTGACCCTCTTCTGTGACAGAATGAGCAAGCTGCAGACACAGAAGAGAAAATCCAAATTGTTTGCTTCCTTTGTGTATTCAAAGTCAATGTCTTCTATTCAGACTGGAGCAGAGGGGATACATAATCACTTTGATTATTTAAGAAGCCCCAGCGGCTTGGTGTTTTTCTTTTTTTTGTATCACTCACTCCATTTATTCTTTGTGATGGCTACTGAATTGTGTTCGTCTTAAAAGTCTTAAAAGGAACATGTCGGCAGGAGGGGAAAATTGCCCCTTTTTACTATGTGTGTCTCACCAGGTGAGTGTCGTCTGCGGGGAGGCTGAAGCTGCACGTGCTGGAAGTGGATCTGGAAATTTTACTGCTATCCTTCTTCATGCAAATTCTGTGAATTAAGGAGAAGAAAAATCTGTGAAAATAATCACGGAAACAGATGGCTGGCAAATTATGGGGGACCGCCTTGTCTATGGCTTGTTGTGATTGAAGTGCTGCTTCCGTGAATGTTGTCTAAACTGGTGCTTGCTTTGGACACAGCTTAATTCAGACGTTTGATTTTCATTGAATTCAGGTTATTTCATTTTTGATGCTTTGTGTATTTTGACAAAAGGCACAAAAAAAACACTTACTCTTAAATTATGAAAAGAAATGCTGGGAATTGGTATTGGAAAGGGGCCACTCAAACACACACACACACACACACACACACACCTGTCTCGTTGCCCCACCTCTGGAGAGCTGGGATTGGACGGCAGTTCTGACTTCACCTCCAACATTGGCTGGCAACCATCGAAGCTCCTCTGGTCACCGAGGAAACTGATCCAACCAAAGTTTACACAGAAAATACATTTTTGTTGGCTTTTTTATGAAAACGCTTTGAAAGTCGGCGGTTACCTTCTCTGGCTGTGCTTGTCGGTTTGGCTATCAATACTCAACAATCGAGGGAAGAGACCCGATCGTCGTTTCACTGGAGATTTGACATTACACTGCAAAATAAATGTAGTAAACACAATTATGAATTATTATTCAAGCATCAAATCAAGAAAGCACTGCAGAAAGTTGGTCTTTTGCTCACCTCAGCACTGATATGCGCCAACCCCCCGCCACTCAAACTGGTGGGCATCCCCCCACCACCCCTTGACATTGTCTCCATGGAGACGCTTCGCCCTCGCATGGCCCTCTGAAACAGACAGACGTGAAAGATCTCACATGCTCCATGACATTTGACATTTGATGATATGCTGCAAGATTTTTTCAAATGAAAATATGATCATAGCTTCAATAAAGCCAGAGACTATAGGATAGGATAGGCTACTATTATGGAGGACCAAAACTGCCCAAATAAAAAAAATAATAAATGAATACAAGTGAAAATAAAAACGTATATTAAAAAAATATAATTAATAAAGTAAATAAAAAAATAAAAATGAATATAAATGGAAATAAAAACAACATAATATTTTATATATATATATATATATATATATATATATATATATATATAACCATGAATAAAGAAAGAAAAGTAAAAATACAAAAATAAATATACAATAAATACATTTATTTTTATAGTGAAAATGATGAAAACATAAATTAATAAATAAAAGTAAAAATAAATACAAAAAATATAAAAAAATGATTCAATAAATAACAATAGATTAATTAACATGCATTTTCACTATCAAATGAATACATTATATTCACTATTAAAATAAATGTATATTAATTTATATTTTTTGAATCTCATTTAAAATTTTTGTATTAAGTTTTACTTTTATTTATTGATAATTATGGTTATTTATTTATTCATTCATTTATTTTTAATTTTGGCAGGTGGTCCGCCATAACTATTGGAGCACATACCACGTTACAAATTTACTGTATTGTTAAAAGATGAATAGGTAACAAATCCAGGCTTTCGAGTTACCTTGATGGATTCCAGAAGACCTCCATGGGCGTGTCCGTTTTCAGCCCGTGCCTCCTCATCTAGAGTAGACGTCAATCCCAGCATTCTCTGGGAGCGTCTCTGTAGCTCGTCGTGGAGGGTGTCCAACAGGGCGACCCGGGTCCGCTCCTTAGCAAACAAAACACCAAATATAAGATAAGGCTCTAGAACAGAGCCCTGTGGAACACCACAGATTCAAGAAACTGACCCTATTGGTTTAATTATTCATTTTTCAAAGGCAGGATTACCTCCAGTCGAGCGAAGCGGATGCTCTTGTAACAGGCCAGCTCTGCGTTGATGAGCTTAGTGAGGAGAAACTCCCGAAACTCTGGGCCCTTGAATGACAGCCAATCTGTTAGCAATAAAAGTGATCCAAACGCCCATCGGTCCAATTTCTATTTGGATTGTCCTCATTAGGTTCTCAGGTGGGTTGGATCCTATCCAGGATGACTTGACAACATGCAATGTTTAGGAATTTGGAAGTACCAAGTACACTGCATATGTTTCCTTGTTTGCCTCACAGTTTGCAAACAAGTAACATCTAAAACCACTATAAACCATGATGACATATTCTCACCTTCTTGAAAACAGCTGGATTTGGAAGAGGCGGGCCAAATGGCGGCACATCCTCTCGTGCTGTCACAGACACCTGCCAATCACATACATTAAATTTGATGACATGGCTCGAGCACCCACGATGCCGATTGGAACTCAGCAGTACCTTGTAGCTGGTGTTCTCTGAGCATGGATCCTCCACCTGCACCAGGACAAAGGCGTGTAAAAAGTTGGAGGCGATCATGTCTGGCACGAACGGGGTGGCCTCCTCCTGGAACACCATGGCTACGATGTCGTTCCCTATGTGACGCTTCCTCTGGAGCTAAAGGCGGATAAAACGCAGTCAACTACACTAAGCTGAGGAGGTGGGGGACTCCAGTCACGTGACTCGGCTTGACTCAGCAGTCAAGTGACCAATTTTAGGACTTGGAACTTGTTTGGCTAAAATGTACGAAAGACCTGAACTTTGACATGCACAGTTGCGATGATGTTTGCCTGCGAACGTCAGTTGTTAGGATGTCTACCTGCTGGGTGTCTCCCTCAGTGAAGGGCAGCTTGGTGGAGACGTGGAACATGACTTCCTGCTCTCTGTGGACCGTGTACACGGACTGAGAACCAGTCTGGCCATGGGACACATCCAGACCCCCCCGAAACCTGCGACAGGAGCAGTCTGTCATTTTTTTTAAGTGTCCCAAAGACGTAGTTATATGTTTTTTATGTTGTTGTTTTTTTGCTAGACCATACAGAAGGCTTTGCTGCAGCCTCTCAACTGCAGAGAATGGTTGGAGAAATTGTAGTTATTACAAAAACAGCCAGCTGGTAGCAGCAGAGTGGAAGAGATGAACCAGGGCGATGTTGAAAAAAAGCTGATTTACCCACAGTTCTAAGCAGATTTGTGAATAATGATGAAACTTATATATATTCTAATGCTAATTGCTGCAAAATGGAAACAGATAGAAATATACTTTTTTTCCCTGATGAAAGAAGAGACTCTAATCTTTCTTCTGGTAGGTCCATGTTTTTATAGCAATAGAACACAATATTCTGTGGGCTTTGCAAAATCAGTCAAAATCCAGTAAAAGAGCCAGGCGCGAAGAGGATTGCTTCAGCGAAAATAGCTGGGAGTGAATGAGTTAAATAATCAAGTTCAACTTTTGTAATCTGCCTATTTCTCAGGTTTTGTCTAGAAACAAAAACTTCCTGCACTTCCGCCCCATTGTTGCCTAACAGTGAAGCTAATTTACATAATAATTTAGAAAATACCCCCATATTTAATTTCTATGGCTATGATTGGGCAGCTAGGCTGAGCTATAATCAAAAGTGAAAGACCCCTTTCAAGATGGAATAGTCCATTGCATGAGAAGGGAGGAGTTTTTTTTCTAAACAGTCATGTTGATGAATTTATACGCACGTGTAAGCCAGCCTGTGCTGATTACACTCTGCATTAAATAGTAGAAGATGAGTTCTCAACTGACCCTTTAAAGTCCTGCAGCTCCACAGTGTCGCCCAGCAGCTGCAGGAACTCTTGGAACGCCGGCGTTTCCTCGTTGTTCCTGAACAGCTCCTCCTCCGACACCTGACAAACATATGCACAAGCTTTTACTTATTCGCTATTTATCAGTTCGTCGTGGGACGCTCAGACTGCAGGAAGGTGGGATTTCATGAGAAATCCAAGTCAGAGTGAGAGGAGCAATGTGTGCCGAGTGCATGAATGGATTTTAATAGGTTAGACTGGTTATCGGCCTGGCTGATTATCGGTTCTGATATTTGGCATTTTGTCAAATATTGGCATTGGCCTTTTTACGAATATGAAGGCCGATAAAGGTGGTATCTCACTGAGCGGTGAATGCTTGCGAACGTAGCAAATTTAGGGTTTTTATCAGAATTTGTTCACTGACAGTTTTTATTTGTCGCAAAGACATTTTGAACATATTCAGACCATTTTTTAATGTCTGCGAAGATCTTCTGAAACCTTTTATGATCCCCGACGAAAACCGCAAATTCGCTACATTCACATGCATTAGTGGAGCAGTGAGATAATTTATGGATTTATTTAAATTTCCACTTTATAAAAATGATGCTGATACTGGGAACTCCTTACTTGTTTTATATTTATTTTATTTTATTAAATAAATTATGTTCAAATTTTGGAGACTATTTACCGTAGATAAGTTAAGGGAACTATTTACTTGCTTACTTTTTAATTTAGCTTAACACAGGCTTGATGACCCTGGAAGCTCCTTAAAAATGTTGTTATACTATTTAAACAAAACTGTCAATTCTTTATATATTTGAAATGAAAAGAAAAAGACTTTGCTTTTTTATATAATTTTGACGCTAATATTTTCTCTTTTAGTGCAAATGAATATTGGCTTGAAATATCGATTATCGGTCTCCTTACCTACTAATAATTAAAAAAAAAAAACATATCGGTCTATTCCTAGAATTTAATGTGAAGTACTGCATGTTTTTACCTGTCCAAAGCGTTGGAAAATGACTCCAAACTTGAACGTGCTGTTGACCTCATGTTCGTCGTAGTTGACAATTAGCTGAGACGCCTTGTGAGACGCGGACAATACGAAAAGAATAAACAGTCAGTCCTGCCAATCAATAACTAATAGTGTTGGTCAAGCGTCACCTTCGGGTAGAGGACTGGACTGAAACGGAGAGCAGCTGCGTCGTCGCACAGCAGCTGCAGGATAAAAAAAACACACACACAAGTGGCACAAGTGAATAACAAAGAAAAGCAACACACACTATTCGTGTGTTTGTGTGTGTGCGCGTACCTTAGCCAGCTCTTGTACACTTGGTATGTCAGGCAGCTCCGTCACTGAAAGTCGCTGATAGATTGTCTTCACTCTGGACCTAAAAGTGCAGAAAAGCACAATCATGCACTTGCTAGTCACTGTTAAGTCACATATGATGAACTCATATACATTCTATTGACAAAAGTACTTTTTTTATGGATTAATTCATTCATTCGTTTTCCTGAGGAGCTGAACATCCTAACCTCGGGCCCTTCAAAAATATTTGGGATGTTGTTGAGCAGAGATTGGAGGTTTCAGTCAGTGTGATGGTCTATGTAAGGTCTCAATACTTTAGAGTCTTGACTAGCCCTTTCATGGACAAATTATGATAACCTACATCAGGATTATTTTATTATTTTCTCAAGTGTTTTTAGTACTCTTTAGGCATGAAAAAAAAAACACCTACATTTTTTTCAAAGAGTTGGTGACATGTCCACTAAGGTGGATAACGTGCATTTGAGCAACTGATGAAATATGTTTGTAGGAAAGGAATAGAAGGAATATACATTTATATATATACATTCATTTCCTTCCTTGCATGTCACATCTGAACTTCTGTTGGCCATCTTGTTGTCGATCTGTCAGTAAGATGGGGGCTTTAGGACCCAGATGCGGGAAGGCAGAGCAAGGAGGCAGGGGTGCAGTCCAAAAAGAGGTTTTAATTTCTAATCAAAAAAAAATAACTTCAAAATACAAAATAAACTGAACAAACAAAACATGAAGCTAAACATGACAAAACAACTAAAGTGAGACTAACAACATGACATGGATCCTGATACGGCAAAGAGGTCAGCGTGACGTGGCGAAAGACTTACGACAGTGGGCTAGACAGTGTTCAATGTACACTCAATAAAGACCATTAATTGATTTGTGGGTGTACCTGATGATGACGTGGAGGTGTTCCTGCTGATTCTCCTCTTCATGCCTTACAGACAACAACACATTTCCTACACTGCTGGACAGGCAAGAGAAGTTTAAATGTTCCTGTAAAAGAGAATGAGCGATATTATATGTAAATGTACAGGAAATGTGAATGTTTACAAGTTGTCAGCTTTTCACAACTGCTGACCATGTCGCTATCTATTTATAGCATCATACATCTAATGCTGCATCTCACCCTGCCCAAGAAGTGCTTCCTATACGCGCGTGCGGCCTCATTGGTCTCCTCCAGGCGATATCCGCAGTCTGCACTATCCGGGGCCTCTCCTCCTCCTCCTCGCTCTTCATCCTCGCTGGCTTCCTGGGTGGCGGGAGGAGGTGCAGGCGGGGGAGGGTCCTCAGGGGCCTCGATCCAGTAACCTCCAAACTGGGGAAGGATGACCTGCGGGTATGGGCCTCCTTTCTCTAACACCTGCACACACACACGCACACACACACACACACATTTGTCTTTGTATCATCGTGGGGACATCTCATTGACATAATGCATTTCCTAGCCACTTCCCCTAACCCCAACCATCAAAAATTATTGCCTACCCCCATTCCTTACCCTAACCTCAACCATAACCCAATTCAAACCTAAACTCTAAAACCAAGTCTTGACCCTCAAAAAGATGTCTGAACTTGTGGAGACCACCAAAATGTCCCCACAATTTCAAATCGGTCCCCACAATGGTAGTTAAACCTGGAAAAACACGTGTGTATGGGCCCCACAATGTAGAAGACAAAAGCACACACACACACACACACACACACACACACACACACACACACACGGGTTTACATGTCTAGTGGGGCCATCTCATTGACATAATGCATTTCCTAGCCCCTTCCTCTAACCCTAACCATCAAAAATGATTACCTACCCCTATTTCTTACCCTAACCTTAACCATAACCCAATTCAAACCTAAACTCTAAAACCAAGTCTTGACCCTCAAAAAGAGGTCTAAACTTGTGGGGCCCAGCAAAATGGCCCCACATGGACGGGTGGGCCCCACAACTCTGTGAAATCCCGGAATGTTGGCCCCACTATGTAACAAAAACAACACACACACACGTGCACGTGCGAGCATGCACATACATCTCAGTGAGTTACGGTATGTTACAAAAGTCATTTGTCTATAACAGAGATAAAAATAATAATGGACCAGATTTTCAGCAAAGTATGCCACTACATTATCAAGAGTCTAATAACATTGAGCCGTTTCTTGCCCCAATAATTGGTTAATTAAAATGTGGACTCTAAAAACAGTAGGGTAAAAAATAACCCAACTTTGAGTCAAGAAATGGGCCTTTAAGTGTAAAACAACTCAAAAATATTAGTCAGATCCTTTACTTGGGTCCAAAAAATTGGGTCATTTTGTATAAAACAACCCAGAAAGTTGGGTCAAATTGACCCATAAAGTTGGATCGGTCCATTTTTTTATCCATAATTGGGTTACTTTTGAGTGTGTGGTTTCACATTTATTTGTATTCATTTGGGCCATTAAACCCTTGCTTAATTGATTTATTGTGAATAATACAATTCTATACATATATATTAGGGATGTTTGATACTACTTTTTTCAGGCCAATACTAGTCAGCGTACTCATCTCTTGAGTCGTCACCGATACCAAAACCAGTGCCCATACCACTAGTACTTTTGATACGTAAAATCCCTCCATAAAAAACAATGGCAGATGATTTTAAAGAAAGACCTGTATTTCCGGTTCCTGATTGTAAAACGATCAAAAGAGTCGAGTACCAATGCCCGATGCACTGATACTGATGACTGTTATCGGAACTCGCAGGAAAAGTTTGCACATCCCTGGTCTATAATGATGTTGATGAGAGAGGGTCTTACCGCCTCAATCCTTGGATACGGGATGTAGTCATCCTGTTTGAAAGAGAGAGCGAGAGAGATGTTACATTTAATGGTCCACAAAAATGAGCCACTGAGAACTACAGCCAACTCCTACAGCTAACTCCATTTTTGTTATTTAAATATTTGGTGGATTCATATCTCAATGAGAACTCCTGGATACAGTTTTTGAACAAACAAAAATGAGACTCTAGTTCTTAGTGGCTCAAATTGTGTCTGACTGTCTGAAAAGTCACGTGATGATATGAGACGTAGGATGAAACACGTTGTTTATCTCTCGTCCTAAAAAACACACAAACTATCCCAGTGTTGATGACACTTAAGACGAAATTGGCGACAAATGGGATAATGAAAAAATGGCGACGGACTTGAGGACACACAGACTGACAGACTGACTGACTGACTGACTGACTGACGTGCCTTCTGCCTCGGAGGGACGGCTTTCATCTCAGCAGCTTCCGGAACCTGCTGCATCACAGACGACAGCTTTTTTAGGCAAACCTCACTGCAGGCCGTTGCTTTCTGATCACAATTGTGAGCTAATGAGGGTTTAAAAATAAAAACTGACAAGTTTTGTTGTTGTTGACCTTGTTAGACTATGTACTCAACAACAAAGGGAGACCAATTCATCCAGTAGAACAAGTGTGAGGTGCTGTTGGTTAGCCAAAGACCCAAATAAATTAATATATTGAGACATTAAAAAAAAAGCCCGATGAGAGCAATATGATTGAAGTGTGGTGCAATGGGGACTCCAGACCACTAGATGGTGCACAAGATTTCACTCATGCGATGGGAAAAATGTAGGCAAGATGGTGGCAAAGTGCTACTTTTACTTTTAATGATACTATTCACTTGAAAAGATGCTACAATAGCAAAAAAATGCCTCCGCCTCCCACGAAATGTTTGTAATTGCCTATATATGTAAAACTATTTAACATAGCTCCTTGATATGAAAATGCCACACAAGAAAAGCAAAAAAAAAGTAATTGAGCCCCTTTATATAGTAGTAGTAGTAGTATGGTATATTATAGTAGAGTTTAGTATAGTATATTCTAAATATACCACAAACTGTGATCCCAAAACACTTGGACATCATTTTAATTTGATTTTACAATATTACCCTTAAATGGCTTAAAGATGTGATTTAGAAAAAAAAATGCATTTGAACATGCACATGCAACAAAGCCTCTCCTAATTTCCACTGACAACCCTAGCTAAACTTAGTTCCTCTCCGAAATACAAAAGCATTTCTCTCATTTCAACATACTTCCTTGTTCCCAATTCTTATTTCGAGTTTTCAGCAAAACACAAAATAGAAAAAAATTCTTCTTTTTTTTTAACTGTTTGTGAATTCCTGACTAATGACCAACATATGGGTGCAGATTATTGCATATCGACCTGCAGATTTTATATTCGATAGGTGTTTTCGCTTCACAAATTCTGCTTCGTAACAAAAAGCCGGGCAATCGCGTCACGTGCCACGTGATTCCGCCACTTACCTCCATCTTGTCCATCATGTCAAAGAAGTGGGCCGACTGCGGACACACACAACGGGATCGATATTGTTGTCATTAGATGGTCACCTGGGGCCAGTTGCCATGGTAACTGATGCTGATGCATGTTTTGGTGGGGGGTATATTTGTAATTATGGGACATAAGGGAACGTTTTACCTTGGTGGTGGGGGGTGCCGTGCGGGGAGGTGAGGGGGGGCAGTCTGCGTCAGCGCCATTGGAGGCGGCCTGGAGCTCCTGTTTACTGGAACAAACATCAACAGCTTCGTTAGGTTAGCTTAGGTTAGCCCACTGCTTCTCAATTATTGTTTGCTACGCCCCCCAGGAGGAAAAAAAAAATTTTGCGCCGTGACTACAAATGGTATCATTTGTCTATGAAATTGCGGCAAGTACGCCAGTCTGCAGAGGAGCTAATACTCCTTGCAGACACTTTGACAGTGAGAGTGCTACTGCCACGTACTGAAGTGGATGCAAAATTACAATTTATTCTAGTATGGCAAAAAAAAAAAAAGACTACACCCCTCTTAGCCCATTAATCATTTCAAATAAATTTATGTTACATGAATTAACACATTTGAACTGAAAAGATAGAAATGTGTCCAAAACATGATGTAAACAGGAAATATGAATTGTCTATTTACAAGTTAGTCAAACTAGGACTAAGGACGCCCAAGTGATCGGAACAATCTCAAAAGTCCACTCAAATACACGACCCGCAAGAGGAGGAACACAATCGACTTTTGCATTGTGTTGTGTGAGCGTGTGCGTCCTGATCTCTCCTGATTTATCCCAACGTCACACATCAACGTTACACTTGTCACAGTGGAGCGATGAGTGTGTCTCTAAAGATAGAGCTTCAATCTGCCCAGAGCCTCCAGAGAGGCAACTGGGGATGACTTCATAGCGTGTGCGCACACACACACACACACACACACACACACATGTTGGGTTTACATGTATAGTGGGGACATCTCATTGGCATGATGCATTTCCTAGCCTCTTCCCCTAACCCCAACCGTAAAAAATTATTGCCTACCCCCATTCCTTACCCTAACCTCAACCATAACCCAATTCAAGCCTAAACTCTAAAACCAAACCTTGACTCTCAAAAAGAGGTCTGAACTAACGGGACACGTGGTCCCCACAATGATCGTAAAAACCCTGAAAATGATCCCCATGATGTCATATAAACCCGCGCACACACACACACACACACGTACGCACACACACACACACACACACACACAGTGTAATCAACTCCTCCAAGCATCCAGAAGGACCATCCATTTCCTCAGGCTGTGTGAGGTCGGACCCCTGCCTTATTGCGCTTCCCCGGGATTACAAACTTTTTTTTTCTGGGTCATTCATTTGACTCGTGCGATCGATCAAATCTGTTCACTGCTTATTTTTCTCTAGGAAAAAGAAAAGATTGGATTCTACGCGACAAAAAAAACGTATTTGTGGAAATAAATGCTCTATGTATGGCGGTCAGGTCACGAAGGTTTAGAGGTTTATTGTATAGTGCTGCCTTGAGATACAAGTGCCCGCCCCCCACTGATGTATTTCGGAGATACAAGTCTTCCTTGGCCATTTTTTTTGTCTTGGGATATGAGTAAAATACTTTAGACCCCCACCACAAGATGGCGCAAGAAAACTTTACAACATCCCGCCACCATCAATTGACATTGGTTTCCTTGCAGTGGAAGCACAATACCAGTTGGTGGCAGTAATGCACCATTGAGCTGGTTTGCTCACTAGATACAGTTGACCATAAACCCCACAGAGGAAGAAGACGAAGAAGAAAACGACTTGAGGTTGCATATTCTGACAGTTTTTTAATGAAGTTTTATCACCGTCATAAATTGTGACTCAACTTTAAAAGCCGAACCCTCCTTCACTCCAACCCTACATTGAAAACATACAGGAAAATGACAAAGTGGCACAGCTGGTGGCCAGGCAACATAGAGGTCACCCGCCTTGAGAGGGTTCAGACAAAGAACACAATGCAAATGAAGTACAGTGGGAAAAAAATTAAAAAGACAAAAGATGTCACAAAAAATCAAATCTGACATTGTGTTTAGATTTTTGCTGGAAAAACAAAAAGACAAAGACAGACTAAATTTGGTCATGTAAGGCGACTTAAAAAAAAAAAAAGAGGAGATGAACAAACGAAAAGGTCACCAGAAGGAGACCGCGGAGACATGAGACCTACTGAGAGAGAAAAGGTCACACGTGGTGTGTGGGTGCGTGTGTGTGTGTACGTTGTGTAACAGAAAGGACAGGTTGGTATTTGTTTTGACAGTTAGGGCTTGGCAATAGTGACACTTGAGTTTGGGATGCTCTTTGTGTCACTCACACGCCATGCAGCCATTTCATTAGGTACATGAGATCCACTACAAGACCTGCATCGGCAATTATGCCTCTACAAAGTTAATGTTCATTAACGCAGCCATTAAAGTGGGTGCTCAGTTGGGCATGAACAATTAATAGGCTAATAATAAAATCTTTTTTTTAAACACATTAACACATTACAACATAAGAAAAAAATATTTACATTGGAACAGCACCCCCGCCACCCTTGTGAGGCATAAATCGTTAAGAAAATGGATGGACATTCCCAACCCCCCAAAATGGGCCGATTTTTCCTGTTTGTTTGTTAGCATTAAGCAAAAGTGGACTTTTGTACGGTTGTTTGAAATACACAAAGTGTCATTCTATTTGTTTTAGAATTGTTGACTATCTATCTGTAGTGTTATACATATGACGACTGGATTTATCTTCAAGTCATCTCTCATTGACTCTGTGGACAGCTGCGTGTCACATCTGATCCTGTCATGTTCGTTAACGTGATGTCAAAATGTTCCCGTAAGCCACTTAGTGTAGATCATGACTTTTTTTCTTTTTTTTTTGCAATATCATAAACAAAAACATGTGCAGGACTGACACCACAAAACATTTTGTAATACGTGAGTGAGCTCAGCTAACTTAGGTCAAGAGGCGGGGCTGTCTATTCATCAGCCAATCACAGGGCAGCATACAACCATTCACTTCACACTCACATTCACACGTACCTGCTATTTCAGTGTTTTTTGTTTTTTCTTAATGGTTATAATAACTCCATTTGGTTCTGCTTCCCGTTTATTTTGTGTGTAATTCTATAGTCGGCCACTAGATGGCGTCACATTGTTATTTTTGCCTGTCAATTTTAAAGAAGAAGAATGAAAACAGCAAGTATTTCAAGATAGTTTTTGTGGAAGATTATTCATTGTAATCTTGCTTTTTACATCTACAGACAGAAATGGTGAAGGGCCATTTTAAAATGTACATGATTATTGATTTTTTTTTTTAAATCGTTCAAATAAAAGGTTACTGTTGTGTTTGCACTAAGAGATCCAAATTGTCAACATGTTGCTTTTAAAAAAAATGTTTGCATTATTTATCAATGGTAATAAACAATTTTTCAAATGAACAATTGATGGTTTAATTACACTCACACACACACACACACACACACACACACACACACACACACATGAAGTCAGCTCTTCTGGCATCCATGAGATGTACATTGTACCTGAGGGTCTCATCATGCCAACAGACTCACAGCCAAACGTGCAAACGTGACATTTTTAGTAATAAAACGGCAGGATGAAATATCAGCACTATTACATGATACGATGTTGTAGTACGTAATCGCTTATACATTCAAGGATAGGTGCATATAGTGATAAACCATTCCAATAAATTTTAACTGCAACAATAAAAATTATGTTTTATGCCCAATGTTTTTTTCTCCCTAAATTAGCATCACATGTGCATGCACACGTGCACGCAGACTTATGTCACTTTTGGAGCACAGCCACATACACACATGCGCACGTACACACACACAAACGCATAGTAAATCTGCTCCACCTGCAGGGGCGTCTTTCACAGACATGCCTTTGCTGTTTATCTTTCGGGATGTTGATTGTTCTCATCGGGTGCAAAATGATTTATTTCATTCAACGACAACATGAAGAAGAACACAAGAACGACATCCAAATCCAAAATAACAATAGCAGCAGGGAGAAAGTGCACTGCTTTGTAGTTGAGCAGGCTTTGGTTCAGGCGGTCTGCCCTTTAGCAACACACACACACACAAACACACACTCAAGTTTTGACGTTTTATCTTAAGAGTCTCATACATTGCGGTAGCAGGATGATGAAATGTCATTTTGATGTGCCAGGCATAAAGATGATGCAAGATATAAGTGATGGGTGCTTCTAATGTTTTTAGCACACACTCTTGCACCCGCACACACACATTTACAAAAAAATTAATCTGAAAGCATTTAAACATGAACTAATTTGTGTTGCTTGAAGCTTGAAAACACTCACGCACAGATGGGAGATAAGGACTAATGCCAGACTCACCAGTGGTCATGCAGCATTGTTCCGTTGCCGTCGGTAACTGAGCATCCCACTCTGATGAGATGCAGCCTGTCTCTCTCTCTCTGTCTCGCTCTCTCACTCTCGCTCTCTCCTACTCTCTCTATTGCTTTCTCTAAGTGACTGGTTACAATTTATGACATCACATCGATCATTTACAAGCTGAGAGTGGTTTAAAAAAAATCTAATGTGCTCGCATGAAAACAAATAACTCTTCAAACCTGCAGAAAATATGACGCAATGATTTTTATTACTCGGGCCAACCGATTGATTCATCGCTTGTTTCGAATCAGCAAAAATTGGCAGTTTACGAAAAAAAAAACCACATTAAAACGTTACGACATAAGACAAATACAATGATATATTACATATGAGGGCTGGGTATCAATTTTAATTTCTTCCATCGATTCGATTTCGGTTAACAAGAGTTCAGTTTGATTCAATCTAGATTTTTCCCAATTCAATTCGATTCACTTCAATTTAATCCGATATCGATTACTTATGACACATACATTTTTTCTTAAATGTCAAGGACATGATAAAAACTACAGAAATATGAAATTCTAACGTAAAGTTTGCAGAGGTAGAAACGGGTCAAATGATTTAGTTCATTAATGAAAGTAACACATGTTTGTGTTAGACAAAATATTTTCATAATCTAATTCCATAATTGTAACTATAAATTAAAAAGATTCTGATTGTCTTAAAGTGCAATAAGCCAGTCTAATAAGTCTTTCATAAACGTAAGAAAATACTTTTAAATTCATGTGAACAGTAAATGTTAAGAGAACAGTAAGATGGTAAAAAAATGGCCTTTAAAATTATTTAATTTTTTAAAGAATTTATTGGAAAAAAATTATATATAAAATAATTGATTCATGGTTTTATGAATTGATATCGGGTTTGAAAAGGAAAATCAATTTAATATTGATTATTAGATTTTTTTTAAAAACCCATCCCTAATAATGACATTTCAAAACATTCCTCCCCAAAAAAATTTGTCCAATTTTTTTTCCGGGCTGGATCAAATGCTTGTTTTCTTCATGATGGTCATAAATGTATGAAGGTGACCGACCATCTATCTGGCTTAGTTTATCTTCCCTTCCTCCCTCTGGCATTTTTTCACAACACCTTATCATCTAGGTCACATTTCATCAAATCACTTGTTGTTCTGCACTAAAGAGGGCCTTCGGTTTACGCAAATACTGTATTTGTGTGAAAACAACTTGTCGGCCAAGAAGGACACAATTTTTGAAGGGCCTTTGAAAAGGACCTGAAAATTAACGATTTGACCAAAATGCCATGTGTTCTTTTGAGAATGTGTTTTGAGATTATTTTTTTGTGCGTCTGCTTATCGACTGGCCCACAAAATTATATGATGCTAAAGGAAATTTGTTTTGGAGGGTGATTTTTTTCTTAAATTCCTCGGGGTGGTATCTAGACCATTTTTAAGTACCAGGGTGTTGAGTTTACATGTTTGCTGCTGTGTTCTGTCACACGCAAGCCGTTAGGCATCTGCAGAGTCATCTATTTGCATTTTTTTATTCATTCAATATTATTAATAATTATATTTTTCATTTTTGTGGGTATCTTTTCCATGGAACATGATGGTTCATCCCTTTTATTTCAACAATTTTTCAAGCTAAAAACTTTCATTATTAATCGGTTCTCATCCCGCTCGAATGGCGGTGGTTCATTTCCCAAGTTCTAACCTATGCTAATCAGGTAGTGCAGTCATAATTAGCATTAACATTTTTGAGTGAAAAATACTTCTATAGGTTCCACATATAAAACAATCAAACCATGTGAGCTCACCGGGTGTGCCTTATGAAAACTTGAAACCTTCCTAAGTCCAGTGAAATGAGTCCAGAAGAAAATACACACTGCCCCCATATGTTTGGAGGCAGAATTGCAAGGAGCTGAAATAAAAGGTACAGGTGATGCCTGCCTACCTCTCTGCCTGCCAGCAGATGTATTTTATTGCTGCAAATTATTTTTTATGGGTACATGACTCTAATGTATGTTGTGTTTATAGTATTTCTTCTTAGATAACATGTCACTCACCGAGCTCTCAGGGCGCTGACGGAAGACTTGTCAATCCTGCGGAGAGAAGGAGACATGCAGTTAAGGTTAATTGCACTCAGACACTCGGATGGAGGTGCAAAGGGGATGTGCGTTAAGACAAGTCCGAGGTGTGAAGGACATATTAACGTCCACACATACTCGATTAACCTTAGCAGCAGAGTGGAGGAGAGGTGCGATTGCGGAGGCGCACGGCAATAAAATGCACTATTTATTAAAGTGATGCCTGTTAAATCACATCGCAATGTAGAGGTTAAAAGCGAGCAAGAAAAAACAACACCAACAACAAAACAACTGGAGAAGAAAGTCATATAAAAATGTCTGTTCTTTCTTCCAATGCATTTATGATTAGGTTCATTTTCATATTCACACATTTGCTCTTAAAATATGACACAATCGTAGCCAAAAGAGTGACAAGGTGAAGGGGGAATTAACTGTCTTTACAAACAATACAAATATAAATCTACATGCGAATATCTTCCAGTAGTCCCTCCAGAATCCCCCACGCCAGATGAAAATCCTCAAAGTAGCAACTATATATTTATTTTATCATTATTTACATGTATTTTAAAGCTTCATGAGGCTCCCCGCATTTTTATTAACCTTTGTAAGCAGCCTGTAGAAATCTAGCTAGCGCAATTGACTAGCTAGCTAGCTAATTTTAGTAATTTTTCCACAAAGAATAAAGTATAGACCTAGGTTGTAAGCCTATGACAACTGCATTGTTACATTTTCTGTCTACATTTGTTGCTCCATTGTTTGGGTTCAAATATCCAAAGTATAAATGATTTTAACAAACCAACAAAAATGCTATTTGTTCAATGGTGTTTCCTAATATGTGTTAGCATTAAGCTAGCGAACTTCAATACAAAGTTATGTATTTGTTTTAAACACGCACTTGTAATTCTCTTTGCTTTCTATGTTTAGCCTGAGAGTAAATTTCACCTGAATGTGGCATTAAACAGCTTGAAGCCTCAGTTTTGAAGAATTGTTCCCTCTCTGGCAAACTGCTGCTTTTTGTCAAGTGAGTTGAGTTCACTGCCACCATGCAGCACAATCTTGAATCCTGAACAATTGCTTGTACCTCAAAAAAATAAATAAATGAATTGTCGGTTGCAGTATATTATTTAAATGAACCTAATGTGAATTTAATTGAATGCATGAATAAATTCATCCATTCACTCATTTATTAAGTTATACAGTTGTGCTTGTAAGTTTACATATGGATATGTAAACGTATGAGCGCAGCTGTCTTGATGCCCATAAAATCCAAAACACTGATGTAATTGTTTTGATGTCTCCAGAGGTTTAAGTGGAAATGATTTGAGGTGTGCATGTAAATTTTGGTGACGATTCACAGCGTTTTTGTTTCGTTAAGCGACATTTCACTCACAGGTTTTGTACGTACAGTTGTTGTGGTTGTGTGAGAGTTTGCAATGAGGTGGGCTGAGGTGGCCTGAGGACAAATGTTATTGTTGTTCAAAAAAAAGAAGCTTCATCACTTTAAGTGGCTTGCTGGAAACATATATATTCACCTTGGGACTACAGAACCTGACTGAGATTGAAGTGGACTTCTTACAGAACTAAAAAAAAAAAAAAAAAAAAATGTGCGTGACATTCTACATGTTTCCACAGAGTGTCAAAATCCCAGAAACTGTTTTGGGTGTTGGATGTTTAACTTGGCCGTACACATTAACACTTTAGTTTCACATTGACAAGACACAAACACTTTGGCCCTGCGATTTCCTGGCGACCAGTCCAGGGTGTATGCTGCCTCTTTTGCAAACTCAGATTCTAGGCTCCATCTCAAGGGCCTTTTAGTTTTATTGCTTTTAATTACAGTTCATTTCGAAATAATGCTTCATGATCATTAGAGATATAAACCTCTTTTTTTTTTCTATGAAAATGCTTAACCGTAATTATTTGCATTCCACTGCATAGCAAAAAATGTACAACACTTTCCACTGACTACATGTTCACAATCTGACTTGCCCAGAGATTTAAAATATAAAAAGTGTTGTAGAAAAATGTAAAATTGAGCTGAACTGCTGTTGCAAATGGACTATTTCGTGTGAGCAGTTTCCCCGAAGCCGCTCCTGCATTATTCAATAATGCAACTATTACCTCTGCCAAAGTGTAAGGGACGAGGCGCACGGAGAGGAAACTGCTTGGCATTTTCATAGTGAGGAGAAAATGATGGAGGGAAAAGTACATATGCGGAGAAAGCGATAAGGTGGCATGGGCAGAAGGAGGTGTAGAAGCAAAGGAGGTCTGTTTGAAGGCTTGCGTAACAGTTTCCACACTCTGCTGTTTGTTTTCTGAAAAGTAGTTAAGTGACACTGAAGCAGCTGTACACTAGTAAGAATTTTGCTTTGTTATTGGAGTTTTTTTTAACCTCATTTATGCAGTATTTAGGACATTGATTCCTTCTTTTCCAACTTGGCAGACAATTTTGGACTGCAATTATATTTTTGTCTTTACTTGTTAGCTCATGATTAGATTCAGCCAAGATATTAAAACAAGCATGTATTTTTAGTTGTATTATTCTTGTCACTATTTGCATTCCTTGATTTCAGTGTTGTGGGTAAAAGTGTGTTTTTAAGCAAGGCTTTAAAATATTTATTGATAGACCTTGTCTATGTAAAACAACCATTGGTTCCATGTTTAAATTATGTAATAGAAAGAGTATATTTCTGCGGTTTCACAGTTTTGCTGACGCTCTGAGAACACAAGCAGCTTGTGACAAATATCAAGTATCTATTCCCACCAAAAACAAAAATTAAAAAAGGTATTTTTATCCACAAAACAACATAAATTAATTCAAGACTAAATAAAAAGAAAATTATGCTATTACTATCCTCTCAATGATATTTCCCTTGTCGTAAATAACGGGCACTGGCAACAAACGCACACAACAGACATAAAACTGGATGCAGTACGCCACATTTAGGTTTACCACCTCTTTTTCATTTTTCATTGATAGTAAATTAAAAAAAATACAACTTCAAACCAATAACATAGTGTTATATTAACAGTAACACTCCATTCACGAAGAAGTCGCTCATGCTAACAACGCAGCAGCCGTGGCTAACATAGCCTAGTTTACAGAGCTAATGCTAATGCTAGTTTAGTGTTGTGAGGGTTGCTATTTTTTTGAAGCTGGATATAAGTGCAGATTAAATTATATTATAACATTTGGTGCAAGTGCAAATCCAAATCCGGCCTTGTTGGAAGCTCATTGAGTGACATTCTTCAGTTAGCTTTTGAACAACCACTCTGCGCTATCCTAAAGCAGGACTTTGTATTGGAGAAACGTGAATCAAAATTTTTTCATTCTCATCGCAAAGAACACCGCAAGTTGCTCATTAACCGCAGCAGCTTTTTTTTCCTCATGTGTAAAGCTGTTAATAGAACACTTTAGTAAACACACCAATTATTCCTCAAAGCTGTATATTTACACTTTGTTCCATTTGTAAATGCAAAGTCGCCCACAAGGCAGCTGTGGATGACATTCGCAGCACACCGCTGCAACTGGCGGGAAAATAGTTCCCGCCTACGTTTGTTAAAACGTCTTCGTGGTCGTTTATGTAACACGTTTGTTTGTTAGCTTGGAGGTGAAAGGGATGAGATTGGCTTAATGTTTCTGCATTTTAGTATTTATTTTAAAGCAAAGTAAACCCCCACCATCTATATACATATATTAGGGGTGTAGCAAAAACGAAGCTAAAGATACGAATCAAATCGACTTTTGTTTTAAGAGATATATCTTTTGAAGGAAATGCTACATTTAACAGTACTGACTCATTCATACAGTATGTATGGTAAATAACAAGAAATTCATTGCATCACACCTGTACCATATCACTTCGAATTGTAAACTGAGAGAATCAAATTGTCCACTAACATCTTGAGCTATATACTATCTAAAAGGGAGCATTATGTGTTTATATATACAAAATGTGGTAAAATAATGTGAATTGCCATGTTCAATTTTCCTATTTTGTTTTTCTTACGGAAAAGGGCTTCCTATATAATTTATTTCTAAATCCTTCATTTCTGTTCAAAATAATCAAATCGAACGTGCCCGCATTGGAGCTCTTCACGAGGCTGGATGTTGTCTTTATGACAGGTGGCCTAATAAATGAGTTAATCCCCTGTATATGAATTAATGATAAGGAACAAAACAAGCATGAAACAAAAAGCTCTTTAGCCAAGAAAATTATCCCAAAAAACTAATCTTGGACACATTCTGGTTTCTGAGCCCAAGTTTATGAAACACTTTAAATGAGGCACATGCACAATTGGGATGGATCATGTGAGGCGTACCCATCCCAAGAGCAGCCGCTGCCATGCTGGTGTTGTGATGTGATGTCACAGTGATGTCACTGCAGCACAACTCAGCCTGGAAATGAACTCAAAGACCCTGACACATGAGTGATAGAAGTGACCAACCAAACAGGCCGATAAGGCTCCACTCACCAGCCGAAGCCTCCGAACGACACGCTCCTCTTCCTCCTCAGCATCGTCTCTTTGTCCTCCTCTTCCTCCTCTTCTTCTCTTATTGTGTCTGGCTGCTCCCTCCCTACCTCCTCTCGTCCTATCTCCTCATCCCGCCGGCTATAAATACTATGCGAGACACCGTCCTTCACACCACCTCCTTTTTTCCCCTCCCGCAGAGTCTCCTCCCGCCGTTAATGTTTCTTTCTTTCACTTCAATTCACTGCACGCAGCCTGGAGAGAGAGAGAGAGATAGAGAGAGAGAGAGAGAGAGAGATGAGGAGAGAGGGAGGAGGGAGGAGGGCAAGGAGGGGAGAGACACAAAGAGACAAGTGGAAGCATTCCCTCTCTCTCGACCCGCCCTGACGAAGCAGAATAGCAGCAGAGATGCTGTGAAAACTTTTCATGCGGACATGAATAAGTCATTTTTTTTTTTTTATATAAGGTTGGTTCGGGTAAAGAAGTGTACAGTAATCCTGTGCACTATTCACAACATTTACTTATTCATGTTCTTTTTGCAATGGAATCTATCCCCCCCCCCCATTTTATATATATATATATATATATATATATATATATATATATATATATATATATATATATATATATATATATATATATATATATATATATATATATATATATATATAAATCACACACCACAATTTTTGTGGTCTTTCTTGAAATGTCCTAATATGCCCGTAGATGTATTCAAAGCACAATGGATATGAAAAGTCTACCCAGTTCCATGTTGAAATTTCAGGTTTTTGTGATATAAAAAAAATTACACCAAGATAAATGATTTCAAAACTTTCTCCACCATTAAAGTAACCAATAAACTGTTAACTCAATGTATTATTTTGTCGTAATCTCTTCAATATGAGAGCTGAAAAAATGTGGTTGCACAACTGTGCACACCCCTTATAAAGTTCAACCTTGGTTGTGGCTGCGTTCAGAATTAACCAATCACATTCTACCACACAACAGCCAACATTTAAAGTAGTCTGCAACAGCTACCACTACCGATTCAGGCAAAGTATTGTTTAAAAAAAACAACTGACTTTGATTTGATATAATCTATTTATATTGTTGAATATCATGGTATTTTGTTGGGGTTAGGCTTAGAGAAATGTCACCAAATCAGAGCATTTCCCAACATCAATCTGTATCATTTAGATTTAAAGTATCAGGAACTAAGTACAAATGACATTTGTGCTTCTGCCAATGTTCTACAATGAGGCAATGCATGACATACAGTATTAAAATGAAAAAAAAGAATGGTGATTCTGCGCTTGTGTTCTCTGTGGAAAACCTCCAGCGGCTGAATACATTTACATTCATTGGCTTTGGTTTTAAGAACAATGGAAACAGAACACATAGTGTGACTGGTGGAGGATGGCCTTTTTATCCTAAACATGAATTAATAGCAGACAAAGCATTGATTGTACATGTGAGCTGTTTTAGGAATATTCCTAATCATTCAATTAGGATGTGTGTTTGATTTTTGAGAGGGTTGTATACTAATGTTTATGAAACAAAAATGTTATATATATATATATATATATATATATATATATATGTATGTATAAAAGAAAGAAAGAAAAAATCATTTTCTAACCTCTTGTTGTGGAATGAAAGGCTTGCCACGCAGTGATTGGTCATTGTTACTGCCTGAAGCTATGATAGGTAGAGCGGCAGGTTATGCTAATTTGGTAGATGCCATGGACTACCGGACTTCCAGGTTTTCAGCGCCGTTTCCGGCCAGTGCTGGCCGCGTTCCAAAAGTCGCATCCCACCCCTGCGCCCCCCTACCGCGCGCTCCCGCTCATTGGCGGGAGGGCGTCTCGGCTATCTGAAATGCTTCGGACAGTGAAACAGTCACCGCACACTCGCAGCCTCGCGCCCGTCGACAACAACGCGCAACCGAGGTGCACAAAGGCGGGAGCGCAAGTACTGGGACGCGGCTCACACGTCGCAAACTGGAAACGGAAACAAAGTTGATGGGTGAAAACCCGGAAACCAGAAGTCCCGCCTCCTCCGTGGCATATAGTCCATATGTTCTCAGTCAACGCATTGATCAAACATGTGTTCTACTTTTGGAATATTTATAATTGATTATAGATTTATGTTATGAGTTATGTAATGCGTTAATAAAAATACGTAATATAAACTCCTTCCCTGATATTTGTTGTGCGAAGGGCGGTATTTTCAGTTTGTGATTGGTCCTTTTCCCCTGTCATCACAATATTACGAGCTGTGATAGGTTAAGAGATGGGACATGCTAATAATACAAATGTTCACAATAATCTAGTACGGCTGTGATTTTAATTTTGAATTGGGGTTGTGCTAAGGTTTAATGTAAATTTAATCACCAACGTTTTGCTTCAAACTGTTTAAATGCACAGTATATTGAAAAGAGCACCGTAATAGCATTCTGTGATTGGTCCTTCTTACCAACGATCACAATGTACGAGCTGTGATAGGCCAAGGGGCGGGACTCGAGATATATTCAGGAAGTGTGCAGCGTGAGATTGCACTTTGACATGAGCCGGAGCTGTCGAGATTAAACAAGGTAACACGCTGTTGCTGTCGATAATTCACCATTAACTGTCCACAGGAAATAATTCAAGATGCATCCTAGTTTTACAAGTTAATAAATAGAGGTTGTGATTTAATTTCCAGCTTGTAAATCGTGGTTCTATGTTAAAAAAGCAGAAGAAGCGCACAAGTAAACGACAATACAATGAATGCTAGTTTTACGTTTGCTTTGGCAGCTGGCGATTAATCCTCCTTCCAGTATACGACTACACCAAATGCTTAACACTTAATATTAAATTTTTGGGGCAACGTCGAATGAGATTTGTACACGCGTCAATTAGATGCTTTGAGTTTCGAGGCAGGGTTTTTCCTTCAGTGTAAAATAAAAATGAAAGAAAATGTAATGACTCCTTTATCCCTTCCTCTGGTCTTTTGCGCCTGTTTATCTTTGTTTTCTATACTCGTAGCTAACCATTATTTATGCTGTAGCACACAATGAAGCTATAACCATGCATTTAATTAGAATGAATGGAAACTCGTTTGTGTTGCTGATGAGTGGGGATAAATTGTAACTTGAACATATACTTTTTAGAAAGTGCTCCTGCTATAAATGGCTAAGACTTTCATTGCATTCATCTGTTTAGAAGCAGTATAATGGATAAAGATTAGTGTTTGAGTATGCTGTACACGCTGTTCTTTGATGATGCCATACAGACCAATCATTTTTCTATAATTCCAGAAAAAAAGAAGCAACAATCACCTTTTCTTTTCCCACTTGCAGATTTAAGATACTTCTCATCGGTGACAACCTCACACTTAAAGATGGTGGACTCTCAGTACTTCCTCCCAAATGACATCGGCATCTCCGCTCTCGATTGCGGCGAGGCTTTTCGCTTGCTCTCCCCGCAGGAGAAGATGTACGCCCACTACCTGTCGCGCGCTTCTTGGTATGTCTGACCTCGCAGAGTCGATGTCCTCTTGGGCCAGGGGGAGTCGCTGATGTGTAGATGTCATGCTTATGCAGTACATTTGGGTTAGGGACTAAGCGGTCCTCCTGTTTTAGGTATGGAGGCCTCGCTGTGCTCCTGCAAACCTCCCCGGAGTCGCCTGTCATCTTCGTCCTTCTGCAGAGGATCTTCCGAAAGCAGTCACCTGCGCAGCTGGAAGCTGTAGCAACAGCAGTCGGACTGAGCTCAGAGGAGTACCAAGTACGTCCTTTCTTTCTTTTTTTGGTGTGTGTGTGTGTGAGGGGGGGTTGCTTTTTCAGTGCACATTTTCGTTAAGCTTTATGCGCCGCTTTTTGTGTCCTGTTTGTTTTCAGGCCTTCTTGGTGTATGCAGGCGGCCTCTACGCCAATATGGGAAACTACAAGTCTTTCGGAGACTCCAAGTTTGTCCCAAATTTGCCAAAGGTATACCTTAGTAGTTGTGCCTCTGTCAACAATGTCAAAAACAGATTACACATCACATAAAACATATAATGTTAATACTTTGTAATATTGAAAATCCAGCCAATGGCGGGCCAGTCCATGGAGGTGGCACTTTGATAGACAAGTGAGAGGTTTAATCCATGCTGCCTGAGTGTGAATTGATGATTTTAATCTAAAAAGAAATGCGTAGTGGAATTGATGACTAACACTGTGCTGTTTTGTTATTGTGATCTATTTGAATGTATTTCTCAGCATGTTTGGTTCTGCCTACACAGGACAAGCTGGATGCTCTAGTGAGGGCCAGTCAGGCGTTTCAGGAGGACCCCACTGAGATGGGCGCTCTATGGGACAGTTGCTCATGTCTCATCTACTCCCTGGAAGACAAACAGAAACAACTGGGCCTAGGTGACAAGGTGGGAGTTTGTCACCATTAAAATGTAGACTTACTGGAAAAAATGTATTGTTCGGATTGTTGTTAGTCATACAGTCTTGTCATGCTCTGCTTTTCTTCAGGGAATTACCACCTACTTCTCAGGAAACTGCTGTCTGGAAGATGCTGAGCTGGCGCAGAAGTTCCTTGACTCAAAGGTAGGGCTGGTTATTGATTCTAATTCGATTTCGATTCACAACAGTTCAGTTTGATTCAATTTCAATTTTTCCTGATTTGATTCACTTCAGTTCAATCCAATCCGATATCGATTAATTATGGAACATGAATTCTTCTTACATGTCAAAGGCATGATTAAAAACTCCACAAATATGTGCCAATGTAAATTTTGTGGAGGCAGTTACTGGTCAAATGATCTACTTTATTAATGAAAGTATCACGTGTTATAATCACTTAAGTGTTACACAAACATTGACATCAGTAAGGATTATATGGAAATATTTTTCATAATTCTAATTTAATAATTTTAAATATAAATTTTAAATATTCAGAATTGTCTTAAAGTTCAAAAAGTCATGTCTTTCATCACTTTCAGAAAATACTTAAACAATACATTTCAAGAAAATAGTAAGATTTTAAAAAAAATCAGCCTTTAAAATATTTTCTTAAGAATGTATGAGAATTTTTTTAGTTTTAAATCGATTCATGGTTTTATGAATCGATATTGGGCTCAAAAAGGAAAATCGATTTGATATCAATTATTCGATTTAAAATAATAATAATATTATCATTATTTTAAAACCAGCCTTACTCGAAGGTAAGCCTGAAAAAAGAAACGGCCAAATGAATGCAGCAAATGTTTGGTGGACTGGAACGACCCAACTTGTCCAAATCCATCGCGTTTTCTATCAAATACGCTTAAGTGTCTCTTGTGTTCTTCAGAAACTGTCCGCTTACAACACCCGACTGTTTAAAAGGGAGAACGGCCAGAAAACCTGCTACGAGGTGCGCTTGGCCTCCGCTGTGAAGAAAGGTCAGTCGTCAAACGGAATAACTGCGATAGCATCAATGTGTGATGTTAACAAGGTACACGCAGGACATTGTATTAACGCACACGACCGCTGCACAGATTGCACCGTGGACGGCGAGTGTGAATCCTGCTGCGGGTGCTTTGACTTTGAGGGCAAAGAGTTCTCGGTGAAAAGGGGGGACTACGCTCCACTCATGGAGAGGGTCTGCCATAATCTTCAGAAGGCGCAGGTGAGCGAGTGAGCGAATAAAATGGCTGCTTTTTGACACCGTTCATCCTGATTTTGAAATTGGCTGTGGTTTGAAACGGAACGCAGGCCCACGCTGCCAACGAGAACCAGAAGAAGATGCTGGAGGAGTACAGGCAGAGCTTCACCTTGGGCTCGGTGGACGCTCACAAGGAGGGCTCGCGTTACTGGATCAAAGACAAGGGACCAATTGTGGAGAGGTCAGGCCACTTAAACCAAAGCAACAGAACTACTTTTTTTTTTCCTGGTTCTGATAATAATCTGTGGAACCCCCTCCTCTCAGCTACATCGGCTTTATTGAAAGCTACAGGGACCCCTTTGGTTCCAGAGGAGAGTTTGAAGGTAACTTGCCGTTCGCATTTCTGTTTTTGCTTCCGTCCTTCTCCTGAGCAACCTCCTCGTGCTGTCTGTCCACTTTAGGTTTCGTGGCAGTCGTAAACAAGGCGATGAGCGAGCGCTTCGCCAAACTCGTAAGCTCGGCTGAAGTTCTGCTCCCCGAGCTTCCCTGGCCGAGGGAATTTGAGAAAGACACGTTCCTTAAACCGGACTTCACTTCCCTCGACGTTCTCACTTTCGCCGGCAGCGGCATTCCAGCTGGCATCAACATTCCCAACTGTACGTGTGCTAACATGCAAAGATTTATGTATATAAATATATATATTTTTATATTATTGCACTCAGAAACCACGTGTGTGTGTTTCTCGAACCAGATGACGACATCAGACAGTCGGAGGGCTTTAAAAATGTCTCCCTAGGAAACGTGCTGGCTGTGGCTTACTCTACGAACAAAGAAAAACTCACATTCTTGGAGGAAGACGACAAGGTGAGGTGGCCACACACTCACAACACACTCTTATCCCGTTCTCCAATTTGTATGTGTGTGTTGGTTTGCACCAGGATTTCTTTGTCAAGTGGAAGAGTCCGTCATTTGAGGTGCAAGTCGGCCTCCATGAACTGTTGGGCCACGGAAGCGGCAAGTTGTTCGTCCAGGTTTGTCAACGAGACCATTTTTATATTTTGTCGCTTTTAGCTGGAATCCTCACATTGTCAAAACATTACTTTTCAGAACGTGCAATATTTCCTATACTGCTGCGCACCATCAACACAACACCTCTCCACATCATGTGGAATCACAAAAATCATTTGCTCCAATTGTTCATTGATTGACGCTGTTATTGATTGGAATGCCGCAAGCACACTTTGTAGCTGCCAGCAGTGCCAATCAGTTTGAAGACTGACTGAGCAATATGCTAACAAGGGGTTATGTCGTATTCTCAAACTTCATGTCCAAAAATCATGAGTGGTGCAGTACAAAAAAATGAGCTGATTCATCTGAAGAATTTTTTTACTTGTAATTTCCAATCTTGTTGAGAAAAAAAGCTGCAAGGCTCCCGGAGGGTAAGGAAGAATTTAAGACCACCGGGGAACTGACTAATAGTGCAGATTTGTGAAAATACATGAAATAGATTATTTTCTGTGATTGAAATGTAAATGAGGTAATTGTCCATTTGACTGTATGGATGTTTGGCTCCCTCTACAGGACAACAAGGGCAAGTTCAACTTTGAACAGAGCGAAGTGATCAACCCGGAAACTGGCGAGCTGGTGAGTCTTCAATCGGGCCGCTTTCAAATGTGTATATAAATCCGACATGTATCAGATATCTGTGTTACTTGAAATGTTTATCGGAATGCACTTAAAAAAAAAAAAGATTAAATCTGAAGTGGGCCTGTATGTGTCATATATGCTGCAATTTGTACACAAATTAACCCTAAGTGCATCATCTTGGCATTTGTGTGTGTGTGTGTTTTTCAAGGTTTCCAGTTGGTACCAGGACAGCGAGACTTGGGACAGTAAATTCTCCACCATGGCCTCCTCATACGAAGAATGCAGGGCCGAGTGTGTGGGACTCTACCTGTCGCTCAACAAGGATGTACTCAGGTGTGCGTTGTGATTGTCAATGATTTTATTAATCCTAAAAAAGCCGTTTTAATTTTATCCGCTGCCCATTTTGGTGCTGCAGTATTTTTGGTCATGAGGGCCAGGACGCTGAGGATGTGGTCTACGTGAACTGGCTAAGCATGGTGCGAGGCGGACTGCTGGGCCTGGAGTTTTACACACCTGAGAGCAAGAGCTGGAGACAGGTGAACTGGCAATGAACTTTGTCGTGCTGTAACATGTTAGCGAGAGCCATTGGTGGAAATGGCTTCCACTTCAGTTGTACACTACTAAGTTCAGTTCACAATGCGAAAGTTGATATTGTTGCTCATAATTGAGGATTATTGTTGTATGTCGTTAACTTGAAACATGGCTATCGTGTTCCAGGCTCACATGCAGGCACGTTTTGTGATCCTGCGCGTGTTACTTGAGGCCGGCGAGGGTCTGGTAGGCCTGAAGGAGGTCACGGGAGCCGACGGCAAGCCCGACGCTCTCATCACGCTCGACAGAAGCAAGATCCGCACCGTCGGCAAGGACGCCATCCACAAGTTCCTTTGTAAACTGCAGGTATTATTTTCAAGCGATGGGGATTAAGAATGCGTATTTGCATTGAAGCCTTACTTTAAACAGAGTCTGTGGTCTCACCCTAAACAGAGTAAAAACAAATTAAAAAGTCACTCAAGGCAGGAAGAAGCCCACAACCTTTTTGCTAAAAGCGAACAGTAGGAGTGGCATAGCTTAGGTGATAGTGACAGTTTTCCAAGCTGAAGGTCGTGATTTCATTTCTCAATGCTTGTGTAACTTTTTTCTTTCAATAAACTACACAGTAAGTTTTACTCTAAAAATAGTCTATTTGGTCACACCTTAACTCTTTGACTGCCAAAAACGTTAAATAACGTTTAGTAAAATCCTATGGAGGAGTGCCAAAGACGTTAAAAGACGTTTGTTTCAAAACAGAGGTGAAACTAACCATTTTCTATTGTTGATTACTGCAAAACGGAATAAGGTAGAATGAATGAATGAATGAATAGAATTTCTGATGAAAGATGAGAGTCCAATCTTTCATTTGGTAGTATGTGTGTTTCCATAGTCCAAACACATAATTTTCTATGGACCTTGAAAGATCAGTCAAAATGCTTAAAATCGGCTGGCACCCACGGCATTCCTTTTCTGAAAACGTCTGGCAGTCAAAGAGTTAAACAGAGTAAAATTTACACTTGCAAGAGAATAAAATATTTTGTGTATGAGAGAATGTTTTGGATACCGGCAAACAGTAGAAGTGGTAGAGTGGCCATTTCCCAAGCTAAAGGTCGTGAGTTTGTTCCTCAACACTTGTGTAACTTTTTTTTCCCACTAATAAATTATTCAAAAATTTTTCCTTCTAAAATGTACTTAGAATTTCTGAGTGAAAAACACTTTACTAGGTTTTTGTCATCTGATAGTCCAATCCTATTTTACTGTCTTCCAATTGTAAATTTTACTCTATTTAGAGTGGGACCAAATAGACTCTGTTTAGAGTAAAATGTACTCTACAAAATTTACTGTGTAGGCATGTTTCTGTTTTTTAAATTTGTTCAGTCACACTTAGCAAGCATGCTTTTAATGTGCATCCTCCATCTTGCAGGTCTTCAAGTCGACAGCGGATGTGGACAAAGGCCGGGACCTCTATGAGGGCTACTCCACCGTGAGCAAGAGCGGCGCGCACAACTTCCTGCGCCTTCGTGAGACGGTGCTGCGTCGGAAAGAGGATCGGAAGATGTTTGTCCAAGCCAACACCAGAATCACTGGTATGTTCTCACCTGCAGCATAGGACCGCCGTTTATATATAAAAAAAAAAAAAACTGACTAGTTTTTCTTACTTAATGCTTTCCTAGAGGACAGTGTCGAACTGGTTGAGTACAAAGGCAGCGCCTCAGGCTTGATTCAATCCTTCATCGAGCGATTCCAAGACAACGACAAACTGGAGTCCGACCTCTTAGAATTGAGCAGATTGGATTCTTCCTGTTGGTGTTGATGGTTTTTGAGGCTTTATAGGCTACGTTCACACTTGCAGGTAAATGTGACGCAGATCCGATATTTTTTGCCCCAAATTACTTGACTTTTTTTTATGTCAGTCTGAACGGCTCAAATCCATTTTTTTTTCACTTTCATATGTGGTCCTACATATCTGATTTTTTGCAATGCCACCTCAGTCTATATCGTATATATCCGACCTCTACTCATTACGCGCGGCAATGACGTAACATCGTTAGGAGAGGCTGTAGCGAGGAGTGACGGGATTCGAAGGCAGCATGTTAAACAACAGAGCCAAGTGCTGGTGATTTATTGAAATCAGTTTTCCTTGTCCTCAACTCTTCACTTTTAACATGCAACAGCTCGGAAAAAAAACAGGAGCTCAAAAAGGCTCCCTTCATTTTATTCACACAGCAGACTGAGGTCGCATTTAATATGTACTCAAAAAAATCTAATTTCACCCAAAAATCGGAAATGAGCATGAAGACCTGCAGTGTGAATGTAGCCTTAGATCAGTGGTGTCCAAACTCGGTCCTCGAGGGCCGGCAGTCCTACAGGTTTTGGATGTTCCTCTTCTCCAACACAGCTGAAGCTCATCAGCAAACTTTGCATAAGCTTGATAACGATCCTGTTGATTGGAACAGGTGCGTTGGAGCAGGGAAACATCCAAAACCTGCAGGACACTGGCCCTCCAGGACCGAGCTTGGACACTCATGCCTTAGATCACATGTGTCAAGATCCGGTCCTCGAGGGCCTGACTCCTGCATGTTTTCGAGGTTTCTCTACTCCAACACGCCTGATCCAATGATCAGGATAATTATCAGGCTCCTGCAGAGCTTGCTGATGAGCTCAAATATGAATCAGCTGTGTTGAACGTGGGAAACCTCTAAAACAAGCAGGACTCAGGCACTCGAAGACCGGACTTTGACACCACTGCCTTAGATAGTCACAAAACTAGAACAGATCTACTGTAGACAGAACCACTGGACCAGAATTGGCATTATACACAAAACCTGTATTTGACATAGCTGACACATACTGTATTCTATTTGCTGGCATGCAACAAAACATGAAGTCATGACGGTCAAAAACATGCTTTGATCTTTGTTAATTTGACATGTTTAGACTATTAAAACACTGCCATCGCTTCTTCAAAACAATGAAATGTTTTTTTTCATTATCACATGATGGTATTAACAAAACTTCTGAAATGGAAAATATGATCTGCAAAAATAAAACATTTGATAAAACTTTTTTTTAATTTAAAACCATTATTTTAAATTACAGTACCCCATTTAACATTCAATGCATTTATTAATACTTTTAAAACACTACTTAATGACTGTTAACAAAATTGTATGGTGAGATTTTATTTGTACATATTATATTTTATACATTATATAATGAAACTCAAGACCTCAGAACTGTGAGGCAGACACTAGGACACCAAAATGTGGATTATCCTGCATAAAGCAAAATACAAGCGTAACAATAAAAAAAACAATCATTTTAGTAGCAAGTTTGCAAACTCGTACTTTAAGTACAGTATTTAGTTGAATATTTTTATTACAAAGGTGGACCGTTGAATACTCTTAGCATTTATAATTTGTCTTAAATAGCTAATTTACTAAGAACTGTGACATCTCTGCCTCCCCCTCAAGGCTACTAAACGAACTGCAGCTATCTGTGTCATCCAAAGAGACCGATTCCATTTCTTTGTTTAATTCCTCCACTCCGTTATCCTCATGTACTCCCTCTTCCGTCTCCGGCGTTTGACTGGCTTCTACCAGCTGAGTCAAGGAAGGGGAGAAGAAGGGCGACAGAGAGAAAGGCACCTTGGGGGAGGAAGATGGGGACTGATAGGGTGAAGTGGAGAAAGGAGCCCTGGGCGAAAGAGATGGGGATTGATATTGTGAGGGAGTGGGTGGAGAAGTGGAGGGAGGGTTGTGAGACAGTTTGGGAGGAAGTGGTGGAACGGATTCAGCTGCATAAGGAGAGAGTGAGGGAGAGACGGAGGATGTGATGGCTGATGGTGGCTGCATGTAGTCTGCGTCATCCGGTGGATGTTCCACCAATGATGGGAGTTTGGCCTTCACTTCTGCAGATGAGGAGTGAACAACTTGTGACGACTGGCCGTCCTGGGATGCAAGTGTAGTCAAGTTTTGGACTTTACATTTTCCTCTAGTTTTGGGCATAAGAGGAGGCGGGGGCGGCGGAGCGAGCGGAGGCAACATCAGGGTGGACGTCTCGGTGGACACCCGCACTTTGAAGCTGCGTTTCATCAGGCGCCGCTTGGACAGGATGATGTCAGACTGCAGGAAAAGAGGGTTGATGAAGCACAGCGCCCCCAGACCCGAGCCGCAGTCCAGCTCCCTGGGGCTGCGTGTCTCGATGGGACAAAACTCGCGGAACAGGACAGAATTCGGGTCAGATTTTTGATCACATTCGGCGGTCGTCGTCTGCTTGTCCGAGTCGGGTTGTGTAGCAGAATCAGGCGGAGCTGAAGTGGGTGGTTGCGGGGTAGCATCAGGTGGGGCTGAGACTGAAGAGTCTGGTGTCTTCTCCTTGTTCGTCTGAGTCTTCGGAGTCTCCCGTGGTCCCCGGACGTTGAGGTGTGAGCTCCAGAATTCTAGTAAAGAAATTGATAAATGTTAATTCACAGAAATGTCCACCAAGTTTCATGTTTAATCATGAAAGTGGTTAATAAAACATTTTCAGGCCCATGGAATTTGTCTTCAAAATGGCTGCTGTTCAATAGGAAGCATGGGTTCTTGAGACTTTTTCATGCATCCTGATATACGCCAGAATTCACATCAATTTGAAGAAATGTTGTGAGGGTTTTTTTTTTCTTCTAACTTTCCAGGCCCCATGTTGATTGGTGAAACAGCTACGATTGGAAAAGTTTTTTCCCCCCTTTCCAGGCCCCTTTTTCATGGAGTTTGCTCCCAAAATTACCAATTCAGAACAAAATGGTTGTCTTCCTGTTAAATTTGGACCATGGGTCCTTGAGACTTTTTCATGCATCCTGTTATGATCGACACATGGGGCACATTTGAATGGGTTTTGGTTAGTGTTGGGGACCAAATGCATACATTTTCACCAGGCTACAAGACAATATTTACACTCTAAAAATAGTTAGGTAAAAAATAACCCAAATAGGGACCAACTCAACTTTTTGGGTTATTCAATTAACCAAGTTGGGTCAAATTAATGACCCACTAAACAACCCAAAAGTTGGTTGCTTTGTGGGTTAATAATTACATTTTACCCAACATTTTGGGTTAAATAACTCAAATTTGGGCCAGTTCATTTTTGACCTAATTCAATAGGGATATTTAATTTACCCAAAACCCAACAAATTAGATTGATTGATGGGTTATTTCATTTGACCCAATATTTTGGATTAAATTACTCAAAAAGTTGGGTCAGTTCATTTTTTACCTAATTCAATTGGGTTATTCAATTTACCCAAAAAGTTGGGTCAAACGAATAACCCACAAAACAACGTTGCTATGTGGATTATTAATCTTTTTTATTTACTCCAAAAATTGAGTTGGTCCATTTTTGACACAATTTGGGTTATTTTTGACCCAACCGTTTTTAGAGTGTAACAAATCTCTATCTATTAAATCTTTTTTTTTTTTAAAGAAACCAACCTATTCCCATGTGAGAGATGGACTCCAGCTCTTTGTGTGAGGTTGCTTTCGCGATGGCCTCAGGAAGCTCCAGAGGAAATGGTAATACATCTCTGTTAAAAAAAAAAAAAGTAAAATGAGTCAATATCAACTCCTTTTAAAATAAAAATCTACACCGTACATTGTTGGCCACAGCACACACAGCATAGTAGAATGAGTAAATGATATTTACCTGCTAACACAATAAAACGAAACGAGTCTGGGAAGGTCTGGAAAGCTGATCGCTGACGTCTCCAGAGACAGAGCTGAGATTGACAAGTGAATTGTGGTCAACATCTCAAGTGCACTATGTGATGGAAGAGGCCCCGAAAATAATTAAATTCTGACTAAATGGGCCCCAAAAGAAACTACAGACCCGGAACACTTTTTGTTGCCCTGCACTGCTAACGCATCAGTATTGTGCCGTTATCATAACCCTTAAATTATCGGATACTGACTTGTTCTATTGTTTACAATATTTCTTTTGGGGAAACATTTTCAATAACTCAGAAGTCAAACAGCATCGTGGAGTGGATTGTATCAGATGATGTCATTTTGAATTGTCAAAACTTACTTAAATGTTCCTCCCTGATGCCAAACTGTTGCACAAAGGACGGCACGCTGTCATCCACCAGGCGCACGCACAGCACCTTTCTCTGGGACGTGCGAGAGTTTCGCACCAGGAATGTCTGCAAGGCAACACATATGAGCGGACTGTCCAGTGCAGAAAGAGAGGCTAAAAATGCCAAACAAGGGGCTGGTTTTTGTGAGCGTCTGACCCCAGGAGGCTCCCTCTGCAGAATGTGCAGTGCGGTGGCAGGGTTGATTGACAACTGCAGCCAGACGGGCACCGTCAACAAGAGCCGGTCCAGGATGCTGACGCTCCTCAGAGACCCACCTCCTCGCTTGTGGCCCGTTAACTTGTGCTCTGACCCCTGTGTGGGCTCCGGGAAATCATACAGAGGTTCTTCTTGCTGTGCCATCTACAAAGTCAAATAAATCACATCCCCATATTGGGGTTTAACCTTCCTAGGTGGACTTAATTTGACTTTTGAATGCTCATGTCCAACTTTTCAATGTTTCAGTCTTGAATAAATTCAATGCAATGCAGCAAGTGTGGTTTATGCACAACACTGGCTTTTACAACAGGAAGCACTGCACACACCTGCGTGATAAATCCTGGACCGTGTTAGCAAGTTCAGACTTGGTTCAAGTGCAGACGGAACTTATGGGGAGCTGTGGAAATAAATGCGGAAAATGCATTGTACACACACGCAGGCACAATCCACAACAGCATAACAGTGTCATGCATTATGTAACATGAGTGAAGCATTCATACAATTCGTTTCAACATCATCATCATCTGAGGTAATATTCAAACTTCAAATACATCAGGAATGTTTTTACCTGGTTGCCCCTTTGACACTTTTTAGTTGCTTTGGATAAAACAACATGCTCCTAATTATTATTAACATTAATTATTATTGTAAACTTCCAGGGAAAATAACACTGTGGCCTGTCTTAACGTGCTAAACGTCTTGAGTTGTCTTCTTTTCTTTTCTTTTCCTTCTCTTCCTCCTGCTGTTACTTTTCCTCTTCATTTCCTTCTTCTTCGGTAGATCCTCCCCTTTCACCTGATATCACCTGGAAACATTCGTGGATTGGATTAACATCATTAACAAAAAAATAACTCGTTTTAATAATAAAATGCAGAGCGACAACACTAACGTACGCTACAGTTAAAAAATATATCTAAAAGAAATGTCTCTTAAAAACATGTTGTCGTACGCCAGTTGTACGTGACGTCACTGCATTTCGTTGCCTAGTCAGCTAATAATATAGCGTTAAGGTTTATTTTTTATTGTCTTAGTGATACACGAGCTATTCAAGTAACGACACATTATCATGTGGTTTATTTGCATTTATCTATTTATTTGTAACCTTTTTTAAGAAACACTTTTTGACGTTCCTGGTTTGTAGCGAAAGTGCGCCCCCTGCCGCCCTAAAGAAACCCGAGCCGGATATACAATTTGAATTACAGCTCCGGGGACCGCGTTGGTAAGGATTGTGTCGGCTAAATGCTAAGCTAAAATGGTTGATATTCTCGATTTGTTCGTGTGAAATAATCGTACCGTGGAGCTTGCTCTCGTAAACCCGAGTTATTGTTTTACTTCTGTTGTTCAAATTAGGATAAAACACACGAAAGAAGCTCTGACGTTGCGCTATCGCTAGCAGATAAGCTATATTAGCTAGCGTTAGCCAGTTTCTACAAGATGTCGTTTCCAGCCGTCACGTAGTCTGATATAATTCATTCACGCTACTGCTTTTATAATATAGTTCTCCGGTTTAATACAAGTCAAGTTTGTCAATATGCATACCCAACCAACGCTGTATTTAGCCTTCGTTTGTGTCGGTGACGTGAAGTTAGCGAGTTTATTTGCTCAGCTAATTGCCTGTTAGCCCAAGTCAACTTGGTCGGATTCAACTTTGGCTCCCAATCTTTGTTTTGAAATAATTACACTTCATATACACGTTATATTTGTAGTAGCCGAATGAAACCGACAGTCATCGCCAGCTGTTCTAAAAAAGTGGTTCTCAAACTTGTTGGTTTTTTATGCCAAGTATCACCAAAAAACTAATTTAAAAAACTCTCCAAGTACCACCATCAACTTGCTTAAATATTGGGGGGGGGGGGGGGGGCTCTACCTAAATAATGATATTTAAATTTTATTACACACAAGTTAATTAACAAATGTACCTAAAAACATAAGTATTAGTGAGGATGGATGGTAGACTGTTTACTGACATTAGCAATGCGATCAACACAATATGCACCCCTGATCTAACTTATTAATCACCATTTCCACAATGATGACACAGATGGCACATTTTCTTGCAGATGCCCGGTTGTTACAGAGATGAGTGGCGACAACGTCAAGTTGTTTGTGGGAAACCTTCCTCTAGATGCGACCCAAGACGAGATCAACAAGCTCTTTGCTCCCTACGGCGAGATCAACACCTGCTCCTTGCTCCGACAGTATGCTTTTGTTACCCTGAAGGGAGAGGGAGCCGCGGACAGGTATTATTACAGTGAAATATTTCTTCAAACACTAGATTTTTCAAGGAGATGTCCGTTTTCTACAGCTCTTAAGCCCCTATTACGGAGCGAATGTTTTTTTTTTTTTGTCAAGTTTTGTTCAAGGTTGCAAAGACTTTTGCCAGACGTTTACAAACAGTTTTTTTATGACCACAAACAGTTTCTATCGTCACCATCAAATTTAGAACATGCTCAAAATGTCTTTGCGTCAAGCAAAACTGTTTGCAACTATTAGAAGAACTGTGATGAAACTGTTTGTATACAAATGGTTAAAAAAAAAAGAAGAAGAAGTAAATTTCCATATTATGTCGGGTTTAAATAAGCGATTAATACCATGGTTTCCAATTTTCTCCCCCACAGAGCTATACGGCATCTAGATGGCAAGGAGTACCGAGGCAGACCCCTTGTGGTGGAGGAGTCGCGCGCACGTCCCCCCAACTCCACCAAAGTGTTTGTGGGGAACCTGAGTGCGACGTGCTCTGCCGATGACCTGCACAGCCTCTTCTCCACTTTCGGGAGAGTTTTAGATTGTGACAAAGTCAAAGGTGACATCCACAATCACCCAAATGCAAAGAATACATGTTCTTTTGTGTAAATATGAAATGGATCAATTAGCATGTGCTTTAAAAAAAAATGTATACATAAATGATAAGCTGGATTTTACACTGCAAAGTTCAAGTTACACAATCACATATGAAGGAAATAACCAAAAGAAAAATGGGTGCAAGCTTTAAATTGTAATTGGGCACTTGGACCTGTAGTGTAAAATGATCACGCTTGGTCTGTTTATTTCTGATCTCTAACGGCATTCTTTGTCTTCTACAGCCCGATTATGTTCAAATGTGGGCTATGCATTTGTGCATATGGAAAGGAAAGAGGAGGCCATGGCAGCTATCGACGCACTCAACGGGACCATTTTCAAGGGCCGTCAGCTGGCTGTCGAGCTCTCCAAAGCGCAACCTTTGGTCAACCAGCTTATGACGTCTGGTAATTCAGTTGCCGTGTTTTATAATAAAAAAAAAAAAAAAGATTCTATACAATGCTGGAAAACAAAACAACAGACGCCTTTTGACGTCATCATGTTTCCCGTTCCTTTCTTGCTTGCAGGTGGTAGAGAGGGTCTTCTTCCTCGGCCAGCTGGCTCCATGGAACATCACCAGAGTCACGCCGCCGTGCTCGCGGCAGCTGCAGCAGCTGCCGCCGGACTTCCGATACAAGTGTGTGAATATTAGGGATGAAATGGTTCATCAATAAGCCATAGGAACATTTCAAATTGTCAGTTTTTGCATTGGAAATGTTATTGTCAGGAAGCATAGTTCATGAACCCAGGCGCTATTTGTCAATGAAAAGTTTGTAAATCGTTTTATTCCACTTTGTTTTCACTTAACTTGTGTTGGTGCTTTTTGGCCAAAGTAACATTTATATATATTTTTTAAGCCACACTGTACCATGATTAAACAAATAATCGGAACAATGATGTGTTTACCCTTGTTCAAAATGAGCAGCCATAACAACAAACATTTATGTGCTATCTGTTTTCAAAAATGGTTGTGCAACATGTGAACAGCACTTAAAACAAGCCGTTTCCCGATTTGACATTTTCCCGTCTCCCTTTGCAGGTTCAACAAAGCGTCCATAACTCCTTCTACAACACCACATCCTTTGATCCCACCTATGCCGCCCTGAAAGGCATTACGAGTTCTAAAGGCGCTGATGGTGTCATATACGGCGCTCTTGCCAGCCAGGTGTATGGATCCGTCGCCGACCAGGTGTACCAGGACATGGCCAATCACACAGTCGCGCCCGCCGCCCCTGAGGAGTACGAGCCTCAGAGCACGCCTGATCCAACAACACTTTTCGAGGCCGCGAGAGCAAAGTTTTTCCAGGAGGGACAGAAGGTCTTTACTAACTACAGAACAGCACATCATGCGCATTTTTTGTGTTTTTAGTGTGCGACTTTTTCTTCTTCTTTGGGTTAGGTTCTAGCCGAGCAGCAAGCAGGGAGAAAAACAACAGCAGCAACAAATTCAACAACGCCCACGACGACAAGCACGGGAAGTTCGGAAACGGAGCGGGACCGCAGCCCGATCAGAGGGAACCGGACGCCCTTGCTTCCGGACCCGTCTCCCGGTTCCTTCACTCAGAATCGCAGCAAACGCCGAGCTCTTCTACCAACGCCGCCCGGGGTAGCTGACGACTCTGCCACGGCAACTGCTGAAGGGACCGACCCTGTTGCCAGGTGAACAACCCTCTAGTGCTGTCACTATCGAATATTTTTAGAATCTTTTGAATATTCACTCGATTAATCTGATTCATTTTAATTTTTCACCAAAGAGTATTACAAAAGCATTTATTTATTTATTTTACCTGATTACTGTTTATTAACCGGTGATTGGTGGTTATTTCCTACTTCGTATTTGTTGAGTGATTTATAAAAAAAAGGCGATTGATGTTGAACTTTACCAGTTAAGTCATTGTTTTCCCAAAGTAAAAAGAGATGTTTGAATATGTTTTATTTTGATTAAACACAAGTCTTCTTTCATAATTGACTACATAAATTACTGTTCATATGCTGAAGTCAGAGAATTTGAACAATTTTAAATTAAAAAAATGTCCAAACGATTACTCGTTTTATTCAAATAGTTGATGATTAATTTGATAATCGATTACTTGTTGATCAATCAACTAATTTTGACAGCTCTACAACCGTCCAACCAAATTTCATGTATTACCGCCTACAAAATGGTCACATCAGAGCTGAAACCGTCGACCCAACACCT
Organism: Vanacampus margaritifer; assembly: GCF_051991255.1. Classification (NCBI taxonomy): domain Eukaryota; kingdom Metazoa; phylum Chordata; class Actinopteri; order Syngnathiformes; family Syngnathidae; genus Vanacampus; species Vanacampus margaritifer. The sequence continues at coordinate 12,047,631 of NC_135447.1, read as the reverse complement.
TTTACTCATCAGTGCTTTCACACTGCAAAATGGCATCACAAATGCAGATTATTGGACAAGTGGAATATGTTCTGGATTTTAAAAAAAACAATGTCTCTCTAGAACAACAAAAATAAGGAAAAGTGGCATGTTTTACAGTCAGTCTTTTGTCTGTCTGACGCATTCATCTTGAATTGTAACTGCAGGTCCTACACAGAATATTACCAGCAGATGCACCAGTACCAACAGTACCAACAACAGTACCAGCAACAGTACCAGTACCTCCAGTACGCCTACAACAATCCTCCTCCGCCCCCTCCTCCACCGGCCACCTCAGATTCCTCAAGCTCCGTCCCGCCGCCCCCCGGGACGTACACGGCGCCACCGGCCTACTCGGCCTCCCAAGACTACGGACCCCCGGGCACCTACGACCCCCCCGCCAGTTACAACGCGTCGTCGCAGAGCTACTCCGGCAGCTACGACGCCTCGGCCGCCTACGATGCATCGGGAGGCTACGGGGCGGCGGGAGCGTACGATACATCCGGAGCTTACGCAGCGGCGGGAAACTACTCCGCATCCACACCGTATGAGCAGACACCCGCACACGGGCAACCCACGCCCCAGCGCAATGATTACCCTTACAACACGCCAGAACCCCCTTACCGATAGTCAACCCCTCTCCACCCCCAACACACGCACGTACACACACACTCAACACAATGCTGATCTGTGTGTGTGAGTGTACATGAGTACTTGGTTAAAGGCAGTTGAAGTCAAGGCAGGCAGCAAGGTTGTCGTTTGAAGCATTTTGACTAACGGCGTTGCCATCTGGCTGCAATTGACTCCACATGACAATGAATGCTATCCCAAATTTTAAAAAAATACAATTGTGGAGTTGTGAAGAGGCACAGTTGGTTTGGTGAGGATGAAAGTCACTTTTTTTTTTGTTGCCTGGCGTTGAATCAGGGTTTTGTCTTCGCAGTTACGTAATCTCGCAGCCGCAAATGTGAGGCACAGATTCTGTCTGCGTTTCAACCCATGTTGACAGGAAACTAGGCCGTTTGTGAGTATGTTGTCTACACACACTTGATTTGAGAAGACACACTCAACCCGGTGTTGTTTTTGTTAATCCTCGCCCAAATGCGTCCCGTTCTGTCGAGGGGGTAGAATTGGCATCGTTCCAGCAGCTTTTAACTAATAAAAGCCCAATCGTTCGAATGGCCCCATGCTCCTGGGATTTGGCAAAATTCAAGGATGATGACAAATTATTTTCATTGTCAGGAGTAACTCCCACAATGTGTTGATGGGGCGGAGTTAGTTTGCAAACGGTGGCCATCTTGGTATCTCCGGAGCTCAGTCTATTCATGCAAAGTTTTCTTTCCATTCTCACGTTTTATGTTGTGTAGTCCCAGCGTCAGGAGAATTTTTTTCTTCTTGAGTCAATATTTAAAGGGGAAGTCAATCAAAATTATTATTATTATTATTTGTTTTTCAATGCACTCAATACTATGTTCTATGCAGCTCCACTAGTCTAAGTATTGTATTCTGGTTAATTTTGCATTCGTGCAGGGGTGGCCAAGTTTGGTCCTTGAGAGCCACTATCCAGTCTGTTTTTCCATGTTTCTCTCCACTAACACACCCGATTCATGCTGAGGACCGTTATCAGGCTTCTGCGAAGCTTACTGAGGAGCTGATCATTAGATTCAGTTGGGCTGAAGGAGGGAGAAATGGAAAACGGGCTGGATAGTGGCTCTCGAGGACTGAACTCGGCCACCCCTGCGTTAGTGGAATAAGAGTTAAGCAGCAAAATCCAACCGTTTTTATCCATCTTAGGGGCCGTTTTGCCTTTTGATGTCGACTGAAGATGAAATCAATGTTGCTCAGGACTCGGGTTACAACCATTCACAGCGCAGCTTCAGAAAACAGGTGAGTTGTGATTGGTCGTTGCCTGAGCAACATTGATGTCATCTTTAATTGACAAGTGGCACAATGGCTGCTCCATGAGATGGATAAAAACAGCTAGATTTTGCTTCATAACTCATATTCTACAAATGTAATATTAATCACAGTGTCATGTTTAGACTAGTGGGGTCACATATAACATATTATTGTCAAGAAATGCTTAAGGTTGACTTCCACTTAAATCGATTCTGGATTTTTTCTCAGGCTGTAGATACGTTTTTTTTTTTTTGTATAGACAGTTCTTAAAGCCAGTAAGCTCAGTTTGGCCAATTGTGTTCCAGCAATCTAAAGTCACTCTTGCGAGTGTTGATTTCTTGGCTACTTTTCATACCTGATCTTTTTTCTTTCACGCTCATGTAAATACTTCTAGCCTTCCTTTTATAAACCAAACACGGTCAGCCAGCATTCGGTGCCACGGCAACATTGACAATTCAGAAATGTTAATTGGAGATTGGCGGGGGATAGATGGTGACCTGGTGGCCAAGTTTGTATCGAAGCAGATGAACCACTGTCGTTGGCAAATGGAGTTACATACATGGATAAAGATTGTGTTTCAATTGGTGTTTAGTTGTAGAACAGCGGTGAAGAAAGCTGAGGACCCTTTGAATGGTTTCCCTTCAAATCTGAGCAGAACCACGCAAGAATCGATGAATTTTTTGCTCCCTTTTGCCCCCCCTGGAAAAGCACACTGACACCTGACGTGTTTTCATGCCCTTTCACGTACAAGTAATCACAATCCACATATTCAGCTTCAGTCGTTGCTCATTCACGCCACAATATTCCAGCTTCTCCATGTAAACTTGTTAGTTGCATGCCATGTTGTTGCTGCTGCTCCAGCCACCTTCTTCCTCTTGCTGATTATTGCAGCTAGAGTGGGAGGGAGCCAAACTCTGAGCCCTTGCCCTGGACGTACGCCACGCGCCGCTCTAGCGCGGGATGGGGGAAAACAGCAGCCTTAGGCCCCCCCGAAAACCGCTGTGGACGATGGGGGGTGGCCCCCCCCGACTAAGGTAAACACTCAGACCACACACTCCTGCCCCGGCCACCCCGAGAGAAAAAAAACATGCGTCACACAATTTGCAGACATTCTGACGCACATACGCCGACGTCCACATCTGTTTTCAGGAAACACCTGACCTCAATTTTCACCCATTTGGATTTTTTTTAAAACAATTTTTATTTTACCCTCTGTCCACTTCCGCCAAAGTCATTTGAACACATTTCTGCCCTTGAAGACCTTACATGTGATCGTTGAAGATGGCGTCGAGCAAGCTGAGGGGTAGGTCACGTCACGTCGTTAGGATGGTCTTGGTTTTTTTTTCCCCACCCCGCCAACACTGTGGCCACTTTAGGGTTAAGTGCCTTGCTTTGAAGGTCCTCCGATTCAGAGGCCGACATGAAGCTGGCGCAGGATCGGTTGCTGGTTCAAAGCTCGACTCACCCCCCCACCCACAATCCCCTCTCAATCTCTCACCACGACAATTTTCAAAGCCACTCAACCTGTATGACAAGAATTTTCATTTTGTTTTAAATGACGTTTTGTCCGATGTTCTTTTGAAGTGTTTAATTATCAATAAATATCTTTAAAAAATTCCAGCAGTCTATCTTTACTTTGTTGATGCTTCTTTCTTTAATGCGTGACTTGCTAGCCCCCCCACCCCAAAAAAAAATTAAATTAAATAAAAAACTTGACAATTAAAGCATTAGATGACGATTTATTCCATTGCGTTCCAAATACATCAGCTCTCATTTCAAACCTGCCAAGTCTATTACTTTTTATGCAAATGAGAAGGGAGTCAAATTGAGTTTCATGCCCTCACAAACAAATGGAGATGTCAATGGAGACAGTCAAAGCAGTCGACACAGATGTGTTATATATATATATATATATACTGAGGTAATAAATTCTAGGACATCAATGACAAAGCAGCATGAAACTGCATGTAACAGCGTGTTAGGTTAGGACGTTTCTTTCTTTCGTGCTTGTATTAGTAGACTCCGTTATGCAAAAACAATTGCCAACTGATAGATGATTGAGTTTCAACCTGAAATAACTCCTCTCTAGAACTCAACCTAGCTACATTTTACCTTTGATTTGTGACAATGCTGCATTAATGAAGCATTATATGTTTCCAGTGCTACCATTTTGTCTGTCGTGTGTGAAGATCAAAGTTGCCGTAACATTTTACAAAGTGTGTAGTCGCGTTTATTAAGCTGTGGAAAGAAAACCTCTTGCGGAATTGTATCTACATTTCTGATGTCATTTGAAGTCGAATGCCTGCTCTTTTTGCATTCATCCCCAATTTCTGAGGAAACTACCATTTGTAAAACTCCCAAATAGTTGCAGTGTGCTGCAACTAACAAACATGTAGCTCTTGTGTCTCTTACAGGAACTGTCAGAGCCGAGAAAAGGAACAAGAGAATAAACCTGACAAGGTAATCTGTGTTTTGTTACAAAAATAAAATTTATAGAGGCCCGCTAAGATCTGTACACTTGCATGACCTGCTGTTTGAAATGTGTGCAAAGATTCTGTTCACTTGTATGACCTACTGTGATTGACGTGTGCGCCAAGGTCCTGTACACTTGTATGACCTGTATGAGCTATGCTTTGAAACTGAAAGTAACAGTTGAGGCTTCTCGTGCATCTTGCCCTGGTTCGATGCAATCAGGGCCAAGAGAGACAGGGAACATTTTAATATCAACTGATGGGCAAACAGACAGGACGAGACTTGGGCAAAACACGTTAGATACACCGCACAATGTGGACCAGACTCAAAACACGTATTACAGTACTTTGACTTTCATCCGCTAAAACCTCCCATGTGCTGCTGCTGCTGCTGCTGCTGGCATTAGTATGAAAAAGGAGCGAGCGTTCAAACACACAAACATTAGAAAATAGCAAGGCTTTAATAAAGACTGCAATGTCGGCTAGCTACAATGGAAAGGAAAAAAATTGACATTCAAGGAGTTTTACAAAGACAGTAACTGGGTTTGAAGTTCTTTGTGGGTTTTCCTCTCGCACTCTTTGCATTTCATGCAAAGCAACCTTCAAACTGTTACAAACCACCTTACGTTGTAAAACTGTTGATTTATGAATGTCAATTAATGGAAAGTAAAAAAAAAAATTAAAAAATCTTGTTCAAACACACACACAAGTGAAAGTTCACACCATGGTCATGCTTTTACCGGGCACACAAGCCAATAAAAAGACGACACTTAATCATGCAAAACAACCCAAAAACTTTCATCTCCCAAATAAGCAAACTAAATAAAAACACACAAATGTTCAGAGTTCTGATCATCCGTTGACTTAGAAAAAGCTGCGCTTTTGATGATGACTTTGGTGCAAAAAATGTTCCTGCTTGGAAGAGGAAAGACCCAGTCTTGCTCCTCTCCCTTGATGAAGACACTCTTGGTGTATAGACCAGTTGTGATAGTTGAACATAGACGACCCCTCTTCACCTTTTTCCATCCGGACACAAACAAACGTGACTTAACATCGACCCCCTAAATCCCACCAGGCCCCTGGACTATGACACCTTGAAAAAAAACACCGCCATTCAAACACAGACACGGCAATACATTGGTCTCACATACAGTACGTCATCCAAACACGTCAAAAAACACACATGAACAGATTCACCTATATACAGAGAGGACACACTAACAATCAGCCGCTGCTCGACTGAGACAAGCCCCTGGACCACAGTGATGAAATCGAGACAAAATAAGATTCTGTCCATATTTCAATCTCACTCTGCTGGGAAGGTAATTGCACCCACAGGGAGGTTGACTTCAAGGATTTTGTTGTTGTCGTCGTTACAGAGCAGGTTTTATACCTTGACGCCTCCGACCAAGGCGCTTTTCCAAGTCACATGTATAGAAAAACAACCGTTGATCAATTATTGTCCCGGTCGACTGTACTGTACATCCCAGCAATGAGTTTTAGTTCTGTTCTTATTTTTTTTGTGCAGTCAAAAGATTTTGTGCTATAAAGATGATCGCTCATGACCTCGTTCACATTTAACGTCTCATTAAAGCCTCATCTCAGGCTGTCCAGACTCATCTCTCAGTGAGGGCTCTGATCGACAGACCTTAGATGCGTCTCACTGACCTTTAGACGTTGTGCGCATTAACGTTAGCGCTACGCTAACAAGCCTGTCTTCCACACTATGGTAATTACCCTTGTCTAATTTTTCCTGTTTTTTCTTCCTTAGCATCAGAAGGGACATCATTACATACCTCTGGGGGCTTTTGACCTTTTCTGATTAGAGACCGTCTAACTGGCTCAGTGCATTCGTTGATATAAAAAAAAAAGCGTTACTGTACATAATCCTGATGCGGACATGAGCGGGTACGACAAGAAAGACATGACACTTGCATGATATTGCACAGCCGCAGAGCAGAAAACAAAAAAAGTAAGAAAAGTTTAGGTTACAACTAAATTTTGCAGTTCCTGGGTGTGGCTCAAGTGCTTTTTTTGTCAGTCGTTCCAGTGCAGTTGGCAAACATGATCCCAACATCAGGTACCAAAAGAAACCTACCAGGTGCGTCTGAAGGGTTCCAGGACTGGTGCCATAAAAAATATATTTGAAACCCAAAATGCAGAAAGTTTAACAAAACTCATAATGATTTTCTCCAAACATAACTACCACTGCATTTCAAACACACTAGCACCCTCAGAGAAAAGCCAGTTCACCCCGAGAAATAAACTCAGCTATTTCATTTTTTGCAGTGCAATGGTCTACAGTATATTGAAGAGACGAAGCAGCCATTGCACATGTGCATAGAACAACATTAGCAAATGGCTTTTTAGCATCCAGAGTCAGCGATTCATCAATTCATATTCTTAAAGAAGGGACATTCCTTCAAGGACAACGACATCCAAATTCTGGATAGGAAGGTTCGAAAGAGTTGTAGAAAGATGAGGCCATCAGCAGACTGCTTTGCCTCACTGTGAGTGAACAATCAAATCGCCGCACACAGGATGGTTGTTTCACGAATCACGCCTGGCAACAACACCCCATTGTTGATCCCCTCGGGACAAACCAACTGAGGCATAAATAGGGAATCTCCACTCCTAAAAACAGAAGAAGCCTTTTTTGGACCAAAGGTGATTTTCATCAACAACAGTACACAGACCTGGATGACTTCACGGCTAAGCTTAAATCTAGATGGTCAACCGGCACATCTACAAAGAGATGCCGTGGCGCCGTTTCCTTTGTTTAGTACGCAAGAAGCGACCCATGATGTAGCAGAACAACTCATGGCTGCTCACAGTGCCCTGAGCACCTGACAGTTCCTGGTTGAAAAAAGAAACGCCTAGCTGGAGTAACCTCTCTGCTCGCAAGACTTTGCTTCATTCCAAGATCAAAGCGGTGGAATCAAGGACGTTTTGAACTTGAGGGCGACATCAAGTTGGTCGTGATAAACGGATCTATGGAGGATCCCAGAAGAACCCTTCCAGGGCTCATGGTAGAGAAAGAAAGGAAAGTGCCTTAGACTCAAGGGCGATTACCACAAAGAGGAAAACTTTTTTTTTTTAAGATTTGAAATATTTTTGTGACACCAATCTTGGAACTTTTCTGACACTTTGTATCAGTGAGGGTCCCGTTCGACAAACGTTAGAGGACTGTCTCCTTGACTTTTAGACGTCCTATGCATACATCTTGGCCTTTTTCTTCCTTAGTACCGGAAAGGACATCACTACATATCCTTAGGGACCTTTGACCATTTTGGACGGGCGACCGTTAAACTGACGCTCAGTGCATTCTGTCTACATACAAACGGTGTTACTGTACATAATTTTGATGCCACAAATGGTTTTTGCATGATATGGCACTGCCACAGGGGAGGAAATGTAAAGCAAGTAGTAAAAGCGCTTCGATTACATCCATATTTTGCAATTCCTGGGTGTGGCTCAGTGCGTTTTTGTCAGTAGTTTCAGTGCAGTTGGCAAACAAACACGGTCCTGACATCAGGTACCAAAAGAGAACATACGCACAAGCATGTCTCTCCCACTCCCATACCAAGTTAGTCTAATGTGTAGTTGGCAAACGAGAACAAATTCGGCTACAAAACATTAATGATGCGGAACACCGACATGTAAAAATGCTTACAAAAATTTGACGATATCCGACATCAGGTTGATGGTTTGACCAATCGGTACAAGACGATAAAAATCTCTTGCACAAACACACGCATACAGACACACACACCCTTGGCAAAGTTCACATGGAGTAAAGTGCCAGCACACGATCCAGTTTCTTTAACTCCAGGGCAGGGAGGGTTGAATTGGAGGTCTAACCGGCGGGAAAATTTTGTCAAGAGGTGGCGATGGAGGTTGCTTCAGTGGTCGTAGCGTCGTCACAGGTCGTTTTCGTTAAATCAAATGGCGTGAGTGGAATATCGGTGCTGAGCTTCTGGCGGTTTTTATTTTTGGGGGACCGGATGGAGAGCGATGATATCCGAGGAGAGCGAGTGTTGGTTCCTTCCCCTCCCGCTTTGTCCCCACTTCTCTTCCTCCGCCATCCTTCTGTTGTCTTCACTCTTCCTCTGTGGCGCTCTCAGCTCTGCTGCCATGGTTACAGCATCGTCTCTACATGAAGTGCATCTGCCGACAAAAGACGGAGATGGATTTGAGGGTGAGCCAGTTCAACACTTCATCAAATGTTGAGGTATCTATTAACGGGACTGTTTTTTTCCCCCCCATCAATGTCTGGATAAAGCAGCCTCAAGCTTATTTATTAATGTGGTTGTAGTGCTGTTGGTTTGTCAGCAGGATGAACAAAAACTACAGTACCTAAACAATTAGCATGACATCTTTAACCCTGGAGAACCCACGGGGTCAAATTTGGCCCCTATGAATTCTGCTACTCAAATAACAAAGACCTTTTTTTTTTTTGCAGTGATTTTGTCCCTGTGTTCTTGTTTCCATTGGCCAAAGTGTGTTTGAACATTCAAAATCCAGTTCTAAAATGCAACAAATAAAACAAAAAAATGATATTGTTCAATGTAGCTGTGTATTTGATTGATTATTTTTCTTAAATTCTAAATAGTTTACTGACAGTTTTTGTTATTCAGATTTTTTGAAATGATACCCCTAAATCCCAAAAGGGTCAAATTTCGCCCTAATCCTAAATTAGGGAATAAAGGGTTAAAATTGAAAAAACATATATTTTGGTGTTCAGTGAATTTATAGCAGTCATTTAATGTATAATTCATCATTTTCCAAAGAAGAAAATGGTTCTTGGGTTCTCCAGGGTTAAAAGAAGTAGACTGGAGGCAATAGAGTTTTGTTGCAAATCCAGAAAAAAACAGGGAATGCCAACTGTGGGCCTGTGAAATCCTTTGAGACTTTTCTGATGCATCTGCGATTGGCTGCCAACCAGTCCAGGGATTACCTTGGACTTGGTAAACAGGACTGAGAATCTTACGATTGTGAGGCACATTTGCTAACCACAACTGGATGTGACACTGTTCAGTACCTGCGTCCCCGGGATGGGTCCGAAAGGATTGGTGGGTCTCAGGACCGGCTGGTTGTACATAACAGGCTGCGGGGGCATCATGGGAACACCCCCCATCTGATGGCTCATCTGAGGGGGGAGCTGTTGAAAGAGTGGGCATTGTGAGGTGAAGGGAGAAAAAAAAAGATGAAATGTAGATTGTCTAATCATTGTTGATTCTCTCCTTTACCATTCCATAGACAGGCACTTGGGGGGTCGTCATAGGAAAAGCTACTGGAGCTGGAGCCTGTAAGGAAAGAACAATGATCCCCAGTAAATATAAAGGCACATACATAAGATAGAATGGTAAAGTGTGTTGAGTACTTACATAGCCGGTATAGATCACCCCGTTCTTTGGAGAGAAAAAGACAAAATACAGTTAGTCCTCATTATTTTTTCAAATGGACAAAGGTAAACCAAGCCTTTCTGTGTTTACCATCTGAGGGACGGGCATAGGAGCTGGGGCCATGGGATGGGGCGAGTGAGTCCAGTTTGTGCTGGTGCATACAGTTTTTGTCTGCCAGCCGCTCCCCCCTGTCGGCTTCTTCTCCACCAGCTGACTCCACTGCAGCTCAGGCCTGATGCACACACACATGCAATTAAGGATCCTACCAATGATTAAAAGCAGCCCGTTGGCCCAGTTTTTAACGCCACCTCACCTTTTGGCTTGCGTCCCCCCAAACTGCAAATCTAAGAGAAGTCAAGCAAATTAGCTCCAAGTAAGCAACCGCCATGTAAAGTCATTAGCTGATACTCACTCCCGACAAGGTTGGCTAATGAAGAGTCCAAATCGTTGGGGAGCATCTTCCCAGAGTGCAACGGGGCTCCGGGGTTGTGAATCTGAGCGGGCGGGGCCGGCTTCAGCAAGTCACCTAAGGACTCAACATGGTTGTCATAAGAAAAAGTATTCTTTCTGTTGGTTTTGTTTTACTGTCCATCTGTACTGTACCTCCCCAGGCGGTGTTGTTGGGAAAAGTGTGTGTGGTCTGAAGGGGAGCGAAGTGAGGCTGCAGGGTGAACAGTTCGCTGGGCAAGTTTGGCACACTGAAGGAAGGAACAAAAGCGTTTACAATTCTGAGCTTCTGAGTATCGTCTGTTAGAAAACTATCTTTGTCTTCTGCGTGTTCGGGTTGTTCGGGTAGAGAGATTGTTGATTCATTGAATACAGACTGGAGATCGGTGAACAGGACCTTCGAAGGATTTATTTTACAGAATATTCTGGACACGAGCGGGTTTACAAAAGCACAGCTGCTCCTCGCTCAGTGTGTTATTTCAGCGGACTCACAGCATTCTTATACTATCTTGAAAAAGTATTACAACGCCTCCTTTGCCCCCAAGCCACCCAGCCACCAGCCCCCAGCCAAGACAGACTTTTACAGCATTCAATACACATTGACAGATGGCCCTTTGATGTGGAAATATAGTAGACTTTAGCCCCGATGTCACCTAGCATAAGATAAGACTTTCAAAGGAATCATTTTAACACATTTTCTTCAACCCAAGACAAATGGCCCATTGGTGTGGGAATAGAGGAAGCTCCCCCAAACATCATTTAAACACTCACCCAGCTCTACTGAGGAAATTAAAACAGTTATGACTAAATCTAAACCGTTATAACTAAATCAAAACAGAAGACTGTCAACACGTTCCTCCATTCAAGAACTGTGGGTTGACCGAAACAACAAGATCGCGGATACAAGCGACCAAATGAAATGAGTTTCTTCTTCAGGGTGTCTGGCAGAGATGGCAAATCTAAGTCCAGAAAGTAAAAACTTCTAGTCAACCGGCTGGTTGTTTACTTGCCGGTTTTGTAGAAGACCAGTACCCGTGGCTAAAGCCAAACTGTGGTAGTGTTTTTATTTTCTGCACCTGGATTTGCCATCTCTGATGTACAGGTTCTTTCTTAGAGATAAGGAAAGGATGGTTGGTCATCCGGGAGGGCCTAAGACTTAGAACTGCTGCTTTCCTGCATTGAGAGCAACCATCTTAGGTGACTTGGGCATCTGGTTACGATGGTTCCCCTAAACAGGCATGAATTGTAAATCCGAACAAGAGGTTGATCAATGGACCACATCCTTTCTCATAGGAACTCACTGGTTGACGGCTACAAGGGGCGAGCCGGAGAACAGGTCCGTGGCTCCTCCTCCGCTGCTGTTGGCACTGCCCACCGACTGAGTGCCGGGCGACACATTGGGCGTCTGGATATCAATCATCTTATGAGTGTCATCCTGCACGTGAGATGAGATGGCGATCAGGGCGATTGCTATCGCGCGCATGCGAATTGAGTGAGAGGAGCTAAACTGAAAAAGTTGAACATGTCTCGCCTTGTGTTGCTGCAGTCTGTTGCCCTCCGTCTTATCGTCCATTCGACTGAGGGAGATGGCGGTGGTGGAGAGGGACGACACCGTGCTGGATCTTACAGTACGGGACACACACACAGAACAGTAACATCTTGACTTACAAGTTCAACTTGTGCCATGACTGAGATTGTAACTCAATTTACTCGGAACTGAAATGATCAGTGAGACCTGCGTTTCAGGATTGTGAGTATACGAGATTAAGCACGCTTGAGTCTCGGCATTGTTTCTGTGTGTGTACCTGCTGGCAGCGGAGAGGTCTTTGAGCTTCCGACCCTCCAGGGAAGCTAAATGTTGCTCCAAAGCCTCCAGGAGCGAGCTGGGAGCCTGAGGAGGGAAGTTGGGAGGTTGAAAGTAGGGAAGCGAAGCAATTTAAAAATAGGACATTGTCACTCCTGTTTGTCCTTATACTGCTCATCACGCACACTCACACACAAAGCAGCAGATCACCCTCAAATTGAAAACGTATCTACTCTAAGACAGCTGATTTTTGTTGTTGTTGTTGGTTTCATCAGGTTTGGTTGTCCGGCATGCACAGATCAGCTCCGTCATGCAGGTTCACAACTATCACACCTCTGATCCATGCAGACTGCCAGCAACAAGGTCCTTTATGATCAACACAAGCAACCACACCAATCACAGTCCAGAACATCAAGAGTTATCCCTTGGATTCCACTGTCAAATCAAATCGACTGGAAAAGTGCAACAATTTGAGAACACCGGAAACCAAGGAAGTCAACTCCGGAATGAAAAGGTCTGGTGAAAAAAACGGTATGCACACTGAGCGACTGGCCTGCACAAAAACAAGGATGGCTGCTTGTTTGGGACTACATGTGATACCTGTGGTCTTTTCCTCCAGACTTGTTTTCATTTCATCACTTGAGAACACACACACACACACAAACGACAGGCAAAGAAAAAAATGTTGTGTACTTATTTTTAAAAGGGGGAAGGGGGAAACGACAGTAACGTGAATTCTGGATGTCCTTCTCCAGAGAATACGCTATGGAAGTTTCAAAGTAAAAACAGACACATACAGTATCTAGTGCTCAGTTGAGGCGTGTCGTTGGATTGGCGCGTATAAGGTCTTCATAAGCGCTACAAACACGGCAGTGCGCTTTGAAATTTCTTGAAAGCATAAATCAATCCAAATGGCCTTTGGCTGTGATATGTAGTGTTGATGAGGACGTTATGTGCGCCTTTCCAAGGAATAATTGCAGAAACCTACGTCATTAAAAACCATTCGCTGCTCTCCCCACAGCTAATGCAAAAGTGACCTGTTTCTCAAATGGACTCACTTGTGTGTTGTTGAACCATAAAACATGTCGACGTATCGTAAACCCTGCTGATGGAAAAATACACCATATGGGCAAAAGTATTGACACTCGCTTGTTTAAAGCCAGGAAATTACTGCAATTACCGTTTTGTTTTTTTCACAATGTTTCAATCACTCATTGGATTGATTGTAGATATAGCAGGATAATGTTTGTCCACAATATGATTACAGTACGTTTTTTGTTGACTGGCTGGGAGATGCCACATGCTTCTACTCACTGGCGAAGTTGATCTACTCTAAATGTTCACTTTTTTTTGTCTTTTTTTTTTTTTTAAGTAGTCCATAAAAACGTCCTGTTATAGAAACGGTGACATGTGAGAACAAATTAGTCATTTGTACTTGCTCACAATAATAAAATTATAACTGTTTGTAGGTACAACTGCTAACACAAGCCTGAATTAATGTAAAGTGTATTTATCATGAAACAAACATACGGTATCCTATAAATAATGTTGTAAAACAATAATGACCAAAAATACTGGAAAAACAGTCACTATTAGACCTCAATATTGTTTTAGGCCAAATGTTAAACTATTTGTCCCCATTGTTGCATTTTAACTGGGGCGATTACATTTTTTAATCATAATTAATCACATGACTTCAATAGTTAACTCACGATTAATCGCAAATTTTATATCTGTCTCGTCAGTCCTCATGCAAAAGTACCGATACCTGGTTGTACTTGCCAATCCCTACGATACAATAGCCTTTTTTTGCGCTTCTATTTTGACTAGCTCTACGGCTATAGTATATGTTGTCAATACTTTTGCTCATATGATACCTTCAAAAAAAAGTTACTTCACACCACAAAGTGACTGTAATTTTCTCTGAAATGATTTGTCCCATGATGTGTAAATTCTCTCTTTTTTTGTGCTTTCTCTTCTCTCAAGAAGTGAGTTGAAATGTTCAAGGGGGGAGCAAAAAGGACACGTGGAAGGAGAAGTGAAGAAGAGAGAGGGCCAGCTGCAATGTGGACAGGTCTGTAGGGTGAGTAGGGAACGGGAGCGCTTTCGAATGAAGCATTATGGGATCAACTGGATGGATTTTTCAACGCTGCTGGATTGGCGGCTTGAGATGAGATGTGGACTGACCTGTTTGAGATCGGGGCTGTCGCCCTGATCTATCCCAACTTGCTGTGTTCACAAAAAAAGGAGGGAGGGGGAGGAAGGAGGGAGGGAGGGAGGGAGGGAGGCAAAATAAAAAATGAACCAAATGTAACAAAATGAGGGTAAAACAAACAGACTGCAGTTTTGTTTTTTTAAAGGAGAGTAGGAAGGGATAAAGGTGTGCAGAGGAGGAAGAGGAGGAGGAGGAGGGAGAAAGAAGAATCAAACCCGAGCATTCATTACTCCATGCAGAGGCTGAAACAAATAGAAGACAACACGGGAGGAAGTGGGGAGGGCGCATGCACACGCCTACAAACACCTATATACACACACACACACACACACACACACAATAATAAATGTGCACATACATACTGCTGCAAGGCGAGACAACAGGTCACATGACATCAACTAATGTTGACTTTGAACGCAAAAAGAGGGAAGGAAGGAACACGCATACACACACACACACACCCAAGACATGATTGGCTCCTTCAAGTCAACGTTAGTCTGCTTTCCCAAACCTTATTTTCCAAATGGGAGCAAAAAAAGCAAGCGGTGAGGATGCCGTCGAAGCGCCGTGACTAACTACCGCTTAACTGGCAAGTTGCCAAAGAGAAAGACAGAAGGAGAGGAAAGGCAAAGAGACTTGGGGATGCGGCGCAGGCTTTTTAAACAGGCTTGCCCCAGTGGACATCCCTCTGACTCAGCTGTTAATAATATATATATATATATATATATATATATATATATATATATATATATATATATATATATATATATATATATATATATACTGTATATATATATATATACTGTATATATATATATATACTGTATATATATATATATATATATATTTATATATAAATATATATATTTATATTTATATATATATATTTATATTTATATATATATATTTATATTTATATATAAATATATATATTTATATATATATAAATATATATATATATATATATATAAATATATATATTTAAATATATATATATATATATATATATATATATAAATATATATATTTAAATATATATATATATATATATATATATATATATATATATATATATATATATATATATATTAGTGCTGTCCAAAAGTGTAAAGTTAAGAAAAATTATCGCATTAATATATTATATATGTATTAACGAAGATTGATCACATTATGTATTGTGGCCGCAAATGATCCTTTAGCTGACAGCGGATGGTTACGTTTAAGGCAGCACATGTTGTGTTTGAGCAATGAGCATAACAATATGCATTAAAGTAAAGCATTTAATAAAAGTTTACGTATGACATTCAGAATATTTGTTCAGGTCAAACTACTGGGGTCTTATTGTTTAGAATTTTAAATGATGCAAGTAATTAACTTATTAGAGAAAGCGGAGGTTGAGAGTGTGCAGTGGATCAAAAAAATGTTGAAGACCTCCTCATAACATGAAATGTTGAAAGAATTAACACGCAACAGGTGCTTTTCAAATTTGGCGGGCCAAAAATATTGATAAAAAGCTTTTTTTAAATAAGTGATTAAAAAAAAAAATTCAAATGCTATTAATCTGATTTTTTTTTTAATATATAGTTTGACAGCTATATATATATATATATATATATATATATATATATATATATATATATCTCTGTCATAAAAATTGAGTCATAAAGTAGTCTCAATTTAAAGCGGTTTCAATTTCAATTTTAATTCGCGCATATTCAAATGAGTGATTTTTTTATATCAATCCTAGCAAAGGTTCCAACCTTTTTAATGGTGACATCGAATGTGCGTAACCGTCACTGACAGCAGCGAGACGCTCTTGCCAGTTGCATTCGCACTGCTGTCAATGTCAACAGAGGAGGATGCAGCGGAGATGAAGTGAAGTGACACGACTAAGGATGGAAATCGATAAGAATGTACAGTCTCTGATTCCATTATTGATACTGCTTATTGATCCCATTCTCTTATAGATTCTTAAAGTAGGTCATGCAGTCTCTGAATCTACAAATGATCGATTTATTTTCCCACTTCCTTTTCCACGTTTACTTTTCATCTGGCTCAGGAAGTTGAATTTAGATCAACATTAATATTCAAAATATTTGCATTAATACTCATGCGGGGGCCCCATGATTGGATTTGCCTTGGGCCCCCAAATAACTAATGCTGCCCCCTGCAGGACAATCCAGGAACTCAGAAGAGAACCTTGGAGTTGAAAGCAAATGTAAAAGTGACACGCCCGCCTTCTCCTCCTCTTCCATTCCCAAACTCCGACCTCGGAGGACCCCGCCCCGCCCCAAACGTTACCTCAGCCACTTTGAGAAACTCGGACAGTTTGGTCATCCTGTTGAGGAAGATCTTGTAGAGCTCCAGTGCTTCTTTGCACTGGTTCTTCTTCATGTCAAAGTACTTCTCTGTGTAGGGAGGGTCACAATATCAGCACTGTCACATGATGTCATCATGAAAGGTTAGGAGACATTTTGACTGCTTTTTGCAAGACCCACAGGATATTGTGTTCTATTGCTATAAAAACCTGGAACTTACCAAAAGAAAGATTACCGTCTCTTCTTTCATCAGAGAAAAAATATATATTTCTATTTGTTTCCATTTAGCAGAAATTAGCATTAGATTATACAGTAATTCCTGGACTATAAAACGCACCTGACTATAAGCCGAGCTAGCTAAATACGGGGAATACTTGAGTTTGTTACACATATAAGCCGCACCCGACTGTAAGCCGCAGGTGTTTTAATGTTACCGCACCCGGTTCCTGCTAATTTATTTTCTATGAGGGCGCAAATTGTCTTGCCTCTTTTTCTTTCTGCTACTGTATTTGGGCTCACGTGGTTTGTTTTGCTCTGCCTGACGCTCTTGCGCTTCCTTTATAGTGCGCCCGCTTGTGATCTGATGGATAAGCCGCACCTTTGTATTAGCCGCAGGGTTGAATGCAAGTGGGAAAAAAAGTAGCAGCTTATAGTACAGAAATTACTGTAGCTAAGTTTCATCATTATTCTCAAATCTGTTTAAAACTGTGGGTAAATCAGCTTTTTTTCAACATGGCCCTGGTTGATCTCCTATACTCCGCTGCCACCTGCTGGCCGTTTTTGTAACAACTACCATTTCTTCAACCATAAATACGTCTTTGGGAGCACGGTACTATAAAAAATAGAACATATTTATACGTTTTTGGGTGCAAATTAGTTAATTATACAACGTCAATTCTTCTTAAATGTCAAGGACGTGTGCATTTTTTAACCACAATTTCAAACTCTTCCCAGGTGTCTGTTACAGGATTTCATCAAATCAAGGCCAACACCATGATCCTGTATTTTTATTTTTTTTTCAAGGTGGAGAAGCAGTGTCTGACTTCAGGTTCGACACAAACTTGTGCAGGTGGTACCTAATGTATTGGCCACACTCCATGCGTCCTGTGTGTACTTTTTACCCAGCATGCTGATGACTCCCTCGTTGTAGGCGGCGAACAACCGTATGGAATCTTTGAAGAGCAGCATGAAGGCAGTGTTGATGACGCCGTTGCTCAGCTCGTTGGAGTTTGGCTGCGGGAACGCAAATGGTGAGGCCCGATGATGATGACACCGCCGCTTTACATCAAACGTTACCTGGAAATCCAGCAGTGCGTCCAGTTGGTTCTGAATAATCGGCAGCATCTTAATCAGCTTGTCGGTGTTCATGGTGCGCATCACGCCGTCGGCCCTGGTAACACACACACACACACAGACATAAACACACGCTAGCTTGCATACAGTTCGTTATCATTAAAGTTGACAAAGCCTTTTTTGAGGCGGTGCTCCTATAGAGCCACTTCTCACCCCGCCTTCCCCATTGCAGGGCCAATCCCAGTACAGCTTTTGTTACCATGACAACCGGGGGCGAGAGCTAGGGGCTGCGACTATGCAAGCCAGAAACTAATAGCCCAAAGTAGAAAGAAAAAAGGCAGCCCCCATAAAGAGTCAAATCATGGATTGCATTTTCCCTCATGGATGCAGCACTTCATCTTCAAGCAGATGATAGCTATTATTTTAAAAACTCTCGACAGGAACTTGATCAATTATAGTATTTTCATTTTTATATTTTCGCTCGTGGATGCAGCACTTCTTTACCAAGCTAATCAAAAACTCCAGACGGGAAGTACGCACACACACTGACCTCCACTGATGTTAGCGTAGCATACGTTCACGATTGTGCTTGTATGTAAGTGTATTACCCTCGCTTCATCTTGGTGAAGTCCACCGCTGCTAACCGGAACGACATGGCTTTTTCGTTCAGGTAGCGACTGTAGCGTCGGATGAAGGTGGACATGTTGTATCCTGAAAGGAGGGGATGGGTGGGGGTTAGTGTTAGAAAACAAACACCAAACTCACCCAAGCGCTGCACCCCGTTTCTGTGTATCCCTTGCTTAAGTCTAACCAAATACCCCTGATTGATTAGATGTGTCCCAATACTTTTGCCCACCCGCTGCAGACTTATTGACAGTGTTCCAGTGCCGGGAAAAGACAGGAAGTCATTCAATGGGGCTCGAACAGCTCTGCTGAGTCAAAGGGGGTCATAAATCACCTTGTAGCGCGGCCTTATCTAGAAAGTTGTTGAGGTTGAAGAGCGTGTTTCTGGAGGCGACGTACTGCATCAGTCTCTGCGGGGACAAAGAGAGACACCAGAGTCGACCACGTGCTCGCGTTCCGCGTCGTTACGTCTGTCTGCGGCAGACGTTTATGAGCGAGAGCTATCATTTGTCTACATAAAGACCTCAATTCTTCTCAATGACTTTTAAGGATGTGGACCTCATAAAAGACTCGCTATGTAAAGTTGGCACCAATAACGCTAAGAATTCTTGCTCCAGCAAATACAACATCTGCATTCATTAACCCTGCAGTCTCATTATTTGGAATAGCATAGCTGTCATATAATTTTAGTGTAAAGAAAATACTGTATTATTCATGTATGCGTGTATGTGTGTGCGCGTGTGTCCTGACCTCGTTGCCGTACATCATGAGGTGATGCGTGGCGATAAGCGCCTTGAAGACCACAATCCAGCTGTTGCTGGCTGTGCGCTCCAGCAGCGTGTCGGCCAGGTGAGGGATGCTGACGTTCAGCTCGTTGGTGCAGTGGATCAGGTCTTCGTTATGGAATAAAAAAAAGAACCCAATAAGCTTTGATTTGTGCCACAATGGGGGAAATTTCACTTCACAACAGAAAAAGAAGCACACAAGAATGATAAAAATGCAAACATGTCTGGTATGTAGGGGAGACCGGGGCTAGTTGTATCACTTAGTTGTCATACTTTTATATATTTCTTGGAATCAATACATCATATATAAAATAAAATCTATACCAGATGAAAGATAAAAATGTTGGGTATATTTTTTGTATTCATGTCATTTTCATACTTTGTGTCAGTGCAGAGTTATAAGCCATCAAATAGAGGGAGTGAACATATGACATGTTGCCCCACCAATGGGTAAGTTGTCACACTATATGGGGTAAGATGTCACATTGGATTTTGCAACTAATAAAACAAGGACAACATTATCCTTCTCCTGTTTTGGTTTGTTTGTTTTTACAGCCAGAGAAATTGTTTATCATTGATTTTGAAAATTTACCATACAGTAGTCATTGAACAAGCTTTAACATTAAATAGATTAAAGTTCTTAGGAACTGCTGGCAAATAGGTCATAGCTCTCAGCCTCAAATGCATGTTTTGCTTCCCTTAAACTGGAAATTTGTGTCAGTGCAGCGTTATAAGCCATCAAATAGAGGGAGTGAACATGTGACATGTTGCCCACCAATGGGTAAGTTGTCACACTATATGGGGTAAGATGTCACATTGGATTTTGCAACTAATAAAACAAGGACAAAATTATCCTTCTCCTGTTTTGGTTTGTTTGTTTTTACAGCCAGAGAAATTGTTTATCATTGATTTTGAAAATTTACCATACAGTAGTCATTGAACAAGCTTTAACATAAAATATTATTAAATAGATTAAAGTTCTTAGGAACTGCTGGCAAATAGGTCATAGCTCTCAGCCTCAAATGCATGTTTTGCTTCCCTTAAACTGGAAATTTGAGATTAAATTGAAATAATAAATAAATAAAGTATTTTGGTTAATTGAAGGATGGTTCATCAAGAAACTTAAACTAGTCCTGAAATGTGGGCATACTGTAGTTCCAACAACTGGAAAATCAATTTTTTTGAAACAATGAAATAAAACCTGGCAAACCAATTTCCTCACTCTTCAGACCCATCATCTAAAGAACAATTCTTTGCATATGTGACAACAAACCCCAAAATGACTGAGACAAGTTGCCCCAAACTACCATGTTGGCTAATACTTGCTCTAGTTTAAAGTTAGCATAAAACAGAGCAGTGACTGAGGCATGACAAGATGCCCGAATCTCTCCTCTAACGAGTACGCATGATTTTCTGCTAGAATTTGTCTATGTACGACGCCTGTTTCAAAATATAGCTGAAAAGTTTTACTTTGGGTTGTGCAAAACAGATAACTGGCACTCATGTCAGCTAACAATGTGCTATTCTCTTCTCAGACAGTACACAACCCCTGACCATTTTTACGAAGAAAACTAGTATTCTACTATTTTCACTGCGCCCTCTGGTGGAGAAGAAAATTGCAATGTGACAACTTACCCGAGATATAACTAGCCCTGGTCTCACCTACATATTTACATCATCAGGTAGTATGTAACATAAAAATATAAATGGATGTCCATAACTAGTCTACTGCTTGTACAAGGTAAAGATGACGGATTACAAATAGATGACTAATACGATGAATGTAAATTCTTGCAAGAATAGTCAGTAGCATCAAAACTATATAATATGCATCAACAACCAATCTGATACTTATATCTTTCCGGGCATCCGGATGGGTTTTATAAATTCATGAAAATATCTGTTTTTCATTGTTAGGCAAAAGAGAGGCGGAGTGCCGCAAAGTGTTGCCGCAACTGGTAAAACGCAGACTGTTCTCAAGTTGATCGCGAGGGGTGTAGGAGAAAAAAGAAAGCCGGGTTTTGTGTGCGCGCGTTATATTAAAAAAAAAAGTTGTTGTTTATAGAAAAAAGTAGGTCAGCATTTTACATACTTTCACATACTTTTTTCGTTTCAGTTCTTTACCATTGAAATACTGGCTAAAGGTTGGGCTTACAACATTGTGTCATTATTTTTTCATTTGTCAAGTCTTCAAAAGTTATGTATTTTGTTTTTTTATGTTCTACCCATACAGAGCAGGCATATGTTAACATAGTTCAAATGTATGGCATCTTTGAGTAAACTTGGAGTTGCGTATCATTCAAGTATCTTGAGGAGTGTCATCGTTTTTGGAATTGAAAATATGGTCAACCTAGTTTACTACTTGCCTATATACAGTACAGTAAATAATGTGTAGCTTGCAATAGAAAGCAACAAGAATAGTCGGTAGCACTATTGTCTATAACAACAACAAAGAAGCATTGTGAGAAGGTAAAAATGGACACGCGGAGATTAACGAGTACTGGAAATGAGCGCGGCTGACATTTACGAGCCTTTAAGCTCCACCTCTTTACTTACTGTTAGCCACTGTGGAGCAGATAAATGGCTTGCGTGCCAAAGTCATCTTTTATGAGGGGAGCTCGGTGATGTATACGTCCATATGGGTTCAATACAAGAAGACAGATCGATGAGCAAATGATTGTTTAACAATAGTCGAGGTACGGGCGGAGGAATCGGAGCTGCCGGACAAATTCATTGGCTGGCCGTGACTCCGCAGCACGTCAATAGAAAATCTCAGCACAAGATGGAGAGTTACATTATAAAGTCAACCCAGCGGCGGCACTCAATCGACATGCCTACACGCATAAAGTGAGCAAATGAATAGGCCTGCGATGAATAATTAACCTCGTTTTTTTCCTCCCCTCCCATGGAGATGAAAAAGAACAAAACCCGAGTTGACTCCCCACGTTTCGCCCTCCCGAGACGTCCATCCGGGCGTATGTACGCAAATACAAAATGATGGAATGTATGCCTTCGACGAGCTTAAGCTGCTCCTCATAGAAACGCACTGGCGCTTACATTTAAGTGGGGCACAAACATCCTGACAATCATACCAAATATGAACACTTCCTCTCTCGTTTTAAAATGGATTTTCCTTCATTTGCTTGCAAACAAGTCAGGCCGATAACTGTAAATGTTAAAACATGTTTCATATTGATGCAAATCTCGTGTGCATGTTCAAGTTGTGATCGTAATCACCGAAAACTGCATCCTGTCCCACAAACTAGATGTCTCTTGCTGTACCAGACTGATGGAAAATTACAAGAAGAAACAGAGAAGCTAGGCTAACTGCTAGGCTAACTGCTAGCTTCTATCTACTGTATCTATCCATCCAACAGTGAGTACACAAGTTCAATATTTACCGTTCACCATGGTTTACGTGTGGCTTTTTCACATCCCATTCGCCATTCACACCATGAACGGATCTGTTTTCGTTATTTATATTATCATATATTTAAAACAAACAAACATCTGTTTCAGGAAAGGCCATGATAGCATCATCTGTCAAGCCACCAGTGTACAGTTTTCCGCTTGAGCCATTAAAAAGTCAATTTTCTGTCATGTGTCCTCTTTAAATATCATTTCAATATCGTTCATTTACATGGAAATTGAGACAATGTTTGATGTACAGTATCTATTCAAATGACAACATCCAGCTGTATGTGCGACATCACGCTGTGCAGCGAGTGGTCACTGCGGGCCCGATGACACGTTGCGTCGGATCACGCTCGCGTCCGCGGCTTAACAAAATCCCATTTAGTCGGCGTGGCGTGCTCATCATTCGCCACGCTTTGTAAATAGTTCCCAGGGTTTAAATAGTCACAGAGTCTGCCCCCCATCTCTCTTTGTCAAGGTCACGACATCAAGACGGCGCTGATGAGAGCCAGCTTCCACCGGGTTAATGAGCAGCAAAGCATGCAGGGAGAACAATGAATCACCGCCTTAGTGCAATATGTTACACGGCCTGGCCAGGGTGGATCCATAATATTTGGACTGTTTTGCTTTTTCTTTAGCAGTTTTTACATCTTAACTCTCAGGTCTTTTATAAAAAGTTTCATCTTATTTGGGGCCATTTTGGGACAGTTCTTTTTAAACCCTTCAAATTTCAGTTTGTTTGCACTAATCTACATGTAAAATGGCATAAAATATTTTTTGATTAAATCTCACGACAATTTTTACCCCCTTATATTTTAAATGCTGTCATGAAAGGTAGATTCCACTTCTTATTAAAATCAAAATTGCACCATTCATTTTCTCTATTGTTGTGCAGTAAACTTTAAAAACCTCTTTCGGGAATTATTAATATTACATGAAATTGCTACCATGTCCTAAAAAAATATTGAGGAATGATATAATTTGCTACACAACACACAACCTAACCCCTAAATTATTTTTAAATGTTGAGTCTATAATAAACCCAATTTTACCCTATTCAAGCCAGCAAATAACAAATGTAGTTTTCATGCCAGAAGTGGCCACGATATATAAAAAATGTATAATTTGAAGTTGGAAATGACTAAATCATAAAATAACAAATTCCCTAGCATTAACAGAGCTAAAATGGTTCAACAAAGATGTAAAGTGGATACAAATAGCCAGCATAGAAGCCGGAGGGTTGAATCTTAAATAAGGACTCTTAACACAAGGATATAAACTGGACTTTACATCATTCAGTATAGTTGCTAACGGCTAATTAGCATCTAGTCACAGCGCTAGCTTCTTGGCCTTCAACAAGCTGTGTTGAGAGACCAAAAGAATACAAGCTGGAAATTAGTGATGATTGTGTGGCTCAACTGAACTCTAGACTGTGTACTAGTCAACACTGTCGTTGAATACTATGCTAACATTAGCTGCTAGCAAGCGATTAACCACCTAAATTCCATGCGTGTTTCCGGCACTTGATTGTTACTGAATTCTTTATTGTTGCTCGCTTTAACACTTTGTTTTTACGTTACATTTGTTTTGCCTTTCCTTTGTCTTTTTTGTGACACCCTTTCCAAAATGTAATGTAATTGTAGAAGAATATACTACAGTACTAAAAGTGAGGCTGAAGAGGCTGAGTGCTAGCCACTAGCTAGCTGCGCTGCCATTTGTTATCCAGGGTTGGAATTTTCCTGTCACCTTTACACTACATTAGTGGTTCCATTCTTTCTACGCTTGTATTAATGGCTTTGACATTTTAATTGTCCTTTAAAAAAAAAAAGGCTTACAATGTTTTTCCCCTGGAAATTAAATGTACTGCAGTGGTTTTGGGATGTTAGAAAAAGGGCCTTGCAAGTACAGTATACACAAATATCACATAGCAAAATCAGAGCCGAGATTCAGACTTGCTAACAACTAGTCCATCGTGCTGCCTGGAATAGTGTTTTATTGTTTCAGTATTAGAGTGGCTACTGATTTTTTTACCCTTGTACGTCCATTAAGAACATTAAAACCTTGCTCAGAACATTGCTTGTACAGTTAATAAAAAAAACGTTCCGCTGCATTGTTTGCACTCGTCTGCAGCAAAGGGATGTGTTTTTTAATCCCCCTCGACAAGAAGCCTGCGTCTCATTATTTTCATCCCCATTGATTCCGTTCCATTTGCAGGCGATTCTTTAGCAGAAGCAAGTACGCGTCTCCTCTTTATGATCCCATTTAACGAGGCGAGCTGAGCGGGAGCAGACTCGTCTCATGAATTGTTGCTCAAAGACACAAAGACTGCCTCGAGTCGTCGGGGGGCTTCCTTTTTATCCTGCGTGATGTATGGCGGCCCGTCGAGGGGCTCGAACCCACGCAGCCGGCTCTCGGCAAACACACCTCTTCCCCCGTGTCCTTGCCTGACCTTAAAAGCTCGTCTAAATGGCTGAAATGGAAACGGGGAAACAAAAGAGTGTGTTGAGCCAAGCGTGCGGTCCCTACTTAAAGCTTCTAAAGCCGCTAATGGTCAGATCTGGTCCGATCACAAGCCACAAGCTCATGTAGCCTCTTGCCGGCTCATTCAATCAGAAAATGGCCACGTTTCCAAACGTTTGGACGCCGCCCCGGTGATGAAACGTCCTCTGAAAAGCTCCTTATGGCTGCGGTGACATTTACTGGTTTGAAGGTGGATGGCCTTGCGTTGTTTAGTAACTGCAGTGCTACTTAGATAGCGGTCGCAACAGCAATAAAGGACCCCATCCAATGAGCGTAAAGCGCAGTGGAAATTCATCTCATTACAGATGGAATAGAAACATTTGCTACCTGCTCCATTTTTCTATCTTGTCGCTGGACACAACATTAGGTATACCTTTCGGTTCCTTTTTTGTGTCGTTATTGCACAGGACACCTCAAATAAATAAACGCTGTGTCTCAATTAGTGGTTAGGTGCTCCTTCCACGCAAGGCAAATAAAAGCCTCCCTCAAATAGACCCCTCCCCGCAAATTAGTGTTGAAGAATTGTTGGCACACAATATAGTTAATTGCCGTCCTCATTGGAATTGGGTTGCTAACCAAAACAGCAGCACTATTCTAATCCTATCACACAGACTAATAAACGCCTCCTTCGAACAAAAAGAAATCAATTGTAACTGCGCTTCTCACATTTAGTAGACACTATTCACACTCGAAATAGTTAACTGGTTAAGCCCATTGCCACTCTACTGGTAACCAAAACAGAAGCACACGTCTCGCAGAAAAAAATAAACGCCTCCCTCCTCGGTATAGCAATCCCAGTTCATAGACGCTGTACTTCACACACAAAGGACTTGTAACATTTGAATTTCATCATTAACCATAACAACAGCACATATCAAATCATGCATTTTAGACAAATACTGTAAGCACTCCCCTAAAATAGACACCTCCTTTTTCACAACAGAATTTTTTTTTACACACTAACTAGTTAACTGCTGAGCCCATTTGAACTCTGCTAACCAAAACAGCAGCACAGACCCATGCCTCTCAGACAAATAAACGCCTCCCTTTTTCTGTTAGAAAAAAAAGTTGTTATAATGATCTCTAAATTATTATCTTGATTCATAATACCGATTTGTTGACTGTTGAGCTAACCAGAACATCAAAGCATGTTTTTCCAAAGATAGGTAAATGCCTCCCTTGAATAGACACCTCCCTTTCCCAATCAAGCAAAAAAGGAGGTAGTAAATAGACAAAATTTAGCCCATTTAAACTCTGTTGCTAACCAAAACAGACAAGACTAGATTAAAGAGTCATGTCTCTTAGGAAAAAAAATGCCTCCCTCAAATAAATCAATAGATTAAAAAAAATGAAGTGGTGCTTAATGCAATGATCACACATGCAAAGTACTTCACAGCTGAGTCAATTTAAACTCTGTTGCTAACCAAAACAGTATCACTCAAGCATGTCTTTCAAACATGGATAAATGCCTCCCTCGAATTTTCACCTCCCTTTTCCCATCAGAAAAAAAGGACTAGTTAGCCATTTTAATGCAGAGACATTATTGTTGACACACATTATACTGTCGTTAACCAAAACAGCAACACAACTCTAAAACAAATAATACGTCTCATCAACTAGACACCGCCCTTCTCCCATATAAAAGAAGTTGTGATTGTAATCATCATCATTCTCAGACGCTATTGTTAACACACAATGTAAATTTACTGCTGAGCCCATGTTGCTAACCAAAACAGCAGTATATACCAAAGGACATCTTTCATGAATTTAACATTCACACCACTGGACAGATCGAAACCTGACATTATGTTTTATAAAGTGGGAGATTCAAACCCAGATTTCCTGATTGTGAGGCAGACATGCCCCATTCGTACGCTGTGATTCCATGTGTCTTTTCCGCTTATTGTGCTGCTCCTTCTCGTGTGGCCTGCCTTGGCCACTGGGACGCAGAATAACGCACTCATACATGTTGTGTGTCAAAATTATTATTATTTTGTTTGTTTTTTTTGCTTTGTTTTTTTTGCTAGCTTCAAATGAATTACCACTTGGGAGGGAATCGATTGTGGGACTGTGATGCCCCCGCATATGGGCAAGGAGAGCCACCGTCGCCTATGCAATCCTGACAGTTATTTATTGAACGGGACAAACAGTCAATGGCAAAAATACAAAATGACAACACTGGCAAGGTGCTGCTTCGGGTGCATGTGATCACATGTATCAAGCCACACCCCTTAAAGGCACATACACTCAAGTACTACTGCACGTGCTTTAATTATGTTGTAATTATGTTGTAAAACCTGTGTCTTATTTTGGGATACAGTACAGTGTAAAATTTTATTTAATTTTTTTTTTTTCTGAACCAATTCCTGAAATTTCAATTCATGTCAATAGAAAAAACTGATTTGCTCCGTTTGCCTTGTTTTTTTCTCTTTCTTTTTTTTTAAAACAGGTTGTGATCTATCCTACTTATGCACTCCATCCATCACATGCAATCGTTTATTGCCGGGCCAAAAAAAACGACTCTTAACCTAATAATCCACACACAAGCACACACGGATGCATGCATAGGCAATTAGTAGTGTGCAGATAAGGACACCCCACACACACACACATACATAAATGATAGTAATGCACCAGTGGACAGTCAACTTGAATGTGAAGGAGAGAAAATGCTGCAGGACTTGATGATATTGCATTTAGGCCTCCGTGTAAATCCTCACACATCACATTTAGTGGATGAATGGTATCTAATTAAAAGATACACGCGAAGGGCGAAAGGCGTGTGCGTGCGTGTGTGTAAAGTGCGCGTGCACTGATGGCATTTGTGTGAGTGTGTGTGTGTTTTCACCTACAGTCAAGGTGCTTCTTCTTGGGTCCGCTCACTTCGTGCGTCGTGGCCTTGCAAACGGCTTTGCTAATGGCCGAGCCGCTCATGCTGTGCTGCGCGGCGGCGATCCGGTCCGTCAGAGTCGGCCCGGACATGGTGGAAGAGGAGGAGGAGGAGGAGCGGCTTCGGATGGAGCCTGGAGGAGGTGACGGGGATGGGGGTGAGGGGGGCGGGGGGAGTAGTAGTAGAGGACGATCAAAATGTCTTTAGTGGAGGGGAGGAGGAGAGTGATGCCCTCTGCGAGGATCGGCCGTCTCTGCTCGGGGAGGATGATGAGAAGCAGGAGAAAGAGCAGCGACGAGTCATACGTTCGGTTTAAAAAAAAAATAGAAAGAAAGGAAAAACTACATTCGCCTTAATAGTAAGGCATTGGGATGCGGAAATGAAACAAAGCTGAGCACCGGAACGTACAGAGTGTCCCTGAACGCGCCTCGGCTGATGCTGATGAGTGCGAATAAGGCTCACGGAGAGAGAAAAAGAAGAATCACCAAACGAACGCAAAATCATCCATGATTCAACTGTCCTCCGTCCAAATAGGACAAAAGGACATTCTTCTTCGCGTGTCCTCTCAACGTCTCCCCGCGTGCACAACGTTCGCGTCCTGCAGCCGCCGCTCTTCTTACAAAAGCCTGAATTCCTCTATAGAGGTCGCCCCATAGGTTGGGGATGCGCGTGCGTGTTTGCGCGCGCGTGTCAGTCAAACTTGTGTGCAAAATGGCAGTGCGATGAATCAGGTGACTCAGGAAGGAGTCAGATTGGGCCACTCGTCGAATCAGGGGAGGGAATCTTAAAGCACAAGGAAGAAACAAAAAAAGTATTTATTATTTTTAAGGCATCAGCTGGTTCATCATCATCTCAGTGCACCCGGCCAATGAAATAGGGACACGAGGGGTCATTTTTGGTAGTGCAGACTGCAGTAATGTAATATAAAAATAAATAAAATGTAAAATTCACAATTAGGCTACATAGATGTAATGTTAGTTGACAAGCGACCCCCCCCCCCACACCCCCGTTTTTATACTGTATGTAGACCATATCTAAAAATGTCGTTTACAATAAATATAATAATAACATTCAAATGAAATTTCAAAATTACTTTACCTTGTGGGTAGCCTTTATTTTGCATTAAAACATGTCACAAATACGTCCGGAAAACACTTGGCGAATGTTTTGAATTTGAACCCAAACGCAAATGTCATCAGAGTCTGTTTACCTTGCTGCTGTTTTGGTTAGCAACAAGCTCCAAATGGGCTCAACTCTGCGACTAATAGGGAGAGCGACCATTTCAAGAGATTGCGCAGGTGTACCTAACGAAGTGTCCAGTAGGTGTGCTTCCGCAGTTATCACAACTTGTGGAAAAAAAACAATGGCGGCAACAGAAGTAGAGCAGCATTAAGTCGATTGGGTTGCATGTGCAATGCGGCGCTTCGACTGAACACTTACCAGTGTGTTGCATCACAAGGATACAATAGTATGAGTCAATAGAATCAGCATGCCATTAAGACACAGTGAATTATTCTCATTGTAAAATAACACTTTGATATGACTTTAAAAAAAATATATTTTTTTTTTAAAGTGAACACGTTCTGGAGTGTTTTATAGAACCCTGACGTACTTTCTCACCTTTTTTGACTTGATATCTGAAATGTATAAATAATATAATATATTGATTATAGAATAATATACTATAAAACATTATTACTTGAGGGTGAACATATGGGTTTAAAAGCTTGAAGGATGGTATTTCATTTCAAAGATCTGGACCCTTTTTCATCCAAAAAGTGACAATGACAATAAGTTTGTCATGAAAATATGATCAAAATTAGATTCCTTTAATCAAATCAAGAAGAAAAAGCGTCATCATACAACAATGTATTATTTAAGGAAGCTGATATATAATCTTTCCTATTTTTAGTCATAGCTATATTATCGGCGGGCGCTATCTTGGATTTGATGCATACCGGCCACTAGGGGGACACCCCAACTTTTTTTTTTATGCTTTATTGAACAGAGAACAATAAAATACAACAGCCAGGGGGCGACAAATAAAAGGGAAAAGAAAGTCTGTCCTACAAAACTATGCCATAATAAAGCCCACACAATTATGGTCTGCATTCCTATGAATGCGTAATACTTTAAATACATTGCTTGACTTCATTTGTAAACATAAATAAATTAGGTCTCTGATTAACGTGTAAACATTTATGTCTAAAAAAATATATATTTTTTTAATTCCCAGCTGAATAGTTCCTGAATTCAAACAGTAAATTTTCAAAATAAAGGGAAATATGTGGTTCGATAATAATGAAAATTAAAATTATAAATATCTTTACAGAGAACGGGCAATCCCAAAACAAATGCAACACATCTTCTGGAGATCCTTCACAAAAAGAGCAACGTTAATGTTTTTTGGTTTTTTTTCAACCGCTGCAGACAAAAAATAAGTTGTATCCGTGGATATTTTAAAACCTTATAGCCACACCAAAGTGCACATCTTCTGATTTTGCACGAATTTCCTCCTAGCTATCTATAGCTGTGATCATTCGGGTCGGGATGTCCTGGCCCAGTCCGTTTGTCTCCATTGGGGGGGTCCAGCCCAACGCAGAAGGAAAAGAAGCCAACACATGTTCTGGTTTCAAGAAGGGTGGGGCGCAGGGCAGGGCGGCTGTCCCCGGCTGAAGGAGACGCTCAATCGGCTAGTTCCTTAGCAGAACCCGTCGGCCACCGCAATTAATTCATGTATCCGCGTGATATTTGCACATTTTTGGCGCATCCACTTTTCAGCCTGACGCCTATTCGAGCGTGAAAGAACCTACTGCAGCCCGACAAAATGACAGAGGCTTCGGTTGCTGACACTCGCCGGCTGAATTCCAAGCCCCAGGAGCTCACGGACGCGTACGGTCCACCTAGCAATTTTCTGGAGATTGACGTTTACGATCCACAGATCGTTGGAGTCGGCCGGCAACGATACACAACTTATGCAGTTCGGATGCGGGTAAGTGTTCGGTAAGACGACCGAAAAGCTTTTGGCCGATGTGCTAACGTCAAGGATCCTGGCTGCGACGCCGGGATAGGCGCCTAGTCCCGGGCTACGGCGGAACTCTAGTGCCGGGGATTGTTCGCGGCCTAGTTTGTGCTCGAGCAGGAGGAGTGTTTGTGTGATGTCGTATGTAATGCGCATTCAAGTTACGTTTAAACTGCACAGCGTGAAACGACTCGCTTCACTTAAGCCACGTCGAGGAAATGTTTTAAAGCGACATGAATATAATTAGAGCGGCAGCAAAATGCGTTTCGTAGCGAACACTGCTAGGCTATGCTAGCCGTAAACAGCTAACACTGACATACGCCGACAAATAGAATTTAGCGCAGTCTACGCTTACTTTGACTTAACTTTAATTTTATGGACACATGTCAGTAGATAAACTATTGAATATACACTGCATTAGCGTTGCAAAGTATGTTAATAAAGTTAAGCTTGTTGTTGTCTGAGCCGTCAATGAGTTTTACTGGCTGATGCCAATTAAACTTTATTTTTGTACATAGCTGTAGTTATTAAAGTATTTGATATACACTCTTATTCATTCAAGTGTTTCTCGATGTTCCTGTAGAGTTTTCATAAAGCCTTGCCCGAGAATAATTTCAACAGAAGCCAAATTCAGTGTTCACCGGATAGGAAGCCGATTTTGCTGCCATTGCATTGTAGAATATTTACTAGGTCACATGTCCCCTTTTTTTGCAAGTTGCTGACTCTTCTCTTCTGTCTTTCAAATTTACGCAGACCAACCTTCCTATTTTCAAACTGAAGGATTCCTGCGTAACCAGACGATACAGTGACTTTGAGTGGTTAAAGAATGAGCTGGAGAGAGACAGCAAGGTGACGGAGGCTAATGAGCTGTAATATCCATTTGTGTCTGATTTCTTTTCTTTCTAATTATCGTAATCCCCCCCCCCCCCCCCCCCCAAATCAGATTGTAGTACCGCCTCTCCCGGGTAAAGCCCTGAAGAGACAGTTGCCGTTCCGCAACGACGAAGGGCTTTTTGAGGAGTCGTTCATCGAGGAACGGCGGTCAGGTTTGGAGCTTTTCATCAACAGGTCAGTAAATTAGTTGATTAGTGCACTCAATGATCATCTCTAATAAATGCTTACAGTAGTACCTTGAAATCAAAAGGGCCTAAAAGTCAAACAACTCTGGCTGGAAAAGTTGCACGAAAACTTGCAGTTCCGACCTCTATTATACGTGATTCCACATTCAGCGGGTACATACAAACCGATTTTATTTGAATTGTTTTAAATATGAGTGACGCCACACATGAGGTGGAAAACAATTGCGCTCATTGTGTCTGGTGTTCTCGAATCACACACATAACCGATGTCTGACGCAGTACCAGGATTTTAAGATTATGTGAAAGATGGCATCATGTCACATTAAAAAAAAATATATATTTTATTGTGACGAGTCAAATTTGTGTGCTGTTGCGTGTGTTTCTCTAGAATTGCAGGTCACCCCTTGGCCCAGAACGAGCGCTGTCTGCACATGTTCTTGCAGGAAGCCGAGATCGACCGGAACTACATTCCCGGAAAAGTACGACACTAGGCTTACTTTAGGGGCTGGGACAGGGCGGAGGGTGGCAGGGCTTTAATGAATCTTCCGCTGTGCATCTGTGTGACTTGTGTGCGCTTTTGTTTTCTAACTACAAGCTGACAGTAGTTTTGTCATTGTACAGTGAAATTCTGGCTTTTATTCCAAAATGCTACATGCTGCATTCATACACCATATAACCTCACGAGTGTCATAAAATCATGATTGTAATATACTGTGAATAAAGTAGATTAATGTCAAAGTAAGTTCGTCTCATGCAATTTCTGATCCTGTTTTCTGTTTTGTTTTGTTTTTATAGGTATGAGTGAAGTAAGTTTGCTTTATTTATATTTCTTAACCCAAGTTACTTAGTTGCATGAGCTTTTTAAAGGCTAAAGGCGATAGTTCACGAAGGGGTGACAAATTATAGTGTGCAATTGATAATCAATATTACTGCAAATGTAAGAGAATTGTGCAAGCATTACAGCTGACTTGCAATTGGATTGTTTGGACTCATGTGAACTATTGTTGACCGGGTGTTGTTACGTCACTCATTAACAGAAATCTCTCCTAACCAATTGTGTCCAAATTAACCGCACTAATAATAGTCAGCTGCATGCCAAACTTGCACGCTTTTTATTTAGTTTTGTTTTTTAATATGTGTTGTAATCATGCTGACTAATGATTTCACATGCTTTTTTTTGTTTGTTGGCATAATATTGACAAATGCTGCATTTTCACATGAACACAGAGTAGTATAAGCGATAAAATGACTTTTTGTTGCTTATGTCATTCACAGGTCTTTACACCACTAGGCTGTTATATTTGCCTTACCTTAATTGGCAAATTTGCATGATTTGGCTTTTATGGCTTCATTCCCAGAATAGAAAGTATACCGTCTGTTTACTCTTCCAAAAGTGGTGCATGTTGAAGGACTTGTTTTTGTGATGCCACCACACAAGTTGTAAAGAGAGAGAATGTGGAATAAGAATCATGGAAACTGAAACTGATTTTACAGCTTAGTACACTACGAGCTTTACAATCTATTGATCAAATAGAATTTTTAAAATTACAAAGCAGATGCAATTGTAATTTTGCCTGTAACTGGGAGAAGAGTGGCTAAAGGAAAAGACCAGAGACGTTAACATTGACAACAGGGGTGGGAATGTTTGAATGTCTCACGATTCGATTCAGAATTTTTGGGGTCTGCGATTCGATACTTCCAATTAGGAACGATTTTTTGATTCAAAATTATTTGATTGACAATGATTTTTGCTTCAATTTATAGATGTGCAAGGAATTGTAATGATCTACTCCAGTCTGACTCACTAATGCTAATTAGCGCGCTACTCACGGAACTTTTATCACTCAATAGAACAGCGCCACGCTGGGATTTATTTTTTTTTTTTGGGGAATAAATTGATCGTTACTTTTTCCTTCTACTCTCTAATGTGGCTACAACTTAACAGTGTATTAGACCGCGTGGAACCACACTGCCCCTCAGTGGCCAAACTGGGTACAACATGAACAGCGCTTCAAATAAAGGCATACACCGACAAAGGCAAGACAGTATAAAATAAAATCGATTTTGGGACATTTAAAATCGATTCTAAATCGTACTAAATGAGAATCAATTTTTTGGGCACACTTATTGACATCAATATTGTACTGTTTTCATAGGGTGCAAGTCGTTTTTTTACTTTTGTTATTCCATCATTACAAAAGTGTGCCAATGTGGTGTAAACATGGCGAAATAATAATGATAAATGTATGTAAAATTTTGCCGACAACATACTCGCCAGTGCAGTTCCTGGCTTTTGTACATCATTTCTCTTCACACGTTTATGAGGGATAATCATTAATTCACTACATTTTTGAAGGAATAAGAACAACTTCAAAGTCAACCTTGGGACAAACTGCGTTCAATTGCACTCACTATATAAACTCATAATGTCATTGTACTTCAATTACAACAGTTTTTTGTTTTTTTCACAGTCAGCACCTGTGGGGCGGATGATGCCTCATCTCGACTCAGAACTTTGATTTCGCCATATTTTGGTCATTAATGTTCATCGAGATGTTGCCCAATCATTTCCAATGAGTGTACAACTCAAGTTGAACTGCTGTTTATTTTGTTAGAGGCTCTTAAGTGACTCGAAACATTTGACAACAAAAGATGATTACTTGTGATTGGCACGGTCATCTGGTTGCCAAATAAGATTAGAAACAGTTATTAATATGCGGCATTGCAGTTCTACATCCAAATAATGATTGTGTTCAATGAATACCTTTAGCAGTGTCAACCAAAAGCTAGTTTAAATTTAAATAGAGCTCTTGCATAAATAGGGCAGGTGAGCATGTTTGTCAATTAAAAAAAAAAAAAAGTTGCGCACGTAACTAAAGGCTGTATTTACACTGCAAGGCTCAAGTGACACCATTTGGAAATTTGTTATGGCAACATTAATGTGGGGAAATAAATGTGATGTCTTCAGATGGGAATTCGGCCTCTTCCAAAGATGGATAGAAATCATTAAATTGAATGAAAAAGAATAAACCGTTTTAGTCACATTGTATCAATTGAATGAAAAGTGTGCTGCTCACTTTGGCCAGATGGGGGCAGTATAAGATGAACAGAAGCAGAGCCGTATCTAGAGGGAGTTTGGCCAACTCGTTTCAAGCATGGTAACAAGATGGCGTCAATTTGTCATGTGACCAGCAGTTGAACTGCTGGTCACATCACATCCGTGATGGCTGTATTTACACTGCAAGGCTCAAGTGACACCATTTGGAAATTTGTAATGGCAACATTAATAGGGGAAAATAAATGTGATGTCTTAGGATGGGAATTGGGCCTCTTCCAAAGATGGATAAAACCAGCAG
The DNA here is from genome assembly GCF_051991255.1 of Vanacampus margaritifer. Lineage (NCBI taxonomy): Eukaryota > Metazoa > Chordata > Actinopteri > Syngnathiformes > Syngnathidae > Vanacampus > Vanacampus margaritifer. The sequence goes on along the minus strand of NC_135447.1, from coordinate 12,012,071 downwards.
TTGACCAATCACAGCGTGCTTGGTCAACTGCTGGTCACATGACAAATGGGCGCCATCTTGTTACCCTGCTAGAAACCGAGTTGGCCAAACTCCCTCTATATACGGCTCTGCTTCTGTTCATCTTATACTGCCCCCATCTGGCCAATGTGAGCAGCACACTTTTCATTCAATTGATACAATGTGACTAAAACGGTTTATTGACCAATCACAGCGTGCTTGGTCAACTGCTGGTCACATGACAAATGGACGCCATCTTGTTACCCTGCTGAGTTGGCCAAACTCTCTCTATATATGGCTCTGAACAGAAGGGAAAAACTGTTCATTGAGACCTCTCGTCTCCTCATCAGTGCGGCGAAAATGTTAGTCATTCTATGCAGAGGATGAAGAATGTATGACCTGCTGTGTCAATCCAGCCGATAAAGCATTTCTTGTGTATGATTTTGTGCTTTATGGTTTATTTTCTCTCCCTTGCAAAACAGACGCCTGCGCCTCCTCCCACCGTTTATTTCTACACCTTGTCAGTTTCATGCCGGCGGAGGAACCAACACAATGACTGCTCCCGTGTGTAAATCATTTGTTGTCTCGCTCGCTCTGTCATTCCTCTTTTATGTGCATTATTAAGTTGTCGGTGAAACACTGCTGGGTTTTTTTTTCTTTTCTATAATGATGATTATTTCCCACCTCAAAGTCCTTGAGAAAAGCATGAAACTGCTTTTGGTTGCTAGTGTGCGCTGACGTCGATAACCTCCCCAAGTGAAGCAACATGTAGCATGCATGGTTTCGTCTGGACTACTCACAGTTTTGTCATCACGCCTGCAACTTTGTCACATCTGCAGCTCATGTAAATTTTAAGTCTGATGAGCCGTAAAGACGATTGTGAAGTGTATGCATACTGTACATGTTATCATTCCACTTCCATTGAGGAATTTCTTATTTTTCTGTCCCGACTATTAAATTTCCTGCTGCCCGCTGTGTCACGTCTGCAAATCCTTTCAGTTTGGAAAAGAAGTCAGCGAAGGCCGCAAAGCTGGGCTTTGAGCTGGAAATGTGTGGTGGGAGCCGCGTGACGCGAGGCCCCACGCTGCCGGATGACCTCGTTCCTTCAATGGGAAAAAACGAAATGAAACAGCCGCACGCGACGTGTCATTGGGTGGATGTTCGTTACATGCATCGTGATGGCTTCCGTGACATCTTATTGTTAGAAACAAAAAGGCATTTACAGCGTTCAACTCTCATGTTGTAAACTCAACTAGAATGTCACTTAGACCTCTGCCAAGGTTAATTACAGCTTGCACTAAAACTTTCAAGTTGACTAAGCTTCAAACGCTCAAATCATGTTTCCACTATGTAATGACTGGGGAAAAATACCAACACAAATTTGTGACCGGTTTCTAAAAGCAAAAATAAAACTAATTATTGGGCTGTATATTTAAAAAAAAAAAATACATACAGTAAGTTCATCAAATAAAAGTAAAAATGACACTTTTTTTAAAGTCACAATTTCATGCTTTAATTTAATGAACAATTGCGTTTACACAAAGACAATAACTTCCAAAGCTGCAGTAACATTCTGTGTTTTTCACAGAGACGAACAAATGTACTTGTGGAAGTAAGAATATATTTTCTACACAGTTTGTTTTCAAATATCCATTACTTTAAAGGTTTATAACTACCGCGACATCCATGCTAGTTTTGTTAGCCTGTCCAATGCGTTTTGCCATCCATGCTAGTTTTGTTAGCCTGTCCAATGCGTTTTGCATTGTATGTTAGCATTAAGCTAGCGGACTTTGATCAGGTCAAAGTTGATTGTCTTTGCTTTAAGTTTAGTTTGACAGGAAACTTTCGCTGAGAGCAGCAGCACATTTGGATGCTTACTTGATGTGAAAATTTGATGTACCATTTCTTAGTTTGGTTTCTTTGTGACTGAACTGACAAAAAAAAAAAATACAGTACGTGTTTATAATTATATTACTGGACCGTACTGTTTTTGATTTTGTAGCAGCACAATAACATTAAATGCAGCATTAAATCTTAACAGTAAAATGAGAAAATAAGCTTTTCTGTCAACACTTTTTATCCAGGTTTTCAGCCAAAACGTAAGATTCTTCCTCAACATCGCTAAGTTAGTTTCACGGAAAGGGGACGCGTCAAAACAATGCATCTGACTTTTATGTTTTGTCCAATCAAAGGAATAAAGTGTATGTCGCTAGCAGGAAGTCCAAGCTGGGGCAACACTGAGCTTTTTTGTCGCACTACACACGAATCTCAAAGCCCTTTTTCCTGTTGTTGCTCTCTCGCAGTAGGGGATTACGCGGCAAAGGGGGCATTCTGGCTGGCCGCAGGTGGATTAAAGTCCTCCCAGAAATAGTGATCTTGTGATGTAGACCTTGACGTGACTATAATTGGACACAATTGTGTTTGGACCGGAGGAATTCTAAACATGAGAGCCAAGTCTGGCTTCTCATTGATTTGTGACCGGCTTCCATTTGTTTACTCTGCATATTGTGTTGTCTTTGATTTCATTGTATGCTCTCCATTCATAAGAAAGACCACATATTTTTAACTACCAATAATAAGCATACATGTCGTGGTAGAGCATTGATAATAGTCTTCCTTCCTGCTAATCTCTGAGAAGAGATTTTGAAAGTTTCCCCTCTTTGATTTCCAAAAATGTTTATTAAAAAATCGTAGCCCTTTTTGCGACATTCATCTTCAAAGGGTCTACTTGATTCCGTATTCAGCTTGTGCTATGACGCATTGAATAAAAACATCTTCTATCTTGAAAGTCCCGAGTAATGATATTGGGCCGACCTTCCCGGTCAATTAGGACGGCAACCTGCAACACAAAGCAGCTTTGATGTGCTGGCCTTGTCCTGAGAAATGAAAGCGGACACTCATGATGGGCGCAGCGGTCCAAGGCGGAGATTAGCTCGTGTTTGGTTAGCGGTTCCAGCGCTCTGCAATGACGTCCGTGTTTGTAGAGTCACCTTTCGGGGGGGGGGGGGGGGGTTAGCTTGATAAAGTGGAAATAAATCGAAAGAGCGGCCAGGCCAGGGAAGGACAAAAGGGGCGTTGCTCAAACCATGGTATGGGGAGAGAGAACGTTTCGATTAAGGAATCCGTTGGATGTCAAGTTAGCTTGTCCTGAAAGTCAATTCAATTAGTCTTAGAGATGTTGCAAAACAAAAACAGTGGGTGTGGGTGTGTGGGTGTGTGGGGAGGTCATGTATTGACACACCGACTACTGTCACAACTAGTCTCAATTTCCCTTTTTATTGCACCATCAAGTTATGTCTAATCCTCTTGTTGACTTCAATTCAAACATGGCGCAAACCAACAGCAACTTCTGTTGATTTTAATGACTGTTAACTCAAAATAGACATTGTTTTTAATTCAATTGACTGCAGATGATTTCAGTAACTGTGTGAAGCAGCTAAAAATGGTTAAACACCAAGCTAGCATATTAGTTAGCATATCTAGCTAGCGTAGCTTAACTGTCATGGTCGATGTTTGTTGCTTTTGGTTTACTTCCCTGCTTTCTTTCGGTCTTTGTCAGTTCATTGTTCACAAAACAAAACAAAATCGGCCCTGGCATTTTGATTTAGGCCCGGCCCAACTCTTGCCTAACATGTAGTTCTGCCCTTGATGTTTCAGTTTGCTGTCTATATTTGAACTGGATTAACACACTGGTCCCTTTAAATTGTGGGACAGTCTCTTGGGGTAAAATGCAGGAAAATAATCATTAAAAAGCACTGCATCGGCCCCACAAGAGGCCGGCCCACCAGGCATCTGCCTTCAATGCCAGATGACCAGTCCAGCCCTGCCCATGTTATATCCTTGCCATGTTGTGTTTTCTGTGTTTGTTTTCTGTGTTTGTTTGCTTCCTCAGTTCCACTCAAGTCTTGTTAATAATAGTGTTTGGGTTTGTTACTTTCTCCCCATTATTTTCAACTTGAAGCATTTTTGATTCTTCCAAGTACCCTTTTGTCCTTTTATTTTGACAATGAACTTTTTTTTAAAAATTAATTTATTTTTTATCCTGAGCTGCTTCGTTACCTTGTTTCCTTGCGCTTGGGTTCACAACACATAACCTGAAATGATCATTTTCCTTAAATAACCCAAACATTAAAGGATTTAACCAAATTGCTTTGACACTGGATGGTTGATCAATGGATTTTGTCTTCTGAAAATACATCCAAACTTGTTCCACAATTGTTCACTAATGTTGTTTTTCCTATGCAAGGCTAGGTTAGGCCTCGATGAACAAGACAAATTGAAATGTGAATCTCTGCAATTGTGTGACAAATGACTGACTTTATGGGTGAGAGGCAACATTTTTTCTCCACACGGGACTTCAAAACATCCTAGTTTATTATCGATTCATTGCATGTATTTGGACACAATAATGCAAACAAAAGGGGCGTAAGGAAGGTGATGTCCAGATTTTGCAAAATAAATGTGTATGCATTATAATACAATATACTGTAATTCTTTAAAAGCTTATTTATTGATACCTTTTTGTCATTTTAAGTTGGTTTAGCAGCACAGTCAAGTGCCACCGGCTGCAGCTTCAACCAAAGATAGCTTTCAGGCGAGGGCGGGGCCTGTCGCTCATTTCCTAATACGGGCATACTACTACAGCAAAGCGAGTGCACATTTCAAAGGAGCTCTTTTATATCTTTATATGAATAATGTCTTAAATAATATGGCTCGCCTCTCATTTATCGCCGTTTGAAAGTGTTCTGGCTCCGGTCACTGAATTGAAAAGTACATTCCTCGTGACGTCACTTTGTTTATACACACCCACCTCCGCCGCCTCCCAAGCGGATCAAAAGCACATGCACGGAGCTACAGGGAGAGATATTTCATCAGCAAGCAAACTCGACTCCTCTCTGCTTTATCCAGCTTGTCTGCACTTTTAATTCAAGCGGCGTTCAAGGTAATAAATGTTCTCTTTGCAAAAACGTGGCTCCGACATTTGGGAAACTCTCCTTATTTTGGCGGTCACCCGAGACGACTGACGCAATCCTCCTCGACGCTTTCTCCCCATAACTGGCGCCCGTATTGTTTGAAATAGTTTGTTTATTGCTATGGTTATTAAAATAGAACAATAAGTGTTAACGTTTACTTTTTCCAGTTTTAGTCACCGTTACGGCGTCCGCCTCGCTGCCATTTACCATTTTGAGCGGGCAATCAGCTGACGTCACAGTCTTTGAAAAAGCCTTATAAACGCGAGTATTATTTATTTATTTTAATACTGGAAGAATTCTGTGTGTGATATTGTCTTTAAACGTACGGTTCGTGTACGCTATTTTAGTGTTGTGTTTCCATTCATTGTTTTGGTACAACACGCACCACGCACGGTTACTACTAAGGCGTGGAATTACGGTGATGCTACTTCACAGACGCCTCTTACTTTTGGATTTCACATAGGATCGACTATTTAAATCGCGCCGTGGTGTGTAATAATAGTAACGTGCCAGTCAGTTAGCTCTAGCAACACTACTTGTTGATGAAAGTATAATAAACTTGGACTCAAACTATTGTTTTGTCACAAACATCAAGGCGTTTTCCGAATACGAATTTAGGAAATTCCGTCGCTTTGTGTGACAGTGAAAGCAACATAAGCAACCAGAGTCGGAGGGAGCCACGTAGCTAGCTGCTATTTCTGTCCGCGACAGACGCTTCAAACCTGCCCAGTGGCCTGTTAAATAGCGTAAGTAAAGCTTTTTTTAAACGCTCGAACAATTTAGTTTGCCATTTATCCGATTATCAGGAACAAATTCTATGCCGTACAAGTGACTCATCCTTCCAGTAGTGTTGCCATGTTCTTGGGCAGACACCACGCGTGTGTTGCATCAGCCGCGATGTTGGTCCTCAAAAGTCTAGTAGTTACTAGTAGGGAAATTTGAGTCAAATTGATGGTTTTTTTTTTCGTCATTAACAACAATTGCCACCACTCAGTCAGGTGTCTCCATGGGGAGGAAGTGATGGGACTTGACCTCTTTGATGTTGTAGCCAACATAATTACGTGGAAGATTACACTACACGGATGCCAATAAATCTACCAGTCAGTCACTACAGTCAGTGGATGTTTAATTCGAATTTTGTGACTGAACGTCCATGTTTGGAAATGAAGGCAAATACATAGGAGGTTGTGTGCCCATGAATGATTCATTGTATTGCAATGAACAGGGGTTTGGACAAGGTGTGTTCTGTAGACAAGTACAGTACAAATATTATAAGTTGGTTGAAAGTAGGAAATGGTTTGTTCATTGAAGGCGTTTAAAAAAAAAAATGTGTTAGTGAGGCACGTTTGTACTTTCATCTAATGACTGATGTAATTGAAGATGAAGTTGTACAGGAACTTCTTGTAGCGGGTTTTGCAAGAGGAAGAATGCGCACCACACCTCCTGAGTGTCCAGGAAGTGTTTTTTTTTGGGGTGTTGATGATCATCCAGCAGCCATTTTACGTTTTGATTTTGGGATTCGCTAATCCGTTTAAAGGGTCATCTCTCAGATGCCGTTGATGACTCATTGGCTGGATGAATAAATACTCGATCTCTTTCACTTCAGTTAATATTTAGTCTGCAGTTCGGCTGTTGTAGTATTGCAGATAAGATTGCGGCTCAATTTTGAAGTGCAAGTGCGTAATAAATCTTTTTTTTCCTACGAGAAGGCCAGATCAAGCATGTAAAAGAAGCAATGTGCAATTCTGCTGTCGTCATTCCTGTACGACTCACAGCTTATCACGTCTACATTTGCGTCTAGAGTACATTGTGGAGATTTTGCGAAATGACGAGATGAGAGTTATGTCTCTTCTAGGCTCTTTACAAAACTGACTTGGTACACGGCGAGCTACTCTCTTTCAACTCTCTCATATCAAGCCTGTCAACTCCCTCTCCTTGCTGAAAGGTTCCTGGTGACTGGCCGGCTCTCAAATGCGGAGTACAAGGTCTCATGGTCTTCCTAAGAACGAGACGTTGATGTATTTCCGTAAAAGCAGCACAACATGCATCTCGAGATATTTCCCCCGCCAACCGGTACATCCTTGGTGGAAGCTAGCAGTAAGAACAACATGCGGGGGGTATACTGTGCTTGAGTTCTTGGTTTATGCGTACTGTCAATAATTTGGAACCGTACTTGTGCCGCGACTGGTGACGTTCACAAGATGCCAAGGAAGTAAGAATGGACAAGAACTCCAATTGAGAAACGGACAAGTTAACGGCAATTGTACTGACATTTTGTAAACATTTATTTAGGTATACTTTCTTTTTTTTGCGATGTCAAAATTTGTGCGTTAATTTTGAGTTAATTTAAAGTCACAAATTTTAACGCAGGATTAATTGGAAAGACTGTACTGGGGGAATTCTTGTCGCAATGCACGTGGATACGTGGAGAAATTTACAAGTTACTCCATTTTAAAAAGGAGATAGCTCTTAATATGGGAAAAAAATGCACAGAGCCGTAACTTTTAGCAATTATGCCATCTCGTGGCAGAAAAATGACTTAACACAAATCAAGATCGTTTTTTACAGTACAGTACATCTTTTTAATTTTAACTCAAGTTTATGAATTATTATGAAATTACTGCACCAATGATTAAAATATGCAACCGTAACCTTTTTTCCACAAGAGTATGAAAACTTAAAATATTCTACATTGGAATTATTATTATTTTTTTTACATTTTATTGTACATTTCAAACAAACATTACATTTGCGATTAATCGTGAGTTAACAATTGAAGTCATGGGATTAATTACGATTAAAGAATTTAATCGCCTGACATCCTTACTGCAATTGTAATTATAGCATTATTTCTATTATCATCACCATAATGAAATGCGCAAGGTAGAACGTGAAGAGAGATTGCGGAGATTTTGAGACTCTCATATGGGAATGTACACAAAGTGGAGGTGCAAGATTTTCAAAGAGCGATTTGATTGTCAGAAGAAGTGAATTTGTTTTAGCTCGCTTTGTTTCCACTCTTCTTTTTCTGGGTCATCGCTCGTGGGAAAATGAAGAGCTTCTCGCTTTTGTCACATTCCATCTCCTGGCGAGCGCACCATTTTCCTTTTTTTCTTTTTTGGCAGCAGCGCCCCACGTCCATCCGGGCGACTTAAAGGGTCGCCCGGTTCGGTCTCGGCGGTCAAGCGGGCCGCACGTACGCAAGTTCAAAAGGCGAGCGCACCCTTATGCAAACAGGCCGAGCCTTTATGATAAGCAATAGCGTCCCTACACATACAAACATACATTGTGGCTCAAAGCGTGGGCTGGGGTAGCGTGTGTGTGTGTGTGTGTGTGTGTGTGTGTGTGTGTGTGTGAGTGTGTGTGCACACCCAACCGTGTTCTAATCCACCTTCCAGGGTTATGCAAGGTCACATTAGCGCTTTTCATTGGCTGTTTAGTCTTGTGGGCGACTGAACACGGTGTTCTTTTTGTGCTGGCGTTTTTGGATTACACCGATTCCGTAGTAACAAAAAGGCGCCATCCAATCATCGACTAGTACAGTGTTTCCAAAACTTTTATTGAGAAAAGTCACCTATTTTGAAATCAGGAAAAAAAAAAAAATCACTATCTTGTAAATTCTGAGATCTGAAATATTGACCATGACTTATTCTGTTGTGCGAATGACAACAGCTTTAATGGAAGTGCATTTTATTGTACTGCCGGTTGCTAAACGTTGCTGGCATAGATAGGAAGACCAAAGATATAGATGTAAAAATTATTTCCCAAATTTGGTCATTTCCTGTGGCACCCGTGAGGAGCCGCAATGGCACACTGGTTGTAGTTTTTTTCCCCAAGATTTTTTGGGCCTAATTTGTTCTAACCTACAAGCTACATTCAAATGCGAAAAAAAAAAAAAAAAGAGCTTGCTTGATAATCAATGAAGTTTTATTTGTTTAGTCTGCCCTACCCCCCCCCCATTTCCCCCCCCCCCCCCCCACAACCCGTTTTGGGCCCTGACTAAGTTCAGCAAAACCCTTCATGAGAGGAAGCATCTATGGCTGCCTGTAAATAACGATTATTTTAATAATCAATTATTCAGCTGATTTATTTTGTCGATTCATTGATTTAAAAAAATATGTAATTTCTGTCAAGAGGACATTTAAATTTGACGGTGCAGATTTTTTTGATTTGAATTCAACACAGTGCTAATCTGCCTGTATTCATGGAGGACTGCAAAAATCTGAAAATATTTCCTGTTGAGAAGCGGAAATTGGGAGGATTTGAATTTAAAAAAAGGTATTTAAAAATTAATGATCAAAATTGACTATTTGATAATCAATTTGTTGTCCATTAATTGTTGCACCTCTAGAAGCAGAGGGAGAAAATCTTCAATTTTATTTTTAAAAAAAAAAGAAAAAAAATCCAGAATAATTACAGTAACTATTTGTATGAAAAACGGTTTGCAGTCCGTAACTATCAAAAAATGGAATGAAAAGCAGTACAGTACTGTATTTACGATAGAAATGACAGATTTTTAAGCCAGTGTGCCAATGAGCTCATTGTTTTCTGTTCAGCACCGTGAAGCAATATTAATTACATCAATTAGAAAATGTAGGTCACATAAATAAGACACCGTCTTTGGCACTTTGCGCATCTTCTTGTGCTGCCCAAAGACATTGTTGCGCTACATCGTAAACCAAAGATTTTAATTTTGATTAATTTTAATTTTAAAATAACTAATCAATTTTGTTTCATCCAAAAGGAACTTGCATTTAATTATAGTGTTTCAAATAATTTTATTTGTCCGAATATTTTATATAGTTTAAACGTTTTCATGATCGTCCTAATCGTGATTTCGATTCTTACCAAAATTACCGTGATTAATATTTTCTTCTTTTCTCTTCTTTTCTTCTTCTGCTCTCTGCTGTCATGTTTGCCAATAATGCAGACATAAACATGGGTTGTGTTTTTTTTTCTTTTCTGGTTGTGTTGTGATCGAAGACTGAGACAAGAAAGACGCACGATAGACACAATTCTTGTTGATTCCGGAACTGCGCACTGGTTATAATTAGGTTAAGTTGTTTGTTTCTTTTCCACATAATCCTCTTAGAGTTCACGGCAGCTGTTGCTAGATTGTAAAAAAAAAAAAAAAGGTGCTGTTTACACGCAAGAAAGTTTTCCTTCCTTAAATGCTTTTTGATGTTATTTTGAGGAAGATACCACTCGGCTGCAGGTAGTGCGTTGTTGCTCGCGTCGCAAATGTTGGCAAATGGCGGCACATTCCTAAAGCCACACCTTGGTACGAGCGGCCCCGGTCTATGCGAGGCCCGCGCCAAAATTACAAAAGCACAAGGAAAAGATTAGCCGCTCAGATGGGGCCCAACCTTTTCACGCTAGGCAAAATAGTCTCATGTTGATTTGTGTCCTAACCCGGCGACAGCAGCAGCTTAGTGACAGCCTCAAATTGGACCGAGTTTCTGTTGTGTGTGTGTGCGTGTCGTTTATTATCATGTAGTAAGAGTACTTGGCAGGATACAAGAACCTGAGCGCTCTTTTGATTGGTTGGGTGCATTGTTTTCATACTTGAAATGGAATTTGACCTTTTTGTACCGAAACATTTGTGATGATTCGTGTCCGGTTTGCCGCGAGACCAAAATTAGATTTGAGATTATTTGCAGCGGGGAATTATTGTTTATCCACCGAGACTTCAGGATGAACAAACGTTTGTCGTGGCTTTTTTTTTTTACAAGCGTGTTCCTCTAACCACGGAGCTGAATGTGTTGCAAGAGCCTGATGATCAAATCAATCATTTGAATAACTGACAGACTGTCGGATGAACTTTTGACGACATTTCCTTACTTTGCGTGCCCTCCATTTTGAACGTGGGCCTTATCTACAAAATACTACACTGCCTTTTATGACAACTAGTGGGTGAAAGTGACCTTTGACTTGTGAAAGTGATACGAATTAATGATTGAGCATATCTTGAACACCATTGAACCATTTTTATTTAATTAACTCTTTGACTGCCAAAAACGTTAAATAACGTTTAGTAAAATCCTATGGCGGAGTGCCAAAGACGTTAAAATACGTTTTTTTTTTCCAAAACAGGTGAAACTAACCATTTTCTATTGTTGATTACTGAAAAACGGAATAAGGTAGAAACAAACTTTTTTTTCTGATGAAAGATGAGAGTCCAACACATAATTTTCTGTGGACCTTGAAAGATCAGTCAAAAATGCTTAAATCGGCTGGCACCCACGGCATCCCTTTTCTGAAAACGTCTGGCAGTCAAAGAGTTAAAAACGGCACAAATATTGTCACTGATCATGTTCTTTTAGCCGACTACATAATTCGGAGTCAGTTTGCAAGTTGAAATTGAAATGATGCACACCTGTAACCATCTCTTTAACGAAGAAGTGTAGCGACCATACCTGACTTGTTTTAAAGAGCTCGTCGTAAAAAAACAAAATGCTATGGAACTGTCGGTGTTCATCTTTATTCATCCAATACTTATCAATTATAAGACATAGTTAAGACCCATTTGAATGCCAATAAAGTAATTCATTTACTGAGGAGCACCGTTGAATAAATTTTGACACCTCTTGCATCATATTTTCGAGGCATGAGGACGTGTTTGCAGCAAAGGGCTCAAAAATGCAGAAGCCAAACAAAGCTTGGAATGACACGTGTCGTCATACGCAGGCGGAACATACCAGAGCGGGTCGTTAACTTGCCGTCCGCTCATTGCACACACAAGTGGGCCGTGCCCCTGCGTCAGCCCACGTCAACGCCGTGTTGGCATATCAGGTGACGGGCGAGCCCACCCCACCCATATTGTCAACAGAACGACGCGGCGGCATCCGCCATGCTCTTGTTTTTGTTTTATTTTTATGCAGGCGTCCGTCACACTTGATTGTAGGGACACAATCCAAGGACGCTTTTATTTATTATTTTTTCTAAATGTGACCCGGTTAGCAATGGTGATAGCCACCTGAAATACTATCAAACTGTTCTCAGGGTTCATGCGAGTGAAGGGATCTGTTTTAAGAAGGGGCTTTATTTGTGTATTCATCCACATTCTCCCCGGGCTGCTACTTGGCCTCGTCCAGCTGCTGTTTTTCTTGTCCTCTGTTGATATTAGCTTGCAGATATGAAACCGCGCGTTCCCCACACAGCCTGCGGCGTTCCCATACCTTGTCCTGCGCATCTCCGGCTTACTGAGACAACAAAACGCTCCCAATAGAGAAGACCCTTGCCTTCTTGTTGTTGTTGTTTTTTTTTCTTCTCATCCAAAATCAGTCAAGGTTATTTGTCAAGGCGGAATTTAATTTAAAGATGGGAGAGCGCCGGGAGCTCTCGCCGGGGTTATGTGCTGACAAGAGGTGGAGGTTTGAATTCCTGGAAGTTACGTAACTGCAACTGGTTATTATTATTATTTTTTGGCAGGTGCTGAAACACATTCTGAATCCTCTCCAAACTTCCCGAGCAGCTCGGGAGAATTTTCCCATTCAAATTGTAGACAAAGAGATTCAAAAAATTTTTTATTTTTTTTTTATCGTAATTAATTGCATGACTTCAATAGTTAACTCGTGATTAATTGCAAATCCGTTCTCAATGGGGCTGCTCGATTATGGGGGGAAATGATAATAACGATTTTTTTGTTTTTTGGTACAAAACAAGAAAATGTTTACACATTTAAAAAAATATTAAGACCAATTAAAAAAAATAGAAACACTGTAATTATGTAAGTTCCTTTTGGACCAAATAGAATTTATAATAAAAAAAATTCTATATGTTGGCAAAAAGCATGTGCACTGTGCAATAGGACGATTATGTCGAAAATGTTTACATGTAAAAAATATTAAGACAAATTAAAGTAGCTAATTCAAAAAAAATGTGTATTAATCTTTTTTACGATTATGCTGATATTGTAATTGTGGAGTGTAATTGAAATTATAATAGAATTTTGATTAATTGCACAGCCCAAGTTCTAATTCTTAATGTACAATAAAACATTTTTTTCTACGTTTTCGTACTCTCGTTAATAGAAATATGGCTGCATCTTTTAGTCTTTGTTACACTAATTTCGTACTAACTCATTGAGTTAAAATTCAAAAGATGTACTGTACTGTCAAAAAACGAGTGTGATATTGGTTTGTGTTGTCATTTTTCTGCCACTAGACGTCATCATTCCATTTGTAAGACGTAACAGCTCGGTGCATTTTTCTTTTCATAGTACGAGCCATCTAATCTTTAATATGAAGTAACTTGTGAAATCCTGCACATTTTTCAAATTGTAAAATACAACTTGACCCCAGTCTCCACAAACATATGCACTATTATTCAATTTATTACTACCAAATTTGGGCGTGGACGCGTCTGTCCCAGTACAGGCTTTCCAAATTAACTCTTTGACTGCCAGACGTTTTCAGAAAAGGGATGCCGTGGGTGCCAGCCGATTTAAGCATTTTTGACTGATCTTTCAAGGTCCACAGAAAATTATGTGTTTGGACTATGGAAACACACATACTACCAAATGAAAGATTGGACTCTCATCTTTCATCAGAAAAAAAAGTTTGTTTCTACCTTATTCCGTTTTTCAGTAATCAACAATAGAAAATGGTTAGTTTCACCTCTGTTTTGAAAAAAACAAAAACAAACGTCTTTTAACGTCTTTGGCACTCCTCCATAGGATTTTACTAAACGTTATTTAACGTTTTTGGCAGTCAAAGAGTTAAGGTGCAGTCATTACATTGCACGTTAAAAAAAATTTGTGGCGTTAAAGGAAATTTCAATTAACTTGTAATTAACGCACTCATTTTGACACCCCTAATTAAAATATTTAAAAATTCATGTGAGCAATAAATTTCAAGAAAACAGTTTAACAACAATTTATGGGTAAAAGAGATTTTAATGAAGCGATATCAGGCTCGAAAAAGACAATTAACTTGATATCAATTATTCACATTTTTTAAAACCCAGCCCTAACAAAAAGTGACCACTTCTCCTGACTAAAAAAAAAAAGAAGAAGAAGAAAGTGTAAATGAGGGTAACTAGGCAAGGACCTGTTGTGGGATGGAATGTCGTTAAAGTGCACGTCGCCACGACAACGGCTTTCCGCTGGAATGGAAAGGCCCCGATAATCCGCTCTGCCCGCTGCCAAGCGCACACAAACTTTGCCACTTGCCGAATAGTGAACTTTGGTTTTTTTTCTTCTTGCCTCCTCACAGGCTGCCAAATAGCGTGACCGCACCTCATCCGCGCCAACTCGCCCACGCCGACGGACCAATCATCCACCGGCTCGCCTCGGCCATCTGCGCAAACTCCCGTCAATCCAGAGGGATCCCGTTTCGGCAGCCAACATGGCCGGCAAGCTGTCCCAATTCTGCACCAAGCTGCTCCGTCGCCGCACGCTGGACTTCTCCAACGAGGAGACGCGTTTCGCCCGCTGCCTGTCCACCCTGGACCTCATCGCCTTGGGGGTGGGCTCCACGCTGGGCGCCGGCGTCTACGTGCTGGCCGGCGAGGTGGCCCGCGAGAAGGCCGGGCCCGCCATCGTCCTCTGCTTCCTCATCGCCGCGCTCTCCTCCATGTTGGCGGGCCTGTGCTACGCCGAGTTCGGCGCCCGCGTGCCCAAGACGGGCTCGGCGTACCTCTACAGCTACGTGACGGTCGGGGAGATCTGGGCGTTCATCACCGGCTGGAATCTCATCCTTTCTTACGTCATTGGTAAGTTGGCAAACGTCAACACGTAAGAGGTGGGAGGCCCCGCCTCTTAAAGGCACACCAAACTCGGTTGGAAGTTTTTTTTCCCTTTCAATTCAATGGGTTTAAAAAAATCTAATAATCAATATCGAATCGATTTTCCTTATAAACCCATGAGTCGATAATTTAAATATTTTTCCCATCATTTTTTTTTTTAAATATAATTTTAAAGGCCGAATTTTTTTTTTGTTTTATGTTTTTCTTGAAATGTGCTGTTCACATGAATTTAAAAGTATTTTCTTACATTTATGTAAGACCTGATCAGAATCTTTTAAATTTACATTTACAATTATTAAATTATAAAAATATTTTCATCTCATCCTTGCTGATGCCAATGTTTAATTATAACACAAAATCATTTAACCAGTTACTTAGTTTGTAATTAAATTTTTGTGGAGTTTTGGACTGAAGTGAAATGAATCGAATCGGAAAAAAATCGAAATCGAATCAAACTGGGGCTGGTCGATATGGCCCAAAAAATAAAATCGCAATTTTTTATTTTCCGGTCATTCAGGACGATTACGATTTTAAATTAAAAGTAAGCCTGTGCTTCTGCTATGCTAAAGCCTTAAATAAAGGAGTACTCAAGGCAGGAAAAAGCTCTCGGATTTTTCCGACTTGACCTGTAGCGGTCAATTAATGCAAAATAACCATTTCAGCCTTTAGTTTCTGACCGGAAAGCGGCCACAAGAGCAGGACCGATACCTGTATCGATATTCATCGCAAGTACCGCTACCAGGTATCGGTACACGCCCATCCCTAATTTTTAAAATACTCTGCTTCCTTTCCAAAATCAAAACAAATAAAACTCACTGAATAAAAAAAAAGTATCTAATAAATAAAATTTCAATACGACGCCATATTTTCGATACATTTTATGTTTGCCATTTGTTGACGTTGTTGTTGTGGTTTGTTTAGGTACTGCAAGTGTGGCGCGCGCATGGAGCTCCACTTTTGACAACCTGGTGGAGCAGAAGATCTCGGTCTTCTTCAAAGCCGCCATGACCATGAAGGTGCCCGGCAACGTGTTGGCCGAGTACCCGGACCTGTTTGCGCTCATTCTGGTGCTCCTGCTCACAGGTGAGCCTCAAGCGTCAAATCTGACCTAACAACTTCCTTATTTGGTAACGCAACATTAATACTGTATCGTCGACTTGACTGCCACACACACACACAAGCTGCTCCGAATAAACTATATTATATAACGGGATAGAAAATCCTTTGTCATTCTAACATTGTCAACCAAAAACAACATTCGTCAGCGAAAAGCAGCTGAACACGTCAAACGACCTTTAAGCAGGAAAACTGCATGGACGGGTGAGTAAAATGTGGTCTGGTGAGCAAAACCACAGGCCACAACTGATTATTTCAGTCATGCATTAATCTTTCGATTTCGATTTTTTTCGATTAATCAAAAATGTTCAAATTTCCATCCCTTTTTTTCCTTTGCCAATGCACAATCATAATTATGATTGTTACTACAGAAATCGAAAAATATTTACATGGGATGGGTGTGTATCGATGGCAGGTATCGGTATTAGGTCTGCGAGATGGCCTAATTTCAAGGTATCGGACTCGTGACGGCCCTCTTGTGGCCATTTTACAATCAGGAACTAGAAATTTGAAATTGAAAAATTGACGGAAATTTTTTTCTTTTTTTTTATTTGCAGAAATCCTAAAAGTTTTTGTAAAGTGGTTTCAAACAACTGCTTTCACTATCAAATATTTTAGAATCGATTAATCTATTGATTATTCAATTGATTAATCGACTAATCAGATTCATTTTAATTTTGCATTAAAGTGTATTGAAAAGCATTTTTTTCCCGATTACTGTTTATTAACCAGTGATTGGTGTTTACTTTGTACTTCATATTTGTATAGTCAAGTGATAAAAAAATAAATAAAAAAAGTGGGGTGGGGGAGCGGTGATATGTTACCAGTTTGTCGATTAATTATGATATAATCGATTACATGTCGATTAATCGATTCACTTTGACAGCTCTATTTGGAACATCCCTAATGTTTATTTACTGTTAATGAGCTGAAACTCTGATCATTTGACTAATTTTCAAACAATATCTAAGCCATTTATCCACAATCAAAAACAATCATTAATTTGATGATTGATTAGTTGTCGATTAACCAATTGATCGCCTCAACGATATCCAAGCCATTTATCCACGGTCAAAAACAATCATTAATTTGATGATTGATTAGTTGTCGATTAACCAATTAATCGCTTGCACCCGTGCGCCGCCAGGACTGCTGGCCTTCGGCGTGAGCGAGTCGGCGCTGGTCAACAAGATCTTCACGGCCATCAACCTGGTGGTGCTGGGCTTCGTCATCATCTCGGGTTTCGTCAAGGGCGACACCAGCAACTGGAACCTCACGCTGGACAACTACACGGCGTTCCTCAACCAAAGCAACAGCAGCAAGTCAGTAGCGCCCGCGCTAAACTTGCACGTCTGCTTTGTGGCGTTTGATTGTGAATCCAACTGTGCTTTTTTTCCTCCTCTGTGTCATCTAGTGTGGAGAAACAATTTGGGACCGGCGGTTTTGCCCCATTTGGTCTCCCCGGCGTCCTGTCTGGCGCCGCCACCTGCTTCTACGCTTTTGTTGGCTTTGACTGCATCGCCACCACAAGTATGTGCGCCGTCCGCCGTAAGAATCGGGTAGTAACTGCTGAACCTATTTTGACCTATGTTGCCACCCAATACAGCAGCACTGAAGGGCTGTCATGAACAGTCTTTGAGATGAATCCAGTCTTAGCGTAATTGGAAACTGCTCATAATAAAGTTGTCAAACTCATCTTTGACGTCTAGAGCCGTCAACGGCACTGATAAGTTCAAATTTGATGACGTTATTTGCCGTGATGAGCACAGGTGCAAAAAAAAAAAAAGCTTTATTAGGGCCCTATTGTTCCCGAAGGAATCCTTATTATTTGTTCTTATAGTTCTCCGCAAACTATCCCATTTTTGAGAGATTAAACATGAAACGAAAACTCGCCAAACTTGCATGGCGAAGAATTTGATATTTTAACTCTTTGACTGCCAAAAACGTTAAATAACGTTTAGTAAAATCCTATGGAGGAGTGCCAAAGACGTTAAAAGACGGGGTTTTTTCAAAACAGAGGTGAAACTAACCATTTTCTATTGTTGATTACTGAAAAACGGAATAAGGTAGAAACAAACTTTTTTTTCTGATGAAAGATGAGAGTCCAATCTTTCATTTGGTAGTATGTGTGTTTCCATAGTCCAAACACATAATTTTCTGTGGACCTTGAAAGATCAGTCAAAAATGCTTAAATCAGCTGGCACCCACGGCATCCCTTTTCTGAAAACGTCTGGCAGTCAAAGAGTCGCCATGTATGATAACAGAAAAATGGGTCTGTAGCGCCCCCTACGTAGGTTTTAACGGATCCCTGTCCTGCGGCACCTGTAGCAAGACCTTGATAGCTGTACCTTAAAATGAGCAGAAAGTGAGGTATGACTATTTGAATGTCCAATTTTGGCCCGTTTTTGCATGTTCTGTCTCAAATCGAAAGTTTTCGAGGTCGTGTATGACGGGGGCGGGGCATCACATTTTGAATTTCTAAATTTCTACTTAACTCTTTGACTGCCAGACGTTTTCAGAAAAGGGATGCCGTGGGTGCCAGCTGATTTAAGCATTTTGACTGATCTTTCAAGGTCAACAGAAAATTATGTGTTTGGACTATGGAAACACACATACTACCAAATGAAAGATTGGACTCTCATCTTTCATCAGAAAAAAAAAGTTTGTTTCTACCTTATTCCGTTTTTCAGTAATCAACAATAGAAAATGGTTAGTTTCACCTCTGTTTTGAAAAAAAAACGTCTTTTAACGTCTTTGGCACTCCTCCATAGGATTTTCCTAAACGTGATTTAACGTTTTTGTCAGTCAAAGAGTTAATGAAGCATTCCCGGTTGTACGAATCAGCTAGCGGCACGGAAATTTGGAGGCATATGTAACAGTCCGCGACGCACAAAAAAGTCTCCTGGAGCAATATGCTAAACTGAACAGGAAGTCCGCCATTTTGATATACTTGATGACAGGAATATTTTCGAGATGATGATTTAATAAATAGCCACGCCCCATTCTCAAGATGTCGATGTGTTGTGTGGCGCAGGCGAGGAGGCCAAGAACCCCATGCGCTCCATCCCCATCGGCATCGTGGCCTCGCTGCTCATCTGCTTCTTCGCCTACTTCGGCGTGTCGGCGGCGCTCACCCTGATGATGCCCTACTACCAGCTGAACACTCAGAGCCCCCTGCCCGAGGCCTTCACCTACGTGGGCTGGGCCCCCGCCCGCTACATCGTGGCGGTGGGCTCGCTCTGCGCGCTGTCCACCAGCCTGCTGGGCTCCATGTTCCCCATGCCCCGCGTCATCTACGCCATGGCCGAGGACGGCCTGCTGTTCCGCGCGCTGTCCAGGATGAACGCTCGCACCAAGACGCCGCTGCTGGCCACCATCGTGTCGGGCGTCGTCGCCGGTAAATTGCATCTCCACTGATCAAATGAAAGAAAATAGAAAGTTTACTTCCTTTTAGAGCCTCATCAATGTGTTTTTTTTTTAGGCCAGTGCTAATTCCGATATTTGGCAGGTTCAACTTCCAACAACCAATGAATTGGGACGATTTAATGAAAAAAAATTACGATATTTGGCAGGTTAAACTTCCGACAACCGATTAATTGGGCAATTTAATGAAAAACAAAAGTTACGATATTTGGCAGGTTAAACTTCCGAACCGATTAATTGGGCAATTTAATGAAAAACAAAAGTTACAATATTTGGCAGGTTCAACTTCCAACAACCAATGAATTGGGACGATTTAATTTAAAAAAAAAATTACGATATATGGCAAGTTAAACTTCCGACAACTGATTAATTGGGCAATTTAATGAAAAACAAAAGTTACGATATTTGGCAGGTTAAACTTCCGACAACCGGTGAATTTGACGATTTAATGAAAATAATTTACAATATTTAGCAGGTTCAACTTCTGGCAATCAATTAATTGGACGATTTAATGAAAAAATTACGATATTCGGCAAGTTAAACTTCCGACAACCGATTGGACGATTTAATGAAGAAAAAAAACGATATTTGGCCGTTAAAACGTGCGGCAACTGATAAATTTGACGATTTAATGGGGGGGAAATACGATATTTGGCAGGTTAAAACCTCCGACAACCGATTAATTTGACAATTTAATGAAAAATTACGATATTTGGCAAGTTGAACTTCCCGACAACCGATTGGACGATTTAATTAAAAAAAATTACGAAATTTGGCAGGTTAAGCTTCCAACAACCGATTAATTGGCCAATTTAATGAAAAAAAATTATGATATTTGGCCGTTTAAACTTGCAGCAACTGGTACATTTGACGATTTAATGAAAGAAAAATTACGATATGTTGCAGGTTAAACTTCTGACAACCGATTAATTGGACAATTTAATGAAAAAAAATACGATATTTGGCAGGTAAACTTCTGACAACCGATTAATTGGACGATTTAGTGTGTGTGTGTGTGTGGGGGGGGTATGTTTAAATGACTTCCTTTTTGTTGTAACATTGACAATCAGCCCATTTTGGTTTATTTTAAAAGAGCTAATATTTGCCAAGTAATCGGTCTGGCCCTACTTCCTATTATTGAAATCTAAAAAAAAAGTGTCTTTCTCCACAGCTCTGATGGCCTTTCTGTTTGACCTGGCAGCTCTGGTTGACCTCATGTCCATCGGAACGTTGTTGGCGTATTCGCTGGTGGCCATTTGTGTTCTCATCCTCAGGTAACAAGCGCAGCTGCACTTTTAAGAACAAATAAAAGCATTTATTTGATGTGATAGTTGCGTGTGAAAAGTATTGCTGCTATCAGGGCTGCAACTAACATTTATTTCATTAATTGGTTAATCTGTCAATTAGTTTTTCAAATAATCAATTTGGAAAATAAAAAAGTAAATTAAAAAAAAATGATTTTTTTTTTTGCTTTTTAATGTTATTTAACTCTTTGACTGCCAAAAACGTTAAATAACGTTTAGTAAAATCCTATGGAGGAGTGCCAAAGACGTTAGTTTCAAAACTGAGGTGAAACTAACCGTTTTCTATTGTTGATTACTCAAAAACGGAATAAGGTAGAAACAAACTTTTTTTTCTGATGAAAGATGAGAGTCCAATCTATCATTTGGTAGTACGTGTGTTTCCATAGTCCAAACACATAATTTTCTGTGGACCTTGAAATCTCAGTCAAAATGCTTAAATCGGCTGGCACCCACAGCCATCCCTTTTCTGAAAACGTCTGTCAGTCAAAGAGTTAACATTGGAAAAAAATTGAATGAGCCAGCCAGCCGAATTGAATAAATGTTGATTGTTGATGCTCAAGGTACCAGCCAGGCACGTTGCCGTCATCCAGCCAGACGGAGAAGCTGATGGAGCTGGTGGAAGGCGAGAAACTGGCCGTGAGCGGCGGCGACAGCGGCGACGAGTTCACCGAGAATGAGGAGAGGCCCCTGAGGGAGGCTTTCACCTTCAAGCTGCTCTTCTCCCCCAGCTCAAAAACCCCCACGCACGCCTCCGGCAATATCGTCTACATAACCACCGCCGTCATCTGTAAGTAGAGCGCGGCGCGGCGTAAACGCCGCCACGTCGGCTTGACCATCTTAACCGCGGCGCTCGCTGTTTGTGTGTGCGCGCGCAGCCGTCCTCATCACCGTCCTGTGCATCATCCTGGCCAACTGTCTGCCGAAGTTGCTGGCTGGCGACGGACTCGTGGTGGCGTCTTGCGCCGTTTTGGCTCTGATGTGCGCCGGCTGCCTCATTGTCATCTGCAGGCAGCCCGAGAGCAAAGAGGCGCTGACCTTCAAGGTAGTAATCGATGACTGACATATTTTGTTAGCATTTTAGCTTCGGATTGAAGCAATGTTGACTGTATTATTGCGGCCTCCATTTTAGGTTCCTCTGCTTCCTTGGCTGCCCCTGTTCAGCGTCTTCGTCAATATCTACCTCATGATGCAGCTGGACAAAAGCACGTGGTGTCGCTTCACCGTCTGGATGGTCATTGGTACGTTCGAAACTCGCCGTACTATTTTTAGAAAGCAAATTGTCATTTGTGTTCAAGAATATGTTTTGGTTTCTCGCTCCTCTTGCGTTCAAATATGCCTTGCTGAAAGGCAGAGCCGTCGATAGCCAAGAGTTTAGCCAACATCTGTGATTGGTCAACTGCTGGTCACATGACATGCGGACGCCATCTTGTTACCACGGCTCGGCTGGAAGGGTTATAGCAACTATGCTAACGATGCTTAGCTTGTCAATAGCGTTTAGCATTGCTTGTTAGCTCTCAGCTAAACAAATTCACGTCAAGTCAATCCAAATGTATTTAAATCAAAGCTAATAAAGACCTCAAAAGTGTTTTTATGAATATTTGACCAAATTCAGGCCGTCACCGTGGCCGTTAGCCTACGCTAAGTGGTAACATGCATATCAAGAAATGCATAATCATTTCACTGAAATAATTAAATTCATGCTAGCTTTCAGCTACCCATGATTTCAAACAAGTCACGTTAGCTCAGTGGTTAGAGCAATTGCCTTCCACCATGGAGTCCTTGGGTTCAAACCCCGCTTGGATCACATTTGATTGAGTACTTTAGTGATTTATCTTTCCATTTGCTTCATAGGCACATGCATTCAAATCTTAGCATTCAGCTAATAAATAGCATTCCGTCTAGTTTTGGTAATAATTGAAATCACGATTAAGACAGTCATTTATTTTTTGGTACAAAACAAGAACAATTATTAAGATAAATACAATTATTTGGAACACTATAATTATGCAAGTTCCTTTTGGATGAAACAAAATTGATTACATTAGTTATTTAAAAAAAATAATAATAATAATTTAAAGTGCAAATGTATACATTTAATATATATATTTAATATTTTAATTTCAAATTTATAATTTTTTATATTTTTGAAATAAGTATTAATTATCCTTTTTTTTTGCCGATTATGCTGATTTTGTAATTGTGGAGTGTAATAATTGAAATTTTTATTGAATTTTGATTAATTGCACAGCCCTAGCTGTCACTATTGAGTCACTATTTTTATGATCAATTATTCTATTCCATCGATTAATCGGATACAATTTTATTTTCCATTTAAATGTATCACAAATGTTTCCATGATTACTGTTTAATAACCAATTCATTTTCTTTTGGTATTGTTTAGGGATCATTGAGGCAATATCCCACAAAAGTAGTTTTCGATTCATTTGATAATCGGTTACTTGTCGATTCATTTTGACATATCTCATTTGAAGCCACTTGTTGCGATGTGAATCAAGTCACTCGTACCTTGAGGCGCCACAGTGCTCGCGGGCCACTCGTATCTCGAGGCGCCACAAAACTTGGCTCCCTGACGCTTTTGTCTCCCCGCAGGCTTCGCCATCTACTTCTTGTACGGCCTGAAGAACAGCAGCGCCAACCGCTCGTCCCCGCGCCGATACGAGCCGGCGCTGCAGTCCAAGAGCCCCATTTACAAGGGCGCCCCCGACGACAGCGACGCGGAGGGGGCCAACAGCCCCTGATCGCCGCTCGCGGAGAAAAACGGACGGGGCGGGGGGAGTCGCTTTGGCTGGAGGGCACGCAGACTTTGGAACGAGAAAGGAGAACACAACACATCTTTGACCTCGTTTAACGGAGGTCAATCATAACTTGATGCTTGGGACGCTGTGACACGTGTTCGTGGTTTGTTTTTCATTTGGGCCGCGTAGCCCGCTCTCACGCCAGATGCTCCTCTTCCTCCCTCGTCTCGGTGAGTGGAGATGACGACTCGCGCTTGTGACGGACGCCGCGCAGGGAAACGTCATTTTCTGCTCGCGTCTGATTGGTTGATTGCACCAGCCTGTTGCTTTGTGTCTGCTGTTGTGTTTTCATGTGTGCGTGTTTAAACAGGGTAGTTTTGGACCCAAGTGCTTTAAGGTCAATCATGGCGAACTATCCGTGTTGATGTCAGCTACACGACACCTCAAAGAGTTTTTTTTTTTTCCTTTTGCTGACTATTGCATAATGGACCCAAGGTCAAACTTGACTCTTCATCAATTGATGTTACAACCAAACTTGAATTTTTTGTTGACATTCAGTGTACAGTTGGACCCTCCCAAGTTGTGACTCTGGTTGACTTTCAAGTTCCAGCATCAAATACTGTACATTTGTTACCAGGGAGGGACAATTGGAAGCACTTGTTAAATTTCAGTGCTCAAGGTCGGTTAATGAAAAAAGAACCGGCGACAATAGTGGAACCTCCCAAGTTGTGACGGCAGTTGACTTTGAAATCGTTGAAACGTCAAATCGGTCGATAGTCGCAATCAAACTTGAACTTTTCGTTGACATTCACAGTACAGTGGAACCTCTCAAGTTGTTCTCATGTCAAAACTCATTCATGACAAATGGACCGGCAACAATACCTTTTGTTGACTTTGGTGGAACCTCAGACGTTTTGTTACATTTTTTTTTTCTCTCAAAGAAATTCAATTCATGGCAAGCAAACAGGTGACAACACTCAAGTGTACTAACGTCAGAATTTGTGATAATGTTTCATGTCTGGTTTTATTCAAATGTTAAATGAATTTATTTGTTCTGGGCTCATTGTAGCTCTACAATCCATGTTTTAAGTAACAAATGTTGATATTTTATGATAAGTAAAAGGCATCTCTAGACATGTCATGTGAGCAAACAGACATTTGATTGCTATTGTTGTAGTTAACAAGCACTGTAATGAATTATAGCATACATATTATTGACAATTCCTATCTTACGTCACAAGTCAAAATGGTCGCCAACTCTGTGACAGGAAGCTTTGCGCTCATTGGGAAGCAGTGAACTTTGGATCTTTGCAATTTATGTAATTTTATGTTTTTTGGGCCACGGAAGCCAGCTTGATGCTGCTTCTGTAGTTAAATTATCTCCACCATGTGTACCGCCACCTACCGTGAGAGTATTAAGATAGACCAGTAGCAGATGTGATCGGGCTGCCAGATTGTATCGGGGTCGCCTACATATGACGTCACGCAACAAGATTGGCTGAAAATTGTCCGTTTACAATTAAGTTATTTGAGACGTCAAAACATTGGAAAGAAAATATTAAGATGTCATTTAAATAAAATGTATGGACTAAAATTGTAAAAACATGAATAAACCTAAGAATATAAAAGCAGGATTAAGATTGAAGAAATAATAAAACATTTTGAAGCGTCTTCGCGCTTGCCGGTGACGTCAGTACAGTACAGCGCTAAAATGTGCGGTTTATTTTTGTAACTATTCACAAAGCACAATACATCTGTTAGGAACACATTAACAATCAAAACTGATATTTGTCACATCTCAGGCAATCTGTCTATTCAATCTATTCAATATATATTTCTTTTATAGTCTTATGATTATTTACGTTTTTACAATTTCAGTTCGTACATTTTGTAGCGTAACGTGTTCGTTGGTCGACCCCGATACGATCTGGCAGTCCGATCACATCTGCTACCGACACCGCATCTGTGGTTCAAAGACAGGCAAGACACGGGAGCTAGCAGGCGCTAGCTTTATGTTGACAAATCGTCGCCGGGAAAGCCATTCAATCAAATGACAGTGATGACCGTATTCACCGGAGGACTTAATTACTTCAAATAACAAGTACCAAAGAGTTAAGTGCGAGATGTCAGTCATCCCGTTTGATTATGGGTGAGCTAGCCTGCACGTCCGAATAAAGCCCGTCCGTGTTTTATCATCCTGTCTCTAATCAGCCGCAGTTTTACCATTTCAACAGCATGTTAGCAATCTAAGCAGCTGAACTTGTCACCGGGTGTGGGGGGAAAAAAAGTTTTGTCGCGCTTGACGTCACGTGTATCGGAACCAACGCTAAATGCATATTCACTATCGCATTTCAAGCACAGTTTTAACAACCTTATGAAATTAGCAAGTCTTATTTATTCAATCTGGTCACATTCTGTTAGCAAGTCTTATTTATTCAATCTGGTCACATTCTGTTGATGCAGTTTTAACAACCTTATGAAATTAGCAAGTCTTATTTATTCAATCTGGTCACATTCTGTTAGCAAGTCTTATTTATTCAATCTGGTCACATTCTGTTGATGAAAAATATTTCAAAGGGGTGCCCAAAGTCAATTTATATTGGACTTGTTTTCTTTTCATATCTGCTGCAATAAAAAACAAATAATCATAATGCTACATCAGAAACAACATCTGCATTCTGCACATAAAACAATATGGCCGAAGAATTTGACCCTCGACTTGGCAACCTTGACATAATTTGGCCCTCAGCGACAATTAACTGAGCTAAAGTCTCTCCGTTGTTGGACTTTATGGGGTTCCACTCCGGTTCCAGTTGTTACATTTTCTCTCTCTCTCCATCTACTCAAAATGAAGTGCAGATGTGAGGGTCTCTCGACGAGCAAATTGACTAACCAGTGACATGTGTAGGAAGCCATTTGTAAAAGTAGCACTTCATGACTTTCTTATGGTGGCAGCCATTTTGTTGTTTTAGTTTTATTTTGAAACTTGGCAGCTTTGTTAAGATGTCATCTTTCTCTTCTGTAGAGCGGTCCTTATTTAAACGTGTACATTAGTTGTGCTGGAGATGACTTGATTGAAATTCTCAATCAGTTGATAGTCATGTTTTTACACTAGGGGTGGGCAACCTGTTTATACATTTATATTTATCACCCGCCATGTATTAGTAAATCAGATCAAAATCACTGAAATTAAATGGACACAAATAACGGTGGATATGTAGTTGTGATACTACGAGTTTATGGTAGTATTGTAACTGTTTGTTGTGTAATATGACTATTAAATTGCAATGTTTTTCCAATGTGACCTTATGTTTGTAAAATTGCTTCTTTGTTTTTCTTTTTTCCTGGACACTGACTTTAATCATGTAAATTTATGATTTTTTTCCATGACATTTTTCTATGAAAAATATTGTGACTTTTTGGGGATAAATTTGACTTATTACTTTTATTCTTGTAAGATTCTATTTTTTTTCTGGTACTGGAATTTTTCTGGTAATATTCTGGCCTATTCTCCTAAAATTCTGACCTTTTTCCTTGCAAAACTCATATGTTTTTTTCTCAAATTTTCTTCTCATACATTGTATGTGCTTGTTGGATTATATTTTGTGAATGTAGGCCTTCATAAGTAAAACGGCCCGTGAGTTAAAGGTTTGCCCACCCCTGCTGTTTTAGGTAGTGATGTATATTAGCATGTACAGATTTTGGCGACTTGTTGTTGTTTTACTTTTGCAAATGAGGTAATCGTCCTTTCTGACCAAAATTAACTACTTCTGCTCACCTTCTCAAACTAAGAACGACCTTTTAAGAGTTGTCATGTATTTTTTTTTGCAAATGAGGTAATCGTCCTTTCTGACCAAAATTAACTACTTCTGCTCACCTTCTCAAACTAAGAACGACCTTTTAAGAGTTGTCATGTAAATTTAAAAAATGTCCCCCTGCGTATAACTTATGTGCTTTACTGTATATTGTACAGTATTTGTGTAAAAGTGTATTTGTAAAATGCTGTAAATGAGAGCCCCAATTAGCCACCCACCGCAAGTACACGCGATACTGCTGAATTCATGTGGAGGGTGGGTGAACATTTTTGTTGGAAATCAATAAGCAGTGCCTGAAAAGAATCATCATCTCTTGGACGGGAAAGCACCAAGGCTGGTTGAGAATTTTTCCGAGGAAAAATGTCAAAATCTTGTAATGACGCCACACGTGCGCTTATCATGACGTTACATCCAGCCCTCGTGCCTTTCTAAACAATTCCTCCATCGATGGTCTGTTTTATTCATTCTGTCTTTGGTTTTCTAAAGTGTACATATAGCTGTCAAGTATAAATAAACCAGGCTGTACTTTTTTTTTTAATAAAAAAAAAAATAATGAAGCCACATGAGTGTTCTGTCATTGGTGTCAAGCGGGGCATTTACATTAATTAATCAGGCGTCATTTGAGCGTGTCTGCCAAATTGACACTTTTGTTTGGACTTGTCACACAGTTTCAGTGTCGCCTTTGACTTGTTTGTCCAACAAACACAAAACACATTGGCTACATTTATGTTATTTAACTACTGTATTGAAACAAATACCAACGTATGTTTAGGGATTTGAGTGAATGCGCCCTCTAGTGGCCGCACACACTCAATGACACCTCCAAAGCCTTTTGGGTATTTCCCCTTATTTATTTTGTGTGATTACGCATATGTTATTCCTATACTTCAAACTTCCCACTTTTTTGGCATCTATCTACTTCCACATAATTCATCCGATTCTCCTCATCCCAATTTTAACATATTCAAAAAATTCACGACATTCTAGGGTGTATTTAAGCACAATTCCTGATTTTGTACCCTATTTTCCCCCCATTCGTTCTTAAAGGGAGATTCAGTGTCCACGTCACACTTTTGCCGGAAGTGCGTGGCGGTGAAAAGACAGTATTGGGACGCGGCTAACAATAACCGGAAACATTATTGCTTTGTGTTTTACGGAAGTCCGTAGTATCTAGTCAATTAGTTTTTAGTGCTGTTTTTTATGTAATCGTATTTGCTTTTATTTTGAAGTTATAGTTTCCTCAGCAGCTTTACTTCCTGTCCTGGTTTTCCCTCGTTATTCTCATTGTCTCCAGCCGTCTTGTTTCCTGCCACGTCCTGAGCTAGACCATCATAGTAAGCATTGCCTTGTTGCATGTCCAAGTATCCATGCTTTTTTGTTAATGTTGCTAAAGTCAGTTTTTACCTCCAGCCTTTTGCTGTGAATTTTAGTTGCTATTTTTTTCCTAGTTATTACCAACTTTACTGAGTTTCTAAATTGTTACTTTTCTTGCATTGTTTTTGAGTCCAGCCTTTCTGTGAATTTTGGTTGATACTTTCAAATCACTATTGATCGTTGAATAAATCACTCTTTTTGGTACTTGTGACTAGAGCTTTTGGCTACTGTGTCGCACCCTTGTCAATTTTATTCATTCCAATAACTTCCTCATGTTACTATACTGTACATTATACTTGTAAAATTGTGCTCTAATTCCTGAAATCGGAAATCCTCATAATCCTGTAACACACGTTTTGTGCTGTGCATGAAATTGGTACTTTTTCTGGCATGTTTATGACTTATTGTCAAATGGCAGTTTCTTTTTCATAATACACGATGATGTCCCTTGAAAAAGTATTAATTTCTCCCCCCCAAAAATTTGCCAATATTTTTTTCTGGTTGAAAAAAGTTTTTTTTTTAGTATTTTAGTAGCGATTATTATATGTGGTGAGATATCAGTTCTATTTGTGTATTTTATTTACCTTATTTTCTTTTACACATTGCAACATAAGGTGATGTCATTCAACCCATTCCCGCAAAAAAAAAAGTAAAGTAAACAAATATTACAGGACAAAGTATTGTAACAATCAAATGTTCTGCCTTTAATTCATCTTTATTGTTTTTCTTCTGCCAAATATCAGAGCAGGCATTGGCCTGAAATTTTTTTATATGGGTCGCCCGCTCTAGTATTTATTGTTGGGTTGTGCTGTGAGTGAAAATTATGTATTTTTGTGTATTTGTATATCTGATTTATTTTGGTTTGTGTGTGTAAGCGTGCATGTCCAAAAAGCAGCAAAGCTAACGTGTTGAATGACACGAGGGGGGCTTCTTGTGCTTTTAATAGAGGGCAGAAAGTGTGTTATGGAAGCGAGCACGTAGTGGACACATGACAAGTCGAGCGTGTTACTGCAACGTGGAAAGGGTTCAAGAAAGAGCGATCAGGGCCCGCCGCGTGGTCGGCGTCGTCTGTGGCGGCGAAGAGAAGGCCCGTCTCCCAAAGATGGAGTCCAAACGAAGTGAGCTCAGCAGAGGCACTGGCGACCCGCCTTGGTGACCTCCTCCGAGGAGTGCACCGTGTTGGGCACCAGCCCGCTCTTGACGCCCTCCCAGCCGTCCTGGATCTTAATGTCGCCGCCGCGCACCAGCTCGAAGATCTGCCTCGTCAGGTCCATGAACGCCTTCAACAGACAAAACGCATACGGAGAAGACCCAGAAAGTCACGAGAGTTTTTGCCTGAATGTCATCTTTGGAAAAATATGTTTTTCCTGGAAGTGTTGTAAAAAGGCCAACAAACCGTCTCCACGTTGATGGCGTCACGCGCCGACGTCTCCACGTAGTTCATCCCGAAGGCCGACGCCAGCTTCTCGGCCTCCTGCCGGCTGACCTGCCGCTGGGCCTCCAGGTCGCACTTGTGGCCCACCAGCAGGAAGACGATGCTGTGCGGCTGCACGTGACTCTGCGCCTCCTCCAGCCAGCTGTGCACGTTCTGGAAGGAGCGGCGGTTGGTGATGTCGAAAAGCAGGAGCCCGCCCACCGAATTGCGGTAGTAGGCTCTGGTGATGGACCTGGGGGAGGTAATAAGCGGTTCTTAGGATGACCTGTTCCAACAAAACGATGCTACAAAAGAGTACAATCAAAAGTGGACTTGGAATTGAACCTTGTGGGACTCCAAGCAATTAGAAGTTTGATTCTTCAAATGCTACGAAATAATGTCATTACTTTAGAAAGCGCCGTTAACGTCACCTGAACCTCTCCTGGCCCGCAGTGTCCCAGATCTGGAGCTTGACCCTCTTGCCCGGCTCAATCTCCAGCAGGCGCGAGAAGAAGTCCACGCCCACGGTGGGGTCCGACACATGGGCAAAGTGGCCCTCGGTGAACCTGCGGATCAAACACGACTTGCCCACCGTGGAGTCGCCGATCACGATCAGACGGAATTGATAAAGCCAGATTGTGTCCATGTCAAGTCTGTTGGGAAATGAATGAATGAAATCAATGTCTTTTGGATAAATACAGTTTATTTTTCATTTTTATGTTATGATAAAAAAAAATGACATTGTTTAAAATGCAATTTATTAAATAATTGTTAAAGTAAAATATAATTATTAATTGTGTTCATCTAGCCACTTAAATAATTGTTTAATTTACTTATTGTAAATGAAAAAACATTCTAGCAAAACAAACTATTTACTAATAAATGACTGGCAAAGTAAAAATAAAATAAAACGATTTAAACTGGATGAATGGATAGCAGGAAAATGAGTTCCCTTTTTGTGCCAGGTTTGTTTTTGTTTTGAATAATGCACGGTCGTTTATCAGGGTGCTGTGGCTGGCCGTACTTGGCCCACGAGCCTCACGTTCCACACCCCTGCTGCAGGCCTTCCCTTCCTTCTCCATCCCTTGCTGTCCGTTAGCATCCAGCTACTAACACAGCACCATCAATCCAATCAATACGAGTATCTGCTGACTTACCTTGAAGCTGAGAGTTCAATATGTGTCAAAGCCGAGCCCCATTTCAACGGTGATGCCTTCAAAAACAAGCCTCCGGGGAGGGGAGGATGGGGAAAAAAAGAAAGAAAAGACAGCAAGCACTGTTGTTGTTTACCAGCTGTGCATCGTGATGAATGACGCGTTTTAAAAAAAACAAACTATTCACTTGGATCATTCGATGGCGTCCTAAGCGCCTAGACTGTCCGGCGCGTGTTTGCGTTGCTTTTTGGGATGAAACGACAACGAGGAGGCGGAGGACAAACACGACGGCATCACACACGCGCGCACTCACAAGCAGCATCCGCTCGCCCTCATCAGCACCGTTTGCTTTTGCGTTTACCGTAAGTGCACGCACTGAGACGCAGCCCAAATCGACGGAAGTGACGCATTCGCGGACGAAGGTGATTTTTTTTTTTACGTCACAACACATGCTTAGAGGAGAGTGGGGAAATTTGTGCTAAGAGGCAAGTAGTTCCACCCCTGTTATTTAGAAAATCATGAAAGAAGTTGGTCATGTGACCGTATATTTTTCATCGTTTTGAGGCATTCATTTCGCTCATCCGGTAAAAAAAAGAAAAAAAATGGAGGACACATGGCTGTAAGTACATAAAAGTTCAAAAATCTTTTTGCCCTCCAAAGTAAAATTTCTATGATTAAAGTTTGTGATTTCTGTGTTTGAACAATTACAAACAACTCTGAAAACAGTTCACATAGGTTTTAGTGCTTTAGTAAGCTACATCATGAGTCTATATGGTTAGCATGATGCTTGCTCAAAACAGTTAGGGGATGCATTTTTTTTCAAAATGGTAGGCTAAAGGAAGGTGTATTCTTACATTTGATCACTAAAAGTCAGACAGGGTTTCAACTCCTCTTGAGGAGTTCGAAAAAGCAATGAAAGAGGGAAAGACCATACGTCAGGTTGGAAAGGGGATACAAATCTGCAGGATGGCCATAAAAAAAAATAGGGATAAGGAAGAAAAATAGGCTCAGGCCTACCCTCCCGAGCACTCAAGTGACAAATCTGGTTGTTCTGCTGACTTGGGCTATGTGTCTTCAGAAGTAACATTTCCCTTGCCAAAATCCACAGTTAAGAAATAACTGAATTATAGAAAAGAAAGTGAAAACAAGAATTGTGACACACCAGAGAAGTTGGAGTTGGAGAAGGCTCACAAAGAAAGAGAAGATAAAAAGGCTGAACAGGAAGAGCAAAAGAATGAAAAAAGAAAAGGCCTCTGAAACCTGCAAATCAAAGTTTTGTATTGAATTTGTCTTCCTTTTATATAGCATTATTGTTTGTGTGATTGAAATGATCTTTTTTACTTCAGTTATCAATGGAACTTAATTCTGACTAATGACACAACCAACCCCGCACTGGGGGCAAGTTGTGCCACAAAACCACTTGTTTTTCTAAAGCTATATTTCTCAAACAGTTTATTATTATTAAGTTCCAAAGTGAATGCTCCCAGGGATGCACAACGTCCTATTACTTTTACATATTTTGTTAAAAAAAAAAAAAAGTCTTGCAGATACGCATAGTTGTAATTTTACTCGCATTTTAGGTTATTTGCTAAAATAGACAGCCTCCACTTTTTGTGACCTTATCAAGTGTTTTTCATACAAATATTGTATATCATTATTATGACGAGCGTTTACAACACACCATCATTTTATTATTTGCACAAAAAAAGATTTTAGGTTTCTCAAAATTAAATAGTTAAATTATGTTGACTAAATTATGAATATTTAATTATACTTTCTCTTTAAGGCATTTGTTAATTTAAGTATGATAGATAATGCAATAATACTTTCAAATGAAATATTGAAGTAATAATTTCTACTCTAATTACAGTGAAATTGATTAGAAATGACAAAATCAGCATGCATTATTGATTTATAAGTAAAATAACATTTTTAATTTGAAAATGAAATAATTGATTAATCACAATTAGATGAAAGACATTTTATTTTATTGTTAAAATAAATGTTTCTTTTCAAATTAAGTAATCATTTGATTCTGATTAAATTAATTAGCAATAAAATCTTATAATAAATGTATTATTTAAAAACTATTTTATTTATAAACAAAACAATGACAAATAATTATTTATTGTGTAAACAGTTATGTGACAATTTGAATATTTGGTTAATAATTACAGTGAAAACGAATGACCCTTTTTCCAAGAATAAATAAATAAAATAAGTGGTTAATTACTTATTACTAATTGTGAATATTAGAATGAACAATGAGCCTTTTCGATATAAGTGGTTAATTCTAATTAAACTAATCGTAACTTATATACAAAAAAATGCATTAATTTTGAATTAAAAAAATGTAATCCACATTTTTACAAAAAAAAAACATGTAATCAGCATTTTTACAGTAACTTATAATAAGATAATTTTAAAAAGCAAAAATTGGATGGATGGCGTCTTCTATTATTAAAATTAAAGAATTTTACTAACTGCAGTTGATATTACATACATATTTGAACTTTAAAAAATCAAACACTTGCTTTTGAATGAAACCATTTTTGAAGTTATATTACGTAGCTCTGCTGTTGTTTAGTTCCTGTCCATCATTAAAAATCATCTCAACATTCATGGGATTGTTTTCAGGTCTCCAAGATCCCACGCCTCAGTCGAGCACTTGAACGCAGCGGCGGCTCCCACGGGAGTCGCCCGAGAGTCAGCCGAGAGTCCAGAGTCGCGTGGGGGTGGGAGGTCCGCACAGGTCACGACTCCTCCTCGTGTTCCCCGGTGGGAATGCTCATAAATGAGTGCACAATCTGTCACTCCGCTTGGAAGCAGTTGTCGGGCGACTCACCGGCGTGATGCAGCGGGAGCTCCTGTTCAAAGTGTTGGTGATCGGCGACCTGGGCGTGGGCAAGACGTCCATCATCAAGCGCTACGTGCACCGCATCTTCTCGCAGCACTACCGCGCCACCATCGGCGTCGACTTCGCCCTCAAGGTGCTCCAGTGGGATCGCGACACCGTCGTCCGACTGCAGCTCTGGGACATCGCCGGTGAGGAACCCACACAAATTGAGTTAGCAAACTTAAGTCCATTTTTCATGGATCAATAAAAGTCTACTGAAGTATTTTTTGCCCCCCCCCCCTCCCGACAATGTTTTAGTA
The DNA here is from genome assembly GCF_051991255.1 of Vanacampus margaritifer. Classification (NCBI taxonomy): domain Eukaryota; kingdom Metazoa; phylum Chordata; class Actinopteri; order Syngnathiformes; family Syngnathidae; genus Vanacampus; species Vanacampus margaritifer. The sequence goes on along the minus strand of NC_135447.1, from coordinate 11,977,842 downwards.
GTTGCTGAGTTGGGTCAAAAATAACCCAAACTGGGTCAGAAATGTCCAAGTCACTAACTAAAAGACCCGATGTGAGTGTGTGAGAGTACGTGTGTGCCAGGGCCCTTCCCTATGCCTGTCATTTGTTGCCTGCTTGTGGAATGTGGCCAGCGACTCCCATGCGGAAAGCGGCCCTCACATGACGCCTGGCGTGGAATCAAAACACACAAAAGCTAATAAGTGTGTTTTTTTTTAAATTAATGGAGGTTAGTCTGTTCTTGACCGTTATGACAATAAAAGCTTTATAAAGTGTCCAGGCCATGATTTGAAGAAAGATCAAAACAGTCATAGTGTAAATAGTTGGAGTGTCAAAATTAGCGTGTTAATTTTGCGTTAATTTAAAGTTCCTTTAAAAAAAAATTCAACACACGGATTAATGACCCCCCCTTACTTGGAAAGCCTGTACTGGGAGAATTCCAGTCGCTTCCAGGTAAAAATTTTGCAGTGATAAATGTAATAATAATGCATATATTTGTGGAGACTGGGGTCAAGTTGTATTTTACAATTTCAAAAATATGCAGAATTTTACAAGTTACTTCAATTTAAAGTTTAGATAGCTCTTAATATGAAAAGAACAACGCACTGAGCTGTCACTGTCTTCTAATTGCAATTATGCCATCTAGTGGCAGAAAAATGACATACACAAATCAATATCACACTTGTTTTTTTGCAGTACAGGACATCTTTGTAATTTCATCTTTGTCGCTCATTTCCTAATACGGGCATACTACTACGGCAAAGCGAGCGCACATTTCAAAGTAGCTCTTTTATATATTTATATGAATAATGTCTTAAATAATATGGCTCGCCTTTCATTTATCGCCGTTTGAAAATGTTCTGGCTCCCGTCACTGAATTAAAAAGTGTGTCTCCCGTGACGTCACGTTGTTTATACACACACCCACCTCCACGGCCTACCAAGCGGATCAAAAGCACATGCACGGAGCTACAGGGAGAGATATTTCATCAGCAAGCATACTCGACTCCTCTCTGCTTTATCCAGCTTGTCTGCACTTTTAATTCAAGCGGCGTTCAAGGTAATAAATGTTCTCTTTGCAAAAACGTGGCTTTATTTAGAACAATAAGTGTTAACTTTACTTTTTCCAGTTTTAGTCACCGTTACGGCGTCCGCCTCGCCTCTTACTTTTGGATTTCACATAGGATCGACTATTTAAATCGCGCCGTGGTGTGGAATAATAGTAACGTGCCAGTCAGTTAGCTTTAGCAACACTCCTTGTTGATGAAAGTATAATAAACTTGGACTCAAACGATTGTTTTGTCACAAACATCAAGGCGTTTTCCGAATACGACTTTAGGAAATTCCGACGCTATGTGTGAACAGTGAAAGCAACAAGCAACCAGAGTCGGAGGGAGCTAGCTCGCTGCTATTTCTGCCCGTGACAGACGCTTCAAACCTGCCCAATGGCCTGTTAAATAGCGTAAGTAAAGCTTTTTTAAACGCTGTTATTGGGCAAGACACCACGCGTGTGTTGCATTAGCCGCGACGTTGGTACTCAAGTAAATTACTTGTAGGGAAATTTGAGTCAAATTGGTGTGTGTTTTTTTTTCGTCATTAACAACAATTGCCACCACTCAGTCAGGTGTCTCCATGGGGGGAAGTGATGGGACTTGACCTCTTTGATGTTGTAGCCAACATATAATTACGTGGAAGATTACACTACACGGATGCCAATAAATCTACCAGTCAAGTCACTACAGTCAGTGGATGTTAAATTCAAATTTTGTGTTGTGAACTTTTATGTTAACTTAACAAAAGTATGAAAATTTAGAAAAATATTTGATTGTACATTTAGAACAGATACAACATTTGTGATTAATAATGATTTAATTATTGAAGTTATGCGATTAAATACGATAAAAAAAATTGCCTGACACTCCTACTAAATAGAAAATAAAAAAATAAAAAACTGTATTTTACTGTAAAAGTGAACTAAAACTGAACTGTACTTAGACAACGATCCGTTTAAAGTACCTTGAATGAAACCCTAATAAAGTTTAGCAGTTCTAGTCTGCCTTTCCTGACATTTTCGTACCATCATTTTCGCTAATGTATACACGCGTGTGTGTCCTAGGACAGGAGCGCTACGGCAACATGACAAGCGTCTACTACCGGGAGGCGGTGGGAGCGTTGGTGGTCTTCGACAGCACGCGGGCATCCACCTTTGACGCCGTGCTCAAGTGGAAGGACGACATGGACTCCAAGGTCGCAACTTTTCTCCCAAACTTAAACGGACTTCTGTTAAAAAAAAAAAAAACATTTTAAATTTTGTGCATTTTTGGTCACAAAAGAAAATGAATCAAATTTAAAGCTGCCAAATGCAGAAAATTGAATTTTGAATCAATACTGCCACCTCTGGCCGAAAAATGAAACTGCACACTCATGTGCATATGACGTCACATCCGCAGACAGAAGGCAGGAAATTCGAACTTACACTTGTCAGTTAGGAGAGTACAGTATAGTATAGTTAGCCACACTAGCTGGCTAGCTAGCTAGCTATATTATCTATACTCTTTCAGTCTGTGATTGTTTTAATGATTTTGTCCACAATTTGCTGTGTGATGCATGAGCATGAAAAAGAGGAGGAACTGCGAAGTGTGTCCAGAACGGATAGGAGATTGTAACTTAGCACGGTTAAAACAAAAATAATTGAAGTGTGTTGACTTCCTTCCTGGTCTGTTGTTTATTAAATGTTCTAGGTTGACTTAACCTGACAGCATGAATGATACATAAAGAAAAGCGACATGAGGATAGATTTAGACCTCCCAATTGTGTTTTTTTTGTCCAAAGGTGACACTGAACCACGGCAGGCCCGTTCCCGCAGTCCTCTTAGCCAACAAGGCCGACCAGGTGACGTGCCCACAGCCCAGACTGGACGCCTTCTGCAGAGACAACGGCTTCGTCGGCTGGTTCCACACCTCGGCCAAGGTACGGTACGCTGCACATCATGTCGTTACCATCAAGCGCTTCAGTTGGGTTGCGAATGCCTACATCTCGCAAGACATCAGACAAAAACTCTCGACTATTCAACAAAAGCAAACAACTGTGGTTAAGATCATCTATCCAGACTCTTTTTCAAAGATCTTAGAGCCACGAGTGAGGCAATAAGTAACGTGGCTGACCGCATCCTTCAGCATTACAGCGATCCGTTTGGAATAAAAAAGGTTACTCAGATGTGTGGAACCTATTTTTTTCTTGATATTTACTAAAAAAAATAACATCCAGACGTTCAATCTTGAGATTTTACAGAGCCAAATTGAAATAGCAGATTAGACATAACTCTAACCATTATTTGAAGTGCTTATTCCTCATGAGGGACTATTTTACTTAAGTAAATATCTGTTACAAGCTTTAAAAAACATAGTAGAAATATGCGATTAAATCCTGATTAATCATGATTAATTACCTATTGTACAATTAATTTGTTAAAAAAAAATACTTTAAACTGGTTTACAGAGGTGGCAAATCCAGTTTCAGAATGTAAAAACCCTGCCACAGTTTGGCTTTAGCCCCAGGTGCTAGCTAGCAAACTCCCTAGCTAGCTCGGTTAGCTGCTAGGGAGTTAGCTAGCTTGCGCAAGGGGCTAAAGCCAAACGGTGGCAGGGTTTTTACTTTCTGGACCTGGATTTGCCACCTCTGCTGGTTAATAATGGATAAAAATAACAGACGATTTGGGGACAGATCCATAGTATTGATTTGTTAAAAAAAAAAAAATGAAATTGACCATATTTGGGCATGTGGGGTTTCTGCCCGACAGTGACTACACCTCACATGTTGGTGAATCTGAGAGTAAATTGTTTGTCTATATGCGCCCTGAGATTGGCTAACGACAAGAGCGTACCCCAGTTCCAGCTCACCTTTGACCCTAATGAGGACGAACGCTACAGTAAACGGACAGATGTTTTTTTTTTTTTTTGCGCTACTTTAGGAGAACAGCAACATCGAGGAAGCTGCGCACTGCCTAGTGGAGCACATCCTGAGCAACGAGGAGAGCCCCCAGGCCGAGCGAGAGCCCGCCACCTTGGTCCTGTCGGGCTACGCCAACGCCACCAAGGAGCACCTCGGCTGTTCGTCGTGTCCCAAATGACCGGTCCCGACCTGGCCAATCACAGCCAAGTGTGACATGGACTTCAAACAGGGATCATTACATTTTCAGAAAAAGTTGTATATTTTCCATATAAATGTTATTCATTATTTTAGATTAAACTCGCAATATTATGAGGACCAAGTTGTACATTACGGAGAGAATTTTTTTTCATATTTTCATGAAAAAGTCATACTATTACAAGAATAAAGTAGCATATATATTTAAAAAAAAAAAGCATTTTACTTACAGTTTTTTTCTGATTATTTAATACGTATGGCCTGAGCAAGTGTCCCCCCCCCCATGCAAATATGTATTGTAATTTGACTATTACTGTGATATTGATAGTTTTTCAACAAATTGCATTGGGATTCCGTATGAATATAAATGCCGTAGGAGTGGAACCCCTTCGATACACTGATATAGATAATTGACCAATATCAGAAAATAATGGATATTTTGTGAGAATGAATGTGTATTTTATTGAGAAACTTGAAAATATAAAAGCGATATATTATGCATGTTGAACAGTTGCGAGTCACAATTACTTCAAATCCAACCATCCAGAAAAAGAAAGAAAGAAGAGGAAGTTGAAGAGGAATGGAAAGTTTCCCGCTTCTCAGTTTGTCTGCAGCGATGAAGCGGTCCGTTCGGTTCATGTTGCGGGGAACCGCCGGCGGTGGAACCTCTGCCACTGACTGGTCACTGGGAGACCTGACGGTAATCTCGAACAGGACAGGCCTGCTCATGGTAGTTTGTCTTGAAGCCTTCTTTAAGGTCTTTAGAGATTTGAAGCCAAGGCTTCAGAAAGAAAACCACGTACAACATGAGACATTTGTGTTCATACTAGTATTCCATCTAATAATTTAGTTTTGAAGTTAAAAGTGTGAAACCCGTACCTCAATATCTGGCGGAAGAGATGGCTTCGGCACCACTCGAATGAAGATGATTCTGAACCTATGCGAGGGAATCAGGGACCATTTTGAAGGCAATCACATGAACAACAGATGACTGACATTCCTTCTTTTTTTTTTGAAAGAATGAATTCAAGTTATTCTGGACTGTACTACATGAGCAATTGGACTGTTTCTGCTTCTTGAACCAATCAGATTTTAAATTTGTCCACACATTGCCTATTTGCTTGATCAGGTCAAAACTTGTTACTTTCGACTAGCAAAACAAGTTTGTGGTGAAAAAAAAAATTGTGGGTTGTATTATTATTATTTTTTTATGGACTTGTGGTATTCTGCACTTGTTTGATAGCAAATCAATTATGAATATATTTGTACTTTGAACCACTCAAAATGTTCAGTGGCATCAGACCTAACCATATGTATATTTAAAAAAATGTATGTCCTCGGTATTGTGCTATGAACAAAACTAACTATGCTGCATTTTTTTTAACATTCAAATTGGTATATTTCATCTGACATAAAGTATTGAAAAAGTCAATAAATCATAACAGCAGATTTTTTTTATGCATGCCTGTTTTTGTTTGCATGGTTTACAATAAATCAATAGTTTTGATTTATAATGGGTGTCAATGTGACCAAAATGGGAATTTTTTAAAGAAACATGGTATAAATCTCCCTGGTCCATTTGCAATAATCTAGAAATTACCACATGGTGCTATTTTGACCCTCTATGTCAGATGATTTTTATTATTTTTATTTTTTTACATAAATTTTCATTGATACGACATCAAATCCATCAAAGACGCTGAAATAGGACAACTAGCATGACGTGATCGTGGCTATACAGTATTAGGAGGTGAATGAATGTCCCAAGTATCAAATACACGGCTGGCCACTGGTTTTGTACTGCATCAAATATAAACATTAAAATAAAGTTATGGAGCAAACTGTGGGTCTTGGCCCACCCAAGTGATTTGTCCCATTGTCTTTGTTGGATGTGATATCATAATAACCTGGCATGAGCCAGGTTGATCCTTGTGATTCATTCAAGGGAGTTCTTCACAGCGAACTCACAAATACCGCGAGAATTCAGCTGGATGTCACAGACGTGGTCCAACTCACCTCTCGTAACGTAGCAACACAACGACCATGAGGAGGAGTAAGACGGGAGCCAGAGTGTACACAATAATCCACACAAACGTGGAACTCTGACCATGGTCACTTTCTGTGACGAGGAGAAAAAGAGGTTTGTAAATGGAATGATTTGACTGCTCCAAAAGAGTGGAGGGAATTTTTTTTTTTTACCTGTGCTTTTGTTGGTTCCCCACATCACGGGCTCACTCCACTCGCTCCAGCCAGAAGCTCCACATGTTTCATGCAATCTGCTTCTCACCTGAAGCTCATACCGGGAACTGCTGGAGGGCAAGTTGATGCAGTAATTTTGCTTCCCTAGATTGAGTGTAAATGTCTGCGCAACGCACAACATGTTTCAAATGGAAAGGTAGTGCAGATCACAAAGAAAATATCTCAAAAGTGATAGCATAGACGTCAGGTTATACTCACGTTCCACTTCTTGTAATTGGTCCTGTAGCGAACCTCATTTTGCACCATCGTTGAAAAACTCTGATTCCAATAGAACCACAGATTACTGTCGGATCCTTTCTGGGCAGTCAGGTTGGTTGGCGGATTTAACTTCACTACAGGTGACACATTTATGTCCATAATCGTTCATATTTTGGGTTAAAGTTTCTTGATTATTTGAATCCATTCACACTAACTATGTTGAGCAAATAAAGAAAGTGATCAGAAGAATATATGCGATCTAAATTCACATGTGTAACAGAACGCATGGTGTTCCGCAGGGTTCAATTCTGGGCCCTCTGCTGTTTTCATTGTTTGGGTTCTGGGTTCCATCTTAATAAGAAAACAGCGTGTAAAGTCAAGTGTACTGTACTACTAATTCAAAAGAATGTTATCCCTAGGTTGTCAAATATAATATATTCATTCCACTTCCTTGAGTTGATTACAGATTTGTCGCAAACGTAGAATGATTGCAGTACACCTACCTTTGCTTTTAAGCTCATCAGTCGTCAGAAAAGTGTCGTTGCCATGCACCAGTTGCATGTAAAACGTGTAGAACCTGTTTAATATGTTACCATAGGGCTGAATGCAGCCGTAGTTCATACTATCGTTTGTCAGGTACATCTCACATGCTCTGGCTTTTCCATGGTGAAACCTGGAGAAGAAAAATCCCCACGTCATACAAAAAGTAACCCCAGCAACGTCTTATCTATGTTTTACAGATATTCATTTTTTTTTTTTTTTAGCTAACCAGCTGCTGAAGGTGTAATTGACGGTCAGATTGCCATGTCTGTTCCAGGTACATTTAACAGACTCCAGATGCAAAACAACGCAGTCGACATCTGTCAAGACAAACACAGTACAAAACAAAACCAGTGAAAACTTTTTGTAGTTCTAGAATGTTAAAATGTTACGTACACCTATGCAGCTAATAAAAGTTTTATGATGACAGTTTGAGTCTGGAATAAATGTTATTTTAAAGTCAGAGCTTGAAAGCAAACCAGCATCTATAAGAGTAGCCGACAAGCCACTTGGCCACAAACGGGAGAACACTTATATCATTTTATTGTATTTTATAGGATAAGAAAATACATGACAATTGACTGATTAGATTTAGTTTCTAATGTGCTGTTTGTGGTTCAGGAAATTGATGTGACAACTCGACATTCTTTGACCTTCAAGCAATTCACAGTGCAAAAACCAGCAGCAGACTAATTCCAATCAGCCTTAATTGAAGAGAATATCAAATGTTCTTACCTGGGGCTTCTTTGGCAAAACCAGGTCCAACCAGACAGAGAAGTAACAACAATTTATTCAGCATATTGGAGCATGAGAACGAACGTGGATGCGTTCAACGTCGGTGTGGGCAAGTGTCGACATCTGAAGGGAATGTGTCACATTTGGGTTTTTTCTGATCTTAGTTCTAGTGGTTTCTGTTTCCTGTCAGCGGAAACTGTAGCATCTCAATTCGTACTATGTGAAAGATAACAAAATGATGAATACTGTTATTGCCAATACAAATACATTGAATTTAGCATTTAAATATTTAAAGAAAAAAAAATCAAGCCAACATTTGTATGCAGGTCACGTTTTGCTATTTGAGTTTGCTTACAGAAGTTTAACCTTAATGAGTAAGCCACCACATTCTGGGCACATCATGTGTTCGTCTGCACCCTTGGCTTTTGTTTCCTGTCACAGGAAGCTACTTTCAATGTATTAACGTACATTTAAATGCGAGTCAAGTGGAACTTTACCTTTGTATGTAAAACCACTACACTGACAGTGACTAGTTCTGTAAAATGGATATCTGTTTTGACACTCAAAAAACAGGAAGTACATAAAACTGGCCCAGACAAATTGTAGGCATTATTTCCTCCTAAAATATTAATGAATGATTTAATAAGTCAATAAATCAATAACAGCTGTTTTGACGCACAGCTAGGAATAAAACTAATATAAATCAGACTAACTAATTTATTTGTTCACTTAATGTATTAAAATGAAAAATTATATTTAAAAAACTCCTGAGCGAAAATAAGGGTATTATTTCCTCAGACAATACAATAATAATAAAAAAATAATTCATTTAAGTATTTGTTATTTAGTTTAAGATATTTATCTATCTTATTTTTTTTGTATTTTGTATTCATTTAAGGAGGTACTGACTCCTTCAATTTAACTGAACAAATATTATGTACTTTTGTGAGTCAAAATGGATGCAAATGTATGGAAATAAGGGGTTAACTACAGTGCATCACAACTTGCTGAATTATTTCACTTCATTTCATTTGGCTGCATCGGGACTCTACAATAATTGTATTATATTGTATGCTCCAGCATGGGTGGATCCCAAAAATAATTATATATATATATATATATATATATATATATATATATATATATATATATATATATATATATATATATATTTTTTTTTTAATTTATTTTGAAACCAGGCCAGAAATCGATGCCATTTGTTGTGGTATGTCACGGGGTCATTGCGCTGTGGTAGATTTTTTATATATATATTTATTTTATTACGTAACATAGACAAATATTTATTTTTTTGCAATCTCTGCGTTGAGTCTTATTTTGAATAACCGGAATTACTTTTATTTTGACAGCTGGTCGGAAATCGATGTCGTTTGTTTTGGTCTGTCACGGGGTCATTGCGCTGTGCTACTACACGAAAGGCGAGCGACCGCCACAATGGCGTCGACGCAAACAAGTCTCCTTCTTGACGCCAAGTTCCCGACTGTGCTGCGGTCGCTGCAGATGCAGATGCCGTTGGCCTTGCTGTCTTTCGTCCTCGTCGGGAGAGGCGAGAGCAACGCGATGGACAACGTCGCAACGGAGAGGCTGGCCGAGGAAAGCCACCGCCAAGACAGTGCCAACCTGCTCATCTTCATCATGCTGCTGACGCTCACTATTCTCACCATTTGGCTCTTCAAGCACAGACGCTTCAGGTTCCTGCACGAAACGGGACTTGCCATGATTTATGGTAAACGATAGCCTACAGCTAACCAAGCATTCACACCGTCTTAAGCTAACGAGCTAAGTGGACGCTTAACGATGGCGCTAGCGTCACATACTGAAGCACTAAGCTAATTTGAAAGCCCTAGCACTTTGACTGCTCCTTTGAAATGAATGAAAAAGCCGTTAATTAGCTCCCAACTAACCACCTTTATAAATAAATAATTCTAAGAAAAACAATATTCATCCTTAATGTACTTAAAGGAAAAACAACTACAGGTATTAAATGAAAAACAGTACGGTGGTAACCGAGCGTGTCTTCTACGTACTTTTCAACCTTGAAATGTCGACTGCAGTAAATATTTCTATGAAACAAACTTGTAGGCAGTGGCACACACTTGTAGGATATACTGTGCAAAAATAAGTAGAAGCACTCTGTTTGCAATAGCTTATAGATGCCACAAGATGGCGGCAAAGCATTACTACTACTAATGGGTTCACATAAACTTTGACCATGACTTTGTATTTCTTTCCTCACTGAAAGGCCTTCTGGTGGGTGTGATCCTGCGGTTCGGCGTGCACGTGCCCCCGAGCATGAGCGACGTGGTGCAGGGCTGCGCGGTGAACGCCAGTCCTGCCACCTTGCTGGTAAATGTCAGCGGGCGATTCTACGAGTACACCCTGAAGGGCGAAGTCAGCCGCGGTAAAGGCCGCCAAGTACAGGACGACGAGATGCTGAGAAAGGCAAGGCCAAACCTTAGTATCATTTGTTATATTTTATTTATGTTTTTTTTATGCTATTGTTTTTAGCATATATTTAACATTTTCATTATTATTATGATGCTACTGCTGATGATTATTATTTAATCACTACTTCTGGTTGTACATAATTGTATTTGTATGGATTATTTTATAATAATGATGTTGTTGGAGTTTGACATCGACTGTCTGGGAGGCCGTGGAGGTGGCTGAATGTAATTGGATGAGTTGAGGGGTGGGCAGCATTTGATCTATTTTCTAGCAAGCTTGTATTTGTGGACTGAAGGCAAAAATTTGTCTGGATTGACAACCTGAGAAAAAAAATCTCAAATTGTCAGAACTACAGAATAACTATGCGAAGTTGACTAAAACACTATTTATCATCTGTTACATTTTCACAGGTGACTTTTGACCCAGAAGTCTTTTTCAACATTTTGCTGCCCCCGATCATCTTCCATGCTGGCTACAGTCTCAAACGGGTAAAGTGGTCTTAAGGACAGTTGTTAAAAGTTAGCTGTTTTAGAGACCGTATGTGGACAAAAGTATTGTGATAAACTGTATGAAAAAAATGTATTTTGCAAAAAAACGTTTAATGTAATGAAAAGTTGTAGATTGCCCACCAACATTGTGTTGTTTTTGTACTATTAATATGACCTCAGACTGACTTGTAGGTCGGGTATATTAATAAATGTTTGTCCTTGTGTGTGTCAGAGACATTTTTTCCGCAACATTGGCTCCATCTTGGCCTACGCTTTCATGGGAACGGTTATTTCCTGCTTTATAATTGGGTAAGTGGTCTCTTCATATTGACAAAAGCTGTAAGTCGAGCGTGCCTGGCAGTGTGTGACGTCTTCCCGTAATGTCGCCTAGGCTCATCATGTATGGATTTGTGTCCTTCATGAAAGTGGTGGGCCAGCTCGCCGGAGATTTTTACTTCACCGACTGCCTCTTCTTCGGAGCCATCGTGTCTGCGACAGACCCAGGTACAACGCCGGCATTAAAAAAACTAAACATCTTTTGAAGCATAAGGATTTTTCTTATCGCCCCTCAGCACCAATCAAGTTGCTGCTTGACTTCTTTTTTTGTTCTCATTTAAAAATATATTTGTCCCATAGGAAATCTCGTAGTTGTTTGAATTAGTTCCTGGCTCAGATTTTCAACATCATAAAACACATTATATATAAAATATAAAAAAATGCCACATTCCCAACTGTAATATAAATAGGAAAGCTTCACCTTTGTATAAAAAAGTTAAATAAAATCAACCTTCTCACTTTTTCAAGACCTGACAGACATATAATGGAGAGAGTCACTGAGTGTTTTTTAATTGGTATTTTTGGAATAGCGTTTTAGTGGATTTACTCGGGGTGGGAATATTTGACTGTCTCATGATTCCATTCTGATTCTGATTTTTGGGTCTGCGATTCGATTGATAATGATTTCTGCTTCAACCTTTGGATTGCAAAGAATCATCATGATCTACTCCTTTGCAAGACAAAATGACTAGTGGAAACATTAAAGTATCTTTTTTTCCCCCATTTATTAAGTTTTGAATTGTAACGAAAGTGCCTTTTTCCACAAAAACGGCACGTGGACCACAACTGCGACTCTGTAGCTAGCTATAGATTTTATAGCTTTAATAGTATAAAATAAAAAAATACAATTGATTTTGGGACATTTTATATCGATTCTGAATTGTATTGTGTACATGAAAATCGTGATTCTTATGTGAATGGATTTTTTTTGGGCACAGCGCTCGTATTATTATATTTCTTTTTCCAAAATCTTGTTCTCAAGCGTTTTTCTCTTCGTTTTTGCCTTGCAGTGACAGTGCTGGCCATTTTCAATGAGCTGAAGGTGGACGTGGACCTGTACGCTTTACTTTTTGGGGAGAGCGTGCTCAATGACGCCGTGGCCATCGTCCTCTCGTCGTAAGTTTCCTCCACAGCCCGGCGAAAAATCGACAAAAACTCCTACAAGTGCACGAACGAACGTGTCAGCAAATCCTCCACTGAACTAACCACGAGTCCCTGTCATCCCGCTGCCGGCCTTCCATTCATCCATCCATCGGTGTCGTTCGTCACCCCCCCGTACGTATGCATGCAGCGTTCTTCTCCGCTTGGAGAAGCAGAGTAGGAGGGGGGCCCGAATTGTGCGGCCCGAGGGCGAGCAGGAATGGCTGGCGAGCAACCAGACAGTCATTCCTCGGTGGGTGCTCGGGTGTTTGTGTTTGCTTGCGGTGGTGACACACGATGACTCATATTTCCTCAAAAAGTGCACACGAGAAGAGTACCAGGCGTTTATTATTATTATTTTTTTTTTTTTCTTCTCAGGCGTTTATTTTTTGAAGGCGACCTCTATTTGAGGGGAGGCTTTCACTTGGATGGAGAATTGTTGCAACGGTAACAGGAGACGTCCTTTTTTTGCCTCTTTTATTTGTGGTTCTTCAATAATGCAACGCAGTTGTAGGCAGAGCTAATTGTTCCCTGCTTAGGTTACTTTCCGCGTATCACATAACACAGATGCGTTGCATCTATTCAAATCTTTTCTCAATTAGTTAATTTTTTTTAATCAGTTCTCCATTGCTTGGCTTGTCTAACCAAATTAGAATTGAAACTATAGCGAAAATTGACTAGTTGAGGTAAGGCATTTATTTAAGTGAGGGTCGTTCGTCATCCACAGCACCCGCCCACGTTGATGAATATTTTCCCGAGCCGATTTGGGTTCCCAGTCCGTCCTGGACCACCGGCCTGGCTTAGCAAGATTCCTGCAGGGCTTTCACTTTTGACATCATCTATTTTAAAATTTTGTCTCAGTTTTAGTCCAATTTCAGTCACGCTTGTTAGTTTTTATCGCAGTTAGTCAACCTCATCCCCTTTTTATTTAGTCCATTTTTAGTCTACCAAAAATCTAGTATTTTAGTCTTTATTTTACTCCAAAAACCCATAATTTGATTTGTCTAGTTTTAGTCAACAAAAACTTCTAGTTTTAGTCAGGACAATCATTTCACCCCATTAGTATATTTTTTGTCAGCAGATTATGTTGAACATTTTGGATCTAAATCTATTTCGCGTAAAATTAATTGATGAAGATTAATGTTAAATTATAACTATAATTTACTCTTTTTTCCATCTCTTTGATGAAAAACAATTTGACACACATTTATAGTGGCTACTATGGCTCTTATGCTATGAGCTAGTAAGTTAGCCAGGATTAGTTAGCGGTCGGATGAACATTATTGTTGGAACGTTATAGCCGTTGATTGATGTTAAATTATAACTATAATTTACTCTTTTTTTTTTTTTTACCCTTCTCCGTGAATCCACCCTGTCTGTCCCATTTGTATGTGCATGTTGCAAGATTTGAAAGGGGGGGGTGTCACTTGACACAGACATGATTAGCAGAGACAAGATTTTACAAAATCATATAATATTTGTCTCGTTTTTGCTCATGAACTAAAATGTCCATAGATTTTAGTGCAGTTTTTGTTAAGTGAAGTGCATGAAAATGCACACTGATTTAGTCCGACTCACAGTTATTGTTTATTAATGAGGGCTTTAGTCTAGTTTAGTTTTAGTCAGGTGAAAAATGTGTGTTGACAAAATTATTTTTCTTTAGTATTCGTTGACAAAATTAACACTAATTTGAACAGAGGCCACTATTTGAGGAAATATCCACATTTCAAACCGATCTGCTTTTCCTTTTAGATCACTGTTGGATCCAAACAGCAGTTAATGCAAGTGCTTTGGGATTTCTTTTCTTTTTTTAACCAAATTGGGGGTCCTCGGTTTACAACGCCGCCATCATATATCATCACCCCCCCCCCCCTCCCCACATGCTTTAAACTGCTTTAATTAATCACAAGCTATGAAACATTGATGGATTCAAGTTAATCTGATGTGGGTCCATCTTCTCGTCCTCTCGTGGTTGGCGCCTGACTGCGTTCTTCCGTTGATGCTGTCTGTCTGGCCTTCAGCTCCATTGTGGCCTACCAGCCGGCAGGGGACAACAGCCACAGCTTCGAGGCCATGGCCATGGTCAAGTCCTTTGGCATCTTCCTGGGCGTCTTCAGCGGATCGTTTGCACTCGGCGTGGCCACCGGTGTGGTGACGGCGCTCATATCCTTCTCGTCATCGCAACATGCAATCAAACCTGTTTGTGTGCTTGTTGGACTTGATTTCAGATCAAACACAGTCATCAAGTAGTGGCAATAATTAAGAATGCCTTTTTCGGAAATATTTACAGTAATTTCTGGACTATAAGACACACCTGACTATAAGCCGCGCTAGCTAAATTTGGGGAATACTGGAGTTTGTTATACATATAAGCTGCACCCGACTGTAAGCCACAGGTGTTTTAATGTTACCGCACCGGGTTTCCGCTACTTTCTTTTTCATAATGAGGGTGCAAATTGTCTCGCTCTCGTTCTGTCTCTCCTACTGTATTTGAGCTCACTTGGTTTGTTTTGCTCTGCCTGGCGCTCTTGCGCATCCTTTATGGTGCTCCCGCTTGTGATCTGATGGATAAGCCGCACCTTTGTATTGGCCGCAGGGTCCAATGCAAGTGAAAAAAGTTGCGGCTTATAGTCCAAAAATTACTGTATTTGAAATGATTTCATGATGTGAAAAAGTGGGTCAGATGGAAATTAGCGCTGGGCAATGAATCAAAATTCAGTTACAATTTCAATTATTACACTCCACAATTACAAAATCAGCATGATCATAAAAATAATATTAATACTCATTTTGAGTTGTTTCAAAGTATATATTTGTACTTTTTGTCATTTTAAAATAACTAATTTAATACATTTAGTAAAAGTAATTTGCATAAATATGGTGTTACAAACAAATTTATTTGTCTTAATATATTTTTTTAATTTAAAAATAAATAAATATGGAAACTAGGCCCGTGCAATTAATAAAAATTCAATTACAATTTCAATTATTACACTCCACAATTATAAAATCAGCATAATCATAATTTTTTTTTCTCATTTTGAGTTGTTTCAAAGTATATATTTGTACTTTTTAAAAATTTCAAATAACTAATTAAATCAATCTTGTTTGGTTCAAAAGGAACTTGCATAATTGTAGTGTTTCAAACAAATTTATTTGTCTTAATATTTTTTACATGTTTAAACATTTTCTTGTGTTGTACCAAAAAAACAAATGATTCTCCTAATGACGATTTCAATTATTACCAAATTAATCGTGATGAATATTTTCTTCATAATCGAGCAGCTCTACTTTTGCTTCTGTGTGTCAAGTCAGGTCAGAAGTCGACAATTTGATGTGTGCACTTCCTGACTTGTCTTGCAGATTTTATTCTTGCGATTGCTGATTTCTCTTAACTTTGCATCACGTGACCAAGTTTACCAAGCTGAGGGACTTCCCCTTGCTGGAGACGGCACTTTTCTTCCTCATGTCCTGGAGCACCTTCCTGTTGGCCGAGGCCTGCGGCTTTACCGGTGCCGTCACGTTCCCATCCTTACCGTTTGGTGGTTGTCATGTTGCGCTCAACCGTAACGCAATGTTGTGAATGCAGGCGTGGTTGCCGTGCTGTTCTGCGGGATCACTCAGGCTCACTACACCTTCAACAATCTGTCCCGTGACTCACAGGATCGAACCAAGCAGGTGAGCGGACGCCAACTGGGGCATGTTGTCCTACAAAGAATGCCGGCGCCACTTGACGTCATGTGTGCGTTTGTCTGCCTGTCACAACGCAGTTGTTTGAGCTGCTCAACTTCCTGGCAGAGAACTTCATCTTCTCCTACATGGGCCTGACGCTCTTCTCCTTTCAGTCGCACGTCTTCAACCCGTTGTTCATCATCGGCGCATTTGTATCCTTGACTTGAAGATTTTTTTTCGGAATGTGCATTAGTATCACACAAATAGAATCTTCCACAATCAAACAGCCAACAAAGGGGATTCAATTGGTTATAAATAGCATGTAGCTAAAGGCTACATCCAACCTAAGAATGTAAGCAGGATTTACATTGCTGGTATAAGTGCTCAATTCCATTTTTTTAATTGTGTTATTTCCATGTGCATTTCTGGTGACACATATCCTACATGGCTGCGTTTACACTGACTGAATACATGAAACAACCTGCATGTGCAGATGACTTCATTTAATGCTCATTCGTATAACCACAAGCATCAACATAAACAATAATATGACCCTTGTGAGGAATGAGCAGTTCAGGAAATGGATTTATTTACATAATCTAAATATTAAACATCGTGTAGTGTTTCATTGGTCTGATATGACCCTCCCACACACTCCCCATAGATTTGAATGTCTGGTCTGATCTGTCACTTTTGCCATAGTTAAGATTTAGTCAGGATTGCGCATGCCAAACAATGCAAGGACAAGATGGAACGATTGAATGTTGTTTTTGTTGTTGTTGGACAAGTTCGACCCACGGGGGCTGTAGTTCGCCCATGTCTGGTCTAGATCACAGGTGTCAAACATAAGGCCCGTGAGCACAGGAAACAAACTGCAGTTTTTCACCCAAAAATTAACTGTTGTTGCTAATTTGTACCCTGGAAAGCACGCTAATGACATTCTGAAATTTGGCTGTTACTCATGATTTGATGCAAACATGGGTGTGCACAGTACAGGTCACTAAATGATGGGATTTTCTACATCAAGCTCAAAAGGCGCAGTAAATCTAATCTGCATGCTTAAACTTGACTTGCATCGGCACATCCGATACATTTAAAAAAAATAAATAAAAAAGCTCAGTTTTGATCAAAATATATTTGATTCTGTACATTATTTTTTTCAGGTTATGCTGTCATGACAAATACTACAATTACGTCAGCTTTCACTAGAAAACCTGAATTCTTTCACTTGAACTATGCAGTGTGAATTTAGACGTACGCACTTGTGACGTTATTTCCGTGATTTTGTTCCCCGTCCTTCTGCATACCTTTCTCACTTCTTCAACCTTGACCCAAATACGACTTCAGGTTTCAGTGTTCTTGGGCAGGGCGGCAAACATTTACCCGTTGTCTTTCCTGCTCAACCTGGGCCGCAAGAACAAGATCAGGTCTAATTTCCAGCACGTCATGATGTTTGCAGGTATGTTGTCCACAACCACTGGCCATTTTATACTGGGCCAAGAACAGATACAGAAAAAAAAGAAGTATTAACAGCTATTGCTATTTTACATTTTTTTTACATTTGGACGTGAATTCAATATCATTGAGATCCAACTTAAAGTCCGCTAGCAGGCTATTTGTCCTTGTTTGTAAGACAGTTCAGCACACTAGTAGAACAACTGTCATAGTAGCATTGTTTCCCACTACTAGTCGTGAGTAATTGGCTCACAATCTGACGGTGCCGCTTTGCTCCAGCAGAGGGAAGTGTTGTTTAAGATATTGAATGACAGGGTAACCTGAAAACTTTATCGCAAGTGCACAATTGCAAATGTTTATTCTTATCTATTATTTGTGGGGTGTAATATTGTTGAGCTTTTCATAACAGTATTTCTAAAGGTTAAATTTATTTTTAGAGTGGCACGTGGGTTTGGGTATTTTCTGCATGTCTATGTGTGTATATTTGTATTAACTTTGTAGTCTACCATATTCAAATTTGTTGACCTACACCTTTATATTCAGTAATACCATGAGAGCATTTGATGTTAAAAATTGAATCATGAAGTAGTGACTCTTTATAATACGAATTTCCCATTTTAAGTTGAACTGCTGTAATAAAAGAAGTTTAGCACAGTAATCTAGTTTCTTGAGCCGCACCTGTTGACCATAGATGGTCGGTTCCCGACACCTGATCTATTTTCTATACACTTTTTGTCACTTGTCCTGTAGGACTGCGCGGGGCGATGACATTCGCGCTGTCCATCCGAGACACGGCCACCTACGCCCGCCAGATGATGTTCTCCACCACCTTGCTGATCGTCTTCTTCACCGTGTGGATCTGCGGGGGCGGCACCATGCCCATGTTGTCCTTCATGAGCATTCCGTAAGGGCCACAAACGAGGACGTCTCCCTAGCTGTAATTTATATGCCCACTCCAAAGTTACTTTACTGTTGTTGTTTTTTTTCTTCTTCCCTGTCAGCGTGGGTGTGGACTCTGATCAAGACCACCCGGTAATTATCATCTATTGGTTTTCCATTGTCAAATTAAAAAAAATAAAAGTGAGGGAATTTTGTGCCTGACAGGGTTCAGGAATGCTGGACGGCTCACAGAGGAGGACCACCAAGCATGAGAGTGCCTGGCCCTTCAGGATCTGGTACAACTTTGACCACAAGTATCCTTTCATGTGGATGAGAGCTGGTCGTTTCATAAAAAAAACAAAAAAACATTTTAAAGTATTTGTAAGAGACACTGGAAGCTACCTCACACACACACACTTTATCAAATGAACTTTTTTTTTTCCAAACATAAAATGCAGAACAAAGTCCTTTCCGTGGTTCAAATCAAGCCCCTCCCACCACTCATCGACACTAAGTTGTTCATTTATTTGTAACAATAACGCTCACGTGTGGATTGACCAGTACTATAGATTTTTTTTTTATTATATGAAAATAATTAAATTTAAGAGGTTTCAGTTCAACGCCAACAATATACAAGTAAACAACAAGGGCCTAAAATTGATCCCTGTGGCACATCACATGTCATTTTGTGGACTTTTGAGGAGCATGTTCCTTAACTTCTCAGAAAACTTCCATCAGTGGGGTAGGATAAAAAAACAAAACACTTATGCACTTGTTAGGCATTGGTATCATTTTATGGTTATTTTTGCATTTTTTTCAAATATTTAAGGTCCTTGACACCTTTTGTGCAGCTACCTAAAACCCCTCCTGACGCACAGTGGCCCCCCTCTCACCGCCACCCTGCCCGCCTGTTGCGGGCCACTGGCGCGGTGCCTCACCAGCCCGCAAGCGTACGAGGTTCGGAAATTTGTGAAGTGAAAAGTGCTTAGATTTTAGATTTCAAGTCCTTGAAATGATTTTGTTCTTGGCACCCCAGAACGAAGGGCCGCTCCACGAGGACGACTCGGACTTCATCCTGAGCGACGCCAGCGTCGGCTCCATGTACGCCGACGTCACCGTCAGCACGGACGGCTCGGGCTCCAGCGGTGTCAAGCGCCACCGGCCGTCCGGCGCCGCCGCCGAGGGCCTGGATCACGAACTGGCGCTGGCCGAGCAGGAGGTGCCCATCCGGGGCACCCGCCTGGTCCTGCCCATGGACGACCCGGCCGATCCCCCGACCACCGTCACCCTGCCCCCGCCGCCCTCCCCGCCCCGCTCGGATCCTCGTAGGCACAGACTGTGAGAAAAGGTTTGCACTGGCGGGATGTTGTCATCATGGAAAACGTCATCCAAGTTCTTTTTTTTTTTTGTCTCCCATTGTTCACTTTCAATTGTACGACGGCGTATTAGGACCACGTATAAATAAAAAAAATTAGAGGGAAGGGGGTGCAATGTTCCAAGAAAAATTCACAAATTTGCAACTTTATAAAGTAGCAGATTTGCGAGAGAAAAACTCAGAAACTTACGAAAAATACACGTAGCATACTACTCGAATGTTTGTGCCAATACTTTTCGGTCAGGTTTTAAAAATAAGGGGATAGTAATTGACTATGTCTTGTTTATCATTCGCACTTTGAAGTGTTGTGAATACTGCCAGCGACGAGGATGCCTCGCTTTGCGAAGGTCCACACCCCGAGGATCTAGCCTTTAAGTTAATTTGTTAAATTACTTGTACATTTATGTTTCCAGAATTATTATTTACACATTCATATATTTTGGTAATTTTTTGTACAAGTAGCTAAGGTGATATGTCGAATCTGCTTATCTCCGTCTTTCACTTGCATTTACCTAAATTATGCTCGCTTCTGATTGGTTAGTGTTAGTCAGCTGATCGGGGATCAGGAAGTGTGGTCGCTCTAGCTGTCGCGTATGACGAGTAAAGTTTAAATTAGGGAGAAATTGTCTCCATCCTGCCTTTTCATTTTATAAACGGTGTTTCATTACCCACCAACATATCTTTACGTTAGCTCCTGGTGGACCAAATCCAGCACCTCGTCCAGACTTTCTCGCAAGTTTCCGAGTTTTTTTCTCGCAAATCTGCCACTTTATGAAGTTTTTTTTTTTAAGAATATTAACCCCCCTCTAAAAAAAAAAAAAATATATATATATATATATATATTCAATTGGATAAATTCAGCACTTTTTTTTGTTTTTTTGCTAGCGTTATTTGATCAAGCAACTCTTAAATTAACTCGCCACCTGACTGAGAACTAAACGGTCGTCTTGAATGCTGCTAAATCTTTTTCTGCAGTTTTACTTTTCTCGCTTCCCAGACCCAACGCGTGTTGTGCCGCATGACCAACCCACCGAACCTGCACAAACTGTTCGGTCACGTAATTAACGTTTTAATTTAATTACGACACCTTTTAACGACTGGAATAATCATCTGCGTTCACTGTATCTCATCGCTTCAAATCTTCACGTGGACAGGTCCGCGTCAGCTATGTGAGGATTTTGCGAGGAGTTCTTGGTGACTGTAGGCTCGGATGTGAACTCGCCACACGCCAGGTCAGGTACTGTCCATCCATGTAAGCTCCCGGATGCAGAGTCAGTGCTTAGAGAGGCGAAGCTACATAAAAACTGACAACTTCCACACATGGATTTATTTATTGACTTATTTATTTGCTATGTGATTTGATATTTCTTTATTATGATTTTTATTTTTTTTTTTCGAGTTAGGACAGCTCAGTGGCGATACACACCACGACCGAGTCATCCCACGTGAGGTACGAATGTAGAGAGATGAGGGGGGGTGGGGGGATTTTCATTCAGAAAGTTTCCTAACTGTGTGTCTGTGTGTAAAAAGAAATTGTTTGTGTGATGTAGCAAGATGCCTCTTACGATGAGAGCTTCCCCCGTGAACGTCATTTACAAGCATGTGACTGAAAAAAAAAAAAAGTCTACTAACCTGATTGACACACACACACTGCCATGTCTTTGGGATGAGGGCAGTCTCAACTATTGTGAATTCAAGTGCCTAAAATGTAAATTGAAGTCCTCAGTGAAGATTTGTACATTTGATTTGTGCAGTCAGGTGATCATTTTTGATTGACGTTCAACATGAACAGTGCAATTGGTTTCATTCAATTTTAAGTGTAACTGGGATGAACAAAATGTCATCAGAATTAATAGCATTGTACAACAGTGTAAGGTTTACTGAATTGTAGAGTATACGTACTGTACCGGTATTTACTTGTAATTTTCAAACGGTGGAACCTCCAAAGTTAAACGAATTGAGTTAACCCAAAATGTTGTGGAAGAAAGATTTGCCAATTCCCTTTCAAAGGCGCTTTTGTGATGGCAACATGTGTGATGATAACTAAAGGAAAGCGTCTGGCAGCTCAGTACAAAATGAGCAGAATTTAATATGAATTACATGCATAAATTTCAACAAGAAGATTGTAATGTAAATAGCATGTAGCTAATGACTAGCATGACAGTGATCAAAAAACATCAATATATCACAAACAATGATCCTAAAGCAGTTCTGACTTGTCTTGTGTTGGACTTTGGAGGTTCCAGTAGGTGCGTTTCAATTACCCTCAAGTTTTGCGCAAAATCAAGTTGGTAATGGAAACGCATGATTTTCAAAAAAACTCAAATATCACAAAAACGTTTTTACGCTCCCACGAGGTGGTTTATGAGACGTGTCGAAGTATTTCGCAAAAGTGTAATGGAAACACTACTGGAACAATTGAAAAGTTTCTTTCTCAGCCACTCGTCTGCTTTTTGCACATCTCTGTAGTTTGGTGGATGAAACTCGTCCTGTCGTCTTTGTGCCGAGCAGGCTGGTCAACACCGTAAGAGTGACTTTTGTCTTTAATATGCGCTACTCTGATAACTATTTAATCTCTCGGTAAGTGTTTTTGTTTTGATTTTGTTTGAAGCAGTATTCATAATTAAGCTTTTCTACAACAATCGTCCACGCAATTTGCATCGCGTGTAAATGATTTAATAAACATCCAGATTTAATTTATACTACTATTGTCATGGTGATCACACCACAACCTAAATATATTTTGGAAAAAGAAGTCTGATTCTGCTGTTTGTAGAGATTGAGCACTGAATTTTGTGGGCATGAAAGAAATGTGTTTATATGTGAACTTTTTTTTTTCTTCTTCTATGAAATGTGATCTAATATTCCAAAAATATTTGACTGACTTCTTCCCTCCTGTTCTGTCGTTCTATATTTTTGGTCTCCTGTCTGGCAACTTGCAAATGTACCAGAAATGAATGTCAAAGACTGCACATTGTTTCTTCTCATCCTGGGAGTGTATTTTGATGGAGTGAGGTCATCCGTTGTGTGTTGGCAATGTTTTATCCCTCTCTTGGAGCTCAATAAGGTCACCAAATTATATTTAAAAAAATAAAAATAAAAAACTATATATCTTAGTATGACGCAGTGCAGTTCACTACAACTAGATTACAGGTTGCTCCTTGGAGTTCGGAATTTGCTAGAATGCATCTTATACTCAGGTGAGTTCAGTATGTACAAATTTGTGCTTAAATTATGCATGCGAACATCTGATGCACAAATCTGTGATTCATCATTTCTCCGAGAATTTGCTATTCAGTTGACTAAATGGCCAAAATAGCTGCAAAATGAGTGCACACATCTCGGTAATTCATATTCTACTTAGTCATGAATCTTTTATTTAACAATGTAGCCATGTGAACAGCTTTAAAAAAAATAGTAAAATAAACATTTGTATGAAGCTGTGCAGCATGGTGGACGAGAGGTTTGGTTAACACATTTGCCTCACAGTTTTGTGTTTCTGGGTTTGAATCCTGGGTGCTCTGGCTTCTGCTTGCATTCCAGAAACATACATATTAAACATTTATAAGACCAGAAATGTATGTATTTTACATTTTTACTGATATTTAATTTTCCTTGTCTTTATCAGCACAATTGGTAATAGAGTAATGTAAAAGTAAGTAATTTTTAGGACACTTAAATTGGTAGCCTATATTTGGGGCGGGGATGCTTGTATCATTTCAAAGTTTTATTTTGAAAGTTGAAGGAAGTCGTATTTCGGTTTTATTTTTTAAGCTTGCCAGCAACTTTCCGGTCTTCCTCTTCTGTTTATTTGTAGCAAACGAAGCCAGCAAGCAGCAGACGTGTTTAGGGTGAAGCCGGAGGTGCGAAGTTAGCACCGAGTCCCGCCTCTCGTCGACAGCCGCAGCCAGACGCGCATCCGCGGCCACGCGACTCGACATTCACCCGGTAAGATGGAGGACCAGGGTGAGGAAAAAAAAAACATGTTCGGAAGAAAAAAAATACTAAACTAACGATTTTTTTTTGTCAGAAAAGTGTGCGTCTAATGGAACGCACTGTCGTGTGATGTCAGATTATTAATATTCATAAAGAGATGAGAACAATTTGCCGCATGTGTGTTATTTGGAAATAATGGAGTGCTCTCTGATGATGATGATTTATTTTATTTTTTTACAGACTTGCCTTGCAAAAAAATCTCCCAAATTCAAAGAGAAGTCAAGCCTTTAAAGTTTCATGGGCGTTGTCTCTGTAAGTAATTCTGCAAGTGTGTGTGTGTGTGTGTGTGTGTGTGTGTGTGTGTGTGTGTGTGTGTGTGTGTGTGTGTGCGTGTGTGTGTGTGTGTGTGTGTGTGTGTGTGTGTGTGTGTGTGTGTGTGTGTGTGTGTGTGCGCGCGCGCTCGCGTGTGTGTGTGTTCGACTTTTGGAAGCCTTGCAATCTGTTTCCAGTTAACACGTTTCCTCTTCTCCTCATTCACTAATCGAAGTGTCGAGGCCAAGAAAATGCTCACAAAGGTCAATTAACATTCCTGTACAGCAATTTATTTATTTTTGTACTGGACATTAAGTCATTTTTGGGTAGACTCATCAAGAACTGGTTGCAACAACCATGCAAATAAAAAAAATAGTATGAACACGAATGTCTTGCAGTCAGCAGCAGTGATACTGCATTCACGTTCAGCCTCAAAGCTGGTGCCAGTTTGAAAGGTTAAAGTACAGCAGAGTAAACGACATCACTGCCTCGTAAAACTTTATCCATTTTCTTAAGCTTCACGTCAAACTCGGCTTCACGCCAGCGAATACAAACGAGTGTGAATCATTTTATGGAGCTTTCATTGTCAAGTGGAGGCAGCGGTGATGATGGGACAAGATTAAGGTCAAGCACGTTTTCATTTCCAAGAGGTCCAGAATAGCCGCATTTGAAGAAAAAAAAAAAAAAAAAGCATGTGGAGTGGATTATAGTCTTGTAAATGTATGTAGCCACTGGGTTTAGAAAAATGCAATTTTCGCATGTTTAGACCCAAGCTACCATAAACACAGAATCGATTATGGTCAAATACAGTTGAGAAAAAATTCACAAAAAACATTTGTATTTTGCTCTGCCATTTGTTTCAAGATTCTGTATTTAAAATCAGGGTTGTTGTTTTTTTTAAACAGGAAAATTTGAAGTGATAAAGGCACATTTGTTTGCATTATTGTTGTAATCTGATTTAAGACTTGCTGACTTATGTACACGCCACACTTGTTTGGTAGAATTTTGAAAAATTGTTGTTGCGAACACTTAAAAGACCACAAATCAAAGTCTAATTGAAATACATAATGTCTTTCATATTAACTGCTTACTTGCCTTTATTTTAGCATAAGCCTAACAAAACATACCCAAAACATTTATTTGATATGGTTTCTTGCTTGTGTTTGGTTAAAAAAAAAATGGAAAGAGGACTTAGAAAAAAATAATCGCATTATAAATTGAGATCGTAATATGAGGGTAAAAAAAAAAATCACAAATATTTTCCAAAATCCTCCAAATTGTCCTGCGTTATGTTAGATAAACGTGTCAATTCTTTATTTTATGTCTCGTTTTACTGTACTGAAAGTGGCAAGGAAACAGCTTAAAGCAAGCATTTGGCTGGACTTTTTAAAAATATATCCTGGCAAGCTTTTGTGCAAACTGTGAAAATGGTTTGCCTCGGATGAGCAAAGTTGTTGTGCAGGCCTCACCAACGTCCCCTCCAAGACTTTCTCCTGAATGTGCGAGCGCGTCCAACTTTCTGCTTAAACGCTTAAATCATCTGCCGCTCCAAGAGGACATTTTGTTTTTCTTTTGTGCTTGGCAGCAGTGTTTAGTGTGTCGTAGATTTATGTGGAATAGTTTGTGCACTTTGAAATCCCTCACGACAGTAGTTGCAGTAGCTCATGTTGTGATGTTTCAAAGGCCTTCCTTTTCTCTTACGGCGAGGCTGAAGCCGCGACGGGTGGCTAGCACGCACACGCGGAGAACGTCGAGGATATTACCGCAAAAGGAAATTGCTAATAGACAGCTGCTAAAGTCTTTGTCGCTCTTTTTGCCTTCTTTCCTTTCACTTGCTGGAATTTGTCTTGTTGGTGACAAATAAATAAACGCGTTTATGGAAAAGTAAACGCGTTTATGGAAAAGTAAACCTGATATTAAAAACATTGTGTAATAGTTGTTAGTTTTTGTAAGAATAGGAAGTAAGGCTGCATGGTGTACCGATACTATGAAAGTACCTCGATACCAAGCTGGCAAAAATGAAGCGATACTACATACTTTTAGTACTGGTACTTCTCTTTAGATTGGCAGATAGTGAACATTTTGCCATCATCGTCTGAGTCCACCATTTTTAACTGATGTTTAAGCTTTTGCTGTGGTACGAAGGGATGGACGGACGTCTTTCAGATCAGAACCGGTTCACTTTCCATTCTCGGTATCTGGGAATCAATACCAGTACTCCTATTTGCTACTTTTGTTCTGTTGTTTGTGGTAATAAATGTCAATTTATTTAGTAATTAAAAAAATCTATAATTATTTTTCAACATATAAAGCTTGACAAAAAGAAAAACAAAAGTGAGCCCAAATCCTCCATTTTAATTGTTGTAATAAATATTACAGACACAACTTGTGGAAATGGGCGAGTACAGATACCAGGCATTGGCATCGGGCCGATACATGTCCTTGTTTCAAAATATCGATACTTGAGGCTGGTTTACGATCAGGAACTAGTCATTAGAAATCAGAAGAATAGAAAATTGCCATTCATTTCATACAATTTTACTGAAAAATGCTGTATTGGGATATAAAGGTCATTTTTGGGGGAAGATTTTTTTTTTATATATTAAAAGTATTACTTGTATTGGTCTGAAACATCATTATTATTCAAAATTATAATTTTATAAAAATAAAAGCCTCCCTTCCAGTCTTACATACAGTGATGTAACCCAAATTAAATCCTACCCTCTAATAGACACCTCGTCCATCTGCACTTGAGTAAACACACCCTGCCTAGATAATTATTTGAAGAAATGTAAAAATCAACTGCACGAATAAATATTTTCTGCAATATGGTAATAATATTTCACAATATGATAAAAAAATTGCGTTGGTTTGTGCGTTTCACCGTGCCAACACTCTTGCGATGCAGACTTCCTGTTTCTGTGTGTTCCAGCACATTCTTGGCCGATAAGCTCATGCCAACAAGACGCGGGCCCGACACAGATGTCGTGCAGACAAATGTGAAAAATCCGTACGGCGTCAGATGGCTCGGGGTGGCTGTGAATTTCATGTCGTTGTACTCTCAGGTTGCTCAGACATGACGACAAACTTCCGTTCCAAGTCCAACACGTATCCTGTATCAATATTTCCAACCATTCCATGCCCAAGTAGGAAAATACAAAAGAGTCCACCACGTCATTTTCTTGCCACTTTTTTTTTTTTTTTTACCTCCTGAATACAAGCAAGCAGGAGGACCACACATGCTGGCACACTCACTTGGGAGTTTTTCATTAGCACTTAGCTGCGCATGATAATGATAGCTATCGGCCCTAAAAACAGGCTTTATTATGACAAGAGGGGGAGGACAAAAGTTGAGACTTGTCAGCTTATGTCACCCAAACGTGATTTATTTTTCCCTCCGACCTGCGCGGAATTCCCGGCTGGCTTCCTGTTAGCAAAGAGTTCCCATCAGATACTGTAGGTGTTGTTGTCATATATCAAGTTCTCAACCTCTTTGTGTGGCTGCAGACCGTGATTGCGTTTGGTCTGCACAGTTTCGCGGGGAACAAAAACAACAGGTAGGGGGTCCAAAAGCAGGAAGTTAATTTTGTAGCCGAATGGGCAAGTTTGAAGAAGTCATGCCGTGCAATTTATATCACAATTGAAGTGTTTTCAGGCGCCTTAATAAAAGCTCTAATGACATTCTTCAGGGAATATGCACAACAATAAAGAATTACAGCACACTTAACATTAGGCCTGCAGGCAGCTATTGAATTTACAGTGGAAACTCATTTAACAGACTAATTGGAGAAAGGACTCATCTGGTAGAGCCAGCTGTCCAGTACATCCCCTTACTTTTTCCTGTGGGATAAAAACAACAAATAAAGTACAAAATTATTGTTTTGTACTCTAACAAAAATAGCATGACCAACAAACGTGTACTCAGATTTAATAAATAACTCGATTCAACAGGCTGCTTTTAAACTACATGCCGACTGCGGATGCTAAGCTAATGTCTATTTTCTGTAACATTTGAAGGGACTCTCCTCCCTGCCAACATGGCCGCCACTTCTTTCCATACATTGTTTTGATGGTAAATTTGCCCCTACCAACATGGCCGCCGCATTGACTCGCTGTTTAGCCTTTAGTCTACTGTAAAGTGTGTTTTTCGACGACAAAAGAGCAGCCCAAGCCAGAAAAGCGTGACCAACCTCTTGTCTGTTGATGGCGTTGCAGCGCCATTTACTGGCGTTGTGGCAAATTGCGGCCAATTCTGGAACTAAAATACTTTGGCGTCTATTTTCTGTAACATTTGAAGGGACTCTTCCCTCTGCCAACATGGCCACCACCTTTGTCCATACATTGTTTTGATGGGAAAGTTGCCCCTGCCAACATGGCTGCCACTTCTTTCCATAAATTGTTTAGATGGAAAAGTTGCCACTGACACTTCTTTCCATATACATTTATTATATATATTAAATACTTTGGCGTTTTGAGGGGACTTGACACTATTTTCTGTTGCTCCATTGCAGTGATATTTTTCTTCAAGTTCACACTTATCTGAAAGGTTTAGACAGGCATCATTTTAACACTTTGACACTCGCTAAGCTAAGCTACGTTGACATGTCACAATTGTACAATTATAGTAAACCAACTTTTAGAGACACTGTTGGGCAAAAGAAACGTTTTGAAATGCTTTTGTAGCGTTTCCGTCACATTTTTATGAAAAGAGGAAAACCTTGTGAGTCTGTTGGCAGCCTGGCATGCAGCTGACCACGAGGTTTGTGAGTTTTGTTTTCTTGGGAGTGGCTTTGTGTTTTCTGTGTGAGTGCACTTGTGTGTGCGTTTCTGCGTCTGCAATCCAGATCTGACCACATGCGCCATAGCAGGCATTCCTTTATGCGTTCACCTCTCCATGTGAGCATACAGTGAATAGTCACACATCCATCACGTACATGTTCACTCTCAAACGTTAGTGTGTTGAGGCGAATTGTTGACGATTGGCCCGTGGGAACCTGATACCGTCCATATGTGAGTGATGGCATTTTTATCATGTCTTCTTATGGCTGGACGATTACGGGGAAAATTGATTTGATGTTGAAATCGTGAATAATAAAACACAATTATTCATTGATATCTAAACTTTGTCTTTATTCAACTACCTAAACTCAAAAGAACAACCGGTCTTAATAATATTTCATAATGTTGAATAATGGGGTTGAGTTGAAGTATGGGCTGGGTGTACACTGCCCTCTGTTGGCAGCAGTTGGTACATCACACTAGTCTGTGGCTGAGAAACATCTCATTTAGTTTGGCGCATAAAATTGGAGCACCGGCCAGAAAGTTAAAATAAGCACACAGCATTCCTGCACTTGAAATGACCTTGTTGGAAACGTGCTCCATTCAATTCCACACCCACTTTTCATCTCACCAGGTGCACCCAACAGCATTCAATTTCATTGTTAACTCAGTGTGGCTCATTATTTCTCTGTGTGTGTGTATTTTTTATTTTTTTTTTAAATATGGTCAACCACAAGTGTGTATGAAATGCTACAAAATTACACTTTTTTTTAATTTTTTTTTTTATTAAGAAGTCACACTGTCTCGCGCATAAGGTGGGATCACTGCTGGTGTTGAGTAGCAAAATCTTTGTCGCCCTCTAGTGGTGCTTGGCAGCATTAATCAAGACGTGACGTGTCTTTACATTATTGTGGCACACTATTTGGCTTTTTTGTACTTTACATTTTTCCAAAACCTTAACCATTGTTAATATTTTAAATAATGGCACAGTGCTGTAATACACGTCAATTTACAATCAAATTTTGTTCTTAATTTGTTTTGATGTAAAGCCAACACTGGGTACATTCACTGCCATTGACGACTATAGACGTGAAAAAATTCATTTGAACTATTTCAATTAGTTTCACCCCCCCCCCCCCCCCCCACACACACTTTTGATAACAAGAGTATGAAAACCTAGAAAAAAAATATTCTACATTTAGAACAGATATAAAATTTGTGATTAATCGTGAGTTAGCTATTTAAGTCATGCGATTAATTACAATTAAAAAATTTAATCGTCTGTCGCCCCAAATTTTTTAATATTTTATTTTTTGTTTGATTACTTAATTATTTAAACTCAAGATTAATCAAAACAAATTATATCCGTTCTATATGTACAATACATTTTTTCTAGGTTTTCATACTCTTGTTAACAAAAGTGGGGAAAAAAAGTGAAACTAATAGAAATAGTTCAAATGAATTTTTGACGTCTAGAGCCATCAATGTCAGTGAATGAGTTAATATGCTACTGAAGTCAAAATTGTGACTGAATTTCTGATCCAACCAAAGTTTGTTGCTTTTGTTTTTGCCGCCACTTCAGAGATGAAAAAATGTCAGCCAGCGTGCAGTGTTTCTACTGTCGCGAGGACCTCGGCGGCAGGAGGTTCGTGCGCAACGAGGGCCGGCCGGCGTGCGTGCGCTGTCACACCAAGTTCTGCGCCAACAGCTGCGTCGAGTGCCACCGACCCATCTCCGTGGAATCCAAGGTGTCCTGTCCACACGTCCTCTCGCGTGCATGCCGTATTATTTGGCACCCGGATGTCGTGTGACGCCGGCCGACTCTCGTCAGGAGCTGAGCCACAAGGGCCGCTACTGGCACGAGGACTGCTTCCGGTGCGCCAAGTGCTACAAGCCGCTGGCCAAGGAGCCGTTCACCACCAAGGATGAGCGCATCCTGTGTGGAAAGTGCTGCTCCAGAGAAGAGGCGCCACGATGCTTCG
This sequence comes from Vanacampus margaritifer, assembly GCF_051991255.1. Lineage (NCBI taxonomy): Eukaryota > Metazoa > Chordata > Actinopteri > Syngnathiformes > Syngnathidae > Vanacampus > Vanacampus margaritifer. Next base: position 11,947,129 of record NC_135447.1, on the reverse strand, counting down.
TCTGCTATAAACCCATCCTCGCTGGTAGGAAGCAACACAAGGGCTTTGGAATGTTTTATTTAAAAGAAAAGAAAAGAAAATAGTACTCTAAAATGTTGTACTTCACTAAAAAACATGCAAAAATTATGTAATGAATAGTTTTTGACACATTTCTTTGCTTTAATTCAATGGACATTGTGATGTCTTCTGGTGTGTGGCCACCAGGGGGCAGGATAATACAGAATATGGACAAAATATGTGCTCCAATATATCCTTTTTCATAACTTTGTTTCTTTCCAGTGAAAAGGAAAAAGAAAACATAAAGCGCAAGAACTAATTTTATGCGTTTTTTCACAAAAGCAGCGAACTCAAAATGTTAATATTATTGATAATATATGTTTGTCCTGCATATTGTTTCAAATCCACAAAAAATATTCACATTAGGGCAGTATAAGTGCAATTAAAACCCTGGAGAACCCACGGGGTCAAATTTGGCTCCTATAAATTCTGCTACTCAAATAACAAAGACTTTTTTTTTTTTACAAATTTAACTTCAAAAGTCCAGAGTGCCACTTCTGACCCCTACATGGGGCCATCTAGTGGATGAATATTGGCTAACAAAATGGCTAAAATGCAACAAATAAAACAAAAAATATATATTGTTCAATGTAGCTGTGTATTTGATTGATTATTTTCTTAAATTCTAAATAGTTTACTGGCAGTTTTTGTTATTCTGATTTTTCAAAATGATACCCCTAAATCCCAAAGGGCCAAATTTCGCCCTAATCCTAAATTAGGGAATAAATTGAAAAAAACATTGAAAAAACATATATGTTGGTGTTCAGTGAACTTATAGCAGTCATTTAATGTATAATTCATAATTTTCCAAAGAAGAAAAGGGTTCTTGGGTTCTCCAGGGTTAAGCCATATCTGTCGTCTAGTGGTAAATGGTGGTATTACAACTTAAACCTACAGTTGATGCATATTCACAAGCAAAGTTGCACGTTTGATTTTCTCCCATTTTTTTTCAATAATTATTAACATTTAGTTTTTTTTCTTTTTTTAAATAGGATTTGTTCCCCCCCATTTACTCCCTGTTTTTTTGTGGATAATGTATATTGAATGTTGGGGTGCCACACTCATGCTATTTGTTAGCTCGTCTATGGCGTTTTGCATTGCTTGTTGGCGTCAAGCTAGGTGGACTTAAGGCGAACAATGTGTTTGAGTTCATGGGTGTCTTATAAATACAATATGCAGTGAATTGAATAAGAAAGTAGACATCATTACTGTATGTTTTTGTGCATTATTTTTATTTTTTTACATTATAAAACACATATCAAATTTTTGGATTGGAGCAACGGCTGCAAGGCGTTCCCATTCATTGTCTGACCCGCGATGTGTCACGGTGATGTGCAGGCACGGAGAGCGTGGATTACAAAGGCAACTCGTTCCACGACCAGTGTTTCACCTGCTGCCACTGCAAGCGACCAATGGCGTCGCAGAGCTTCATCGCCAAAGGAAACGACGTCTACTGCAGCCCCTGCTACGACAACAAGTTTGCCAAGATCTGCGTCTCCTGCAAAAAGGTAATTGAGCAAACGGAGACAAAGCGGCAATCCAAAAGTGACGTCGGTTAATTGTTTTGTAGCCGATCATGTCCGGCGGAGTCAACTACCAGGAGCAGCCCTGGCACGGCCACTGTTTCGTCTGCAGCTCCTGCTCCAAACCTCTGGCCGGGTCCAGCTTCACCACACACCACCACCAGGTCTTTTGCGTCGACTGCTACAAGAGCAATGTGGCCAAGAAATGCAGCGGCTGCCAAATGGCCATCACAGGTTCCTTTTTATTTTTTTGCCTCCGTTCAATATTTGACTGGGTTTAAGAAACCGTCATTGAGCCAAGGCACATATTTGACATTAGGAAAAATTATTATTATCATTATACATAAGGGAAACAATCTCACCACAGCAACGGTTCGAACATACTCGCTAATACTTTTGAATGTACTTGTAGGCTAAATGCTACAAGCATAGCATATTTTGCCATAATACCGTGTGACATTATGGGAAATATGCTATGTTTGTAGCAATTAGCCTAAAGGTACGTTTGAACGTATTGGTATGTTCAAATGTACTCGCAAGTATGTTTGAACGTATTAGTGAGTATGTTCGAATGTATTTAAATACTGTAGCTTCCAACATGTCTGAACATATTCACCAGTTGAAAATGTAGGATGTTGTAAAAGCGATTTTTATTTTTAATTTTTTTTCCTCTCCGCTCAGGTTTTGGCAAAGGTGTGAACGTGGTGAGCTACGAGGGAAGCTCCTGGCACGAATACTGCTTCAACTGTAAGCGCTGCTCCCTCAGCTTGGCGAACAAACCCTTCATAGCTAAGGGCCGGGACATCCTGTGCTCCGACTGCAGCGACAAGTAGATAACTAAAACCCTCGGTTCTGCGGAACCGCCCCTGTCGTTTGGCTGCGCTTAGACAATGGTGTTAAAGACGTCTATAGCTCAATGACTGCCATTGACATATTAACCACTTTAATAACCGCCTGATTTGTATCTTTATACTCAAAAGCTGTGCTGCCCTCAAATCCAAAGCAAAGAGAAGCAATGCAATGCCGCCATCTACAGGTATCTGTTGGTCATTGCAGTGGTTTACAAACAAGCTGAGTGAGAACCTCTTCCACGCCAGCCCGTTGAATGAAAAATATACTTGGCGATTATTCATCGCACTGGTGACAAATATACATATGTGTGGAAATAAACACATTTGGGAAGATTTTGAGGCAATATGATGTGCAGTACTAAAAAAACAAAAATGCTCAAACTCCCATCTGGTTGATATTTATTGCTATTTCCATTCCTGGTGAGACTGCATTAAATGACATCAACATACTGAGAACTAAACAAAAAAAGCTCTCTTCATATCAAAATGATATCTTAATTCTTATTCAACGCTTTTGTTCCATTAGCGTGTAACTAAAGATTAGCTTTATTGCTAATGTTGTTTTGAAATCAAGTTTTTTATACTACAGTTGTTTCTCATGTATTTGAAATATGAACTGTTATAATTGCAATCCTGAAAAAATAAACATTTGTAATACATTCTTTAACCAGTGTTTTTGTTATATATATATATATATATCTGCCTGCATTCCTGTAACAAGATGGCGCCCGTATGTCATGTGACCAACAATTGACCAATCACAGCCAGTTAGCCAAACTTGCTGTGCTGCTAGCTTTACGTGGTCTCCCTCTAGTGGTATGTTGCTAAATGTTAAAACTGCATAATGTTCCAATGGCTTAAACTTTTTTATTTATTTTATTTTTTAATCCAGTACAGTAAGTAGAGTTCAGCTTTATTGAATTATTAAGTGAAAACATTTGAATGTCATCTTTTACACCGGTCAGTTTTTGTGTGTAATACATTTTAATTGAATAATTACTTAGGTAGATGTATAGTAACTAAGTGATTTATTTTTATATTACATAAAAGCCTATTCTGGTAATGATTGATGTCAACTATAAAGTTTGTGTACAATACGTGTATCGGTTCCTCTTTATCTCTCTGCGTCACTGCTTGCCGACTGTCATCCCTGTGCATGCTCAACACAGTCTAATCCACTGGAGTCACAGTAGGAAAACAGCATAGCTTGAAGTAGGAACCTTTAACCGGTAAGTACCAATTTTGTTACAATGTTCTGTATGTCACCCTGTAATCACTGCCCGTATGTATAAACTTTAAATCTACCTCTTTATGGCATTTTTTTTTCTAGTTTTCAAATGAAATGACTTTTCAAGCCAAAATATTCAACATGGTGGTTACTCTGAATCTGCTGAGCAATGCTGCCTCTTCAATGATGCAAGGTCTGACATTTAGTTTGACAGTAAACATTTCCTACGCTGGGCTGTAATGCCATATATGCACGGAAGGTCATCAAGTTGAAGTCAGGTTTAATCAAATCAAATGTCTACATAATATATCAAGTTTGAATAAGAAACACAGCGTCATGGAGAGAAGTGTTTGTTTAACTTCTTGATGTTAAAATGTACATTGTGTGTACTTTATGGTGGTACAGCGCCTCTGCTCAGCCTGTGGGGCAACGTGGCCCAATTCACTGCCGGCTGCACACATTGGAGGTTGGAACCTCACGTCTTCATCCCGACCTTGGATCAGTTTACTGTCTGCCTCCACCTCAAGTTCAAGGTTGTTTCCTTATTTTAAAAAAAAGAAGAAAAAGTCCTCCAATATTGTTTTATGGTTTACTTATCATAAATTGATCAGTAGAGATGTAGCGTTAGATTTCTATTAATGATGTAAATGTGATACTGTACGGTAGCAGTAGTCAAAGCCGTTGACTGAAAGTTTGGCCAACTCGGTTTCGGCAGGGTAACAACATGGCGTCCGTTTGGCATGTGACCAGCAGTTGACCAATCACAGTGCTGCTGAAACAGAGTTGGCCAAACTTTCTCTATCAACGGCTCTGGCAGTAGTGCTACGTGGGCTCCCTCTGGTGGTATGCAAAAGAATAAGCCAAATTTATGTAAGAATGCTCATTTTTAGTCTTTTTTTTTTTTTTAAATAAAAAGTACCATTCTGATGTATTTAACTTGTATGTACAATACATTTGTATTTGTTTGTTTATTTTTTTTTCAGGAGTATACATTTATATAACTTATGTATAATACATTTTCAAATGAGTCGTTTAAGTACCACAGTATTTCATTTTCTAATATTTTTTATTTTTTTAATAAACTTTTTTTTTTTATCTTAGTTAGCTATTTAGCTGAAATATATTTGATCTGAAATAGTTTCAGGAAGATCATTTTCTTTTCTCACTATCTTTGCTAGCTACTTAGCTAATCATTTTTTTTTGGCAAGGTAGGCAGCTAGCTACATAGCCTATGTATCAAAATATAAACACATTTAAATGCTATAGATATTAAAATAATGAATATATTGTCAAACCAAGTTCTACTAACACTTTATTTATTTATTTTAAAGCTAACTATTGTCTAAATCTAATCTATGTTAACTACATTTGTCATATTTATTTTAGGAATTTTTGCTATCCACTTAGCCAATCAATTTGAGCTAATTAGCCTCTCTATTGACACATTTCACAAATAAATGCCGTATATATATGCAAAAAAAAAAAGAATGCAATTTTCTTTCTGATTGACATCAAGGCTCAAGGTAGCGGACCATGGAGCGCCTTTGTGTACCACCATCCAGAGGTTCAGTGTACCATTTTAGGTTTGGGTGGCCGGGAGGATGCGGTGGTGGTCTGGTTGCTAGGCAGCGAGTGGTCGACAGCCTCCATTGGCCTCCCTACGAGACAGTGGCACTCGCTATGCATGACCTGGTCGCACATCCAAGACAGCCCCACGCTGTACGTCAACGGAACCGTGACAGAGCTCAAGGCTGGCGAGTAAAGTTTTTCACGTCACAAAAACCTGCCAATTACAAAATATTTTTTCTCATGAAGGATTTGTGTTTAGAATTTGAGGACAATGTATGAATGTAATTCATTTGGAAAGGAGGCTGTTAAGCAACAAAACGGGTTCACACTGAAAATGTCTTAATGTTGTTTTGTTGTGCAGTTGAGGATCGCAACACCTCTTCCACCTCCCGTTGCGAGATGGCCCCCAACGGGACGCTCACACTGGGCGTGGCTCACCATCTGGTGGACGGGGCCGTGCGTATCCTTCCGTCCGGCGACTTTTTGGCTAGCTTGTCTCTCTTCCGCCTGTGGGGGCAGCTACGCAGCGGACACGAAGTGAACGAGGTCCGATGCACCGAAGGAGATGTGGTGCACTGGAGCAGGGAGCAGTGGGACACACGCATCTGTGCACCCATACCTGATGCCACACTCACCTGTGGTTAGTACCAAGCACACCAGCACGCTATCATTTTAATATTAGAGACATCCATCCATCCATCCAATTAAAATGTATCCATCCATCCATCCATCTATTTAACATTTGTCCGTCCATCCATCCGTCCATCCATTTATTCTGTTAACATTTATCCATCCACCATCTATCCATCTATTTAACATTTGTCTGTCTATCCATCCATCATTCATCCAATTAACATTTATCCATCCATCCATCTATTTAACGTTTGTGTCTATCTATTGTCCATCTGTCCATCCATCCATCCATCCATCCATCCAATTAACATTTATCCATCATCCATCTATTTAACATCTGTCCGTCCATCCAATCCATCCATTTATCCTATTAACATTTATCCATCCATCCATCTATCTAACATTTGTCTGTCTATCCATCCATCATTCATCCATCCAATTAACACTTATCCATCCATCTAACATTTGTATCTATCCATTGTCCATCCGTCCAGCCATCCATCCATCCAATTAACATTTATCCATCCATCTATTTAACATTTGTCTGTCCATCCATCCATCGTCAATCCACCCATCCAACATTTATCCATCCATCCAACCATCCATCTATCCTATTAACATTTGTCCATCCATCCATCTATTTAACATCTGTCCATCCATCCAGCCATCTGTCCATCCATCCATCCAATTAACATTTATCCATCCGTCCATCTATTTAACATTTGTCCATCCATCCGTCCGTCCGTCCATCTATCCAGCCAACATTTGTCAATCCGTGCATCCATACATCCATACATCCATCCAACATTTAGAGACATCTGTCTATTCATCCATCATTCATCCAATTAACATTTATCCATCCACCATCTATCCATCTATTTAACATTTGTCTGTCTATCCATCCATCATTCATCCAATTAACATTTATCCATCCATCCATCTATTTAACTTTTGTGTCTATCTATTGTCCATCTGTCCATCCATCCATCATCCATCCAATTAACATTTATCCATCCATCCATCTATTAAACATTTGTCTGTCCATCCATCCATCCGTCAATCCACCCATCCAATCCATCCATCTATCCTATTAACATTTGTCCATCCATCCATCTATTTAACATCTGTCCGTCCATCCAGCCATCTGTCCATCCATCCATCCATCCATCCATCCAATTAACATTTATCCATGCGTCCATCTATTTAACATTTGTCCATCCATCCGTCCGTCTGTCCATCTATCCAGCCAACATTTGTCAATCCGTGCATCCATCCAGCCATACATCCATCCAACATTTATCTGTCCGTCCATCCATTCATCAATCCATCCGTCCATGTATTTAACATTTATCCGTCCATCCATCCATCTGTCATCCAGCATTGGTCCATTCATCCTTCCATCCATCCATCCATTTAGCAGTTGTCCGTCCATCCGGCCATCCATCCATCCTTTGATCTTTTTAATGTCCACGCCGCCTCCATCTATTTACCATCATCCCTCTATCTCCCAGCTACTTGCCCATCCAATTTCTATCCATTCCCTGATCAATAATTCCACATCCATCTATTTGCCCATCTGTCTATCCAAACATCCTGAATTAAATCAAATTGATGACATTTAAACCACGCGAACTGCTTTACAGCCTCCTCAGTGGTTTGTTCGTTTATGTGATCGATCGCCTGGTTAAATCTTGACTCGACTTCTAATCACGTCAGTTGAGCAATTATAGAAACTCGTGTATTCAATGACAGACTTGTAAGTGACTTATTATTAGCTGTAATAATGTACATTGGCTTCAGTCTGTTTAGTGCCACAACAACCTTCTTTTCTTTTCCAGTGGTTAAATGCTAGTAGGGCTCATCCAGGATTTGAACCCAGGACCTCTCGCACCCGAAGCGAGAATCATACCCATAGACCAACGAGCCACACTCAAGTTTGGAAGATTATTATTCAGATGCCAAACTCTCACTAAAACTTGCTTTGCAGAGTGGTCCATTTACAAGGTGAGCCTGAAGTTCAGCATCATTCGCAATGACAGCAACAACACGGAGCACTACACCGCCAGAGACATCGCACATCAATGGGTATAAGTGGAAGACGTACATCACATTGGACGGTGCAGGACATTTTGTAAGCCGAATAATGTCAAAAAGCACATTTGTGTCCATTTCAGCTCCGAGCTGTGTTGCCTTCAACCATCTATTTAAACCACGTGTCCGTGTTAGAAGCAAGCAGGTGGGACAACGTTTGGACTTTTGAATTTATCCGACCATTAACTCTTTGACTGCCAGACGTTTTCAGAAGCGGGATGTCGCCAGTGCCAGCCGATTTAAGCATTTTGACTGATCTTTCAAGGTCCACAGAAAATTTTGTGTTTGGACTATGGAAACACACATACTACCAAATGAAAGATTGAACTCATCTTTTATCAGAAAAAGTTTGTTTCTACCTTATTCCATTTTTCAGTAATCAACAATAGAAAATGGTTAGTTTCACCGAAATGCTCTGTTTTGAAACAAAAAGCGGAGAAAAAGAGCTTTTTGTGAAACGATATTATTTCATGCACTCTAGTTAATTTGACACCTTTTTTTTCCCATGAATGATGCTACAAACACCTAAATAGTGCTTTACTTCTGTAAAACACTACCACCAACAAAGAAAAAGTGTTTTTTGATAGCACAATACGTTTATTTCCATTCAACAGTGTAACAATTTGACAAAACAATTTGGCAAACTATTTACAAATGTGTGCAACCGTGGTACTATTTACAATTGTGTGGATGTTTCAAATACAGTTTTTCTTTTTGTAACACTCCCCTGCGTGCAAGAGGACGCAGCAGGATTTGCACAACAGATTCATTTCACTGCGATGGCCTCTTAGCGTGCAGACGCTACACTTTCTTGCTGGCTTTTTTTTTTCCGGGTAATAGCAAGTATATACTGCAGTGTGTGTTTGGCCATGTTGCCATCAAGTCTACTCTCAGGATCATGATACGGTGACGTTACGGTGGTGTTACGTCTGGCTTCCTCATGTCCTTCAGTTCCTATACCGGGTGGTTGATCCATCTTATCGGCTCCATTCATGGTGGCATTGTAGTCCATAACCAGTGTCTTCTCCGTGATCAGACTGTACCCACTCCTCCGATGAATATGCATTGGACTCGGGGCACTCTTCGTCGTCCGATTGAACGTCCGCCTGAGCGTCCGCCTGAGCGTCCGCCTGAGCGTCCGCCTGAGCGTGCTCGGTTGTGCTGTTAGCATCGCTAGCCGGTGAGGCTTTATGACGTGATCATAGCCGCCGCGTCAACGCTTCCAACTTCGGCGTCAACCTCGGAGTCACCACCATCATCGTCGTCGTCATCAATGTGCTCTTTAGCATTGGTCGATGCTTTTCGTCTTTGAAAAAAATGCTCAAGCGTGAGCTGCTTGCAACCGGTCGCCATTATGGCTTCCTCAGCCATTGTCCCCTCAACACTCTAGCTCCGCCTCACATCTTCTACTGACGCCTACCCAATCTTGTCCAAAGAGAGTCATCGCTGCCATCTAGGGGCAAAAAATAGGCATTATACTAACTAGATCTGCTTGATACTTTCAGCACAGCTGGCCAAGGCTTTCCTCCACCCGTTTCCAAAAAAAACCCAAAAAAACTTGGTGAACGTCTTTGGCGCTCCTCCGTAGGATTTTACTAAACGTTATTTAACGTTTTTGGCAGTCAAAGAGTTAAATGTCATCTGAACATTAGTTTGACACTATTTTGATCAGCTCTAGTGCAGAAGATGATAACATGATGAATGCGTCGGTTGGAGACAAGCTGGTGAGTAATCAATGGCTACTGAAATACACAGCATGTCAATCACACCTTGTACCAAGTGTTTGAATGTGTCCTTTATCCCGCAGGTGCGCCGGGGCTCCTCCAAAATCAACAGGTGCGAGACATTTGACATCAGTCCAAACAGAAATCCTAAAAGTTGACGTGTGTCTTGCGTAGTTTTGCCGGGCTGGCGTACGTGAACGTCATCCCCAGCGCGGACGTGGCGGTGGTGCAGAACATGATTCAACCCAAACTGGAGCCCCCCTACACGGAGCCCAGTGGTGTGGTCCAGGTGCAGGTTGACAAAGACAGCATACAAACCATGCCCGTTGGTAGGAAAGCAGTTAGAGGTTTTACTTGTTACCATGACAACAGACGCTAAATTGCCTTCTGCGCCTTTAGACAGTTTCCCCTTCAATTCAACGTCGCCCGCCGTGACCACAACGCGTCCTCCTGTCACGACATCAATGCTTGCTTCTAATTCCCCCAACATCACGGGTCAGTGCTTCATGACGATGCCTATACTGTATTCATCTTTGGACAACTTGATACAAAATATTTACTTTCTCTCACAAGATTTTTGTGGGATTTTTCTACATTTGCTAAGATTTTATTTGGGTTTCTTTCCTCCTTAAAATATAGGATTTTCTAGAAAATATGTAGACGATCGCTAATGTCTAAAATAGTTTTCTAAATAAAATTGAGATTTTAGTAGGATTTTCCTCCAATTTTATCAATAAACTCGCAACACTAGTAGACTTTTTTTTTTTACAAAGTATTTAATTTTAGTAGGATTTTTTTATACATAAAATAGATACTGTAGATGTATAAAGATGTCACAACTTTTGTAGGATATTTTTTATCTAAACTCACAACACTAGTAGATTTATTATTATTATTTTTTTTTTTACAAAGTATTACATTTTAGTAGGATCTTTTTTATATATAAAATGTCACAACTTTTGTAGGATATAACCAGTATTTTATTATTTGATTGATGATCTTTCTAGAAAATATATAGCCGATCTCTAATGTCTAAAAGATTTTTCTAAATAAAATTGAGATTTTAGTATTATTTTCCTCCAATTTTATCAATAAACTCACTAGATTCTTTATTTTTTATTTTTTACAAAGTATTTAATTTTAGTAGGATTTTTTTTAAATTGATAAAATAGATACTGTAGATGTACAAAGATGTCACAACTTTTGTAGGATAAATCCAGTATTTTAATATTTGATTGATGATCTCTCAAGATTTGACTAGGATTCTATATATATATATATATATATATATATATATATATATATATATATAATATTTATTTAGTTTAATTTTTCATACATTCAGAGCTGTACTATGAGGTGCGGGCCATCGTGTCCATAACGGGAGAATGTGACACCCAGCACCTTCTCAGCACATGGGTGAGCACCCTTTCCGAATTGACGCTCGATTAGCTTTGCCTGGATGAAATCTTCACGTCACGCGAGAATGTCTGGTTCTTCGCAGCTCAACGACATTATGTCTGAACACATGATGCTGGTGCTCGGCCTCCAGCTGCTCCCCAAAGATCTCAGGTATGCTCACATGCTTCCGTTTACACCAAAATCAGCCACCAAGTTCACGTTCTTAATGTTCCCCGCAGACGTAAAGGCGCCCCCGCACACTTTAACTTGTCTGCTTCTGATGGGGTAAGATAACGTTCCTTAATAGTGGCTGATACTAGACTACTCATATGAAGTTATTAATGTCAATAATGTGTTTTTTTTGTTATGGCTGTTTAATTCAATAACTGTATTTAGTGTTAGTTTCTGATATGCGCAAAATATGCGGCGGCACTGGGTGGCATTTCTGGCAAGGTAGCGACACATAAAAAAAAAAGTTTGATTCAATGTTGTATGCACTATTGCATGTTGAATGGCCGCTTTTCCACCTATGTCAATATTGTCTTCTTTTTCCCCCCCAGGTGTCTACAAACTTTGTGTCCAGGTACACATGTCGGAGCTGATATTAATTTCATTTCGGACAATTTTATCACATTTTTGTTTTGGTAGATTTTGCTCAAAATTAATTGATTTCACAACACTTTATTTTATACAAAATACTAATTTTAAATTCATTATTCATTAAATTCAATGTGGGCAAAAAAAATTTTTTATCAGGATTTTATACAAAGTAGATATAATGAGTCTTAGGCGGGAATTTGTACAAATAAATATTGTAGAAGTTTTGAAGGACTTTCTATAAAATGAATAGCCCGATTTGTGATATTGTAGCAATATTTTGTCCAAAATTAACTGCAACAGTGATAGTCTACATGCCGCTCTTAAAACTTTATTAGGAAAAAAATCGATGTTCTCACAAATATTAGAGTGTGATTTTTTTCTACAAAATCAATCTCACAAGAAATTAGTGGGGTGGGATTTTTACACAGTAAATTGATTTTATTAGTTTATTTTTATTTTTTTTATTTTATTTTTTTACAAAATAGATGTAGTTTGGAGTTTGTACACAATGAATTAATGTTATTACAGAATTTTACAAGGATATTTATAAGTAGGATTTTTCTTTACAAAATGAATATTGTAGCTGTTGTGCATCCAAGTGGAAAAACTATTAGTAGGATTTTCTGCAAAATATACGGATGCTCTCACAAGAATTTAGTAGGATTTTAACACAATCTATTGAGTTAAATTTATTTTTTTGTTTAATCTATATTATGATGAGACGTTGGAGGGATTTTGTAAAACAACCAAATTAACACATGCAAAATTTTAGAAGGATTTTTTTTTCTCCAAAAATGACTTTAGTAGCATTTTCTACAAAATAAATATGAGACTAGTGGGATTTTGTACCAACTGACACAATTTCCTTAGTTTTTTTTTCTTTCCAAATGAATAGATTTTGTCTTCTCTGCAGAGAGAACGTAATCTTCCAGGTTCAGGTGATGTCATCGTCTGTCAACTCTCAAAAAACGGAAGCGCTGATACGAGACCTGCTCCTGACGCCATATGTCCAAGGTCCCGTCCACATAGAAACCCAGGATGTACAAATAAGTCGCATACGTAAGCAAGCAGATGTCAAAGGTTGAACGGTTGAAGAAGGATGCCATTGCTTGACTTGGTCTTTTTTTCTTCTTCTTATGTTTGACTGACGTCAGTGGATGTGATGTGTGAAGCGGTGAGTCAGCAAACAAGAAAAGGCCTCTTTGAGTGGCCCGTCACACCAGGGGGGAAAAACAGCACTCAGCCGTGCCCCAAAAACACCAAGCGCTACGCCACCAGACATTGGTGAGAAGCACATACATCAATGAAAAATAATTCAAGTAGGAATCGTTTTTTTTCCCCCCAAAGAAAAAAATCTGACATGATTTTAGTAGGATTTTATACAAAAACACTTGTGATTTTGTTAGGATTTCTACTTTCGACCTCACTGGAACGACAAAATCTAGCATGACTAGAGCATGTTTTGTGCATTGTGTTAAAGTGCAGACCTTTATATAGGATTTCATACCATATTCTCATGAGAACAAACTCCAAAGAAAATGAACTTGCTGCCCTTGTGAAACTAGAAGCGGCTCATTAAATTATCTTATGTCAACATGAAAGCTTCAATAAATGTGCGCTTGCGAGTTGTGATGACTTCCGTTGGTACATATTGACATGGCCGCTTCGCTCTGCATGTTGACTTGGTTCATGCAATAAAAACATTCATCAGATGCTTCGTACCGTGTGCGTCTCACACGGTTCGTAGTATTTCTGAACAAGATAATAAAATGAGTACACAGTGTATGGAGCCTTTAAAGTTCAATGGAAATAATCTCAACTTGTTTTTTTATTCAAGTTTATTCATTCATTTTTGTTGTGGGAGGTGAACTTGGGAAGCCTCAAAAGCACCTTATAAGTGCAGTGATATGAATGGACTCCTCAATGTGTTTGTTTAGTAAGCTGAGCCTGAGCACCGGATGGATGGCCCCGAATCTTCAAGAGTGCCATCTAGTGGTGGAAACCATCCCTGATCTGGATAATGTGGACGTCACTCCCGGTCTGTCACGACACTAAACACAATCTTGGTTTGGGGCTCCGGATGGCGGAGTGGTTACCGTCACTAATAGCCTTCGGTGCAGGTTGGCGTGAGTTCGCTTCCCTCCTGGGAGACCGTATATGTGTGTGAGGGCACAAAAAAACAAACAAAAAACTCAATCTTGGGTTGGGTGACTGGGTCATATTAATGAATGAATCAGAATGCCTTTGTCCTTTATTGTCATTGCACATAAATAAATATATAAATACAACGAAATTAGAAACAGAGGTGGCAAATCCAAGTCCACAAAGTAAAAATCCTGCTACAGTTTGGCTTTAGCCCCAGGTGCTAGCTAGCTAGCTAGCTCCCTTGCTAGCTCCCCGGATGCTTGTTTACCTGCTACGACGGGCTAAAGCCAACAGTGGCAGGGTTTATGTTATCCAAACACCAACATTAAAAACCTTAAAACATTCTTCCCACATACTACACACAAACACAAAAATAAGGACTAATAATATATAACTAGAAAATAACATTTCTGGAGAAATTGCATGAAAACTGTGGAATGATTTTGAATGGCATGGAATGATGCACAAGGACCTGAAAAGAGCTGAACTATCGAAAGTTGGAACGGTTAGAATCAGTGAATACATGTAGAAATTACAGCAGGAAAAAAAAAGGGGGTAGGGTTTGAAGAATCAAGTAGAGTAAGGCGTGATTTTGCGGGATGGAAAAATGGAAGCGCTCATGGCGTGAATAGTGGGAATATTTTGAAATTGGAATCACAAAAATCGGATGTATTATGTGAATGGAGTAAGTGATAAAGAATAAATTACAAAATGGGGCAAGGTTTGAAGAATCAGGTCGGAAATGGAGTAAGGTTTGAAAAATCAAGTAGAGAATGGATTAATAATAATCCCTTAAATGAAAGGAAAGAGTTAAATATTTTGAATGTCACTTTGAAATTATGTAGATGTGTAATGTTGAATTTGCTATTGGGAATCAATGTGGAATAGTAGGGTACAAAATAGGGAATTGTGGGTAAGGTGTGAATGGAAAAAATGGAAGCGCCCATGGTGTGAATATTTGGAATATTTTGAAATTGTAATCACAAAAATCGGTTGAAAAATGTGAATGGAGTAAGTGATGAAGAATCAATTAGAAAATGGGGTAAGGTTTGAAGAATCGGGTAGGAAATGAAGTAAGGTTTGAAGAATCAAGTAGAAATCCGACTAATAATCATCCTAAAAGTGAAAGGAATGAGTTCAATGTTTTGAATGTCACTTTGAAATTATGTAGATGTGTAATGTTGAATGAATGTGAAATAGTAGGGTACAAAATAGGGTAAGTAAAGCATGAATTTTGGAACTGTAAAATATGGAAGAGTTCATGGCGTGAATTGGTGGAATATATAGAAGTTGGAATAAAGTAAATCAGATGAAAAATGTGAAATTTTGAATCTTCCATTAAGAATAAATGGGGAAAAATAGAGTACAAAATCAGGAATTGTGGGTAAGGCATGAATATTTGGAATAAGAAAAATACAACCTAGAGTAGCGTGAATTTTTGGAATATGTTAAAATTGGAATGACGAGAAACGGATGAATTATGTGGAAGTAGATAAATGCCGAAAAAGTGGGAAGTTTGAAGTACAGGAATAACATATCCTTCACACAATAAAGGCACCCATTAGTTAAAATGCTTCTTATGGCTGTATAAAAGAGTCACTGCACTCGGGGAAAAAACCTTCTCGAGTGCAGTGACTCTTTTAAACAGCCGTAACCTCCATGACCTATCATGTGGATATTTGATTTCCAGAGAACGCCTTGGACGTGGTGGAGATGATCGAAAGTTTACTGAGCAACCGCTCCGAGCTCCAACATCCGGAGATGGTGACGGTGCTGGACAAGCTGAAGGACGTTGTGGACGTCAGGATGATGACCGCTGACTTGGGACAAGCTCTCGTCGATACCATCTCTGACATCCTGGAATCTCGCAGCTACTTCTTGCCCTTCACCAACACGTAACGTGGAACATGAAGCATTTAAAGAAGGGAGACTTTTTTTTATTTTATTTATTTTTTTATCATAATCCATCCGTGTGCTGACCTCCAGGATTGTGAACATCACAGAAGCGGTGGGAGACTGCATGGTGGGATTCCAAGACTCGTCCACTGTGGTGGCTCCGGCCGTAGCAGTTTCGATGGTGGACGTGGTTCCCGGGCACTTTGCCGGTTTGACTTTTGGAGTGTCATTTCACGGGGCCGGCTCAAAACCTGAGGTTGGCTCTGACACAAATGATCACAAGCACTCAATAAATTGTTGTCCAGTAAAGTAGGGTACACACATAAGGACTCGCAAGTATTTAAATAATTAACATAATTTGTGTTTGGAAAAAATCTTTTTTGCAGGGATTTTGCATAAAATCGATAGATATAGCTTAGGGTGTCAAACATACGGGTCGCGGGCCAGAAACGGTCCATCAGGGGGTCCAATATGGCCCGTGAGGTCAGAACACAAAAAGCAGTTAAATTAACTGCTGTTGCTAATTTTGTCCACCGATGACCACTTCAATGACTGAAACTTGGCTGATGCAAACATTTTGCGCTCATTTTTGTCAATAAATTTCTGTTTACTCTACAATGAGATAATAATAAATGGGAATGTTTTCACAATATACTTTTATTCCCACACACAATTTTCCACCTATCATTACCTATAGTTTATTAGACCCCAGACATGCTGTTCCGGCCAAATTTGGGTGAAAGTGGCCCCTGAATTAAATCGCGGGTTCGGCAAATTATGCAATAAACACCAGCAACATGTTTCGACTCCCAACCCAAAGCTACATTCTGTTCTTTTCAAAAGGACTTGTTCGGACCACATTACACATCGTGTCCCCAACAAATCTCCATTTGACAGTCCAGGAGCTCCCGGCCATGCAGCATGTGAGCTGTACAGATGGGCGGCCATTAAAACGTCCACTGTAGGAATGCCAGCCACCTGTTTGTCTTCCTGTTTCAGATTTTCCTCAACAAGGTCCCTCTGAGAGACACAGTGGCTTTCATAGCTTTACCCTCCATCCTGCAGCACAGCTTCACACACAGCCAGAGCCCGTCGAGGGTCCAGTTTCAGTTCTATGGCATTCCGGAGCTCTTCAAGGTAGTGTTGATTTCGTCAACGAAAACTAAACAAAAATCATTTCGGCAACACACATTTTTCACCGGACTTACACTGGGCTAGACTATAGACTAAAACCCTCATTAATAAACAATAAGTGAGACTAAATCAGAATGCGTTTTCGTCAACTAAAAACTGGACTAAAATCGATGGACATTTTAGTTCATGAACAAAAACGAGGCAAAAATGATATGATTTTGTAAAATCTTGTCTCTGCTAATCTGTCACTGTCTAATGCTGGCTAATTTACTAGCTCATAGCATGGAGCCATAGTAGCCACTTGTTAGTATAATTTAATTGTGTGTGAAGTTGTTTTTTTTTTTATCAAAAAGATGAAAGAAAATTTTATGTGAAATGGTTTTAGATCCAAAATGTTCAACATAATCTGCTTATAAAAAAATACAGTTAAATGATTGTCCTGACTAAAGATAGACTAAAACGTTGACAGTTTTTGTTGACTAAAACCAGACCAATAAAATTATGTTTTCTTGAACTACAAATAAAGACTAAAATGCTAGATCTATAGTCGACTAAAAATGGACTAAATAAAAATGGGATGAGGTAGACAAACTATGACAAAAACTAACAAGCGTGATTGAAACTGCACTAAATTTAAAAATGGTGGATAAAATTAACACTACGTGACACTTAATTCTTGAAATAAGAAACTGAAAGAGGTGAAATAATTTGTCCTCTTTTGCGTGTTCCAAAAATTGAAGATGAGACTTCTTTGTGAGAAAAACTCCTTGCAAGGATGATTTATTACAGGGACTCTCCGGTCACACACTCTGAACATCACGTAAAGGGTGGAATTCCAGGGTATGCGTGCCCCCTCTCTTGGGAAAGAGGGCTCTTTATAGAATCCAAATCAGAAGAGAAATGCCTTTTCTCTTCCCATCATGAATAAGTAAAGCAGATTGGTTTTCACACAATATGTTATATAACAGAAGAAAAACAGAGAACAAAAACAGAATTTTCAGTACACAGTTCGCAGCTGTTTTCATCTTTTAGACAAAATATACTCTCAGGGTACTTTTTCCCAAAACAAAATCTCACAAACAAATTGAACTTGACATAGAGTGGCCGTGAGTGATGGTGCGAACAGACTGTGTGTGTGTGTGTGCTCTCTCACGAATAGAATGTGTGTGCGCAGGACACTGAGAAGGAATTTTTAGACAAAAACAAGGTTAAGGTCAAATTATACTGAGTTCAACACTATTTCACCTACTCTACGCATCTATAAAACATTTCAACATGTTTAAAATATGAAATAAAGAATTAAAAATGTTAATAATGTATAACAAAAGAAATTGGGTTGATTTCCAGAATCAGCAGAAGGATCAGACCCTCAACAGTTTTGTGGTGTCCGCCAGCGTCAGCAACTGCACCTCCCCCATCCGGGACCTCCAACAAGACGTCCGAGTCACGCTCCGTCATCTCCGACCCAAACGCGTACGAGCGCAATCGTCATCGCGGCAAATGTGTGAATGATGCTTGAATGCGCTTGAATGTATTTCAGCCCCATATGGACACGCGGTGTGTGTATTGGAACTTCAATGAGAACGGTAAGCAGTCGACACTCGAAAATGGACTCGCTCCTATTTTGTTGTGATTTTCGTGTGTGTGCGTTCGTGTGTGTGCCAGACGGTCACGGAGGCTGGGACCCTCGCGGCTGCAGGGAACACAACAGCAGCGTCAACTTCACCACGTGTCTGTGTGATCATCTCACACACTTTGGAGTTCTTCTGGTCAGCACATTTTAAAGTCTTCAGCGAAACTAACATTTTGGAATGTGGGGATGCCAAAATCTTTTTTTTATGGAAGAACGTCCCGAATGTGTTTTTGTGTCCAGGATGTCTCCAGGGCTCCTGTGGATGAAGCTAATGAGCATGTGCTGACAGTCATCACTTACGTTGGCTGTGGAGTCTCCTCACTCTTTTTGGGCATCACCGTCCTCACTTACACGGCTTTTGAGTAAGACTCCAAAATGTATCAACAACGAAGGCTTGCTTGTCATGTGACCGTCTTCCTTTCCCTTCAGGAAGCTGCGTGGCGATTACCCGTCACAGATCCTCATCAACCTCTCGGTGGCCTTGCTGGGTCTCAACTTGGCCTTCCTGCTGGACTCGTGGCTCTCCTTGTGGGGCGTGGAAGGCCTTTGCGTGGCCGCCGCCGCCACGCTGCATTACTTCCTCCTGGCGTCCTTCACCTGGATGGGACTTCAGGGCCTCAACATGTACTTTGCCCTCGTCAAGGTCTTCAACGTCTACGTGCCGGCGTACATACTCAAGTTTTGTGCACTGGGATGGGGTGAGTCTGTCATACTGTACATACATACAAATTCAACTTGTATCTCAAGGCATGGAAACAGACAAACTTAGGGGTGTCAAAATGAGTGTTAATTTTGAGTTAATTTAAAATTCCTTTAAAGCTAGTACTTATTGTTTTAATGTGCGATTAATTACCGCTCCTTACTTGGAAAACCTGTACTGGGGGGAATTCCAGTCGCAACGCAGCAGACACGTCTATGTGGAAATTTAGCAGTAATAAATTTAATAATAATGCAAATATTTGTGGAGATTGGGGTCAAGTTGTATTTTACAAATTTAAAAATGTGCAGAATTTTACAAGTTGCTTCATGTTAAAGATAGCTCTTAATATGAAAAGAAAAATGCTGTCACCAAGGTCTTACAAATGCAATTATGCCATCTAGTGGCAGAAAAATGAACTCAACACAAATCACACTTTTAACTCAATTTTATGAATTATGAAATTACTGTATCAATGACTAATGCAGCCATATTTCTATTAGTTTAACATTTTTTCCAGTTTTATGTTAACAAGAGTGCGAAAACTTTCAGAAAATATTTTGTTGTGCATTTTATTGTTGTGCAATTAATTGTTGTGCAATTAATTACGACAAAAAAATCACCAGACACTTGTCTCTGTGTGTGTGTGTGTATATATATATATATATATATATGTGTGTACCAGAAAAAAATAAACTATACTAGTTTTTAATTTTTTACAACACAAAAAATAGAACTAAGCAATTCTTTAATACTGGTGCTGCATCATCTTGAATATATATTTACATGACAAAAACAATTCATACATTATATTTATACATTCCAGAGTATATACAGGTATTTTTCATTTTTAAAATATGAAATAAAAGATGTATTTTGTGTATATTTAATTGAAACTACAACAAATAAAATGAAACTATTTACAATTATTTTGTGAAAACATTTGTCCCCATAGTGATGGAGCATTAAAAAAAAAAAACATACTCACTGATCACTTTATTATGTTAAATGTCATAATAATAATAATGATTTTCCTAACGGATGGACTGTGTTTATTCACTTACAGGAATTCCGCTGGCGATTTGTGTGTTGCTGCTGATTGTGAAGCGAGACGCTTACGGCAGCCACCTCTACGCTGACGCTCGGAGCAGCCTGGAGCCGCTCGACAACACCGACAACTTGTATGTGCAATTCTGAGATGTGGCCAAATCCAAATTTCCACGGACTACATTCCTGTTTCCGTGTCCAGCTGCTGGTTGCAGGATGACGTGACGTTCTACGTGTCTGTGGTGGCCTACGCCTTGCTGGTGTTTCTCTTTAACATCGCCGTAAGCTCAAATTCAAACTATTGAATCAACTTTAAGAGAAATTAAAATGACGCCGACACAATTGAATCATTTCCCAAATTCTGGTTTTGCTTCTGTCAGGTTTTTGTGGTGGTTCTGATCCAGATTCGCCAAATGCGTGCCAAAAGTCCCGCTGTGACCCGCGGGGGGCTGATGCACGACCTGAAGGGGGTCGCCACTCTGACTTTGTTACTCGGACTCACGTGGACCAGCGGATTCTTTACCTGGGGGCCGGCCCGGCTGGTCCTGCTCTACATTTTCTCTATACTCAACACCTTTCAAGGTGGACAAGTACTGAATGAAAGGTCCTGTTCAGTCTGATGAGCCCGTCGACTGAATGTTGTTGTTTTTCCAGGGATTTTCATCTTTCTCTTCCACTGTCTGATGAAGGAGAATGTCCGAAGACAGTGGCGGATCCACCTGTGCGTTGGCAAATTACGCCTTGAGGATAACTCTGGTACACTCGTCTCTTGCAGGAATTCCGACAGTAGACTCGCGAAAGACACTGATGTGGGTCTCGTTGTTGTGTAGATTGGAGCCAAACGGCGTCCGTCGCCGCTCTCGCCACACCGGGATCGTGCCCCCTAAACGCCGGCATGCCGTCGGTGCGCTCTGTAGAGTCCAATTCCACTGAAAGCACGTCGGCGTCCTCGGAGTCAAGCCGCAGGGCCTCGTCCTACAAGAGGTCCGACCTGGGTCAGTGCAAAAAGCAGCACCACTCACTTGTCAAAGGCACCTTTGGGACTAGGATAGAAAACTGCATTTTTCATCGTTCTGTCTAAAACAGTGGTTCTTAACCCGGGTTTGATCGAATCTCTGCTGCAGAGAATTTGGTGCGCCCAGTAGTTCACTCGTGGCTGTCGTGATGGCACGTTGTGTGATTTAAAAAAAATTATTATTGTAAAACTATGGCGAGCAAAAGAAAGTGGTCCGACAAATATGTGCAATATGAATTCACATGCACAAGGGAACGTATGGTGTTCCACAGGGTTCAAGTGTGGGGCCTCTGCTGTTTTCATTAATCTGCTGCCCCTGGGTTCCACCTGAAGAAAACAGCGGTGGTAGTTTTCAAGTGCTCTCCAAGTATTGATTGGAGTGATGGGAGTCATTCGACAAGATCTATTTTCGTTGTCTACTTGTTGATTTTCTAGGATAAAAACTCTTGGTGGAGGCCTGTGCCTTTGTTCTTGATGAGATGGTTCATGATGATCCATCCCACAGGTATTTTGTTGAAGTCGCTGGTTTTCCCCCGTGCCCAGTCAACCTGTCCAGCGACTCAGCTGGATCCCCTCGCGAGGTCGGTGACCCCCACATCTGGTTGGAGAAGCCCACACCAGACGTCCAACACTCAGCCAGGCCTCATCAACACCAGACACGGAAATTAGCTGTTGCTTGTTCTCGGTAATTGTATCATGCAGTTATTGTTCTTTGTTTCCGCAAAGTACCACAAAAAAGCCTGCAATTATGAAGACATGAGCATCAGGATGAGGGAGGAGTTTGTTGCTAGGCAACTAGTGAGAAGACATTGTGCCAAAGAAGCTTAAAAAAATAGTTGTAATGGAAATGCTGAATTTTACATTGGAGATTGAATTAAATTGCTTTTTACTATATTGATAACTTCATCTCTCACTCGCGTTCAGTGTGCAATCACATTTTGCCATTATAGTACCTTGACTTATGAGCTTAATTTGTTCTGTGGCCATACTTGCAACTTAATGGTGAAAGTCTGATACTTCATAAATACATAATTAAATGTCATGCTTCAATTATCTATGGCATTTTCCATATGTACTGACATTAAACTAGCCGCCACTTGTAAGGAAGTCATGTGGTTTGGTTGAATCCATGTGTAATTCTTTTGGGATTGATATTCGGTTTGAGTCTGCAACTGGGAGTGGGAAAGCGAAGTAGCTGCACCTTTACACTTGTAAAGTTCCCTGCTGCCATCTTTTGGTGGCGTGTCTTAATCTCATTCGTGCCCAATTTTTGCTTGAAAAGCAAAGCAAAAAAAACAAAAACAACATAGGTTGGAGCACTTGTAAGTCAAGATACCACAGGCAGTGTCCTTTTTTTAAATAACTAGTTCATCTTTGCTGTAACTTCTTTTCAATGTCTGCACAATAAATTGTATGTTTTCACACCACTTTTATTGAGATGTTGAACCGTTTCTTTGCAACCAAAAGCACATTGCACAGGAACGCTGTGTTGGCCGTAAAACAGATAGTAACTTTAAGAACAAACAAATCTTAATATATTTCCCCCCAAAACACAACGTAAAGGCCTAATGCAGATAAACAAAACATGCAGGAGATCTGCTCAGGCGCTAAAGAAGTCCACCAACTTTTTGGAATTCCAGGGGCCGTAGTGGTTCCTGAGGAAGACGAGCTCCTTGACCGTCTGGTAGACGCTCGCCTCCACCTGATGCGCACACACACAAACATGAACACACGCATCCACATGAAAAGCTCAGCTTGAAACTCACCTTGATGTGATGGTAACTGGGCAGATCCAGAAAGTAGTCGTGTCCACCCAGCTGAGCCGCTTTGCAGAAGTAACTGTGGAGCGCTTTCTTGCACAGCCTGCTGGAGAAGTCGGGCCCGCTCATGGACGGAGAACTGCCAAGATCACAAGCGCTCGTGTTCCTTCACAAATTTGTCTCAGGTGAGACGACGTCACTTACCTGTGGTCAAGGAAGCCTTTGCTGCCGTCCACCACTTCGATGTCTCGATCTCCGAGGCACCAGTTGAGGCTGAGGACGTTGTGCTGAGGCGACACCTTGACGGGCTGAACCTCTTCGCAGCACAGAAATCGGGTGTGATATTTCTTGTAGAACGGCGGCAGAATGTCCTCCCAGCCGTCGCCCAGACACTCATTGGTGATGTCCGACAAGCGGCTGGCGTACAGCTTCTGGCCTCCTGCAACCACACACATGACCATTTCAAAACTTAACCCCAAAGCAGACTTGATGATCGCATATCAGCGCCACGTCATTACCGAGCACCATGCTTGTGATGTAAAGCGGCTGGATGAAGTGGCTGAGCAGAGCGCCCTGCACGCCCACGAAGGTCCACAGGCACAGCTTGTCGGTGGCCGAAATGCAGCACACTTTGGACGCCCAGTGACTCGGCCTGAGGTGGGTGGCGGGCATCAGTAAACTCTTGGCGTGATACTGCAACTTTACGGGGTATCGAGTGCTGTAGGCGGAGCCCCTTGAGACGGCAACAAACGGGGGAGATGTTACTCATTTGCTTCCATTGTCTGAAACTGCGACGGCGTATTAGGGCCACGTTAAGATATATATATATTTTTCCCCAGAGGGGGGTAATATTCACATAAAATAAAACAACAACACATTTGCGACTTTATTAAGTGGCAAATTTGCGAGAAAAAAAAACCCTCAGAAACTTACAACAAATACGCGTAGCTATAGTCTAATGTGAAGCTTCGTTGGTTAATGGAACGTTTATAAAATAAAAAGGCAGGATGGAGATAGATTTCTTAATTTAAACTTTACTCGTCATACACGGCAGCTAGAGCGACAACACTTCCTGATCTCCTATCAGCTGACTAACATGAACCAATCAGAAGCTAGCATCTTTAGGTAAATGCAAGTGAATGACGGAGAACAGAATTTGACACATGTACAAAAAAAAAATACTAAAATGTATGAATAATAATTCTGGAAACATAAATGTACAAGTAAACATACAATTTATCAAATTAACTTAAATGCTTGATCCGCAGGGTGTAGACCTTCGCAAGGCGAGGAGTCAAAGTGCAAATGCTTAACATGATATGCTTAACCTCTGCTAAAGCAATTACTATATCCTTATTTTAATAACCCGACCGAAAAGTATTGGCATAAACATCCGTGTATTTCTCATAAGTTTGAGTTTTTTTCCTTGTAAATCTGCAACTTTATAGTCGCAAATTTGCGAGTTTTTCCCCCTCAGAATATTGTCCCCCGTCTAAAAATAAATAAAAAATGTATATGTGGCCCTAATATGCTCTCGTATGAAACACATGGTCGCACCTCATGTAAAAGTCTTTGGCGGCTCCTTCAGGACATTGATTTGTGTAAAGGTGCAAGCTGATCTCTGCTTTGAGCCGAAGCTGCGGCTCGCCTGCGTTGCCCTCAAATATGCACGCCTCCTTGGACTGGGGGTCGGCGTCAAAGAAGAGCAGAAGCTGTTTGTAGAGGAACCTGAAGACAAAGACCACAAATGTCGCATCATGTGCAGTGAAGGCGGCGTTTGCTTTTTTGCCGCCGCACCTCAGGAGTGCCCGCCTGGCAATGACCATGGCGTGACAGTCGTGCATCATGGTCCCGTTGAAGCAAAGCCAACTGGTGCAGCAGGAGCGGCCAGTTCCCAACGCCACCACCTGGTAGTAATTGCACGATGTCTCTGACACTTTTTTTTTTTTACAAAGAAGCACACAAAAGTATTGTAAAGTTCATTTGTTATAGTTAATCATAAAGTTGTTTTTAAAATGTACAAAAAAGTGAAATGTACCTCTCACGAGGACAAAAGCCGCCATGTGGCTCTTGCAGTCGCGGAAATTGGGACACATCTTCAGGAGGCTGTCAAATTTGTCGCTGCTTATTGCCGCCATGTGTATTTTGTGGAAGTCTGTGTCCCAAACTAAACCACAGGATGTAGGAACAATCATTGGCCACAATATTAGGTACAGCGACACAATCTCATGCAGAAATTCTGCCTATATAGTTGCATGACACTCAAGTTTTGATTCACTGATAGAGGGAGATTCAACTGATAAGATTGCAAAATTTTTCATGAACACAGGACTCGGGTTCTGCAAGTGGTGCCAATGCAAAAAAAAAAAAGAAGAAGAGCAAAGTGAGATTGTTATTGTCATATATACTTGCTCTCAACAGGAAAACAAAACATATTTCAGTAAGATGCAGCTTCTCTAGGCAATGAGACAGTTTTGAACAGGCGCTGAACCTGAATGTGGTGAGGCCGAAAGCGAAGGAGTTGCTTCAATCTCAGTGGAATCCTTAAGGTCAGCAGTATTAGCTTCACACAGAGAACAGAGTGTGACTATTAATAAAAAAAAAATTCAAATCAGGATCTGAGGCCTATCCAGATAAATGTCTGCATTAACAGGCAACATAACCAGTTTGACAACTAGTTGAAGTGAATATATGAACCTTCTACAGCCGCTGAGTCCGGGGGCTGCTCAACAGTGAGGTCTTCGCCAGAAAGATTGACGAAAACCGTCTCGTCTGGGACCTCATCCTGAAGAATTACGACATAGAAAAATGACAGAGAACTTAAAGGATGATTTTTTTTTTTAAAGTATGTGTATTTTTCTCTATTTACCTCAACTCCAAAGACGTAATCAGAATCAACAACATTGGCATTTATGGGGGTGGACGTCATTGTCATTGGATGTGTTCCAGCTTCTTCAGTCACATGTTCGTCATCTCTACAGTGCATGTAAAGTAAAAACTTCACTTGGTAACGTGACAACTTTATGGCCCATAGTCCGTCGGCAAATATTTGCGTTATAATGGGACTTAAGTCAGCTGGAGCTATCTTACCACATGACATAGACAATGAGTTAATTGATATCTCACAAATTTGTACCATACCCTTCAGGATCATCAAAATGCAGAAAAGTGCTTTTGCCGTTTGAGCTGGCGTCTGTCCTCGGACTGTGTGCTACTTTACTCATCTTGCTGTTGTGAAGGTAAAAAAAACAACAACACACATTTATGTATATTTTCAGCTCAATACCCGTTGTTAACAAACTAGCAAAGTTCCGAAATTAATCTTAATTCAAGCAGATTCTCTTGGCGACCATTATCAGAAATCTACTGTTCTAATTATTTTGATTTCAACAACGCACTTGTCAAATTTAATTAAATATGGTAAACAATGCAGCAAATAGTAATTAATGTATCACTCGCCAAAGAAAGTTTGTCGTCTTTTATTCACAACACATGGCGCTAATTAGCTAGCAGCAAAGAAAAGGGAAAACGGGAAGTTAATTGTCCACCTGCAAGTAAACATCTCCCTGATTGGCTAGTCTCCAGGTACCAATCAGGCAGCGACTTACAGAAAGAAAGATATTTACAGAGTTAAACGCTCGTTATTATTTTTTACAAGTAGATTAATGGAGTCCAATCATCCGTATATGGTTTACTAACTAAAAAGTGAAGTTTTTTTCCCTTTCCAAATGCGGAATCAGATATAGCGCTTTATTAAATAACTTGTTGCTGTTGTATGTGTCCATAGAACTCGTGAACTCTGGCGCCATCTTGTGTACTCTTACTAGTTTTCTTTACAAACAAAATGGCTACCGGAGCAACAGTAAATAGACGAGCAGTGCCAGTACATTTTCACGCCTGTTCCATTGGTGATAAGCATTTCAAAAACATTTCCGTTTACATTTTCTCTTATTTTCTTTACAGATTTTTGTTAGTCTGAAGGTGCATTTACAATAAATGCCCTCTGTTTATGGTTTTGTTTAGTGCAGTGGCGTCCTAACTCGGTCTTCGAGGGCCAGTAGTCCTGCAGGTTTTAGATGTTTCTCTTCTCCAACACAGCTGAAGCTCATCAGCAAGCTCTCTGCTGATAGCGATCCTGTTGATTGGAACAGGTGCGTTGGAGCAGGGAAACATCCAAAACCTGCAGGACACCGGCCCTCCAGGACCGAGCTTGGACACCCATGGTTTAGTGATATCAGCTAAACACACAACATGTTAATTTCATGCTCAAACCGTGCATGATTGATTCATAATCAGAATCATATTTTATTTATATGTAACATCAGGAACCCTCGTCAAATATTTTGGAGTTTATTCTGCCGCTCAAGATGGTGCAAAGCCTCTGCCTTGACTTTACGTATAAATTGCCTATACAGTTAAAAAAGGATGTATAGCCTGAGAATCTAAACTGAGACTTGAACCCACAACCCCAGAATTGTGAGTCAGACATGCTACGTTTGTTTGCGAAAAAATAACAAATCAAATCTGTATGGATGCTCCAATGAGTTGAGATGAAATGAAAATGTGCCACTTGTTATGTTTTATGTATAGATGTAGTAAATGAGCAAATCATACAGAATGGTTTGTGGAGTTCTATGAATATCAAATTGTGAGGATGAATCCTTCACACATGAGCAAACACACATGCCGCCTAAACGAGAGGCCTTTTTTTTGCACTGGTGATATGTTCCCTTGATCATTGTGAAATTCAACACTATTTCTTTTCTGCTCACCTCAAGAGAGCCAAATGAGGCTTTCAATTGTGTGCGTGTGTACATATGTGTGTGAAATCACTCTGCTGAGGCACAATGGAAAACTTTCCCATTGTCATCCTCGCCTTCTCCTGTCTCTCTGTCGTTTCTATTTCTACCCCCTTGCCTCCTTTCCCCCTGCCTTTCTGTCTTATGATTTCACACCCACACAGTCTCCTAAAGGCTCGCAGATTTCACACTTTTATTTCGTAAATGAAGAAGAAAAAAAATCAAGTGGTGAGGGCACAGGGGACAGCTCCGTTTATTGTCGCAGCTTTTTGTGTTGGAAGATGACATCGGGAAAAGTGTGAGAGTGTTTTTATTCAACATATGTTGCGTGTGAGAGAGGCATGCGTGAAAGTAAACACCGCTAGCGTGATGAGCATTTTCTACAATTGACAGACAAATCACAGTATTAATTGGTATCCCAGGAAAAAAATATTTGTGTCAATCGCCCTGTAGTTTTGCTTGTATAATATGTGTGTGAAGTTGTGTGGAAAGTAATGTTTTCTGTTTTATTACCTAGCAAAAAAACATTACTAATATACTACATTATTACTATAAATTTTTTGCAGGTTTGCTTTTAGTATATTCAATATATAACATTGCTTCCACCACCTGAATGCTAATATCAATAGGAAAAATCCATAGGCACATAGGTTAGCAATTAGCATCTATGTGGCAATGTTGTTTACAATTCTAGCAACGGCCATACCCATCTATACATATCTGAACACAAACAGCAACATATGTAGACAGGCCGTGTAACAATACTCACACAGGCATATATTCTTAATCCTCTGCAAAGAATGTCTAATATTACTGCCTGACTGGCGTTTATTTCAAAGGGTAAAGATGATTTGAAATACTCTTAACTCAAGGCAGAACTGACTCTACTTTTTACTCTCTTCGTCCCCGCTAATCTTCTCCAACAGTAGGATGCAGAACACTATGGCCGCCAACGCCGTAGATGCCGCTTCATACATCTTTCAAGATGAGAGGGCGGTTCCACTTTCTCACGCCTCGTAGGACGATGAAGGAGAGAGAGCGAGAGAGCGGACGCGGCTAACCCACATACTGAGTCGTGAAGAAAGAATCACCCTTTGTCTCGCTTCTTTCCCCGCCTCTCCAGCGTCGTGAGGTACTCCCCGAATATCGTGCCACTCTGGTCGAATCTCATCAGGATAATAATTATTCACACGCGAGCATCTGCTTCTCCCTTCTGTTGACCTCCCTTTAATTCTCTCCTTGTGACGTGAGGCATGAAAAGATGGCGGTCAGAAGAAAAAAAAGGGAATCTATTTTTTGGTGTTTTTCGAGGTGTATTACAAAAAAAAAGGCTGCTTTGTATGGTCAGATCAGGCATTTGGCTCAATTCATTTGCAGTGGGAACAAATTTGAAAAATCAATATATAAACGCAATTGACTTAACGAGCAATTGTGTTCTTAACCAACACAAATCTAATGCTTGCCCTTTTCCCCTCATCAACATCTTTAATACCAACTGCGCCGTTCACGCCTGTCCTGTATCATCACTGTCTTCGCCTCCATGCGCGATGAAGCTCATATACGGTCCTCTGACACACGCTAAGCTATAAATAGCCATTGGTCTTTGCATGAAACATGTTCCCTTACAAGTGGAGTACAACAACTTTTACGCGCATGTTGGGTTAATTAAAAACTCTACATTGTCCATAAATGTTAATGTAATGTGTATTTCAATGAGGGAAAATAGCCCTCCATGTTATTTATAAAAAAACATACAGTAGTGACATAAGCAGTTTGTCACGCTCCATCAATTGCATGGCCACTACTGTGCCCGTCTTGGTGACCTTGAGGTACTATAAGACAGAGACGGATACACAGTATTTTGCATGGAGGGATCTAATATTAGTTGTTTGTTGCAGAGGATAAAGAATTTATGACAGCGAGTTCTGTGACTCCATGCGTTGCTCCGTATGTTTGCGTTCAAATATCCTTTAATTCGCGACATAGATGCTTTTTATATAGCGGTAGCGCGTCAAATAGCATTTCCCATTATTTGTTAGCCTTAGCATTAAGCTAATAGACTAAAGGCTAACAACCCTTAAGTCGTTTGAATTCGTAGACTCTACTGGATTTAATCTGTAATACACTAAAATAAAAGTAGCATCGGTGAAAATCTCACGCGTACGCAGAACGGATTTGTATTGCGTGTGAAAATGTTAGGGAGGGGGAGCGCCTCGTCGTCTTCGCCACAGCTGGGGGGGTTCGGGGGGCTCTGCAGCGCGCATATTCAGATTGGTGAGGAGGGTGCAAAAAATAGAATTTTCAAGGGCTTGAGCGGAAATGGTTCAATTGGTACAGTTAGTCAACCGTAGCAGGCAGGGGCATGTGTTCATTAAACATGAAAACGTTGCATCTTTTATTATAGATGAAAATGGAAAAAAAAGACTCCAATATACCAAAATAGGAATGCGTCAATGAAACATACATGACTGTGTTTTAGTTTTATGTACTCACAGTAGATGTGTGTGTGTGTGTGATGTTGCACGTGGGGTCTTTCCCCACAGCGGTGTCGTTCCTCTCTGAGGTGCCGCTGGTTACCATGGCAGCAGCATCCTCTCCCATCCTTTTTCCTCCCTCTTGCCTTCTGTTTCTCTCATCCCAGCATCTTCTCTTTCTCTTTTTTTTTCTTCTGTCGACCTCACGCTCTCGCGCCGAACCAAGAAGCAGGCCAGCGACCTTTCCTTTTTTCTTCCCTTTTTTGGTTACGTGACACATCAAGCAGGGTTTCCCTCCTCCGGTGGGAGGACTCATGGCAGGCGGCGATGAAAATGTCAAACACGGCGACCGAGTGGAATTGTTGTAATAATGAGACACATTCGTCATGCGGTTGACAGAAGAATGTGTTTATGTCAGATGTTTTGATTTCATAATCATGATAATATTGCCTTGTAAGACTGCTCCAATTTGACAAATGGATTTAGTTCTGGTCTCTAGGTGAAGTGATCTCATGTCGTTTCTGGAGATTTCAGATAAGGTTCAAATTGAATTGTTAAACGGCTCCATAGTGCTTTTGAAAGTTTGTTTTCATTTAGATTTGTTAATTATTATTATTACCATTATTATTGATCTTTTATGATTTCGATTTGGATGGTTTGTGTGTACGTCCTCACAAAGCCAGCAGTACAAACGTGACGACTGCACTGTGGCTGATCAATACGGACTGTGAGTGATGACCATAATGGGACCCTGCCCTGCCTGCCGTGGGACGTCGAAAAAGTGATACCGCCTGCATGAGGGAGGAGATTGTGTGTGTGATCTCACGTGTGTGTGTTTTGGTTCCATTGCAGGGCCACATGTGCAAGGTGTGGATTGTGAGCGGTCTCGGTCCCTGCGCTGGGTGTACGATAACGATAATTCAATTGAACTGGCGGGGCCCAACCTGTGGGACTTGCTTCTGTGTGTGGTTTTGTCTTTGCTACATCGTGGGGCCCATACACACGTGTTTTTCCAGGTTTAACTACCATTGTGGGGACTAACTTAAAATTGTGGGGACATTTTGGTGGTCCCCACAAGTTCAGACCTCTTTTTGAGGGTCAAGACTTGGTTTTAGAGTTTAGGTTTGAATTAGGTTATGGTTGAGGTTAGGGTAAGAAATGGGGGTAGGCAATCATTTTTGATGTTTGGGGTTAGGGGAAGGGGCTAGGATATGCATCTTGTCAATGAGATGTCCCCACGATGATACAAAGACAAGTGTGTGTGCGTGTAACCTGATCACCTCAGGTCTGAATGAAATAGAGAGTGAGGTCTGCACCACTGTGTGTGTGTGTATGAGTGTTTGTATTTACTTTTATACGTCCTCTTTTCCTACTGTTGCATTTTTATTTTTTACTTCAATTATTTAAGCGGTCTTTTTTTTTTAAATGTAAATTCTTTATATTTGCCATATAGTCGATTCAGTCCCTGTATTTCTGACCACCAATGACACATCAGAATTTTTTTACATTCAGCTGTCACAATTGGGATATGGCAGCGTAAAGAGAAAAAATTGGATGGAATTTCATATTCATATCTTCTTTATCCTCTGATGGAATGACTAATATATTAGTGCTGAAGTGATTAGCTCCCAGAGATGCTTAGATGACTAAATGATGGGAAACACTATAAGCTAATGACTAGCATCTATGCGATGAAGTTGTTACCCGCTAACCTGTAAACAGCTAAACATATAGACAGGCTGTATAACGATACTCACTATATTCTTAATCCTCTGCGAAGAATGATTAATATTACTGCTGTACTGAGAATCTGAGAAAGGATCTGAACCTTGCTGTGTTTTTTGGAGGTGACGGCTGAAAGTGATTATTGGCATTTCCTTGAGTTACACGCATAGTCACAGAACAAATTCATTTTATCTCTGAAGGCGTGGAAACAGAAAAACACTTGCAGTGTTAATCCAGTTTATGTAATCTGATGAACAAATGGAATCTTTAAAAAAAAAAACATCCCTCTTCTCTGCTATGTTTCGTGTACTCCCCCACTCGCCGTGGCGGGTCGTTGGCAGCCGGAACTTCTCTCTTGGCCAAGCGCAAACAAATGGCAGCCTCCCTCAGCGTGGTGTTGCGACACACACGCACGCACACACACGCTTAGCCTGCACCACGTGCAGAAGTGCACACGCTGTACGAACGCTCTCCAATGCTAATTTGAGCAGTCAGTCATGCATGCACATGTATGAAGGATTCATGACCACGCACACAGACGGAAGTGCAGTCAAACGGCGCTATTAGCATAAGCCTGTTTCAATATGAATCGCGATCGAGCGCCGCATTCTCTCGCCTGCTCTCCCAGTGGAGATGGCGCCGTGGCCCGCTTTCCCTCAAACTGGGTGCGAGCAGGCTGCATTCCAGCCCACGAGTCCCAGATTGGCCGCTGGTGGTGACAATGTAATGAGGTGAAAGCAATATGTCGCCCGCCTTCCTCCCCGTTTTTGCAGCCCGCACTCGTTCATGTGACTCCCTTAAGTCTACAAAGACTGCTCGTCACACACCTCACTCACATCGCCGCAGAGTTTGATTAATGATACCTACCCAAGCCCCCCCCCCCCCCCCCCGCCGTGCGCCACCATCCAAATATGACACTCATCAATCTGTTCTAGTTGAAGATGTTTGCATGAAAAGGAGCGAGCACAGAGGTCAATATCGGGAGGAGGTTTGGCGCCACAGGAGGTCACATGAAGGATTGTGCGATGATGAACTGGGGAGGGTGATAATTTGAATATGCAAATATAGCAAGAAAATAGTATTTGCATGCCAGTTTGTGTTGTAACGTGGCATCGGTTCAGTCAGCACACGATCATTTTGTTGGCCTGTATACTGACTCGTACCCTGCTTTGGTTGTGCCGGTCTCCGTCATTTTCTGTATTTAACCCTTCTTTTATGTTGTAGGTCAAAATGACCCACTTTCAAGTTTAACAACAAATGTCTTTTTTTTTTTTTTTTGCTATGAAACTTGCCACCAACAGACCATAACAAATGGTTCATTTTGGCATATTTGCAATCAAAACAGTTAATGAGCTGTGAAAATGTTCTATGGATGCCAACAAATATATATATTTTTTTGCTATGAAACAACAGTTAGTAGTCAACAGACTAAAAAAAAGGTTAATTTCCACAAACGTGCAATGAAAACAGGTAATAATAAACTATAAACAATGTTTATTGGCTTGTTTTGGAATATTTTTTAAAAACATGATAAGGGTGAAAACTTACAAATTTACTTTTTTGTTATGAAACTTCTCATCAACAGACAATCAAAATGGTTCACAATTAAATGAATAACTATTAAATGTTTATCAAAATGTTTTTGGAACATACATAGCGCGGGTCCAATTGACCCATTTTAAAATTGAGAAACTACAAATTAGTATAAAATGTCTCATCAACAGACAATTAAAATGGTTACTGTTGTGTACTGGAATGCTTTTGGAAAATTAAACACAAAGCGTGTCAAACTGACCCATTTCAAAGTTAAAGGACTAGTACAAATAGCAGAATTTCATAATTAAACTCGATAATATTTATTAATATTTGCAACAAATGTGGTTAATAATATTTATTGGGATGTGTTTCCAACATTAAACATAGCCTGGGTCAAATTGACCGAGGAAGATTATTGCTGTTGCTGACAAATCAACCTAACAGGAGGGTTAAAGTTTCATGCAATTCTAATGTACGATTAATCAAATCAAATCGACAATTTTCAAATTGGAAAGCTGAGATTTGGCTTACAACTCTAATTGAAGTTGATGAATAAACTGCCTTTTATATTATGAATTCATGGCTCATTTAGCTTTGTGTGTGTAGCCCACATAACCAAAACATTTATAGTATAATAAAAATGATATTGTTCATTGTGTAATGTAATGTAATCTGTAATGTCATACAGATTAATTTATTGCTTGCATTTGTCGGAAAATGCCCTTGAAAAGAAAGTGCTTTTCAATTATTTTTCAAAATCATTCAGCCCTAGTCTGGCAGTGAACTCAATAAACTCAATATGCAGCACAAAAAGTAAAAAAAAAATCTTGTGTATTTAAAACAACCCAACAACTTTACCTTCGGAATGCCCCCACCAATGATGGACTAACACGTAACATTGATAGTTATGGTGTTAAAACCCAAGATCTATCAAAAGATTAAAAAATAAATAAAAAAACACCTTGGACGATGACCTAATCCAGTGGCACACCAAGTTATCACGGCAAAATGACTTCTGATATGGAAGAAATATTGACTGCTATCACGTCTCCTCTCCTTTTCACTTCTTTTCATTTGTTTATCCCGTGTGCTTTTCCTCGGAGGAAACTGATTGCTTTCCAGACAATTCCAGACACATGTCAGGCGTACAAGTAGAGATTTGAGGACATAGTCGTGATGAAATATCAGTGCAATATCAGCAGATATACTTGAGGGCGGGAAACCTCACCAGAATTGGAGTAGATTTGTAATGGAGCATTTTCCATACAATTTTGTCACAATTCCTTGTTTTTCTTTCCTTGCTTGCAGCACATGTTGCCGGCATATTTGCTTTGGCCGGAATGCCGCAGCAGTCAGTCGCAACGTCGGCCTTCCGTGCCCCTCGTCCGTCGAGCTTTCGCTGCATCCTCCTCAAGCTATTTATGGCGCACACACTCACACTCGGGTGGGGGGGGGGGTTGAATTGCCTTCAAAGGAAGAGACTTTCATTGCTGTTGACTGAATGTGGTCTGGGGTGAGATTTGATCAAATTGAATGATCTCAGCTGGTGCCAAGCAATTTTGGCCTAATCATGTCAGAGACCTTTTAAGACACTGTTTTAAATTGTGGAGAGAAAAAAAGCTCTTGTTTAAAGGTTAAAGGTTAAAGGCTTAGGGTGAGCAGACGTCCCAGATCACCTGGGATAGTCTACTTCCTGCTTCCGTGTTGAAGAATCATGGGAAATGTAGTCCTACTCGCCTAAATCCGCGGTCGCCGGTCAGTTCCAATGCAAGCGGAGCTTATCTGGCGGCATATTTCCAATGCTAATGCCGGAGCGGCGCTAGGTAAACGGCACGGCCATCTTCCAATAGGTGTCGGGGCCGAGCAAAAAAGGTTGGATAGTGGTGAGTGGATTGTCTTGTTTAGCACTGTTGAACTGTCAACCAAGAGTACGTTTCACATTAGCCAAAGTAATAACACAACCACCGGTCTGAACAATTAACAGCGTCCCATCACTGGTGAGCTATTTTTAGAACAGACCCATGGGCTACTCATGTTGTCCTTGTTGCTAACTTGTACTCGTTGGCACATTTTTTCCCTTTTTTTTTTTTAAGGACAATGTTTATTCAACGCAGGCATCAATGTTTGCAGTGACTCTTTTGTCTTGCTTCCTCCCGCCTCTGTGCGTAGCTGCTCACTCCTCCCCTCTATGCTCAGTGAGGTGGGAAAAAAAATCATTGGAGGCAATTAATAGAGCTTGTTACTTGTGTTTGTAAAAAAAAAATACATGGGAAGAGAACCTTGGGAAAAAAATCTCGTATTAAATCATAATCGCAATGTTGAGAAGAAAAAAAAAATCCTTCATTACAATGAGATTTTTTTGTATGACCTTTCAAGTTCAGAGGCCATGCGTTACAAGTGTGACCGTTGATTTTGCATGCGATATATCCCTGGTGGGCTTGAAATCTACATCTCGTCAGGGTCAGACAACATTCCTCATCATCACCAGTCGGCGTGTCTAGTGGCTAGCATGTCATGTTAGCGTCAGCGCTCCAGCCAGCCGTGCATGTCACCGTGCCTTGGCCTGGCCTGCAATGGGAACAGCACTATCAGCACTTTGTCTCCTCTCACTCGTTGATAGTGGCAATGTGTGTGCGTGCGTGTGTGTGTTTGGGACGGCCGACTGCGGGCTCCAATGTTAACAAAACACACTCTCCGCCACCATCTTGGCTAGGCCCGTTGGTGAGTTTGTGTGCAGCCAGCAATCCTGAAAAGCTTCATCAGCTAAATTACTGGAAGTTAGCTGTCTTTGTCAATTAAGTCTACACATGGCTAACGCTGCCGAGTGTACTTCCTTTATATCTTCCCCATTTTGTCAGCTTTCATTTTGTCCATTTGTCTTCTCTCTGGGCATGACATCGCTTCCATTCATCTACATACATATGCGGCTAATTATATTATCGATACAGCTCCCTGCACTTCCTCCACTGCTATTCGCAGGGCAGGCCTTTGGTGCATTTCTCTTTAGTGGCACAGCAGAGGTTGGGGGTGGGGGGGTGTAAGAGTCACAGGACACGGGGACCCTCAGGTTATGTGATGAGCAATTATGTCTGTCTTTATTTCTTTAAAAATGAAAGCACACTGCTTACATCTGCAACATCAGGCGTATTTGGCCCAAAAAATTAAATCTTGACCCCCCCCCCCCCAAGTATCAAATCAAAGTACGTGTAAACTTATCATTCATAGCTTGTACTGCTGTCACTATCGAATATTTTTAGAATTGATTAATCGATCAATTATTTAATCAACTATTTTGATTCATTTTAATTTTGCAATAAGTGTATTACAAAAGCATTTTCCCCCTGATTACTGTTTATTTCATACTTTGTATGCATATTAAAAAATGATAAAAAAAAAAAAAAAGGGGGCAATGCTGTACTATGTTACCAATTCGATCATTGTTCTCCAAAGTAAAAACAGATGTTTGCAAATGTCTTATTTTGATTAAACACACAAGATAATCAGTCTTCTTTTATGAAGGACTACAGTAATCAGTGAACAATTACTGTTGATTCGCTGAAAGCAGAGGATTTGGACAATTTAAAATAAAAAATGGCTCCAAACGATTACTCTATTATTAAAATAGTTGTCGATGAATTGGATAATCGAATACTTGTCGATTAATCGGTTAATTTTGACAGCGCTAATAGCGTGTTGTTAAATGCCACAAGTTAATCGCTATTGTAAACATGTTTTGTAAACTACCCGTCCAGCATTCTGCCAATTGTACAATTTTAAAACGACAAATTCATCGAATTAATGGCATTTTTTGCCCATCTCTTAGGCTATGGTTTTGTCACCTGAAAGCATTTCCATCACGTATTTGTAGTGACTGTGAGTCACACATGAGCTGCTTTCCGAGGGCACTTACTTGATCAAATCAGGCTTGCAGATGGCTTTGTTTCCAAGACAACGCCATTCTCATTATCAGTCGTCATTATTGAGTTAACCCACTCTGCTGGGCGTTTGTTTTTTAAAGTGTTTGTTAATATTGTGCTGTAAGACGACACCGGCTTCACGCCATCAGCCGCGCGAGTGTCTTGTTTACAAGACAAGGTTCAATTAGTGTGACTCATGTGACTTTTAGGAGGCTCATTTCTCATTTGCCGACCACGTTTGCCGCCTCGCATGTGTCGTGTGTTACACGCTTATCTGTGCGCCCATGCAGATGTGACCCAGAGAGAGAGTGAGTCATATTGATAAGGTCACATGGGCTGCTGCTGTTCGAGGTCTGACACAACAATCCTTCCACTTTGTGTGCATTTATGCGCGCTGAAGAAATAATGGTTTGCGTCACATCTTTTTCATAAATTTTGGATGACATGGATGTGAAAGCAAAAGAGAAAGCACCATGCAAATGGCATTATTATTATTATTATTATTATTATTATTATTATGTCCCCCTGATAAAAATGTCTGGAGCTTGAAAACACTGTAATGTGCATGCCAGGCCAGTAGCAGGCGATGTTACATTCACATATCACAATAATGATGCACATATTATTGGATATCCATTCTGACTGTGTCAATTAAGATAAACATGATTTCTTTGTTCTGGCTGATGAGTGTATATTGTCGTCGTTGTTTATATCGTCGCGCGTGTGTGTGCGCATGCCTTTGTCGCTTGCCCTCAGCTGCTCTCGAGCATTCCCAATGGAGCAGCGGTAACAACAGGGGATCATAAACAGCAGCTGTGCCTGTTTAGGCCACACAGTGCACCCCACCAGCCCGATGAATTTATACAACATTCTCCCAGCTAACTTGAGAGAAATTCTCATCTCACGCTGTCATATTAGAAATACAGGATGCTATACTATGGAGGACCAAAACTGCAAAAATTCTAAATAAATAAATAAATAAATGACTAAAAAGTGAAAATAAAAACGGATATTAAAACAAATATAATTCAAACATTATATATATATATATACACAGCATTTATATCTATATTTATATAATACATTTGTTGTTTTTATTTCTATTTATATTTTTGGGGATTTAATTTTCGAATTGTATTTTTTTTAATATGTGTTTTTATTTTCACTTTTAGTCCCTTATTTATTTATTTAGTTATTTATTTATTTTGAATTTTGGCCGTTTTTAGGTCCTCCATACCCTCATGTTCTGGCCAGCCAATTAGATGGGCATTTGATTCTGCTTTCTGGACTAGGAAAATCACTCTCGGAATGTTCTGAACTCCTGTTTCAATGGTGTATTGTGAGCAGTGTAATTGCCTGGAGGAGTTGTGCCATTGCGTAGGTCGACAACATATGAATGCAGGCTTCAGCTGACGTCAATTTTGTCTTCCTTTGGCAGTAGATGGAGAGTTTAACTGCCAATTACTCCTTTCCATGAAGAAAAATCAAGTATCTACAATCACGGAAATTCTCCTCATGACACTGTCAAAATGAGAGTAAAGTCAATGGAAAACAGAAAGGTACGTCGCGTTGATAGGATGGTATTAACTGTCCTACCGTCGCGAACCATACATGCAGCTTTAATGTTTGTTCCTATGGTAACTGTAACCAGAGACACCATGTTGGTGTTCAATCACATAGGGAGGTCAGCCATTGTTCTTCGCAATCAGATCATCTATCACACCCACTCGCTGACCTGAAATTTCATACACGTCCTCCTGGGCGGCCAAACACCAGATCACACTTTGAGCTTCACGTGGTTCAAGTGGTTTACAACTTATTTGTAAATGAAAATGACAAATAATTGTTTGCATTTAATGTCGTAGTACACGCACCACCTACTGTCCTCGCTGTATGTTCAGTTCCCACCAATACAGGCAATAGAGGGATGTGCAGCCTCTTGAGAGTTGGTTGATTTTGTTTGGAATAAAGTTAAAATACACCCAGAAAAGAAAGACCAAATGGCTATGACTTGCGGTGTTCCCCTAGGTTCAATTGCAGGACCCCTGCCGTTCAATCTGTACACGCTTCCTCAACTCGGACCAAACTGAAATGTTTGCCTGAGGCTGCGGCCCATATCGCATTTGCAGCTTGCATTCAGATGGATATTCGAATCACAAAGAGAATCGGAAAGCAAATAAACATACAGACGTTGAAGTAATCAAAATTAAAATAATGTTGCTGTATTTTAAGGAATCCATCCTCTTCTTATTGTTGCCAACAAGCTGCTACTCTGATCACATTTATCTGTATTGCTGCAACATGGTGAGCTTTCCACCTTGAGGCTATTTTTACTTTGAGGCAGACTGCATTATTTATTCATCAAAACCCAACCCTAGATTACGACTGACCTATTTGTATTTTTTCCCAGTACCAAAAGCTCTCAAAGTCTTGGTTATTTTCACCTCAATCAGACAACTTCTTACATCCCACATTTCTTTTTGCCCTCATCTCGCCTGTCCTCCTTTCGCCTCCTTGACATCCAGGCACCGTTGGTTGCTATGGTGAGGGTGTGGGTGCAAAAAAATGGAGGACAGCGATTGTAAAAGTAGCGCAGACAAGAGAAGGATGTGGGCTGGGCAAAAAAAATTGGACGAAAGGCAGCAGCGAATCAACTGAAGATATTGAAGGTCAGGGTTCTGTCGGCTTATTAGCGGACCTCATAACATGAACTGGGTACGAGAACAACGGCAGTGTCACATGTTCTGGTTCCGTCTGTCTTGATGATTCAGCGGTGACATCAAGTTTGTCTCCATGGAGCGTGACACCTCCGATGTAACCTCCACGTCAGCGCTCCACGTTGTCATGGTAATCCAATCATTTAGTTTGTGTCTCTAGACGGAGGCAGCAGAGCCTTTTCCACTTCCACCGAGGGCCATGCTAAAGAAACATCATGTACCAATTTCTCCCGCAAAAGCGGTTTATCGGCATATGATGCTGTTGTTCACATTTCGAAAAAATTTTTGCCATAGGTGAGTGGCTCTCAAATTTTTTACACCAAGTATCACCTGTGAAAATATTTAATTGGCAGGAAGGCGCATCTTCTGTGTACCCTTCAGAATCTCAAACTGCCTGTTTTTTCAGCAAATGTGGCTTCCGGGCCCACTCTGCCCTTCTCTCCTTTTTTTGTGTTTGTGTCCTTGTGTTGCGTGCTGTTGTTGAAACCCTCTGAGACTGTGCTGTCAAGTGCCGATATGGGCCCAACAACTCTTATAGGGCCTTTATTATGATAACCACCCCCCGCGCCCAAATATCCTCGCACACAACAATAGAAAAGAATCTTTCATTTATTTTTTTTATTTTTTATTTTTAAATATATATACATATATATACATATACACACACATATATATATATATATATATATATATATATATATATTTTTGTATGTGGGTGAGCATGTGCATGTGCGTGCGTGCGTGTGCGTGCGTGCGTGCGTGCGTGTGCATGCGTGCGTGTGTGTATTCATCAGTTCACCTAAAGCCCATTAAAAAAAAATCCCATACTAATAATATAATATAATAATAAATTGCCAAATGCAGAAACATCAATGTAAGTTATCACGATGTAGTGGCTCTCGCTAACAGACAGAATTAAGTAACCAGAATTAGGTTAAAAAATTCTATATACGTAGACCATGTTTCTATAAATTTTGATATTTGGTTTTTATTTGAGGCAGATATTTTTTCCATTAAAATGTGATTTATGAGGAGGTTAGACCATTGGTCGATATTCAGAGTTTGTTTATTTTTCCAGTTAACAAGAATTGTTTTTTTTAGTTTTTTTAGTTTTTTAGTTTTTTTTTTTTAGTTTTAAAAAAAAAATAAAAATAAAAGAAAGAAAAAAAAACATTTTTTTTAATTTTAATTTTTTTTTAAAAAAAGGAGAGCAATGATGATGTCAAATCGAATGAACAATACTGAGCTCTCCTGGAAAAAACAAACAAACTGAAACTGAAACTGAAATGAATCAATGTGCTACAGCAAGGTTACTACTTTTTTTTTTTTTTTGTGAACCAAAGGATCTCGAGTCATAAATGATGCAGTACTGTATATCAGATACAAGTCGTTGTCGAGTAGATTTGCTTAGGCTTATGAGTAAAAAAATTAAGATATGAGTGCTAGATGGTGGCAGTGAACTCATCTCAGTTCACTTCACAACAAGCAACAGTTGGGCAGATTATGAACAATTCTTCCAAAAACGAAGCGTTAATGCAATGCCGCTCCCAGTTGTCAAATTAAACCTAAAACAAAGAGAATTTTTGTTGTGTAATTAAAACAGCCACATAGCTTTGCCTACCACTACCTTGATGCTAACAAACAATGCGAAACGGTGTAAACCAGTGGTGTCAAACATACGGCCCGCGGGCCGGATCAGGCCCGCAAAGGGGTTTAATCCGGCCTGCAAAATGATTTTGTAAAAAAAAATCAGCTGGTCACAATCAAAACATATAAATTTGGAATTTCACAAGCAATCTTCAGATGAGCAATGCACCTTTTTATATGGAATTGCTCTGGATGTCATTATTTTTACACGTCACCTAAAGTTACGGTTTGTTTAAAAAAATAAAAAATAAAATCATAGACCGACATAAATGTGTTAAATGTGACACAAACTCAATTACTGGTAACATAAACACCTGTGCCACACAATGCATTTTGAGAACAATATAGATGCAAAACGGGTAGCTACAACATGTCCGGAACCCATACAGGCAATGTGTTGCTGCGTTT
The DNA here is from genome assembly GCF_051991255.1 of Vanacampus margaritifer. Classification (NCBI taxonomy): domain Eukaryota; kingdom Metazoa; phylum Chordata; class Actinopteri; order Syngnathiformes; family Syngnathidae; genus Vanacampus; species Vanacampus margaritifer. The sequence continues at coordinate 11,904,902 of NC_135447.1, read as the reverse complement.
CATTTGCATTTGTGTTTTTATTCTTTTTTTTTTTTTTTACAATATAATTACAATTGCGTCGCGTAATGTAGGGCTAACCCACAAATAGCGAAAATTAGCATATAATTGACGGCAATTGTTTTTAAGTTATATACCATGACATTACCGATCCGGCTCGCTTGGTAATATATTTTCCACCAGGTGGCCCTTGAGCTAATATGAGTTTGACACCCCTGGTGTAAACGCTAAACGGATAAACAAAGACAATCGCTAGTTGCAGTGTCATAGCCCTTTAATCTATTTATTTATTGTTTGAACACAAATAATGCACCAGCACATCTAGACAGATATAACAATGCTCATAGGCATATATTTAGCAAAATGCTATCATTGTAGCAGCTTACAGTTGTGGTGAAAGTCATCTTCGTTTTGTATTATACTGCCCCCTGGTGGTCAAGTTGTGCACACCAAGAGGAGCCGCGATGAATTTAATTTAATCATGATGCAAACATTCTTTACATTCTATTATTCCGCAATAATTTCCTTATTAAAAGTAAAAACAAATGTTTTTTTTATTTTTTATTTTTACGGAAGCTGGAGTGGAACAATGACATTTACCTTCATTTCGGTAGGGAAAGATAATTCAGCTAGCGATAGCGGGCACCTTTACAGATGGCCATTGACTAGTTCAACCCCGATGTAATATAATATCTGTATTTTTAGAGGAAGCAATAACTATCACCTTGGTGGTTTGATGCTTAGTGAAGGTAATAAGAATAGACCCCAGGTACAATTTTAACAGTTTCTGCAGTTTGGTAATCCCAAACAAAACGCTCTTTATGAATTGTTAGAACAAAGGCTTGAAAGTGCCAGCGGTCATGGTCATTCGTTTATTGTCTGCAGCAGAGAGGTGTTACAAGAAACAAACAATAGCGCATTGTGTACAAGGAGTGAAATTTGTAAATTACGCTTTTCAAAGTAAGAGCCTGTTTGTAAGTGTTAGCAGCTGCCTCAGCACAGCAAGTCTTCCGGTCGATTCCTCAATTTGGAACAGACTGAAAGGTCTTTTCCGACTGTGCTCACGTTTGACCAAGCCGAGCCTCTTTCATGCAAAATTGAGCTGAACTATAGATCTGGCATTTATGCGCCCCTGCCTTTTATTCAGTACACAGCGAGGACAGGATACGGTAATCAAACACCTAGATTACTTCAGTGCCAGCAATCTGGTGTGAAGACAGCAACATTCGCTTTCAACGCAACAGCACAGATGTCATGTCAGGTGTTAAACTTGTTCTGATGTTACCTCTGAAGGTACTTTGTACTTCATACAGTGATTCTGAAAATCACAATCACATCTACTGGAAGGTTAAAGATGGCATCTCCGCATTACCCAGGATCCTTTACACTTTAATCAACCTGAGAGACTGTTGCTTGAATGCTTTGATAGGTGCTGCTGTTTTGGTTAGCAACAGGATGATCAAATCAGTTTGCGTAAACTAAACTGAAATCATACGCCCATGACATCATCAGCCAGGCTGGCTAAAGATCCAAAGCCACTTTCATATTGCAGGATATATTTTTGAGCACTTTTCAACATACTTGATCGATGTCCTTCTTCCAATGATCCTATCTAATTGTTTCTGGTGCGCCTTGGTGTTTGAATGCATCAATGCGCGCCTGTTTATGCCGGCTAAATGGCTGCCTCCGACTTGGCAGAGCTCGCTTTAGACCGAGCTGTGCATCTCAATGAAGCCTGCTGCAGTGTGAGTCAAAGCATGTCAACGCCGAGAGAGCATTCGCGCCACGGGCTAAGGTGTATTTAAGACGTACATTTGCCGCTCAGAGGTCATTTGAGGCTCTCCGTATTGAAAAATAGTCCATTTTGGTCCCAAGTGGTCCACGTGCCCAATGTCATTATGGGTAATTACCAGGCTGAAAAAAATGGCCATGGTGACTCAGTGTTTGTGAGATGTGGTAGTGAAAGCATGTGTGCGAGTAGCTGTGTGTGATGGAAAGTAGAATATTCCACAACACTGCGGTTTTTGCTTGTCCATGTCACATATTCTCATAGTTGTCTGTAAATGTGCAGTCCAGTAAGATTTAATGGCAAATGACACGACTACTTATCATGTAGTTTAATCATTTAAAGACATTAAAGTCCATTCAGTGGCCGATCTTCAATATGAAGAATGCAGAGTACGATCTTCCTAACAACGTACACGGGAGCGTTCTTTCGAAGAAAGCGAGTCTCTTTGTAAATTACAACAACTGAATACTTGTTAACTTACCCTCTGATGCATTCTTGGTTTAAGCTAGCTGACAAGAACAACATGGAAGAATTCCGTGCGTTCTTGCTTTATTTGTACAGTACTTTGATGACAACTGATGACATTTCATGAGATCACAAAAATGTAAGAATGGACAAAAACACCAATTGAGAAACAGGTAGTGTGATTGAGGTGATAATGCTAGCTGCTAGCTAGCCTGTCGTCGAAACAGGTAGTGTGATTGAGGTACTAATGTTAGCTGCTAGCTAGAGGCCGAGTCTTCCATCAATTTTAAAGTTAGGTAAGATTCCTATTGAGATGAATGAAAATGCCAGCATGCAGGCTCAGCTGATCTGAGAGCTCATGAATGCAACACTAATACGTCATTCTATGCAGAGGACAAAGAATATAATATTTTGAGTACTGTTACATTGCCAGCACATGTTGCTGTGTCATTTGTGTTCAATCAATTGCTTAAAGGGTTAAATCACAGATGCTATTTAGCGTTAGCATGAAGCTAGCATTTGTATCTCAAGTGTGCTATTGCAAGTCAAAGCAGAAAATCGACTCTACAACTATTTACTCAATATTTGATGTCTGAAAGGAATGATTAAATTTTCAACCCCCTTTTAAAGAAACACATGTGCTTCCTTGTCCCATATAAAAGAACACACGTGCCTTGTCATCTATAATTTATTAGCACAACAAGTGAAACAAAATGGAACCGGATGTTGTGCCAAAGCACGACACTGAGCAGCGAATTCCCCTCAAAGCCACAATAGGCACATTAACAGCAAACGCCGCATGCTACATACACAGTCCACGAATCCTCGTGCAATGAATATCCAAATGGATGAAGACGAGCGCAGGATTGAAAAGAATATGGAACAGAGGTGAAGATGAGGCAGCTGCTGCGTCGAGGTGGCCACCGTTGACTTGGCAACCGAATCTCTGGGGCTGTAGAGTTCGGAACACACTGATCATTTATTCAATTTTGTCAGAATGTATTTATTTTTGTTAAATGTTTATCACAATGTTTTGGAAACATTAAACATAGCCTGGGTTTAATTAATCCATTTTAAAATTAGTTGTTTGTTTTTTTTCGCAGTGAAACTTTATCAATAAACAATTAAAATGGTTCATTGTGACATATTTGCAATGAAAACTGTTAATCATGACTTATAATTTATTATCAGTTTGCTATTGGAACATTAATCATAGCCCGGGTAAAAATGACCCATTTCAAAGTTAAAGAGAAACAAATTGTATTTCATGATGAAACTTGTTAAAATGGTTCATTTGAAATATTTGCCATGAAAGCGGTTAATAACGTTTATTGGGATGCGTGTTTATCATTAAATATACAGTAGCCTGGGCCAAATTGACCCGGAAGCATTATTGCTATTCCCGAGATTAGATGCAGATTTTTAGGACTCTAAGTAAATACATTTTAAAAAAATTGAATTTACATCAAATGAAATAGAGGAAAATACTGATACATTTTTGTAAGGTCACGCCAAGACTGGCATTACTCAGCATATTTGAGATGAATAGGGGTCTTATTAAGGGCTACCTGTGTTTCAACTATACTATTATTATTTATATGTTGGGAGCGAAGGACATTCTTCTGTGATGCAGCTTTTGTCTCCCTTGCCTCCTCTTCCTCCGCTTGCTAATCATTTCTCTCCTTGACACGTCCTCCTCCTTTCCGTCCGTGATCTTTTGCTTCTTTCGTCTGCATTTTGTTGCCGATACATGACCCAGGGGAGCCAGCGATGCAGTAGAACAAATCTGATGGATTCGATATGTCCTTGTCTAAAATTTCAGGGGAAACTGCAGTCATTTGGCCCCTCGTGCTCTCCATCAGGATGGAGATAGAGTTAGCGAGGAAGCGTGCGGCAGGAGGAAAAGCCATCAAAGCAATCAGACATCCAGCAGGACTCCATCAAACTCCTCATTCGAACACTGTTGGAGCCTAGCTTGCAGCTGCAGGTGTGTTTGTGTGCTCGCGCAGGGCTCTCTGATTTCAGCGGCCGCTCGCGCGCGCGTGTGAGCTTGTAAATGTTTGATGGGTTTTGATCCAACCATCTGTCCACTACTGCTGCATGGCTGAGACAAAAGGGAGAGACACACAGAGGTCCGGTTACACGAAAGCCTGCCATTGTTTGAAAAGGAACATCACATGTTAGCATGTTAGCATGCAAATACAGTATAGTGGTGTCTTTAGATACGAGGGACTCCACTTACAAGTTTTACGAGATACAAGCCGTCATCTTGCGAGCGCTAATTCAAACTCACGCCACAATAAGCAGCAGTTTGGCAATTAGTGAACAATTTTATTAAAAAAAAGAAAGAAAAGAAAAAGACAGCCTCTGTGTTTAAAACAACCAAACAACTGCCTTAAGAATGGCCTGGCTAACTTAATGCTAACATACAGTGGGAAGGGCTATTCAAATGCTAACGCTTAGCATCACGAGTTGTAGTTTTGGAACCCTTCATGGTGTATTAGGCTGTAGGCCTTTTATCTATTCTTATATATATATATATATATATATATATATATATATATATATATATATATATATATATATATATATATATATATATATATATATATATATATATATATATATATCAGAATAATCTTAAACCCTAATTCTAAAGTACAAGTACATTTGAGTACTCACCGATACAGAGTGTGATACTTGGTAATGCCATTTTGTCTTGCAATTTCGATGAAAATGTGTTTTATTTTCATCAAATATTACTCAAAAACACTTTTATTGAGCATGGAAAACGTTTCACTCAAATACAGCGGACCCACGGGGATAGTGAAAATATGCATATTGATTCCCATTATAAATACACTAAAAATAAATACTTTTTTTTTAACCCGCAAAATGTTTCAAAAATGGGTATAAACCTCCATGGTGCTAGCTCCTCCCCAAAGAACGCCAATTAAAAATAAAATAAAAACATTTAAAAATGTATTTTTAATTTTATTTAAAATATTCAAAAAATCCACAAATAGATTAATCTGTGGGTTCCAAACTAAAATATGAGGGTTCACTGAATAACACTTTCAACACACAATCAAATAGCGTTGAGAACAAATGTGACATTTGTTATTGGTATCTGGTGTAGGTATTGCTGTATCCCTGTACAGCGGCTGTATATGATTTTAAGCCTGTAACCAAAATGCTATAAATGAAAATGCTTAAAACACATTTTAGATGGATAGAAAATCTTCAATATTGTCTCACCTCTTTGCAGCCATGTGATCATCATCATCATCATTATGACCATGCTCTCCATTTATGTTTCAACCGAGCGAAGCTAGCGGATTGATCACAATATATGCTAAACAGCTTAGTATGGATTTTTTTTTTTTTTGGACTGTATTGATTATAGAGCGTCGTGACATTTCAATGGATGAAGCGCCTCGTCGACACGTGTGATTAATGGCGAACTAGACGGGGCACATCCGTGTCACGTTCCTGTGTGTTTACAGTACACTTAGCGAGTGCAAGAAATACATGAGTGTGCATTGAGGCCTGGCCCCTGGAGGTGTGGCCCCTTGCCTACCCCCTTCCCGTCCGGTTCCATTTGAACGCATTGATCATCTCGGTGTATTGGAATCAATGGCTGTAAATAGCAAAAGAACCAGAATGTGAACTCTTCAAACTGTGGTCAATAAACTCAAGTGACCACTGTGTGGCCCATGTGGGGGTTGGAAGACCCCTCCCTCTCTTTGCTTTCCTTCCTCGTTGCACACTAGAAAGGTCATTCTGCTCCACAATAACGCTAACGCAGCTCATGAGCAATCATCACCAAGCGGCATCAAATAGGATTAATGAAATCCTGTAGAGCGGTGATGGCGAACCGGCGGCTCGGTTCAGGCAGTGTTGTGAAATGCCTGCTAGCTTCTTGCTAGCATACTGCATAATAATGCTATTGACATGTTAACGATTAGCATTGATTAAGATGGTTTTAAAACCCTTTAAAACAGATGTTTGAACACAAATGGTTGAGTAACTTTTACATTCTAGTCAATGATATCGGGAGACGTCATTTTGACTGACACGTGCGCCACCCGTACGCACACGTTGCGGGAGGTGCAGCTGCGCCGTCTGATAAGCGATGCTAGCAAGTCCGCCTCAAGGTTAACGTGATCTTTCAACGCCATTAGCCGAACCGTCATCACACATACGCACACATACATTATGCATACATATACATGATGTCTTGATAAACACACCAACACGATGGCACACATTTCATCAGTCACTCCCACACGCATACACACGCGCACACAGAAGTGACACTTTAAGGAGGACTTTCCATTATTGATGAGGCCACATGCTCTGTACATTTATTGGGGTGGTGGGCGGCTCCGGTCTGCTTGACTCAGCATTCCTCTGCCTATTGCTCCTTTTTTTTTTTTTGCCTATGTCAGCATTTTGCATGTGTGTGTGGGTGTGCCTGTGTGTGTGTTTATCAGTGGACACACACAGGAAAAAGACAACAATGGCAAGACAAACACAGACTCACATAGATGGTTAGATTGACTGATAGTTAGATTGATGGGTAGATAGATCAATAAAATATTTTTATTCAGTTGCTTTAAAGTGGAGGTAGGAATTAAAAAAAAAAGTATATATTATTATTACAGCATGTTAAGCTCTATTATGGTTTATTTAAATATTATGCTCGGATTAGCTTGTTGATGCTAGAAAAGTTTATGCGGCCACTCAATTTCCTAAATTTATTTTTTACCTGATAATAAAGTAAAATGTCAATTTCCCTAAATGGTCCAATTTCAACCCGATGCAGGAATACTGACAACAAGCACAACTGTTTTAAATAGCAGTTGTTATTAAAAAAACAACAACAACAGCAACAACTTCAGGCTTCTGCTGGAAGGCAAAAAAAAAGCATACTGGGATGACTTGAACTTTATTTTGTGTTAATCTGAAACATTTGAAATTGTGTCAGGTATGTGCTGAGTCCCATTTAACATCACTTTGAATGTGATTGTTTAATTATGTGTACAGCCAAAACACCATCTATAAGAGGGTGTTCACACTTCTGCAACCACGTTATCTCAGTTCTCAAAAAGATTTATTTCTTCAAACATTTTGAAATTATTCATCTTGGTCTCATTTTTTTCAACCTGTCATTTGAACAGGGTTGTGTAGCCTTTTTTTTTTTAACGCACTGTACATGGTCACGGCTTTATGTCACTTTCCATATGCAGAGAGACACTCATCAAAAAGCTAAATGGGAAGCAACCAAATTTGGGCATGTTGACGTGGAGCTGCCCATCCAGCTGCTGTGGCTCCTTCCAGTCTGCCAGCCAGCCAGACTCATCAGCCGTGGACAAGCGCCCAGAAGGTAAATGAAACCACTCCTGTGTCTTAGGCACAATACCTCGATTGAGTTCACACGGCACGCTCTTGAATTATAAACACACACACCTAGCCATGTATGCAAATCCAGTGTCTTTCTCACCCAAAATAGTTGGGACACTGCTACATAAAAACATGAAATACACCTTGATTATATTTAAGTCATTGCAAATAATGAATGAATGAGCTAGTAGGCCAAATTGGAATCACCATGGCAACAAGAAATTTTCATGTTGTAGAGTGACACGCCGTCTACAGCACGAGATGCCGCGGGAAATGTGGCAAAAAGGCACAGTTGGAAACAATCCTACTTTTTTTTTTGATTGCTTGCATACCCTTGACCCAATTTCCGCACATCTAACAAAACAAAACAAAAAAATAACCCTCTGTGCAGTTCTTTGGGAGAAAATGTTAGCCAAATGCAAGGCTATTTTTCCAGTGAAGTTTACACTTTTAAAGACCCTGTAAAGTGAATTAAGATTTGTTTGTAAATACCATCCATCCATCCATTTACTACCACTTATCCGGGGTCGGGTCGCGGGGGCAGCAGCTTTAGGAAGGAAGCCCAGACTTCCCTGTCCCCAGCCACTTCAACCAGCTCCTCCGGCGGTCACACAGTCTCTCCAGCGTGTCCTGGGTCGTCCTCGGGGCTTCCCGCCGGTGGGACATGCCCGGAACACCTCTCCAGAGAGGCGTCCAGGAGGCATCCGAACCAGATGCCCGAGCCACCTCACCTGGCTCTTCTCCACGCGGAGGGGCAGCAGCTCGACCCTGAGTCCCTCGACAATGGAGGCGCGGAACATGGTCCACTCGGACTCAATGTCAAGGGAGAAGTTCTGCCGGAGGTGGGCCTTGAAACTCTTTCTGACAGAGATTCTGCCAGATGTTCCCAGCAAACCCTCACAATACGTTTGGGTTTACCAGGTCTGACCGGCATCTTCCCCCGTCATTGGAGCCAACACCACCAGGTAGGTGGTGATCAGTTGACAGTTCCGCCCCTCTCTTCCCCCGAATGTCTAAAACATGCGGCCACAAATCCAATGACACGACTACAAAGTCGATCATCAAACTACGGCCAAGTGCACTTATGGACACCCTTCTGTTTGAACATGGTGTTTGATATGGACAATCCGTGACGAGCACAGAAATACAATAACAGAACACCACTCGGGTTCTGATCAGGGAGCCCGTTCCTCCCAATCACGCCCCTCCATGCACCCGACCACTTTGGCCCCTCCCACTGGTGGTGAGACCATGGAAAGGGGGACCCATGTTGCCCCCATGGGTGCCACCAGGCACTCGCCAACGAGCCCCACCTCCGTGCCTGGCTCCAGAGGGGGGCAAGGGAAATGCCTGTCCATATATTGTGTTCATCATAGGGGGTCTTTGAGCCGTGCTTTGTCTGACCCCTCACCTTGGACCTGTTTGCCATGGGTGACCCTGCCAGGGGCGTAAAGCCCCAGATAACATACCTCCTAGGATCATTGGGACACACAAACTCCTCCACCACGGTAAGGTGCCGGCTCACGGAGGAGTAAAGGAGTTCTAAATACATTGTACATAATAAACTACAGAATTTTTGGAGATTAAACCGTATTTCACCCTTTCAGTTTTCTTGATTTTATTTTTTTGTGGGTGGATGAAGTCCCCTCTACCATATGAACTTTAATGCCTTTGTATGTATCCGGGTTATCCAACAAAGCTACGACTTACTTAGTTATTATTACTAGCTCCAAGCCTGTTAGCTCACAAGCTAGCTGGTGACTAGCACTTCTTGTTGGGGTGTGGAAAGCTCCGCAACCATGCATAAGAAAGATTCTAGACACATCCATTTTTCAAGTCATAGTAGTGGTATTTGATTGACAGCTGACTGTTGAGAGGGGTGTGGTTTCGCCGCATATGCCGGACACGCCCACAGCATTTGAGAGCGGAGCCAAATGGCTTGATTTCTCATGATTTTTATGTAATTTGTGATTTAAAAAAAACAGATTCAAATTTGGCAGGGTTGTTAACAACACTCTTCTCTGTAGCTTGTCAAATGTAAAATCATATTTATTTTCACTTTACAGGAGTACACAGTATTTCTTTCGCATGACCTTTTCTACACACTGTAGTAGCTGCTAACTGACAAAAATGCTTTAGCCATTTTTTTTCAGCCCAAATCCAACATTGTATTTGGAAATATTTGTTTAGCACACACACACACACACTTACACGCACGTACAGTATGTATGCACTCACACACACATAGACACACCATACACATACAGACCCCCAGCTGCTGTGCTCATGTAATTTATTACCCTTCCTGAACCCAGTGGAGTCATGAAATCACCCCGGTCTTTGTGACACACACACACACACACACACACACACACACACTTGTACTTATATTATTGTGAGGACATCCACAGACATAATGCATTTCCTAACCCCTTCCCCTAACCCCAACCATCAAAAATTATTGCCTAGCCCCATTCCTTACCCTAACCTCAACCATAACCCAATTTAAGCCTAAACTCTAAAACCAAGTCTTGACCCTCCAAAAGAGGTCTTGAGTTGTGAGGACCAGCCAAAATGTCCTCACTTCACAAAAATGTCCTCAATCTGTTGGTTAAAGACGTATTTTGGTCCTCACAATGTAGTATGTACAAGTACACACACACACACACACACGAGTCTTTCTCAAAGAGTGTTCCCGGCCCGCTACACTCGACTCGAGACCTCTTTGGGTTAATTAGAAGGACGTCCCGAGGGAGAGAACACCAGGTCGGAATAATGCACTGGAAGGATGAATGCGTGTAAAAGGTCCTCTCGTCTGGTCGGAAAATGGAACACGGAAGACCGCCGTGCTTTGATAGCAATCCTCACCAAACTCAAAGGTTCCGATCATTTGAACTAATGTTACTTTCTAGACACTGGAGTTACAATTCTGAGAGGTAAAAGACAGCATATTACATTATTCTACTATTATTGCTAACGTAAAAAAAGAAGAAGAAATAATTAAAGCAGATAAATTACGAGGACAATGTTATGAAAATAAAGCTGTAGTATGATTAGGAAAAGAATTGTAATTGTAATTTGAATTTAAATTTGAATAATATTTCCATTGTAAACTACTTTTATATAATATGCTATAAGAGTTTATATAACTATCTTCACTTATTTAACTTTAAAGAACTCATTTTTAGCTAACTACTGACCATTCATGTAGGCCAAGTTCCCAGTTTAGAACACCTGTGAGGCGAGTAATACGTAAAGTTAAAAGTCCCAGTGTGTGTATGTCGTCAATCAGCCATGGGGTGACTCAAATTGCTTGGTTGGAACTAAAGAAATATTTTTAGAAGATTACTTGACTACATGTACCTGTAAATAAAAAGCGAAGCGTGAGGAGCCCCTGTCGCTGAAATGCAATGCTGCAGTCAGTGAATGTGAATGTGGCGACTGATCATTTCCAACAGCCTCTCGAAATATCAACACTCTCACCTTCATTGTCACTCATTTCCTCTTTGTGATAATCCGCTTATTCCTTGAAAATCCCGCCATGTTTTTGTGGTTCAACAAAATATAATATATAGCACTGTATGCTGTATGTGGACCCTCAAAACCAGACATAGGGTCACAGTTTTTCCCGTTGTGGCTACTCTGTAGAAGTGTGTGAGTGGGACTGTAATTTTTCGAGATGGTCCATTTCAGTCGAGCTCAGCCACGTCGTTTGGTGTGTAGCATGCCGAAGTCCATTAAAGGTGTGTCATTCAGCTGGGCAACCATAGGTAATGTACAATATTCACGCTCAAACAATTGCTGTCAGGTCAAGAGGTCCCACGTGTCGAGGAGATAACATCCTACTGTAAGAAAATGATTCAAATTAAAATGACAATGCAAGCGCACATTCAGATCAACGCTTGTCGTTGAGCACACCGGGAGCAATCGGGCCATAATTATGCCCAAGTTGGAGGCGATTCATTTTTGAATGGATTCAATGTTTTATTCATTGCACCGATACAATCTTGGTTATGGCAGAGAGCACGAGGGGCTGCGGTCAAGACGAGAACACCTTGCGATGTCGGTCACACGCACCAATGTGTTATGATTTGATGGCAATTGGTGTGTCGGTGTGTGTTTTGAGTGGAAGCGAAAGCAGGGATGGGTGTTGTTTCCTGACACAGACCAGTAAGACCAGTTCTACTGTGCTCAAAATCCACTTCCTGCAGACACGGTGGGAGGAACACAACACTCTTGACAAAGGTTTACCAGAGGTAGTTAGTAATGACCTACATTGATTCCATGTTACGTTTTGACTTTTAGGGTAGTTTTAATGCAACATGCTTTTTTTGTATTTTTTAATTTAGAAGAAACTACATTGCGCTATATTCCTTTCTATTTCAAATGTTGGCATTTCAGCCTACAAGAACTCAATTTGGAACGTGACACCCTATGGAATAAATAGATTTAATAGATGATAATAATAATAATAATAATAATAATAGATTCAAGTTGGCATACGTCGTGATAAGCGCCGGTATTTGAAATGATGTCCTTTAATTCTGGTTGTAGGTTGACATATTTCTCAAGTCCGCATTGGTAGAATTGGGCGTATTGATTCAAGTGCTACATTGCCAAATATTTCATCTTAATTTTGTTAATAATATATTCTTCTATCAAATAAAACATTTCCTAGTATTATAACTATTATGATTATCGCTTACAACTCTATTATTTAATTATTTAGGTAAAAGTTCCACTTTACTCTTCTTATTGTGTTTCTTGGAATATGATGACTTTTTCTCATGTCACGACTTTATTCATGTCACATGAACACTTTTTAATTGTAACATTACATTATTGTCATAAATCTACAACTTTATTCACGTAATGTTTTTCATTGATTGCAGTGGATTACATTGTTATGATTTTATTTGACTCTGACAGAATTATTCTCTTAAAATGACTGTTACTAATAAAAAACAATCTCAGTTCCTTAAAAATGACTTAATTCTTCAATTTTCTGTATGTAAAATTTTATTCTCATAATCCCAACATCACACAGAAATGCAACCTAATTCTTGGAAAACTACTGTAATTCTCACTTTAATCTGGTGTAACTTGATTTACAGTTTTTACGAGTTTATTGGGGGCTTCATTGTCATATTTTGACTATATTCTTGTGAATTTGCCTTCATTCCAATAACATTTCCTATTATTTCCCCTCATAATTGTATGATTTTTGTTCCTCGCTATTTGACTTCTCTTTTCATTGTGGCCTTAAATTCCTTCATCCTTGTGCTTTTTCACAGTGCTTGAGTATGTGCCAAATGCGCCACTTTTCCCATCTAGTAATGCATGTGCAAGCATTTGACGAGTTAAATGATGTCGCAATCAGACATCTTTACTCTATTTTCTTTTTTAATCCGATTACTTTAATCTGGTGACTGGCTGACCCTGCCAATACGCGCTCATCCTTTCTATACACATTTATCAATGCAGTACACGACGCTTGGCCTAATTTATCACCCTCTCCCAGCTGGACCCGAGGTGACTTGATTTATTAGATAGCCATTTGTGGCGGAGGGTCGGTGAGACTGACAAGAGCCAAAGCTTTGCGATGACCTCCAGGTGATAATGACCATAGAGTGGGGAAGGACACCTGGGGTTGGGGACACTGGATAGATAAAAGCTAGCACACATTAAAAACATGGTATGGTATATAAAAATGTAAACACAAGCTGAGTGACTGTATGCATATAGGCAGTAGTAAATGGTATATTCCTTGATTGATGCCTTGAGACCCGAGTTACTCAACTTCCAAAGCTTTTCGGAATACGAGTCGTCGATCCGCTGAACATTAGTTATTAGCGTCTATGTTAGCTGCATTCTTAAAATTTAAGCAACAGATATCGTAACACAAACTGTTCTGTAACAAATGTAGACAGATCATATAAAACTCTCACGGCCAAATATTCTTTATCATCTGCGAGGAATGGTGAGTATTACTGTTGTACTGAAAACCCGAGAGAGTCTTATACAGCCACAGGTGCCCAAGGCACACACAATTGAAGGAGAAAGTGTGACAAAAACAGTTGAATTTGCTGTATTTAATTATATCTTTACAAGTGGGCTGGAATTGATTAATGGCAGATGATTTGTCAAGATATGGATGATTTGAGCTCAATTCAACTCATTTCAAAACACAGCAGTATATGTCAACATCAATGTCTAGTGTCAAGATATATCTATTAGTAGAAAACAAACAGGTCATGCTTGGGGGGGAGAGAAAAAGACTTCTATCTGATCATTTGTGTCCTCTGGAGCATCATAGCTGTATTGTTCCTGTGTGAAGCTTAGGGCGGAGTCAGGACACGGCTGCCGGTTCTCCGGCCAATCAGACGCCGAGGTGTGGCTCCGGCGGGCGTGGTCTGGAGCGAAGGGGCGGAGCTGGAAGCGGAAGTGTGTTTCGTCTGATCCCTCACTGTCATTCGGCCACGGTCGGCTTCAGGAGAAGGGGGGCAAGCCAAAGCTCACACACACACACTCACACACAAGGACTCAGGCTGGATAAAAATACTGAAGGCAAGCTTAAAATGAAACCGACCGAATAAGGCTCGCGACACTTGACCCATTTGACGCCTTGCCAAGGCTGAGCGAAGCCCCTTCGGATGACACGGTCCACATTCGAGGCAAAGCGGTGTCATTGAGCAGGCAGGACACGTCAAGAGAAGGGAGGAGGAGGAGAGAAAAAAAAAAGCTGACCGACTGCACTGTACGACTCAAGCTATTAAAGCGCCTCCGCCGGCCTTAAGACATCCTTTCAAGGACACCAGCCTGCTGTCAAGCCGACGGAAGGTTCCCGACAAAGACGTCGCCGAGGTCGGAGGTGGTGATAACAAGGTGAATGGGAAAAAAAGACATTTTATATTAGCCAGCTAGCGGCTGGTGCTAACAGTTAAAGGCTAGCTCGCTAAGGCTAGTAACCGATATTAGCTACTTGGCTAACTAGTTTTTTCCGGTTACCTTTCGCCTCTCTGTCTTTTCTTTTTTGTCTGTCGTCTCAATGGTAAATCAAAACGCTGACGATACGCATCTTTATGGTGCGTATTTGGTGAAACGCTCGCGTATTGCTTCTCGCTGATGAAAGAGCACTGGACTCTTGACAGCTGTCAAACAAGGTCGTGCGGGTTTATTTGTGGAAAATGTGTCCCCCCCCCACGCCGATTAGTCTTTCAAACGTCACGTCACGCCGTTTGTGTGTTCTCTCCTTTTTTTGGCCCCACGCCACACACAAATTTATGGCGTGTCAGTCGCTTTTTGCGTCAAGTCAAAACGTCTCCCAAATGTCCCCCGGCCTTCGTCACATCACAGCTCGTATGGCTTACACGCATTTGAGGGGGGTGGGGGGCTGCCGGCCACTCAGCTGTCCGTCCACGGACAAGTTGTGCAACGTCACGCGGTTATTATTAGCCCGGTGGACGTGTCTAACGTTAACCGTGCGCTTTGCTCACAGCTTCAACCAACGCTAGATTGTTGGAGAATGGGGTCATTTGGGAGGGACTTAATGATCATATTTTTAGGAATTCTGTGAACGGATAGATCAAATGCAATAGAATACAAATTCATCTTATCTATTCAATATCTTTCAATGCCAGTCCCTAAATCCGTTAATGTGTAGTGGTTGCTAACTGTGTGGCACGTCATTGTGTCTGTTCTCTCAACAGGACCAAACGATCACGGGATACTATTTGTGTGTGTGGGGGGAGCAAACAAATGGGGGATTACGGGTTCGGAGTCCTGGTTCAAAACAACACTGGTAACAAATCTGCGTTCCCGGTCCGAATCCACCCGCATCTGCAGCCCCCACACCACCACCAAAATGTGTCGCAGAACCCCGCTGCGTTTATAAACAGCAACACCGCCGCGGGGAATGGCACAACGGCGGGCTCTCCCTGGCTCTTCCCCGCTTCGGCCACCCACAGCAGCGTGCAAGACGAAATCCTGGGCGGGCCCGACAAGCCCAAAGCGCAGCAGCAACAAGAAATGCAAGAAACGCAAGAAAAGCAGCTATCCCCTGGAAGTCACCAGGAGGGCGGGGGTGGCGGCGGGATCATTTCAGAACTGGAAAAAGGCCGGTCGGAGGATGGCAAGACGGACAGCGGCTCGCCTGAAGGCAGCGCCGGGAAAGAGAAGCAAATCCGCCTCGAGTCTCCGGTTCTGACGGGCTTTGATTACCAGGAGACATCCGGCCTGGGCGGCCCGGTCCAGACCAGTACCAACTCGTCGTCGCTCACCGGCTTCAACAACTGGTCGGCGGCCATCCCGCCAGCGCCGTCGACCATCATCAACGAGGACGTCAGCTTTTTCAACCCGGCCTCCGCCAACAACGGCACCCTGCTGTTCCAGAACTTCTCCCACCACGTCAGCCCGGGCTTTGGCGGCAACTTCTCCCCTCAGATAGGACCGGCCGCCGCCCTGTCGCAGCACCATCCGGCCCCCCCGCCGCACCCCCATTTCCAGCACCCGCACAACCAACACCAGCAGCACCGGCGCTCGCCCGCCTCACCACACCCTCCTCCGCCATTTCCGCATAGGAATCCGCCCTTCAACCAGTTGCCACATTTGTCCAACAGCCTGAGCAAGCCCCCGTCCCCCTGGGGCCCGGCTAGCTACCAGAGCTCCTCTCCCTCTCCGGGCTCCTCCACCTCCTGGAGTCCAGGAGGCGGCTACGGAAGCGGCGGCGGCGGCTGGGGAGGATCTCAGGGCCGAGATTATCGCCGAGGTCTCAACGGCGGCATGACGCCCATCAACTCCATCTCGCCACTAAAGAAGACCTTCCTGAACAACCACGTGGCGTCCCAGAAGTACCCTCGCAACAGTCCCGCCGGCTTCAACCCCAAGTCCTGGATGGATGACGGCGTCGGCCGCAGTGATAACATCTTCCCCTTCCAGGTATGCAATACTTTTATGGTGGGGGTCTTCGCTTTTGGTCCTGACATGACATTTGTGAGTTTGCATGCTCGTCCGTATTTACAATTTTTTATTGCATTGTTTTCGGGATGGGCGACTAGTACTCATACCAGGTATCAGTAGAAAAATGGTATGGAACATCCCTATTCATGGCTTAGAAAATTTTCCATACATATATTTGCTGTAATTTTGACGTTACGGACTAGTTTATCGGGCGGAGGAAGAATACGTTGTCTCACGGAAGCATTAATTTAATTTAATTTTTTTTACATTCGATTTTCATGCAAACATTTACATTGACTAATGTAGGTTAATGGCTGCTTCTGACTCGTAGACAAATGCTGGTTGTTGTAAAGCAAGGACCCCCTGTACATACTGTACGTTCCATTCATCCGCTTTCCTGGCTGGCGTCACGGGTTGGAGGCTAATCCTAGCTGGCTTAGGGTCAGATATGTGAACCTTGACACGACCAACACATGAATACGTTCATGCTTATAATTCACATTTACGGCCAATATCTGTGCAAAACATAATTAAATGGCAGCCCACCCTTTAACGTTAATTCAATACTGTAAAGGTGATATGGTTACTATTTTTAGATGTGGGGGCTGGCAAGTGGGTACGGATTAACAAGGCTCTCCTCTTGACGCGTGAGTTTAAATCAGTATTTCTTCTTTTTTTTTTTTGCCCATGTGCTTGGTTTGCTGCGTGTCTGTGATGATGACTAATGTGCTTGTGTCACTGCAACGTTGCAGTGTGCCACATATGTGAGCCAAGGGGGGTTGGGTGGAGTTGGGGGCTGCTATCAAAGATGAAGAAAGCTGGTAAAAGACGAGAGAAGGTTTAAATCGAGAAAACAGCGCAATTGATTCTTTGCATTTAAGAAAAGAATCGTGCCGCTGTGCGTGGGGGAACTCTCGTCACAAGGTATCAATATCTTAGCTCCTGAAATGGAGCCTAATGTTTTCTTCGATTGCCACTTTATTAATGAACCTCGATGTGTCTGCTGTTACGCTACTGACAAAATGGCCTCATGACGCATTCAATGTGATTTGTAAGAGCTGTGACTAGAGTGCGCAAATAACTGTGTTAGCACACGTTGAAAAAGGCCTGACAGGATTGACGGGAAAGGGGTAAAGGGAGCATGCAGATAAATTCATCATATTGATCCAGCTGGAGATTGATTGCGTAGGTCATCAAGGAGGCGGGGGGCCGAGGGATGACAGTTGCCATAGGCTCAGCTTGACCTCGCGACCTCTCTAAGTACTGTATGCAGCCAAAACCCTTTTTTGCATTTGTGTCTTTTCTCCCATGCATGCAAATAAACTTGTCAGTCACGTATTTGGATGGATTCAAATCAATATCATTATTAGATGTTCTTAGAATGTCTGTAGTGACTTCCTTTGTTGACTTAGCTGGCAGCAGCCGACGCTAATTGGTCTTAAAGACCGCCATCTGGCACAAGTCAAATTGTATTCAGACGTAATTATACATGTAGTACAGTAACCCCCGACCGAATCATGAATGAACTCACTGCGCTAATTTTTATGTAGGATGTACCTAACAGCCAAAAACCTATCCGTAGTGTTTTTCTAACTCCCTAAGATTCGACCCAAACGTCTTCACGTCGTGTTAGCGGAGGAGTAGCTAGCGTTGGCCACCAGCTGATGAAAGATTCCAGTAGGGGTCCGATAGACAGGGTGGTAAACCTCTAAAGGTGATACAAAGAAAGGTCTGGATTGTGCCACAAATGGTTGGCTGCTAAACACAAGGTAGAGTAAGTTCACAGCTAATAAATAGTATTATGTATTGAAAAAAAGAGAATGTAATAAAATAGCTAAAAGGAAAGCAGTAATTTCCATTTTTACAGATTATTAAATGGCTTCTTTGCACTTCTGGTGTATTTTTTCCGGAACCAAATAATCTGAATGCCATTCATTTTTATGGTTGGATAATACTTTCATGTATAGGGCTTAGTTGCAAAGGTTTGGTCCCTAACCCCTGCAAATAGTGAGAATTCACAGTATATAAAGTGGAAATTGAAATGTCCAAAACCAGGGATGGTGAAGAGCAAAGGTGTAATGAGACGTATGTAACCTGAAAGTATACATCACCTTTTAACTCTATCATACACTTCACACAGTTGTAATATCCGTATTAAATTGTAATATTGTATGAAAAATTGTTTCAAGAAGAAAGAGATCATATGGAAGCGGTTTGTATTGGACCTTTTGAGATTCTGCTCTACACTCTTGCAATGATGAGTAATAACTCACAGTGTACCTTGGGCCAAACAAGGGCATTGTTCTGACATGTCTCAACATGCCCGCGGCCTGTCTTATTTTATTGTCTTTTACACACAAAACTGTGTCAATAAGAAGTCCGATAAGGGCCACATTTTGGGTACGATGCCGCATCCATCTTGATGCCACGAACAATTTCCAGTCAGTTCCCTGGTTGGCTTTAGGATTTGAGCTGGCGTTGCAGGCTTGGAGCTGCAGTATGCCCGCCCGTCTTCCAAAGTAGCATTGTCCTTCCGGACTCGTCATACAGCAAGGACACATGGATTGAGGCTCAGCATACAATGACCTTCCTCTGCTTGTGTGCGTTTGCAAAAGAACCAGAAATTATGTAAGTTAACCCACGTATGAAGAGCACACAACGCAGAGGTTTTAGCTGAAGGAGAAACCATTTCGTCAAGCCGTATTGAAACATAAATGTGCTTTATTCTATTCTGCCATCTTTAGAAGAGAATTACAAATGAGCTTGTTCTGGTGTGCTTCATTATGATTGGGACAATATAATCCAGTCATACAGTTTCAAGCGAAGAATAGTCTCACACTAAGTGACTCGGTATGCTACAGTAATATTGGCCTTTTTTTTTTTTTTTTGCAAAGGATAAAGATTGTGTCTTTGGCATATTGTCTGTTTTGTTCTACCGTTAGTCTTCAAATATACAATGGTTAAAGAATTACAAAAAATAACAGATCCTATTCATTGGCTCATTTGTGGCATTTTGCATTGTGTTTTAGCATTAATATAGCAGACATTCGAAGTGATGTTTGTGTTTTAAATACACAATGTGTACATTTGGTCACCCGTAACTCCATAGGTCAAGTACTTCCTGGCTCAAACTGTCCACCAACATAACATTTTTATTCATTGCAAAGGGAGTATTGTAATTATCTAAAAAATTCGAACTATCAAAAAAATAAAGAAACGTGAATAGAAATTGTGCAAGAATAAAGTTGAACTGCTGTTTAAGTTGTATGGTTATTTTCACAAGTTCCTCTTTGCTTTACCTTTTTTGGGAGCATCACAGAAAGTACAAAAAAAAGTTGTGTAGCTCTATTCTATGCCCACATTTCCATCTCATTCCACAAAGGTTAACTTTAATGTTTCCACTTTTGAGGCATGTGACTTGAATTGCTGAGGTTTCAGCACCTAACAAGCCAGTTTGTTTTGTTTCTTGTTCTTTCGAACGTTGCATTGCAGAGATGATGCAGCGTTCACATGACTGATGACATAACGTTGCACAAGGCAGTCGCCGGTTTTGCTAACCGCTCTGCTAGGGCTGGGCGATATGGCCCAAAAATAAAATCTCGATTTTTGCACTCATTCAGGACGATTACGATTTTAATCTAATAAACCCAACATTTATTTATTTAAAGGTTTCATTTATTCAAAAATGTTCAGACAATAATTTATACTAATTCTAAATTAGTTTTAACATAAACTTAACATTCATAGTTTGTTCCTAAATGCCACAATTAAGTAGTTGGTAGCTATTGTAAACCACCCATCCAGCATTTTGCCACTTGCAAAATTACAACTCACAAAAACATTTGAATGTATCAGAAAATAAGAACAACAGCTTTTCATAATCCAGAAGACAAAATTCAATTTCAGGATTTCGCAAATTTTCAACGATTCAATTTCCAAAATGACGATGTATCGAATTAATTCAATTTATTGCCCAGCCCTACGCTCTACCTTTGGCCGTGTGTAGTAGTATTACAATAATACATATACAGTACATGTTCCAATGCCAGTTTTTTGCAATGTAACAAAATTGGACCAAGAAAAAAACATTTAAACACTGAGATGCCTCTGATGCAGTGGAAGGCCATGGCTTATGTGTAAGATAATAACTACAGAAAAATCAGGAAAAGCCTACTAAAACATCTGAACTTTGTACGGGTTAAATTGGAGGCACTTTAAATGGTGGCAAGTGTGACTCCAATTTTACATTTGCGTTTTGGTCAAGTTTTGTATAATTTTTTTAATATGACAAAAATCACACATTGTGAACAGGGTTATGTAAACCTTTATATGCTCTATGTGTGTATCAACTGGACAACATGAGGAAGTGTCGCCACACTGCTTTTGTACACCCTTGTGAAGTTTCCGTTTTTGCACCAACACTGCAGAGCCACCATTTTGTACAAATAACTCTCAGATGGCTTGTTTTTGGATTATTGTTTATGTTTGTTCGCGGAGTCCATATGCTGCTTCATGGCTGTTCATCCCAAAGTAACAGGAAGAGCCACACAGGGCACGCCATGTTCCAGCACTAGCGCAGGCTGCAGTAAGCGGGCATGCTGCTGTATTAGCAGCTTTAGTATTGGGACTGGGCTGATGTCCAGCTAGTAGCACTCCTGCTAACAGCTAATGCTCCGTTCAGACCGTGCAAGGCTTCTTCCCCTTCAAAATGTGATTTATGTTGTAAAATTGATGTCCAATTGAATTTCTTTCTATTCTCCCAACCCCTCACTTATTTTCTTCTCAAGGTCAGAGGTGTGCGCTTGTCAGGTGTTGTGTACTCGCCGTAAGCCAAGACAGGATGTTGTTTTAAGAGAACCACCTGGACAACTGTTGGGTGCAAAGGGCTCTGTTTGTAAAGAGTTGACATGGGCTATTGTGCATCTCCGACCCTCATTCATCCCCTGCTGAACTCCCAATTGTTAGAAAGGACGACCAATCAATATAAGAGGTTGTTGAGCAATTAGAAAATACCAAATTAGTCGGACCAAGCAGTTTTGTTACATCAGAGCCGAGGTCAGGGGAACTAACACCAATCAGGAGACATTTCAGTTTTTATAGTCCTCAAAGTGCCATGCTAGATAATATAATATTACACAAAATATGTTTCAATAAATACATATAGTGTATTAATTGTTCCTCTTCAAAATAGTGGGCCAATGCTCTTTCAAGTTGTAGACTGCATCCATAAAAGGAAAAGCTTAGCCATTATCACGATGGAACCAAAATAAGTGTATATTGTCAAGAAAAGACACCCCCCCTCTCCCTACTCTTGACAGAATGCACAAAATACTGATTTTAAAATAGTCCTTTTAATGACAAAAAAAACAGGCTTAGAGTGTTGATCTCTTTAAAATAAAAATAACAACTTTACAGGTTATGTTTTAAGTAACATTTAAAGTAAACTACCCACTGTTATGTCCAAGAATTGCAAAATTAAATCAGTCTACCATATTTGTGTAGCCATATCAGATAGCCAGTAATCAGCTAGCAAACGAGCTCCTAGCACTGATGGCTAATATCAGCAGGTGACTTTATTTACTTTTTTACTTTATCTTACCAATAAAATAGAACTTAAACCACTCTTAGGTTTATTGTAATGGGTGTAGATCAGGGTTCACCAATTCCGGTCCTCGAGGTCCGGAGTCCTGCAGGTTTGAGATGTTTCCACCTACCAACACACCTGATACTAAAGATTAGTATCATTATCAAGCATGCTGATGAGCTGATTTTATGAATTACTTGTGCTAGTGTAGTGGGCGGAAACCAGCAGTGCAGGAATCCAGACCTCGAGGACCGGAATTGGTGAACTCTGGCGTAGATGAACATTAATTGTAGCGCTGGCAGCTAACATTAACATGGGACTTGTGAGCAGCATGAATAATTTTAAATGACTTAATCTTAATTTGGGCATATGATGTCCCTTACGTAGCGGTTACCAGACTTTCTCTGCATTGTCTTGAAGTTTACCACCCTGCTTTCTCTGGTATTTTTGACCTCTTCTGGAATATTTTATTATGCTGCTTTTCAATGTTGGCCAACGCTAGCTACTTCTCAGCTAACCTGGTGCCTAAGCAGGAGCACGAACAACACAAAGATCTGCAGATTGACAATTCTGAGCATCTGGGCATTTCTGATACTGTATTTCCCAAATGCAACCCAATGCAAATGCTTCCTTTATACGGCGAAAACAAACGTTGGATTGTATTGCTTTTGCCTGTGACTAGCATACAAACCATACTATTTGTTATAGTAGTCAAACCACATCTCATCACATTTTTAAACCAAAATAATCTTTAAATCAAATTACAACGATCCAAAGTCCAATGCTTTTCAATGAGCGTAGAGTTTCCTTTCACCAAATTGATTGCCACTTTGACATGTGATTTGAGCTCGGAATTGTCAATAGATGCAAATTGACGCGTTCTTCAGCAAATGCTTGTTAATTCGGTTCCATCGAAACAAATCTCAAGTATGCGAATCTGCGAATTGTGGGCCATACAAACAGTAACAGCAATAAGCAGCTAGCCAGTTGGTTGCTAGCTTGCAAACAGCTGCTAGTGCTAGCAACTAGCAGGATGATGTTTTTATGCAACTATTCAGGCACATTTTTCTTGAAAAAGGCCTCTTTCAGATAATTTGTTAATAAATAGTTGTCAGCTGGTGCTACCGGCAGTCATTAGCAGCCAACACCCATGCTTGAAGCATAATGGTGGTTTGACCTCACAGCTTTTTCAGACCTATTTTGCACTTAAATCATTAGGCATGCACAACATTTCCTGTTATCTCTTGAATGAATTGGAAGTTATATTTTGTCAAGCACATTTTTTCTTCACACATCCAACCAATTAGACCACCACCTCCCTGCCAAACTTCCTGATTGAAACTGCATCCAGGAAAAGTAGGGCGTGGGTTAAAAAAAAAAAAAAAGTCATTCATTAGAGACAGCTTTTCATCCTTTGACCATGACATGTGCATGCAAATTGTGGTGCACGTATCTACATGCACTAATTCTGACTGAGCCATTAAGCTGCAGAAGCCCGGGGTTTTCAGTCATTACCCCTGCTCTTTGTCACGTTGGTGCTAAATGAGAGAAATGTTTTTAAACTAATGAGGGGCCTGAGCTGGGCTGCACACAGCACACACTGTTGCGATCATACGGCTTTGTTGCGCCCTTCGCACACCCTTGACAGATACTCTGAAACCAGGCCTCTGTGTGCACGCGCTCATGTCTACGGCTGCATAGGCCCTAATTAGTCCTTGGATTATGTCTTCTTCATATGTGCCTGAACAAAGCAAGAGGACACAATGCAGTGACTATATGGAAGGAAGGGTCTCGTGGTACGTCGAAGGTCAACCACAGTCCATTCTATGACATTGGTCAACATTTAATTGATTTGCAAAAGTGATTTCCCATCCAGCCATCCATTTTCTATGGTGCTTATCCTCATTAGGGTGGTGGTGGTGGTGGTAGTGGTGGGTTTAGCTCAGTTGGAGCCTATCCCAGATAACTGTAGGCGGGAAGTGGGGCACATGCTGAACTGGTTGCCCGCCAGTCCCAGGGCACATTTAAACATACAACCCTCGACAATCACCGATTGACAAGTTGGTCTTCAATAGATCCAACATGTGTTTTTGGAAGAGCTGGAGAGAATCCACACAATTTTTCACAATTTAAGATTCCCAATCTTTTAAAAAGTATGACCTGCCGATCCCGATTTTTTTCCGATCCCGATTTTTCCCATAACAAGCAGCATACACCTTCAGTGTTCCAGTTTTGTTTTGGGGGAAAACATTGAACGATAACTGTGAAATAATACAAACGGGTTGTTTTAACTGCACATGAAGTCGTTCTCCCAAATATAAACAAAAAGCCAATTCGTCATCTCAGCAGAAGAGGACAGTGGCTGACTTTTTCAGACCTCTGAGGAGAGATATAAGATTGGTGGAAAAGATCGGGTTATTTTTAAGGGATCTGACGATCAGGATCAACCAAAATTAAGGAAATCCAACCGATCGATCGTTGCACACCTAGGCAGGAGCCATCATTCAAACCCTGAACCTCAGAACCATGAGGCAGAAAAGCACCTGTTTAATTTTGTTTAATCTTGTCACAGAGGCATAAATTATAAAACATAACAAAAACGAAACACTCAAACATTGACACCATGAATTATAAATGACAGGCGGCTAGCTAATGGATAGTTTGAGATGCTAACGCAGCAGTCACTGCTCCTTGTCAAATGGCACAAATAGAAGCATGACATTAGTCAAACAATGGTATAATCAAATCCAATTAGTCAATACCAATACAGAAAAGAAAAATAGGATGAAGTAGAAACTTACCTGAATAAATACAATAACAGCTTCGAGCTAAACATGGCTTTAGTGGCAACACTGGTGTTCATCGAAGATCAAGGTACTAAAACACGCGCTAACAATGTCCAAAAGTACTTGGATGTAGTGCTGAATTTAGTTCATACAATGAAGTCAGCGTAATCCCTCAGTACTAATCCCCAAGCAATGGAAGGGTTCTGTTTCTCTTACGGTTATTGCACCTCAAGTGCACACATGCACAACAATTCCAACATTCAGCCAACAATCGCTAATAGGTAGTTTCTGACACTTAGGCTATTTAATGTCGCAGCAGGTCTTTGAAATAGTTTGGCTTGCCGCAGCCATATTCACAAGCATCAAAAGCGCAACTCGCTTCCCCTTCCTGCCCTCCTGGAAAGGCAGGCAGAGAGAAAAGACCTTTCCTTAGCCTTGTACCCTTTCCATCTCTCCATCATCCCCTTCTTTCATCTGCCGCTGCCTTCTCGGCATTGGCCTTCCCTTTCCTCCCTGTTGTCGAGGACGTGATTAGAAAAACAATAATAAGAGGTGGAATGGAACAACTTCCCGGCAATTTACATGAAGACGTAGAGGTCAAAACAATAATAATAGTAATGCATCGGATTTATGTAGCGCTTTTCTAGACACTAAAACGCTTTACAATGTAATGGTACATTATTCATGCACTCGCACATTCACTCTATGGTGGTGGTAAAATACTTAAGTAGCCATAGCTGCCCTGGGGCAGGCAGGCTGACGGAAGCGTGGCTGCCAGTGTGCGCCTACGGCCCCTTCAACCACCACCAAACATTCACACTTTCCATACACCAGTATGAGTAGCACTGGAGGCAATGTGTGTAAAGTGCCTTGCCCAAGGACACACTGACACATGACTTGGGGAGAGCGGGGATCGAACAGCCGACCTTCTGGGAAAATCCTTCAGAATCAGATTTCACCTTGGCATCCTTTTTAACCCCTTCTCAGACGGAAGCAGGTGACATGAGAGATTAAATATGCATTCACATTCACCCTCACCAAGTGGGTACTGAAACCACAGCAGAGGAGTGAACCACTACATCATCAGTGACATTGGAACAATTTCTAGTTAACAATTTGTCGTTTACAATTGATGCACATATTGTTCAGAAACGACACAACTTGATTTAACCACTATTTCCTATACACATTCTAAATTATGTCAAATGTATAATAGTGTGCACTTGTTTATGATTTTCTTGTCTTGTGCTGCGATTTACTGACCCCCAAAGTCCATTAAAGGTGCAGAAGGGACTCTAGTGAGCCACATTTGAGAAAGGAGTAGACCTAGTCTGGCCTCTGCTGATGTTTGTTTTGTGAGATTGAGCACTGCGCGTGTTTTCAAAATGTGACATTTTGTATTCTGCTGTGAAATGGCCCCATTTTTTTTTAACCAGCTGCCATGTCAAGTCATCTAACCAATCTCACTCGTGTTAAGATAAAAAGTGGTTTTTGAATTTTTGGAATGCAAAAGCATATGAAAAAAAGTCCTCTGCCTGCCGAAATGACCCTCTGTCATGCGCTGAGGTCTGTTTTTGTGACCCTCCAACATGTGACCTCACATAGAGTCTGCGGTCTATTATTGAACTGTGTGCTTTTCTTCCCGAGGTGGCTTTGCTCTGTTCTCGCATTGTTCTGTGTAGAATGTGGCGCCACCAATGTGTAGCCGGGGTGTGACCGGCACAAAGTGCGTACATACTAACAATGCGGTGGCGTTGCAGATTACTTGCAGGTTAGCCAATTTCATGAAATGTCAGCATTGGTATGATACTCTTGTGATTGTAATGTCCTGCTTCACTTTGACAAGAGTGAAATCTGCAAGGTCAAAAATACAAATGACTTCAGAACAATTTTCCCAATGGGAGATAATGGAAATAGAAATAATGTGTTCCACAGTCAAACTGTAACCATCATAAAATAATAATTAACAGTTACAGTACGGGCATTTTTTTGAGTGGCATTGTTGCAAGTATAAAAGTAAACTAAGTACAGTACTGTATATGTTCATCAAGACAGGTATCCAGCACTGATTGGCAAATAGCCATTGGCAAGTTTTTTCTGTGGAAAATAATCTATTTGCTGAGAAACACACCTTTTTGTACCAATGCTGCACGTGTTTTGGTGCACTTTTTGTAATGTCGAAACACTCTGCTCCTTTTAAGGCGCCATGTTGGCGGAAGAGTGGCGAGCGATGGCCACTATCTGATAGCGGGCTTGCTCGACACAGTTGATAGTGAACATCA
This sequence comes from Vanacampus margaritifer, assembly GCF_051991255.1. Classification (NCBI taxonomy): domain Eukaryota; kingdom Metazoa; phylum Chordata; class Actinopteri; order Syngnathiformes; family Syngnathidae; genus Vanacampus; species Vanacampus margaritifer. The sequence goes on along the minus strand of NC_135447.1, from coordinate 11,877,635 downwards.
GCATGTTGTGTGAGTGAAGTTAACAGCTGATAATGGCTAGCTGCTCAACAGCAATTCCTAAACTAAACTTTTAAAGAGAGGATCTGTGTATGACTGAGTCAGTAAAACATAATAAAAAGGCTAATAGGAAAGTAGTAATTGGTGTTTTAACGGGGGCAATACATGTAAGCATCCTCAGACTGCCAGTGCAATTTTTCAAATCAAATATTTTTAAGGGTAATGTAAAATGCATTTAAAATGATAATGAAAGTGTTTTGGGATTACAATGTCGAGTAAAGTGTATTGACATTCAGGTCCTGGTTTCAAACCCTCACAAATAGCGAGGTTTGACTATATTTAAAATGACTTAGTCCAGGCACTTCTCAAATGTTTTTGTTTTTCATCCTTTTGCAATTTAAAATAACCCCATTCCTGATTAGATACGCTAGGGAATCTTCCCCAATTTATTAGTCGACTAATAACTAAGACTAAGCAATTTCTAGTCACCTCATTGAAATATCACTTTTGCAAGTAGCAGAAGGTCCTGTTGAGAGCACGTGAACGAGGAGCTTTTTTTTTTCCAAATGTGGAATTTCTGCTTTTACTCACACAGCAAATGGAGAAGCAACGGGAGACTGTAATCGCGTGGTGTTTTGACATGTAGCAGATGTACCTAAACACATTGATGTTAAGGAGAAGAAAAGGTCATTTAAGTCAAAAGTGAAGTTTTATCATACATTTACCTTGACTGTACATACGTTCATGATAACGAATACATAAGACATGTTTTTGTTATGCCAAACCTTGAAGAAAATACTTGTTAATCAAATGTCTGCTTGTTGGATTGATAGTCAATAATTAAATCGATTTACATAATTTTATATGGTCTATCATTGGTAGCCTAACAAAAAATGTTGGAAACCCTTCCGAGTATGTCCCTGCATGTTCTGAATGTGTGCAAATATTTTGTGTGTGCGTGTGTACCCAAAGAACAATTCTCACTATGTTTGGTATGTGACTGTTTTACGTTACAAAGCCGTCGCCTGACAATTGTCTCTGCTCCTTTTACTGACAACCTAAAACAATACTTTATAAGACCATGTGATACATAAAATAACACACTTAACCACACACAAAAGATCTTGGGGGGGGGGGGTACTTGTCATACTGCACGTGACACTAATGATGCCTTTATACTTCAACAGTAGATTTGTATCCTTCATTGAATACTTTTTTTGTTCTTTTGTTTAGGAGCGCACCAGGTCGTTTGACAGTTTCAACATGAACACTCTGGAGAGTTCCCTGATCGACATCATGCGGGCTGAGCAGGACAACCTGAAAGGTAAACACAGCGGCCTGACTACAATACAGTTGCACTCATTGTATGTCACAGACGCAATCATCATGCTTTGGCCCGCTTGGACAGCAGTTTTACCAATGGGTAGGAAATTGGCTGGATGAGAAAGAAATTGAGCAGGGAGGTCAGCCATTTCGGGCAAACTCAAGAGCTCATAATTAGATGAACTAGAGTAGTAGGGATATATACCCCAATAAACTCTAAATGAAGCCAAATTGTGAAGATTTTTTTGCCTATGCCATTTAATGTAGGCGGAGCTTTGCATCAACGCTTTGATAATTTTGAGGATTCGCCATGAAAAAAAAGGCGCGACCGTTCAACACCGATTGTAATAAATTCATGTTATTTCTCATCATGTGTTGGGCAGCCTGATACTTTCCTATTTCCCAATGAGTTCCATTTCTGGTTTTATGGTTGTCGTCAATGAGTTCCTCTTAACCATCGCTAGTAACTTTCTGTGGTTGTTCCACAAAAAGCCAAAGAAAAAAACAACAACAACATGAATCTGAGATCTCAAAAAATCCCCATGACGTCACACATGATCATGTAATGCTTGACTTCGGGGGCATATCTTGCCCCCATTGTTTGTGTGAACTGCAAACTTGCGCTTTTTTGGCTGTTTCACTTCAGCGGTTTCATCGTACAGTATTCTCGTTGCTTACCCACAGTCTTTCTTTGAAATGAAAATGAGGGTCAAAACCCCAAGCAGCCCGTAGTAAACTGGTAAGGATAAAATTCTGACTTTAGTTATTAATTTCTAGAGAGCAGCCAATGACATTTATTGACTGAATGTTGTTATGCAACACAGCAGAAATAGGTTACTGCATGTAGCACACTTTGTGTTGTGTTGGAAATGACTAATTGCATATGACCAGGACATAGCTGCTATAGATTTTTGGGGAGATACATGTTGTAACAAGTTCATGTATTGATACTTGCTTCTCAAGGCATTAGTGCAGTTGAAAGGATTTGTGTTGAGCATTGGGGTTTTAATTAATGCTGGATTGGCTTAATCCTCCAAAATACTGCACTATCAGGTTTTTCCTGCTTGGTCATCACTCTTGAATGCGGCGATGTTTTTTCTCAAGCAAATTCTTAGGCACAAATCGCAATCATAGCCCTCAACATCCCGTGTTGTCGGTTCAATAGCAACAATGCTAACGTTGCCCAAACGAAAGTCCTGTTCCACCCCCAAAGCTGTAGTTTGACTTTAACAATGCTGAAATGATTACACCACTTATTTATCTGAGCTTCATACCCACTGTGCTCAGCTAGCTCCAGCTGCGTTCTAATGTTGCCTTAATAATGTGAGAAGGCAACTTTTGTTTGCTTCGGCACAAATGGACCTGCGGATCCCAAGGCCTTAAAAAAGCCTGTATAGCCGCACAAAAGTTGACATCTCGTCACCGTAATTCTTGAGGTCAGTACACTCAGGTGAGCCATCGGTACAGCTCACTGGTAGTGTCCAAATACTTGTGTCCATATTAGCAAGTGTTTCAAGGTCATGATAGTTGGTGATGATTTGCCAGCAGTCTCTTGTGGATTGCTTCTGTTAAACCGTGTTTGTGTGTGTACTTGGCTGTCTTGAAAGCTTATTGACCAGATGTTTCTGAACTGAGGACATTAATTTGAATCCTCTGCATTAATCTGTTTCTGCTTTTTGCCTCAGTCACATTGAGTGACTATGAAGACTGCTACGTTAGCTTCTTGCGCTAGGTAGCTAGATATGCACACTGCTTGACTGCCATACTGTATGCTTTTCACTTGTGATCAAAAGGTAGAGTGCTATATGTGCGTTTTTGTGCTGTTTGACAAGAACGAGCAAATAGTGACGATGCGTCATGCAGCTACTATTAGGTTACAGTCTCGCACAAGATAGCTAGCTAGCTAACTGGTGAACTGCTAGCACACAATTTTTGTTAATCACAGCGGTGTAAGAATGTCATCATTTATGACCTAGTGTTTTTCATGCAAATACAGATTTTTTTTTTTTTGTTTTTTCGTTTCTATGTTGTTGGGTGCAACTGATTTGTTATGCAAAATGATGGGTCTGCCTTTTTGCCAGAGCAGACTCTCTGTGCAACAGGGGAGTTGGATATACTTGCTCTGTGGTTATTTGTATTGTGATGGATATTAATTGGGAATACAGTCAGATATAATGAGGTTTTACAAGAAACAGAGAGAAAATAGAACACAGGAGAAACAAAATGACAGAATAAAGCAATGTATGAAAACTGTAACTTTACATAGGAGTAAGATTCCATCTATAATATACAAATATTTATTGTATTAGTGTAGCTTCAGCATGTTTCGGCTATCTAAATGACATTGCCGCTAGAGGAACAGATATCTGTCATTAAGGCATGATGCTCTAAGTGTTAACTTTAAGTCGTGCTTGTACGATTAATGAACGTTTTATGCTTGCGATTAATTTGACTATGAAACATATTATTCCAAATATAATAATCTTGCCTTGTACAACTGATTTAAGTTTTATGATGGTGATTAGTCTTACTTATGGAACAAGTCGACCAAATCTGACGTCAACCAGCTTCAAGATGTGCCACTCTTCAAATTGTCGAGTACCAATTGGTGTTTTGCATCTGCTTGGTTAGAAATACAGCAGAAGCAGTGGCACTACATTTACTGTCATTTGACCGTCTTAGTTATTTTCAGGCATCCTCGTCACATTTTCTCTCTGACAGTGCCTCTTTTTCTGCTGCTTTCACATGATGCATCACGCCCGATCCAGCCTTATCGCCTCATGTTCTGCAAACTGTTGCTCAGTTTGTTTTGCCTTTTCCGTAATTACATCCACCATTTTAACACGCTTGTACACAGTTTATTCACTTACAAAGTAAACAACTGTAGTTTTCTCAAAAGTAGCGACTCCCGTTTGCTGTGTGATGCTCTTTCCCCTTGCTGCTGAGACCCAATTGTCACATCACACGTCATGTATTCACACATATTTGCCATTTGGACCGAGCATTGTGAGCAAAGTTTTGAGAAATAAAAGCACACGGCACAGGGGAGACAAAATGTCGCCTGTCGACGTGGCTTTGAATGGCTTCCAGCATTGTCTTGACTGACAGAAAGGCTCCCTCTGTTCTGCCGTGCCACCACACATCCACGCAGATGGACACCAACATGTTTGTGTGTGATAGTGCATGCGTGTATTACACTGCTCAACATGTAAAGCAGCGGCACTCGAGGAGGGTTCATGCGACCCCACCCTGTTGACGCGAGTGTTTTTTGTGCTAGAGCGGATGCTTCTCATGAATGATTTAACATCCAGTTGACCAGTTGTGCTCACGTTACTGTATGCCGTCCAGGGCTTTATTATATTTTTTGTAGCATAGCCAAGTGTTCAGCTTCAGCTTCATGAGGTTCTACTCAGTTTTGGCGGCATTTCTTTAAACCAAGGGCGGGCGGTCCGTCCTGGTTTTGGAAATCTGGGTCTTGTTTGATGCGCAGCATCTCTTGCAAACAGCCGGCCGCTGTATGCACACTGTGGGGGAGGGGCCTTCGGACCTACATGTGACAGAGGCGTTGGAATGCACCAATCACAGGGTACTCGCTGTCCGTACAACAATGGTTGTACTATTTCAGCTTTTTCATCTCATTATCCCCCAGCACTGCTGAAAGCAGAGCTTGCATAACTTTGAAGCTTGTTTGGCATCACAACATGCACATTTGAGTTGGGTTGTTTATGGGCCTGGCAAGTGGGACATGTCTGACAGGAGGCCCGCACTGCCAGAGGTTTAGATTGGGAAATGGATGTCGATGAGATGACTTGGTGTCTCGCAGATGTAGGCTCTAATGAGATTGATGTGGAGGCAACTCTTGCAGCCAAAGCGCTACCACTCATAATGAACTCTCAGAATTCAAGTCAACGTCACAACAATTTGCGCTCTTCTACTGCAAAGATGTCCTCGGTTCTTGGCTGAATGTTCAGTGGAACCTCCAAATTGGAACACAATTTGTTTTAGAAATGATGGTTGTCTTTCATGGCTTAAGTTTTAAATAATTAATAAAGTCAATTAATTAGCTCCAGGATCAAATTATTGCCATCATGAAAGCTTTTATCAAAATGACAGGCCAGGCTGTAAGTAAATTTTCTTACATCAACACATAATTTTAAAGGTAACCACTGTATAATCAAACTAAATAAAAAGAAACGTGAACAAAAAGGTATTTGCAGTTATTTTGTGTTTTAAAGGCATTAATAAATTACTCACATTATTTATACTGTACTTTCATCACAAATGTTTGTTTTCCACTAGTCATTATTATTTTTTCTTATATGCCATAACTAGTAACCTACTAGGGTGTCATCACAAAAAAGCCAAAGAAAAAACATAACACACTTGTGGAGTTCTTAATCCTTTCAAGGCACAAAACGCAGACATCTTGCTTTACAATGGTTTGACCTGCAAGATTTGTTTGACTTTTCAGGCATTACAGTTTAATCTAAATTCAAATGACAACCCCTTTTTCGACCTTCGACTTTGGAGGTTCCGTTGTAATCAACTGACATTTATCAAAAAAATAAATGTTGGCGTGTGTTGGTAAAGTTCGAAAAGCCTGAAATGAGGGTTAATGTACCATTTCCGCCACCTGCAGGCCTGGAGTGGTACGCCACCTTGCATGTCATGATTTTTCAAGCTTTGTCTTTGTCTTATTTGGCACCATTCTCATTAGTTTTAAGTGCCAAACTGAATGTACCATTGAAAATAAATATTCCATGTGTCATAATCAGCGCTCCTGGAGGCCGTGATTATAAATATGACCATTGTGTGTCTCCCTGTGCAGGTCGTCTGGGGTTCCCCCATCCTGGCGGGGACAACCCGCTGCCCCTCAATGGTACGTATTAGGACCAACTCAGGTTTTGGCTTTCATGGGCCAGTTGACATTTGAAATGAGGTGTTCTAATATTCAGGGGTGATTCAAATGTCATCCATAGAGGTTATCACTTTGCAGCAACGTTCGCCATGCACCTCAGATAGACTGAGCAAAAGCATTGAACCCACAAATGCTCATAGTATACAATAAGAAACATTGTGATTGATTGTCGATTTTCGTAAGTTTAGCTGACCCTCAGAGGACAGTATAAAAACTGACATGGCCCCTGATAGGATAATTATACTTAAGCTATGTTGAAAACCCAAAATGCAATAATGTAGAAAAATGAGTTTGTAAAAATAAAGCAAGTGATTATATGTGTCATGCAGCAGTTGAGTATTTAGCTCCATCGCTACTCTTCTTGAAACATCATGCGTGGCTCTCTGGTCTCGGGGCCAGGATGTAAACGGGCGATGCCAGTAGTTTGTTCACGATCCTCTGGTCACATGGCTGGATCACATGGTCAGGAGCTGTCATGGAGCCGTGAGACAGATGGTGCCAGCGGATAGGCAGGCCTCGCAGGCTGCGCACATCCCTCCCCTCGTTCGCTCTTATTCCCAGCAGCTTTTTTTTTTTTATTCCGCATCTTATTTTTCCTCTCTTGCACACGCTCATCTTTTTATAGAACTCTGATTCGTTTCAATCTGCCTGCTTCTTTCGCTCTCTCTGTCTCTAACTCCCTCCCCCTCCCCCCTTTTTGACCTTCCCCCAGAGTTAATGTCCATCTGGGTTGGAAAGTTCACTGTGGGAGCTGGGAGATTAGTGCTCGTGTGTATCCCGGCCTCTTCATCCTCTCCCCGTTGCTACTTGTTTTGGATGGCTCGCTTGTGCTGCAATCTCTGCAGCGTGTACTGCATCTCGTATGTTCCCAACGGGTTTACAGGACGCTATTGTGCTTTCAGAACGTGTGATAAGCCCCGTTGTGCCCCTCGAGCTCTGTAGACGCAATGATCACGTATCAAGCATTGAGTTGATAACTACAACACCTTATAGTGGAAGCTCGGCTATCAGTCGAAAATTTGGGCAATACTGTATGTATGTAGTTGCTCATTCAGTGGCATGATAAATTATGTCACTTTTTACTGGTAGCGTGTACACAAAGTTCCAAATGTTCCAGAAAAGTGTTTTTGTGCTCTTTCTGTAATGTCCTAAGATGCCACAAGATGGTATCGATATCGTTGAAGTGATGTCGCTGTAATGTTGTCAATGCTGTCATCATTGGACTATTGTTGGCGCGGCAGTTGTCGTGTCTATTGTTCTCACGTACTCAACTTCTCCATTTAGTTTTCTCTTTCTCTCTCACACCCCCGCACAGCCCAACTGTGATACGAAATTGTATTGGGATCGTAGTTTGTGGTGTATTTGCGCTTTCAACTATCGATATAGGCAATTAGAAAAATATTTTGGGTAGTGTAAGTACACCCCACATATAGCAGGGGTTTATCTCACAAGTTGCATATTGACTCAAACTTTCATTTTTCAATAAATCTAGTGAGACTTAAGATGAGTTAGCATCCACACGCTAGTTTTTTTTTTTTTTGCGGGACTTAATTCCAATACCAAAAAAATGCTACTTGGTGACAGTATTGTGCTATAAACAACTTTCTGCCTGTCAGGCGTCTTCAAAGGATGAGATATTTATTTTATTTGATCATACCGTGGTTATATCATTTAGCTATGTTAGAATGTTCGTAAACATTTCATATACCTGACACCAATGAATTCCCTCGACATTACTTCCAATGGGAAGATTTGTTTTGAAATTCAACCGGTTAGCCAACTAGCGTCTTAGAACTGATGTGCTCCGTTTTGGGAGGTTCCACTGTGCAATCATGAAAGACGGACACAATATTGATCAGAAATGATACATTTTGATTGGTAATGTTTGATGTACTGGTTCACTTTTGTGCAGGTCGCGTGGTTTGAATGATTGTCTGTGTGTACAGAATTTGTGCCCTTTGATTGGCGACTAGTGTAGGACGCATCCCCGAAGTCAGCTGGGCTAAAGCTCCAGCAACTCGGAACCTTGAACAGGATAAGCGGTATGGAAATGGATGATTAGGTTTTTGCTAATCTTGATCTTTGCATCTGGTAGAAAGTGAATGGAGTGAGGTTCCCATGAGTCTTTGTCACCGTAAAGGTGCCTTGAGGCCTTTCCCGTTTCACAAAAAGATTTTCACATTCATATTTCCACCCATTAGCATTGTAGCATTTTTTGGGGTTAGGGTCATAGTTCAACAAATATAGATAGAATTTAATTGTGTTATGAGCCATCTTGAGCATTTCAAAAGTTAGTTGTATACATATTTAGTGGCAAAATGATTTCAAATGTCCAAATTTGTGCGTCGAGCCTCACACATGATCAACTATCATGCTGCTTTAGTTCCACAGCTAATGAATAAATAATAATGGCGCCTTCCACTGTCACACAAGCACCCCGGCATGCTGATTCCGCCAATGTACTGTGCATCCTCTTATAATCACCCTCTTCTTTGACTTCACATGCAGCCAGGAGTTATAGCAGGAGACGAGGTAACAACATAATCGCAGACGTATGCGCATCAAGTCCACGCTGTCCATCTCACTGTTGCTTTGTGACTTGAAGCCATTTTGTTTCGCTTTTATTGGCTTTTGCTTCGAAACAGCTCATACTCGTTTTCAGTGACCCGCCATCTGCATGATTGTCAAAAGTGTCATTTTTCCATCAGAACTGCTTAAACACATTTATACACATGCATGTTATGCAAGAATGTTGCAGCTTGTTGTTTGCCATTTTGAAATTTAATGAGGCACAGAAACACACTGGAGCCCAGGCACATGGTTGGCCACACACACACACACGTACACACACGCCACAGTGCAGTGCATGCTGTAAGCTGTGGTTGAGCTAACTCCCTGGCATAAATCTTTATAAAGCAGCTCAGAGCAGGTTGTATTGGAGCAGGCCTAGGCAAGGGAGGGCTTAACCCCTACGACACACCACACGCGCGCACACACGCAACCCTCTGTCAAACTATGTACACGCCAACGCAACTTTTGTGTGTGTGTGTGTTTGTGTGCATGCTTGGTCACTTGTCACCAGGTTGAGGAAGTATGCAGAAAAACGTGTTTTCCTATTTTTGTTTCCTAATGACGTTGCAGTAATCCCGCTGCATTCAGTTCTAAATGTTTAATGTTGAAATACTATAAGTTTTTAAATGTTTTAGTGTGATTACGCGGATTTATTTATTTATTATAATATTAGGTGTTTTGATTTGGGGATTGAACCAAATGGTTGACTGTCCACTACCACTCCGATAATGATTGGATGAACGAGTTATGGGTGGGGGGTGGGGCTTGTGCAACTAACCGGGAGAGTGAGTGAGTAGGATTGCATTTGGTGGCGCACATAGTAAGTTGACAACAAAAAATCTCAATGACATCATCAATTAAAAGTCAACTCGATTACTACCTGACTGTCAACTAAAAAAAAATTATCTGAAGATTTACAATTTGTTTTAGTGGTGATACGTTCAATCGGCCACCGATTGTGATTGGCCGATTTCTGTGGAAAAGTACGTGATCAGGATTTGTTGATCAAAACCTTTCATTACTGATCACACACACACAAAACGACCTTTCACAGCTCATACTTGGCAGCCTGAAGCCAACCAGCCTGTGTGGAGTGTAAGGAACGTCCCCTCAATTTGAAATGATGTCCTGTTTTTTTGTAGAATAAAATGATGGAAATTGAGAGAGAATATTTTTTTATCTGATTCATCCATTAATCTGAAAAAAATCTGTATATGTAATCTGTATTCGAATTAGTATCAGTTGATAATCGAAGGATGATCCTTGATCAGAACCACTCTAATGTGTTTCATTAAGTTTGAATGTGTTTCAAATGTGTGGGAGCTAAACTGTTTTTAGTCTCTCTATTTTGTGGATTTTCATTTTTGGGTCTGAAACGCTACATCCGTGATGAAAGGACAACCATTGTATCTTGAAGCCACTGGCAGATGGCGGCGTTGATATTAAAGACAGTTCCAAAGGATGTCAGATTAAAAACATTTTTGCTGATCTCTCTCCTCAGGAAATAAAGCTTTCGATCTCCCCTCTTTTCTCGCAGGCCATTCGTCCCTGTTTCCCATGGAGGACGGCTTCCCCGATGACGAGCGTGGCGATCAGGGTCTGGCAGGCCTGGGCTCCCCGCACTGCTTTCCTCACCAGAACGGCGAACGCGTAGAGCGCTACTCACGCAAGGTCTTTGTGGGAGGATTGCCTCCAGATATAGATGAAGGTACACTCGCATCTGAGGTCTTGGATTTCTGGGCCATCTCGTCATGATTTTACGAGAAGTAGTGAAAAAAAGCTTTCTGTTATGGAGGGAGAAGCACATGGACTTGTGAGGAATTGATTCTTTTGTTGTTGTTTTTTAAGTGCATTGCAATTTGATGGTAATTTATATATAAGTAAGCGTTTCAAAATTAAAATGTAAAGCAATAGTAGAACAGCAACAAAAAACAACGTAAAATCATTACTTTATTCATGTAATGTTTCAACTTTTTCTTTCTTGTAAACGTAACGTTAGTTTTGCCCTAATTTTTTTATAAAACTTGATCACACTGTTCTTTCTCATAAATCTTTATTGGACTTCGTTCTCATAATATTACTACTACATTTTATATATATATATATATATATATATATATATATATATATTAGGGGTGTTAGAAAAAATCGATTCGGCAATATATCACGATATTACAGCACACAATTCTCGAATCGATTCAATATGTGGTCGAATCGATTTTTAAACATCCATTTTTTATGGAAATATTCAACAAAACGTCTTACTTAGGGTTAGGATTCACACATTAAGCATGGAAAAATGTTGTATTAATGGAACATTAAGCCTTAATATTTTATTTCAGTGCTGTTCAAACATGAAACAGACTGCAACCTGTTTGTTAAATGCAGTGGCTCAGTTATAAGCCTGAGTTTTCCGATAAATAAATACATTTTCATGCAGAACTTAGTTTACATGTCCAAGTTTACTGATTAGTATTTTCTAAATTTGAGTAAAAAAAAGAAAGAAGCGATAATCAATTTATAGATTTGTATCGGGATTAATCGGAATCGAATCGTGACCTATGAATCGTGATACGAATCGAATCGCCAGGTACGAGGCAATTCACACCCCTATATATATATAGATCTTTTTCTTTTTTTTTCTCCGTCGTCCCCCCCTCATACAATACTTTTATCTTGTAAAATATTCTACTGTATTGTCATTTAACAACTTTTTATTTACCTGTGTAACAACTGTTTTAGTTAAGAAATTTTGTAAAATTACAAAAAATATATTTATTGTCCATATTATAAGTAATATATTTTTACCATATTTTTTTGTTTTCAATCTTTTTTTAAATAAAGCATTATTCATTAATAAACACCGCAAATATGAAGACTATTTCCAGCGAATCTTCCTTTTTAAAACCAAAACGTCAAATCCATGTTGATATTTCTTGCTTTGTTGTAGATGAGATAACTGCCAGCTTCCGGCGTTTTGGACACCTGTTCGTGGACTGGCCTCACAAAGCCGAGAGCAAGTCTTATTTCCCTCCAAAAGGTACGTTGAAATTGACAGCGTTGGTCGGGCACTCCACAGGGACTGGCGTGACTTATAAGCGGTTCTGACTTCGCACAGGCTACGCCTTCCTGCTCTTCCAGGACGAGAGCTCCGTGCAGGCTCTGATCGACGCCTGCATCGAGGAGGACGGCAAGCTGTACCTGTGCGTCTCCAGTCCCACCATCAAAGACAAGCCGGTCAGTTCAGTGCAAACAGCTGCCGGATTAGCTCACTTTAGCGTCAACGTTTCTGAGACTTGTTGACGTTTGTGCGTGACAGGTCCAGATCCGCCCGTGGAACTTGAACGACAGTGATTTTGTGATGGACGGATCTCAGCCTTTGGACCCTCGGAAAACCATTTTTGTTGGAGGCGTCCCTCGCCCGCTCCGTGCAGGTAGGCTTGAACCTTCCCCTCTCTCCCTTGTGGAAACTTATTTGACCCCGCCCCTAGCATCCTAGCTTCCTAGCATTCCTGTGTTGACGCTTGCCAGGTTTCTGACTGTTAAAACAAACGATGGTGCAGGTTCACGTTTGTTTAATCAAGTGCGAAAGTGAACGCTAGTACACAAATAAGCCGATATGTAACTGTTCCTTTTTTTCCCTAAATAATGTGTATATATAGCGTAAATAGCATTTCTTCTCACAAATACTCAAGTAAAAGGAAAATACTGACTGGTAATTTAGTTACTGGACTAACTGTAGTGTGTTGCTACTCACCTCTGAATATGTCATGTAAACTGACCAAGCCGAATTAAAAGACATTTACGTTAGCATGTTTGCAGGTAGCATTAGCATAGCAGGACTTTTCGCCGTACAAATGAGAATAATTTGCACAATTCCTGCATTAAATGTCCTCTACTAATTACTGGAAAATGAGTTAGCCTGCTATCTTGATAAGATAATTATTCAAGTTACTATCAAACACCAGATGTGCTCCATTTAAAAAAAAATATATATATATACTCTCTTCCACAAACACTTCTTCTTGTTTACTCATTCTCGTGATTGTCGTATTAGAGGAGCAAGCAACGTCACATGTTTGTTGTGACGCATTTTCACTCAGAGTACACAAGGGGCATGTTTACAAAGCCATGAACTGGTTTGCATCAGAGAAAGAAAGCCATCTACTGATGTGAAAGCATCTAAGACATCCCTTCAAAAAAAAAAAAAAAAGACACAATCTTTAACCCATGATTAATCCGTCTTAAAAAATGTCACGGACACCAACAAAACTAGCATTTCTTTTTAATTGTGTGTTTATACAACACTGTGGTCTGCGGCTTAAATGGATTCATGTCACTTCCATTTATTTCAGTGTGGGAAGATGCGACAAGTGTTATGAGTTACGGCAATGGTCAAGGAACAAAATTGAACTTGTATCTAAAGGCGCCATGGTATTGCGTACAAGTAGTTCCTTGATCCAATTGGCCTCGCAAAGGTGCTACATTTCACTTGAGTCGTCAGATCCCCTTTTGAAATGCCAGCGTGATCACTACGGAATCAAAGCACAAAATATTCCTGCCAATTGAATTTGGAGCTCCACTTTTCTATACTGTTAGAATGCAAAACATAAGGTATGGATCATGTGCAGATGTATGCGCAATCTGGCCTGCTTTTGCCGTCTTTGCTCCCAACTGTGTTTTTTGTTGCGCTGTTCATGTTTCACTCGGCTTTGATCAGTACCATCTCAGCGCTTTATCCCCCGCTCATGTGCTCCGACATTTGCTTAATTGCTTCGCTGCCAGTCTTTGAAATGTCAGCTGTAAGCAAACGCCAGCGCGCCGCTTTTAAGACACGTGATCGGCTTGCGTCTGAATGCAACACTTGCTGAAATCATCAGCTTTCGCCTTCACGCTCCCCCTGTGCTCTCCATGGGATAGCAACTTGTAGGATTTCATAGATTAATCCTGATTGTGTGTGTGTGTGCGCGTTTTTTGAGACTCCAGTGCTGTATTTCTGGTGATAACCGCGTTATGGAGCGTAAAAGTCTTATTTTTCCAAAACCAAGCATTTATTTCCCCTTAAAGTTTAAATCATCCTCAAATTCAATGTCTGGACGTTTTGAAAATCCCACATAAATAAATTCTGCCAGCATTCCATATTGTTGATGATTTTGCTGCTCCCTGTGAGCTGCAATCAAGACACTAATGTCATTGTTTCAAACGTAATATTATTAATATTCCATACCACATGTGGCCCACATCCGGCCCGCAGCATCATTTCATGTGGCCTGCAAATTATGTACATTGACTTTGTTTCTTGGTAAAATACAAAAATTGCAAATTGTCTTCACTTTTAAAAATGTTGGAATGCTGCAAGCATTTTTGTTACCAATCCCCTTTTAAAATAAATGTAATAATATTTGAACAGTTTTTACTAACCCCTGATTTCAACTAGTTATTCATGAATTTTTGGGGGGGCGATCATGCATTTATTTGGGTTCACCATCATAACGGAAACACGCTGAAAAATGAGTTTGACACTCCTGTTATAGAATAAACCAACATTTGAATAGTTTGATTAGAACTCCTAGTGAAGGATAGGTTGTAACTTTGATGGAGGTGGCCTTAGAAAGGCCTTAAGTTTTTAAATTCGGATTCATTCAACCTGCTAACTTGCAATAATAGCCTTGAGTTAGCATGTAAGTAACGTACTGTACATATAGACTAGATGCCTCAAGCATCTCAATATATTTCTATATATATATTTATATATCTCAATTTAATTTATTTGCTCCCAAAAACCTATAAATACGTTCTATTTTAAATATTACCATGCTCCCAAAGACATATTTATACGTTTTTGTTTGTTTGTTTGTTATGCTAGAGCATACATAAGGCTTTGTTGCCGAAAAGAATGCTTGAAGCAATGGTAGTTAATACAAAAAGTATTAGATCAACCAGGGCCATCTTGCAAATTGCTCTTTTCCCCAATGTTTTAAACAGATTTGTGAATAATGATGAAAAAAGAGTCTCTAGTCTTTCTTTTTGTAGGTTTCATGTTTTGACACAATATTCTGTGGGCCTTGCAATATCAGTCAAAATCCAGTAAACCAGCCAGGAACGAAGTGGCTTGCTTCAGTGAAAATGGCTGGAGTTAAACATTAAAATCAGTTTTTTTTTAATGTAATAGTATTCCTAATAAATAAAATTATTGAATTTATTCATTTTCACTCATGTGGAATAAAATTTTTTTTTAAACGTTTTTTTTTTTTTTCCAAGAAATGAGCTTTCCTGTCCACTCTATGAAACCCTGCTGACCTTCTAATCCATCTGCGTTGATGGCTTAAAGCACTGTGGCCCTCGTCAATTTATATAGACTGGCTGTCACCATTTCTAAACAAAACACTGTTTGAACCATGTTGATGCGTTGATGCGTCTCTTGTTGGCAGTGGAGCTGGCCATGATTATGGACCGTCTGTACGGCGGCGTCTGCTACGCCGGCATCGACACGGATCCCGAGCTGAAGTACCCGAAAGGAGCTGGGCGGGTCGCCTTCTCTAATCAGCAGAGCTACATTGCTGCTATCAGTGCTCGCTTTGTGCAGCTGCAACATGGAGAAATCGATAAACGGGTTAGTGGAAAGAAGTGTGACCTCGTCTCACATTTTTCACACTTTGTTGAAATGAGTTTGCAACTTAACATAAAATGTGATCTTGCAGTTTCAAGTGCTATAATGTCCACTGAAATTTTTTTTTTCTGGTATCATAAAAATCTACAAAAAGACTGAGATAGATGTTTTTGTTTGAGTGCACTACTTGACTGAAAGCAGAGGCACTGTTGAATTAGCTTTTTAAGAAACATCTTCAATAAATTCTTGACATCTTAAATGATCTTTCAAGTGTGAGCAACCCCACACATGACAATATAAAATCATTGTGTGTGTTGTACTCGAGATGACCAACACAGCACACCGCACGCAAAACTGTAACCATATTAACCACCGATAGGGCCATTCACAGTTACACTTAAACTACTATTTTTAGAACAGCGCACTGAGAGTTGGTCTCCTCCCCCAAACCGTATCGTTCTTGTAGTACCAAAAGTGACCTCTTGGAGGCCGCATGATGCCCCTGGGCATCCATTTTACTGAAAATTACAAAATGAAGAAAGCAGTGGGAAAGCTAGGCTAACTGTTAGCTAATTTGGCAACTACTTTGAGTTTGCAAACTCATTTCCTTGTCAATGATCATCACTCTCAATTAGTGAGAAATCTGAGACAGTTTAGTTGAACACAAAACTGATAAACTTGCCGGAAGTCATTACTTAAATATGTTTTATGGATGGCAACCGGTTAGAGAGACACATGATAGTTATACCTAATGCCATTTAGTGCAATGGTTCTTAATTAAATTTTTTTTACATCACCTTGACAAAAGACTCTCTTAAGTACCACCAACATGACTAATAGGCAGAAGTGTTTATAATTTATTTATTTTTTTGACAAATGTGTATTTGCTATTGTAAGCCACTGTAACATTCACAGTTGGAACATTAATACTTACAGAAGAAAAAATAATCTACTTAAGTGTTCAAAAATAAACAATTATTATAGATGAATTGCATTTGAAAGTTGCATACAACTGAACTGTACTTAGGAGGCCGCGATTCCTTCTCTTACCACTAGAGGGAGCCAACACTCATCTAATAGAAGAGCATTTCTTTGTTTTGCCTGTCACTTAGCCTTACACAGACTAAAATGCTAAATGCATACTTGAAGTAAATTTAAATGTTCTTCTTATTTAATATCTTATATGATTTAGCTCTGTTTTGATCAAATATGATGTTTGAGAATCCACCGCATTGTTTTAATGCGAATGCTTCCTCTTCCCGCAGGTGGAAGTGAAGCCATACGTGCTGGACGACCAGCTGTGCGACGAGTGCCAGGGGACTCGCTGCGGTGGCAAGTTTGCGCCGTTCTTCTGCGCCAACGTCACCTGCCTGCAGTACTACTGCGAGTATTGCTGGGCGGCCATCCACTCACGCGCCGGCCGCGAGTTCCACAAGCCGCTGGTCAAGGAGGGCGGCGACCGGCCGCGTCACATCTCGTTCCGCTGGAACTGAGCGGCAGCGACAGGTGGGGGGAGCAGGATGGCAAGGTAGTGCAGGAGTCGCAAAATCATTTAAAGAATAAATGCACTTTTCTGTTGCTGGTTCCTTTTTTTTTTTTTTGTTAATATTTATATTTTCACGAGAGAAAACAGGATTTATATCAAAGTATGTCCAGCAAGGAACAAAAAAGTGTAACCTGTTTTGTTTGATTTAAGAAAAAATATTGTTCCCTCCAAAAAAGAATATATAGGAAAGTTAAAGTGTGCTATGGTACTCTGCTATTCAATTGGCATGCTTTTCTTCATGTGTTTTGGTTTTATTGTTTTTATTATAAAAGCAAACCCCCCCCCCCCCCCCGCCGCCCAACGAATACTCTTGATGTTTTAGATTATTTTGTAGCAGAGCTCATTTTTCCAAGACGCCAACGCGAGGCTTCAGAGTAAATGTGAATTGAAAAAAAGAAAGAAAGGTGTTGCTGAAGAAGAGTGCACTTATTTCACGTTCTAGAATAAACCAGTATACCCTTAGTTGATAACCAAAGCTGTTTTATTAGCTCACGGCGCAGGATAGAGAAGCCCTGAAAGCCAAACTCTCTCTCTCTCTCTCTTTCTTTCTCGTTCTCAGAAAAAAAAGATCTCAACGCATAATAATTTCGATCTCCATCTTGACATGCAAAAACTAATACCTCAAACTCAGCTGCTAATGTGCCGGATGCAGTTTTAAAAAAGAAAAGAAAAGAAACAGCAAGTCACGAACGCCTGCCTGTGTTGTGTTTTTTCCGGGCGGAGCTACGATGTTACTCGCACACTTTTTGTACTCGCTAGCTTCGTCGTCACCTTTTTATTTTTGTAACGTGCGCAGAGTGCATTATGGGAATGTATGGCAATGGGAGGCTAGGCCCCCCCCACCCCCTCCTCACTTTTAGATCTTGAATCCGATTATACAACTGAAAAAAAAAACAAAGCAAAAGAGAAAGCTGACCAAGTAGCCTTTTTTTGTGTTTTTCTTTACGGGGCTGCCACCCACCAAATTTCAAAAAATGACAATTACACTTTGAAGCAGTTCAAATATGGCCTCCATCTTTCCTCCCTCTAGCTAAGCTAATCCTACTCAGCAACGGTGTTTTGGAAGCATAACTGAAGATAGTCTACTATTACTACTACACATACAAACACACGCAGACCAGCATGTTGGGCAACCAAAAATGTCTGTGCAGTCATGGCTCACACTGTAGCTCATTTCCTGTTTAGACTTTTCCCAATCAATCAGTCCACTGTCAAGCCCCGCCCCCGAAGGACTCCAGACAACCAAAGATTGGCCTTGACAAAACAAACAAAAACAAGTAAGCAGTGCAGTAAAATCCCATTGTGGGGAAACAGCGCCCATATATAGACTTCCTCCTAGCTCCCCCAAAAAACAAAAGTGCACATTGACGAATTTTTGCGCAAATGCTCCCATTTTAGTAGCGGAGGAGTGCAGAGAAAACTTGATTTTGCTCACGAGTGAGGATCCTCATACAACGTTTTGCACCCGGGATATTTTCAAACACTTTGTAAACAATTTGCTGTTCAAAATGAGATGATGAGAAAATTATTTTCTACACGGCCTGCTGATTTTTTGGAACAGTGTTTTCTAGCTAAATTATTTTGTCATGCACATATAAGCATTTATTATGCACTACTTTTCTAAATATCTTTTTTTCTTCTTTTTATTTCCGACAGTCATTTTAGGCACATTTTTCACAAATATGGGGAAACTCCTTTTTGCAATACCTCAATTTTTTCACATTGTGAAAGGTAGCTTTTGTACTTTTGTTACTGAGAGATCTGCATATATGGAAATGTTCATTTTCAAGAAGAAGAGAAAAAAAAAGAATCACACAAAAGAGCGGAGCAATTTCAAGATATATATTATTATTTTCAATTATGCTTTTTATACATTTCAGTGCTGAGGACTCTTTCCAACTTGTACGTGCGACGTCACATCTGCCGAGAAGAGACCAAAGTGTATCCGCTCTCTTGGTCTTCTTAGCTTTTCCTACACTCGATGTTTCCACTCGGTGATGACTCGTAATTCTAATAGCATGGCGAGAAATCATTTGAAAAGACAAAAACAAAAAAAAAAAAGTTGTGATTTTAAAAGTCGTTGTTAAACATGACCTTTCGTCTCCGTGCTCGCCTTATTTCCTCAAATAGTGGCCGCTCCTTTGCTCAGCCCATTTGAACTCTGTTGCTAACCAAAACAGCAGCATGTGGCTAAGGCATGTGAGATGAGTGGTGGTGGAAACGAGCACGTAATAAAAGCCTCGCCAATTTCCCGTTGAGTAATTCACAACCTCCTCCGAAAGATACATGCCCTAATCTAAAATTGGGTAAATGAAGGCCTCCTCTTAATAAATGCTTAACTAATCCGCAGATGAGTAAATGAAATGCCCCGCCCCCACCACACTTGACCCCCCCCCCCCCAGTTGAATAAAGTCCCCATAATAGATGCCTCCGTCAAGTTGCTGTTAGAGAACTCCTTTAAATTACAGTTGAATGAAAATCAATCTGCGCATAAAGGCCTCACCCCATTTGACTCCTCCCCCCCCAACATGCAGTTGAAGAAAAAGCCTATTAGACGACTCCTACCTAATAGACACTTCTTAATCTTCAATTGAGTAAATAAAGACCTTGTCCCAGTTAGATGCCTCCCTCAAGCTACACTTGAATGCAGCCACCATATCGGATGCCTTCCCAATCTGCAATTCAACCCTGAAGTTGAGTAAATGCCTCCAGTCGATTCGATGCCTTCCCACAATCTGCATTGAATTCAATAAAGACCTCACGATTAGACATCTCTTGGCCACTATAGGAGGAAATCTGGTCTCGGGGAAGAATGCAAAAAGATGACGTTGGACACTTAATGCTGATTCTCGTATCACAAGAATGGATGTTTGGTGTTTAGATATTTTAATATTTGAAGAAAAAAAATATAAATAAATATATATATAGTATCTATATATTCTTGAACTTGCCAATTAGCACCTATCGTAATCCTTAGCATGCATGACGACAAAAAAAAAAAAGTGCAGAAATGAGGTGAATTAGCTCGGAAATTAACTGTTGTGGTGTGCACCAAATGTTTCTGGACTTTATGACGTTGTTAAGGAGAACCCCGACCTCAACCACTCCCTCACCCACCCCTTCTGTCCCCCCCCCTCACATATTGGCAGACCTCAGCGAGGATGCGCGTAAAACAAAAGCGAATAGACGAGTGTGAACGTTTCGGACTCGAGCATCCTTCTAGAACACTGTTGGGAAAAAATGCGGATTAAAAAATAAATGAAGACTTGACCTACACGGAGGAAGGGGAGCTTAAAGACTTGAATGTGGTAAAAAAAAGAGAAAAGAATAAAAAAAACAATGTTGCAAGTTAACTTTCAAGTTGTTATGTGCAATACTTCTTTTGAACCTTTTTCCAGACGAAAGACTCTTTGCAATGTAATTCTTTCAAATGCCATTTTTAATTATTGCAGACATTTAATTAAAGAAGATGTTAATATGTTTTTTCACAGTCATTTTCTACTGTTTAATGTAATCCTTTTCATGCTGGTGTTTGTAAAAAAAAAAAAGAAAGAAAGAAAGAAATCCAACTATTTGTACTAATATAAATAATTGAAGTTATTTTTAAAACATAAAAAAAAGGTTTTTGTGCTTATTTGCTTATTTTTGATTTATTTTAAGCTACTGTGATTGATTGCATTGTAATTACTAGGTCAACAATGTATTTAGCTGTTTATTGGTATATTTTTAATTGGAATGTATAATTGATTTTTATAATTTTGATCAGATTTTTGTTATATTTTTGAGGTGAAGCTTTTAATATGTTAAAGTGTCTAGTTTTTACTAATTACTATATTGTGCTCCACAATATATGGTTCACATTTTCTGAAGGAAAATAAATATTTAAATATTTGTCTGTTAATGTTACTTAATGGCAAGATTTCAATAGTTTTTAACTGTGTATGGGAAGGTTTGTTGTATTTATTAATAGCATTTTTTTTTTACTTCAGATATCACCTTAATTTTTATTGTCATTTCACTTTATAAGTTCCTATTTTTGTATTTTCCTTTCTAATGATTAAGTTATGTAATACGGATATGTCCATATTTCTAGGAGTTGGTCTGTAGAAGTGCTAGTGAAACGAAAAAGAAAAATCTAATGTTATTTAATTGTTTGCGGCCAACTATTTATATAACAGTATGCATAATTTTTCAATATTTGTAATGTGAAATGTTGAATGAAATAAATCTTAACTGTGATGAATATGTCTGCGTGCCTTGTGTTTATTATTGCATTAACACTTCTAACCATCACTACCCCCTAGTGGTTGGTGTCTGGGACGACACCAACAAGGACAACAAATGAAATGAGCGTCTTAACTGACTCGAATCATGACATTATTGTTAAGTTTAATATATTTTGTAAAAATACTGTTATGTTAATTCAAACATTGATATTGTATTTAGCTAGATAAGTTAGACGCCTGTGTGTCGAGAATGCATTGGCATAATTTGACCACCAGGTGGCACAACAGAACCAAAAATGAATATGGCTTGTGTTGCTTCGAGTTGGCACGTAAGAAGCTTTTTTTTAGGGGGGGGTGGGGAGGGGGGGGTCTGTCCAACGTATTTGTAATGTAAAATCGTCTTGGACGCTTAACTTATGGTAAGTAGGTTAAAATGTCTGTGAGCCATGTTCAAATATGTACGCCTTAGGCAATACGAGTATGCTAGTTTTACAGGCAATCTGTTAAATGTAAATGTAGATGTTAAATGTGTTTTAGGTACTTATACATAGATAAAATGCTTTCATATAGATATGCCGTTTGTATGACATACTTAAGAGTGTCTAAATCGTGTCAATGTGTACATTTTATTCCAAACCATTTGTTTAAAGCCATTTAAATGAAACTAGCCGGTATGCTAGTCAACACTTCCACGATTCAGCAAGACACGTTTTGGCTCGTGCTGCCTTCAGGAACCCTGTCAAAGTTGGGTTTTCTCTTTACGTCAATTACCCATGTTTGGAAAGTTGGAATAGTTTATATTATTACTATTACTCATGCACAAACTAAAAAATATATCATAAAAGCGTTTTTTGGGTGCTACCTTCAGGAGCCCCTGGAATTTTTTTATCTTTACTAAGCGTTTGTTGATACTACCATTGGAAACTTTTGGAAAGTCTGAATAATTATTGTGCTCAAATTAAAGTAAGTACAAAAGGATCACAATTACACTAATGCTATGCATGTGCTGCCTTCAGAGACACTCGGAAAGTTGGAATAGGTCACCTGATTTTTACTTGATCTCTTATTAACAAAAGCAGAAAATGCAGCAATTTGACACTTAATTCTAACCTGAAGCAGCTCATGGAACATTTTTTGACTTCAAATTACTACTCATGTAAGGATAAAAAAAGAGGTATCTTTACACTTTCCTTCTGGTGACTTCAGCAACCCCTAGAAAGTAGGACTACTGACTGACGTCAAACGAGAACATTTGTGCTGCTTTCAGGAACCACTTGAATGATGTTGTATGGCATTACATCAAAATGTATCTCCTTCAAATGCTAACATGTTATTTTTTTTATTTAAAACCACTACCAGATTTTAGCTGGATTTGTAATTTACTGGAAGCCCCTGAATGCAACATTAAGTCAGCTCCCAAAGGGGTCCAAAAAAAAAAAAAGAATGTCTGGGTGTTGTTGCACAGCAGAGCAGATGAGGATCCTGGATTAGGGGGTTGGGCCGTCTGCTGGTTGGAAGAAGCGCGCCTCCAGACATCCAGTTGGTGTGTAGCGGTGCAGCAGCGTCGCATCTCTCCTGCAGCAGCAGCAGCAGCAGCAGCAGCAGCAGCAGCAGCAGCATCATCATCATCATCACCTGCTCCTCCTCATCCTCATAGACGGCCGCCGCACACAACCATCCGCACTCCGCAGCACGCTGTAAGTACCTCCATGCATCCGTCTGCAACAATGTTGTTGACATCTCGTCCGCAGGGTGTCCTCTCATTTGCATTTCTCACAGCCAGAACGTTTGTTTCGGCCACATTTAGAAAGCTTAAAAATGTTTGCTCTTCTTTTTTTATTTTCATGTAACACAACATTCAATGTTAAGGCTTAGTAGTAGTATTTATTTTTTCATGTTCCATGTTGTGCATATTTTATGGTATATTTATTTGATATTCTAATGTATGATTTGTGTATTTTATTTTTAAAATGTACATAGAAATATTTTTCTGTTATTTAAAAAAATATATATATTATAAAAGTACATAAAAAATGATAAATAACAAATAATATAATAGAATGTTTTTTAAATGTATTTATCACAATTTCTGGACATTTATGATACATTTTTATTCATATGTTGTGTTTTTAATATATATTTTCAATGGTCAAATTTTATATGATTTTTATATTTCTCAGTTTTATACATTAATATCTTTTCAATATGTTTTTTAATGCAAAAACATTTTACGAGCACTTGTTTTATTGTAAATTTCATAAAATAAATTTTTAATGTTGCATTTTATTACTGTCGTTTATCATAGCCTTCAAAAAGTGATTGCATCTTTTCTGTTTGAATTGTTTTATTAAATTATTATTTTTTCCTTATTAACCATGTTAGTTTTCCTCAATTTTTTTTAAACTTAATATTACATTTATCTAATGAATTTCAAAACTGCTCAAATCCAAGATAGCTTTCGCGTCTGCTTTGGTTCCACGTGCAGCGGACTGTGCTGATCCGCAAGATGGTGAAACTGGGGAGTCACGTTCAGGACAAAGGGGCCAAAGCGGCGAGCGTGGAGGACGGCTTCCAAAACGTGCCCCTCATCACTCCTCTGGACGTGGGCAGCCTGCAGAGCCAAGCCCCCGACAAGGTGAGTGGCCGCCCCCGACCGCCTCATCCTTTGCGCTTCCTTTTGTTTTCTCGTCTGTCATTAGGAGGCACATTAGCTCATTTGTCATCTCCGCATCCCAAAGCAGTTTGCACCCGTTGCCATGGTGACGGTGGCCCGTTCACAACATTGCGGAGCCGCGACCACACGTCAGTCTGCTGGAACGCTAAACGGCGTCTTAATAAATCTCCATGTTGTAATTCATCTGAGAAACTGCTTACATGAGTGGCACGTGCTCCTAATAAATAATAATAATAATAATAAATAAATTGAATGTGTGACAATGAAATAAAGCAGAAGAAAGAAATGTCCCACATACTACCGGATTTTTTCTTCTTGGCGTGAAAATGAAGGCATTTATTTGAGGAGGGTGCTTATTTGTCCCGATGATGGCAATTGGAGTGTTGAGAAGTACAGTAGTTTCAAACCTTAACCGTATTCCTCATGTGAGCATCATTTGTTAGCGGGAGGCATTGATTTGTTGTTTATTTGGTGCACTCATCGACTAATTTCTGATTAAACAAATGGTGGTGATATATTAGATTACTGCAGGATGCTCCTCCTCCTAAAGAACAGGAGTTTGAATCCCTCAATGTGTTCCTGATGGGAACATGAATGCATTCCGGTAAGGGAGGTCTTTTTTATTATTATTATTTTTTTTTTTTAAATAATAGTGGTGTCGGTCTGTTAGGCCAATCACAAAGGTTTCTCATCTTAAAGGACATGAGGTTTGAATCCCTCACTTGTGTGTGTTCCTAATTGAATAGTGAAGTCATTTATTTGAGGGAGGTGTTTTTATTATTTTTTTTATTTGGTGTACCCGTTGATTGACTAACTAACTCCTCCTTAAGGACACTGGTTTTAAACCCTCTCTGTGTGTGCTTGTGTGTTCCTGATATAACAATGAAGGCAATTATTTGAGGGAGGCATTCATTTTTCTTTTATTTGATGCACGCAGCAACTAGCGGTCTACATTTTAATTAGAATAATGACTTCTGCAGAGATGTTCTCTCCTCAAGGAAATTCTGTGTTTGTGTGTTCATGATAAGATCATGAAGGCATTTATCTGAGAGAGGTGTTTATTTGCTGTTTAGTCAATAATGATGGTGGCGGTGAATTAGACCAGTGTGGGGTTGTTTTCTCCTCCTAAAGGTCAGTGGTTTGAATCCTTCATTCACACTGAAGGCGTAATGAAGGATTTTATTTGAGGTAGGTGTTTGTCTTAAGTGGCTGGCGACAATTTTTGATGAACATTTCCGAAGGGACAGTGTTTCGAAACCTTCACTGTGTACGTGTGTGTCTTCCTGATGGGATAATGAAGGCGTTTATTCCAGTGTGTGTGTGTGTGTGTGTGTGTGTGTGTGTCTGACAAGTGACAAGCAATATCTGTCAGCAGCCTCCAGTTTGTACTATGTGACATGACATTTAAAGAGCTGTCAGTCACTATACACCGACAAGCTTGCTGCATTGCACGCACACACACACACACACACACACACACACACGCACTATCTATTAAGTGTGTATCATTGGCAGGCTAAGCGAGGCTGAACCCGAGGGATGTAGTAGCATTGAATGATTGTTGGTCCCGTTTGAAGAAGGAGGTAAGCGTCTTTCTGGTGCGTCTCGGCTGGCTGCGAGCCACTGCAGATTTTTGTCGTCTGCTGAAAACATGTTTGTTTTTGTGCCTACGTAAGCTGCTTAAAAGCAGCTGAAGCTGAAGCAGAGTCGCTAATCACACGCAGCCAAAGTCAACGCCGCATCTTTGTTCTTATTGAGAACCGTCCCGGTGGGAAAAGCACGCCGGTTCATGTGTACGTCCATATGCGTAGTTCCGAATGATTGGACGTGAGGCATTTATTTGAGTGGAGCCGACAAACTGCTTTATGTTTCTTCTTGGTGCTTTTAGTGAAGCTGTACTGCATCACTCTGGACACATGATTTGTATGAAAAGCAATTACAGCTGTAATTGTTTTTCCTGAGTGGAAAAAGGGAGGCGTTTAATTGAGCCAGCGAGGCCACAATGTGAGGATATTCAATACTTTCTCTTGCCAAAGTTTCACTTTGGCACAAAACTGCCAGTCAGAATATTTTTTTTCTACAGAGGTAAAATGAGGTGTTAAATTGAGGTGAGGCACCCGACGAGGCCACTACTTGAGGATATTGTCTAATTGTCTTAGCAAAGCAATGAGGCCAATTGTAAAGGCACTATTTTTCCATAGGGTAGATAGAGGAGGCTTTTTTCCGGAAGTGAGGTATTTAATCATCTATTGGGGACATGCAGTATTTTGTCTTGTCAAGTGCGGTGAGGCCAATCAGAAGAACGCTGTGCTTCCAGAGAAGGAGGAGATGAGGTATTTAACTCTTTGACTGCCAAAAACGTTAAATAACGTTTAGTAAAATCCTATGGAGTGCCAAAGACGTTAAAAGACGTTTTTTTCAAAACAGAGGTGAAACTAACCATTTTCTATTGTTGATTACTGAAAAAAGGAATAAGGTAGAAACAAACTTTTTTTTCTGATGAAAGATGAGAGTCCAATCTTTCATTTGGTAGTATGTGTGTTTCCATAGTCCAAACACATAATTTTCTGTGGACCTTGAAAGATCAGTCAAAAATGCTTAAATCGGCTGGCACCCACGGCATCCCTTTTCTGAAAACGTCTGGCAGTCAAAGAGTCAATTGAGGTGAGGCATTTAATTTAGACAGATGTTAGATTAGATGCCTCATTTGAAGACATGCAGGTTATCTCTCGCCAATTTGATTTAATGACTCCAAGCAACATGTTTGTGTTTCCATCAGGCTTGGGGGGGGCTTTTTAAGCAAGGTGAGGCAATTAATTATGGCATGTATATAAGTGGTGGCCACTAAAATAGACGTGCAATGTACTTGTAAATGCACTTTATTGCTTGCCAATGTAAACCAGAAGAATGTTGTTTTTGCTGCGGTTGTTTAATTGCAGCATGGCATTTAACTGACCGTGTTTATTTGCGCCACATAAACATTGTTGTAATGTAGTGCAGTGGCCCACTAGTGTCTTGTTTACTGATCTGGGAGCAGTTTGTGTGTTTTAAAAGCTGATAGCGGCTTTAGTGGGTCATGTAAGCTGGCCAGTAGCCCACATCTGCGCCAGACTCGACGAAAGCTCTTTCCAGTTTCCATCCCGCCTGCATGGTGACTTGGTTGCCACGCTCGACTTCGCACACACGCACGCACGCACACACACACACACACACACACACACGTACACTATGTTGTAATATGGCTTTGGCCTACATGAGCCGGGGCAGACGAGTATTAGATTGGTTTCAATCCAAGCAGGGATGCTGGAATCGGGATTGAATCGACAGTTTAGTGTATAAGAACAAGTCGGAGGAGGAGGAGGATGGAGCGAGCAGGCGGAGTTATTTCTCGGACAACAAAAAAAAAACTGCTTCAAATACTCATGGAAGACTTTTCAGAAGTGTTTAGTCACATGGGACATGTTCAATCAGAGAATAACAAATCGATTACTTTATGGGCTCGATTTTCCTGGCACAAAGCACGGTGTGAATTTACGCAGGGGTGGGCTAGACTCAGTTTTGGTATTTTTGCAGGCTGGTGCATAATCATAGCGAATTCTTAAAATACTGCAAGTTGAAGTGTTTTGTAAGTTAATAACGCTTAAGGTTTATTTAATTAGATAATAAACTCTCTTTCACTATCTGCACTTTCTCTCTGCTTTTCATTTCACGTGTGTAAAAATGGTTTCACGCCGCTGACGTCTGTTGAATTTAGGCAACGGCTTTGACTCAAGTGACCCGGCGGCCACGCTCGTCCCTTAAGACCGCCGTCTCTATATCGCAATGTTTGGCCGCAGATCTGCAGATCTACTCAACTTTTCAACCCTTTTTATTTCCTCGGCAGTTTCCAGCGAAATATTTCAACGCAGCAACTAAATAAATTGCTGGTGCACTGAAAATGTCAGCAAACGTTAAATGAGTTGAGCTTCCGTTTGTTTGAAGGGCTCGTTCGCTATTTCAGAGATGATGTTCAGTGTTGTTTTCTGGTAAACATTGACACACCTTTGATTATTTCTCTCTTTCATCAAATGTTGCAGTTAAGCTTGTGACAAGACAACACTATGCAATTATGAATCATGTTTTTTAAACATTAAAAAAAAATGTTTATGCACGCTGCCTTTCATATTTTAAGATTTCCCCCATCATCTCTAGTCGCTCTTTGAGGAGAGAACATGAAACTCCATCTCGAGTGATGAGAGAGAGAGGGGGGGGGGGGGGGAGAAAAAAACTTCAGACGCCATTTCCACAGGGAATCTCACATCTCAAATTCTGATACTGGAGATGGAGAAAAAAAAGGAAGGATTTCAACCATCTTGAGTGAAGTGTGTGCTTTTATGGTGTATTGTGTTGGATCAAGCCCACATGAATCAAATGATGCTGTCGAAAAGCAACTGGTGTCAGTTACTGTGAAATGTCAAATATGAGCCACTAATTGGCTTTCTGGCTCTGGTGTTCCTTGCAGAGGTAGGAAATCCCTTCCCCGCTGATGTGGAAGCACTTAATGACTGGCGAAAGGTCACGGTCCATCTTTGTACTGCTAGCGGCTATTTGCTAACAGCGACACTACATGCTAATACTAATTCAACCATCAAGATGTTTAAACTTGTGATTCTGAGCATTTGCATTCTTAAAACATGCAGTTAGCAAAATTGTATTAATTAATTTAATATCCTTGCAGCTATGTGCTAACAGTTACACTACATATTAACCTACATATAACCCGACCCTCCTGGGTAATCTTTTAGTTCTAGTCGCTAGCTTTCTTTAAACCTTGAATTAAAACTTTAGAAATTCTTGAAAACCTTTGTTAGCAACCTAGCAGCTACACACTAGCATCTATGTGCTATCAGCTATGCTACATTCCATCACTCATTCAACTCTCAACATGGTTAACCTTTAATTCTAATTGTTAGTGTCTTTAAAACCTTGAGTTCAAAACTTTTGGTTTCTTAAAGTCTCCAGCTCGGAATCCAGCCATTACCCAACATGCCATAACTAATTCAACTGACAACATGGATAAGCTTTTAATTCGAAATGCTTGCATCCTTAAAACCTTGACTTTGAGCTTTTCAGTCATGAACCTAATCGCCGTGCACTGGAAGCTACAGTATGTGCTAACAGCTACGCTAGAAGCCATATACTGGACAAAAACAAAAAAATTCTGCCCGTATATCCATACAATAAAAACCTGCGTTGGCAACCTAGCGGCTACACACGAGTAGCTACGTGCTAACAGCTACACCACATTTCATAACTAATTTGACAGACAAGATGAATCAAGTTTTAATCCTAAAAATCTTTAAGTTAAAAACTAGCATTTTAATAAAGTTTAGCAACCTAGCAGCTACACGTGACTGACAAGATGGATAAAGCTTCAATTGCAAGCATTTCTTTTCTGAAAACTTC
Organism: Vanacampus margaritifer; assembly: GCF_051991255.1. NCBI lineage: Eukaryota > Metazoa > Chordata > Actinopteri > Syngnathiformes > Syngnathidae > Vanacampus > Vanacampus margaritifer. The sequence continues at coordinate 11,848,325 of NC_135447.1, read as the reverse complement.
AAAGCTACGTAGCAGGTCATGCGAATAGCAACAAATACATTTGAGACAGAAAATGGACAGTGTTTTGATTATAAACATTTGTGTTCTTGAAACTTTGAGTTGGAAATATTAAACCCACTTAGCAGCCTAGCAGGTAAATGCTAACATTTTATTTGTGTTGTCCCATGAAAAAATGCAAATGCAAATTCTTCATCTTGACCAATTATACTGTCACCAAAACAAGGCCCTCAAAATGGACTCTGGAAAACGAAGCTTTTTTTTTTTTAGGGCTCCAAGGCTGCGGAATGTGTATACAACAAATCTGATTGGGCCCCTGAGGCCCCTGAGCGTGACACTCGGCTGAACCTTAAATAATGCCACCATTTTTGCTTTGGTGCTCTCATTCCTCCACCCCCCGCTCGGTCAGGGGCCAAAAGGGTTGCAACACTTTTTGTTGCCTCATTATTCTACCACCTTTTCCCCCTCATCTCCGCTAATGAAGTGCTCATTAATCAATGTTGCCAGCAGCCCGTTCTCTGAGAACAAAGTGCACACCAGCTCCCTAAAAGGAGCCTGACTTAACGGAACAATTTTAACAAGACTTTTATAATACAGGGAAATACAAATGTTTATTGCTACGCAGAAGTACCTTATTTTTCAGTGCAGGTTTCTTATAACAGAAATGCTGAAATTTATAGTCGCCAGAGGGTTTTTGTCAAACTCACATTTGTAAGTATATTTTTTATGCTAGTCCACTTGACTACATTTGAATTACATGATTGTAGTTTTTGATTGTCCACTACTACGATCTACAATACTTGTATCTGCAATCAACTAGGCCTGTCATGTAGGCTAAATATTGTTCAGCTAGCATGCTAACCTATTCTAACGTTGAGAATGCAGAGCGGGCCAAAAACAGGTATACACTGACTACACTTTTTGTCCTTTACGTTTTGTCAAGAACAAAGAAAGTAGATTGTGAGCACATATTAGATTGGTAGTGCAGGAAGAAATTACTGGAAGTTAAATATGCCAGGAAAAAAAAAACAGGTCTCGGGGGCAAGAAAGTAGGTTTCAGTAAAAACGAAAGTAAGGATGTAAGAATCAAAAGCAACTGATTAGCTGATTAGCAAAGCTGCTAATTATAAAATATGTTTTAACTTGTGAAATGCAAACATTTAGGATGGAAAGTCCATTTTTGTCGCTCGAATCCGCTCTGGCGTGTGGCACAGCTGTTAGCATGTAGCTGCTAGCAGCACAAAGGTGGACTCGGACTCGTTCGTATAATGGTCACATTCAATTGAATAACTAAACAATTCATGATTATAAATTTTCTGTGTAAAATAGACAAAATCTATGTGAGTACTTTGCTTGTCACTGCTGTGTTCTTGAAAGACAAATCAATGTTAGAGATCAATAAAAGAATGCTCATCAAAAAAAGAAAAAAGAGCAGATACCCACTTTCCCGCCTTGTAGCTCCATTATTGTCCACATCATTAAATTACGCTTTCCCCCATTTCCTGTTTTTAACACTTTAGCTTTTTTTTGTTGCCGCTTCCTTTTCCCCCCCTCACTCCTTCATTGAGCCGCCAGAATAGAAGAGCGTGCTTTCCTCTCGGGTCAGCGGTCTTGAATTCCGGCCACATGACCTTATAAGGCCGCAGTGGCGAGGAAGTGCTCTTCTCTACCGCGATTCCTACCTGGGAATTCTGAGAGACAAGCCGAAAGGCCCTCTTGACGTCGCTTTCGATTGTTCAGCCTCAAAATGTTGGAAAGCGAGCATGCTTAAATATTCAAGCGTTTAAAACGTTCTTTTTTGAAGACTCGCCCAGGAACAAAAAAATGGCCTTGTTGGAGACCACATTGACCGCTCACTCAACACCAACTTTATAGGACGTCAGCCATTTTGTTTTCGAGCATAGCATTTAATGAGTTTTGTTGTATAAACCAGCATCAAATCTATTAGAAACAAAATGTGAGTATTGAAATGAGGTTTTCCACATTTTCTGAGCTTGATGCTCGGTTTCACAACGACCTCCATTTCACCCTTCTATTCTCCACGCGCGCATCTTTCATCTCCTCGCTTTCCATTTTCAAAATGGCTTTTGTGTGTGCGTGAGCACCATCTCTGTGAATTTGTCCTTGAGCTCCACCCGATGAGAGTCATTCCTGTTCCTGCGCGCCGATGAGGCTCGGTTGGCTTCACCTGTAAAATTCGACGCATTACACCATTTGCATGAGCTAATGCAAATAGGTTTCTATCGTTGTAAGTTTTAAAGACAGTTATAGAGCGAAAGGGAAACTGGAATGAAAAAAAAACTTTGGGAATTTTAGCCTCTGGGCTGTAAATATTGTCCGATTTTTCTAGTCCTCCATGGGAGCAGAGTTATTATCTTTAACATTTGAAAACAACTGCTTTTACTGAGGAAAACATTTATTTCTGACCAAACCAGAAATGGAATCACAAAGTTTGAATGTAAACAAACAACTGCGGTTTCTTAACAGCTGACACTTGGTGTGTTTGTCAAGTAACATACAGAAGGGATGGTTGGGTTCAACTCTACCGTCCTCTCTCTCGTCTCACTCTACGCCATTTTAGCGCTCTCCATATCTCCTTTGGAATTTGGCGAAGAAAGTGGTTGTACTTCGGCCAAAATGATGCAATGGTGCAAACTACCAAGTACAACGCCAAAAGTGCAAAAATAAGAAAGTAACATGCACAACAAGCCCACTAAAGGGACTGCTAACCTTATTGAAACCCTAACCCAGGCCCCTTATAACAAACCCTAAACCCCATTTTTAATCCCTAAACCTACTCCCTTAAATCTAACCTTTCCACCCTAACTCTGACCCCTAACCAATTCCAACCCCTAAACCTAATCCACCCACCCCCATACCCTAAACATAAACCCTAACCCACACACTAATTGAAGTATGACCTACTCCCAAACCTCCAACCCAATTTTATAATCTCAATATTAAGGAATCCCGAACCCTGCCCTAATCTAACCTTTAACATACCCCAACTCAAAGCCTACTTTAACCAATTACCAACTACCAGCATTTTTAGTTGAATATTGGAACTTGTTGTTATTTGTGCATGTTGGTGTTTCGCCCTGAAAAAATGTGATTTTGAGTCCCCCCCCTGCTGTCAATCGCACCCGCCACACGCAGCTCTAAACAAAGTGTGTGTCACTCTGGCCGCAGGTTGTGGTGAAAACTCGCACAGAGTACCAGACGGAGAAGAAGCGGCTGAAGGTTCCCAAAGTGGACGAGTTCACCATCAGCTTCACCGACGGCGTGTCGGAGAGACTCAAGGTAAGACGAGGAGCCGGAAAATGATTTGTCGTTAGGATGACATTTCTCTCATTACAAAGATTGATCTGCCTCATTGGATGAAAAAAAAAAAAACGTGTCATGAATATGCCGTGTGCATGGTAGATGTCATCTGATAACGCAAACGCACCCTCGCGGAAGCACACAATAAAGCGACGAGGCGCTCTGCTTCATTCTCTCACGTCGTCGCTAGGGGAGACCAAAGAGAAGTCCCATTGTCATAGCAGCAAATAAATGCTGTTTCCATGGCAACCCGCCAGGAGAGTCAGTGGGAGGAGCTTTGTACATTTGGATTGGATAGAAAAGTCTCCTCAATTCTAATGGCTGTACATTCATTTACATCTGCCATGAATTCAAAATAGAAAATAAAAAAATGGAATCCATATATGGAGATGGATTTGAGACAATGCTAACCCCAAGACATCATTTACATTTCATCTTAGACTTTGAAACGCGCTTTAACCCTCCCAAGCCCTTTGACACCCTACTTTGAAAATTAGTTTTAAACACCAAACCTACTTTAACAAGCATATTTATAAACACTAATGCTACGTTCAGACCGAGCCGAAAATATCGTGACGCTACGCTGGCGGGGTTCTATATGGGATTTGTTTCGCCCCGCAACGGAGGAAGAGCGCTTCAGTAGATGGTGCTAACTTTACTGTAGCATTGCTAGCTTGTGTTACACTTTCGACAATTAAACAAACAAAGTCACCAGATAAGCCAATCTCCACGCTTCTTCCTCCAAGCAATCTCCTTTTCGAACCCGGTCGCGGTACACGTACGGTCGTACAGCTCCGGGTGTCTGAAAATTGCGCCGCTCAAGCTATCCTCCATTGCTAGGCTAAACGTTCTGCATTTGCTTTCTGTGTTTTGTCTGTGACGTATTTGGCGACGTGGACTATCTTTCGACACCGATTGGCTGTCAAAAGTTCAATTCAACCAACGCCGGCGAAATGGGCGTAGTGGCGAAATGATCGCCGCAAACGACACAAAAGCGTCGCCCAGCATGCCGTCGCGCCCCTCCTGCGCGAACTCCATCCACTGTTGGTCTGAACGTAGCATAACGCTAGTTTAAAACCCTAACTCTGGTTTGAAACCCTAACCCTACTTTGATATCTTAGCTCGCTGTCAAGAAATGTGATCATCATAGAAGATCACTTTGAAGAAATAAAAACAAGAAATCTCCCATATTTAGTGTCAAAACGAATGAATGAAATTGCAAAATTGTGGTTCTCCCATATTGTGCCGGTTGTTGTTTGGGCCATCCATGACGTGATTGTCGACGGGGCCAATGTTGTCAAATTGAATCGGTGTTGAAATGTATCCGTCGCCGCCGCTTATCAGACTTTAGCAGAAGCGTCGCAGTCGGCTTACGAGGGGCCCCGGCGCCGCTTTCAGCTTTTGTTAGGCACAAATGCAAGTCAGTGGCTGCGATTGTGTAAATGTGACTTTTTTATTTATTTATTTTTTGCTGATTTTGCACACACGCTGCTTCCTCATCTCTTCTTCTTCTTCTGAAAGCTTTGCCGTTTGTGTCGATGGCTGGAGAAGCTCTGAGCTCTCTAATCCGCCCTCGCTCGCTTCTTCCCACCTGCCGTCCGCTTTTCCCGCTTGATCTGCGTAGTATTCAACAAGCCGCCGTGCGCCGCGGGAATATGGCAACCCACGCCACCAATCAGAGGAACGTTGGAGCGCCGTCATTATCGGGCAAAAAGAGAGGAAATACTTTTTGTAATGTTGTCTGAAGGGATGCCAGCCAGTCGGGTTCGAGTGTCATTACTTCCCCCACACGCCAGCCCCCTGTCGCCTGCTTTTAGCTCACCCCTGCGCCTTTCTGATAAATCCCACAAGACAAGATGAACAACATTATCTTCCAAGCACAATTTTGTCTTTATATATATATATATAGAGCATATTTACATGAAATGCGGCATCTTAGTTGAGCAGTAAAAAGGTGTCAAAAAGCAAAGTCCGCCCGTGCAAGGAAGTGACACGTCTTAGCACAGGCGTCTTCGTTCAGATTGATGCGAAAGGCGAGGTGCGAAGGCAAGTTGACACCTTCGGGGGCCTCACGTTGATATTTTCCTGTTCACTGCAAGTCGTCTTAACCAGACTTGACTTGAACGCGTCCATTAGCAAGCGGCGCAACGCACGCGGCCGTTTTCAAGAATCTATGGTGATCTTCCGTCACCATTTCCACCCTCATCTCCCTTCTTCTTCTTCTCCTCGTCCTTTTTTTGTCCTCTGTCATGTTGTGCCGAGCCGGCATTCGCCAGCCGGCAACCACTGGCTGGCACGCAATCACACACACGCGCACGCGCGCGCGCGCATCATATTGTTGAAAAAGTGTCTGCTGATAAGTGAAGCGTCCAGATTTGGCACAACTCGCGAGCAGTCCGCTCCTTCTCATACATCAAACTGATTTTCTTCTCATCTCACCGTAGTAAAAAAATGATTGACAATGAGGAGATGATTATTTTTCTTGCACTTGATCACTGGATTCGTTCCCAAAAACGTCAACCATTAAAATTGAATCGTCAAAGAAACACTAGATTGGTCACAATTTTGTAAAAAATAACACCTGCGCATGCGGACGGACTAATAGTATCGATTTGTGAAAAAATAAGAAAATGAGCAAATTGTGACTTGATGAGATTTCGGCCGACATCAGCAAGATGTTAAATCATTCAATGAAATTCTGATAGGAGTCGAAACTATTAGTCGATTACTCCACATTGACGTTTAATTCATTCACTGCCATTGACGGCTATTCATTTGAACTATTTCTATTAGTTTAACATTTTTTCCACTTTTGCTAACAAGAGGTATGAAAACCAGAATTTTTTTAATTGCACATTTAGAACAGATATAAAATTTGTGATTAATCGTGAGTTAAATAGTGAAGTCATGCGATTAATTACGAAAAAATTTAATCGCCTGACACCCATAATTTTAAATAATCTTTTCTTCTTTTTTGCATTTTTTTAAAGTAATTTTAATTATTATTTTTTCATTTTTCATAAAAAAAAAATTCAAAGAAAATATTATTAAAAATTAGGGTCGTCGGGCGATTCAATTTTAATCATAAATAATCGCATCACTTCACTAGTTAACTAACGATTAATCACAAATTTGATATCTGTTCTAAATGTACAATACATTTTTTTCCTAGATTTTACTCTTGTTAACAAAAGTGGGAAAAATGTTAAATTAGAAATAGTTCAAATGAATTTTTTACGTCTATAGCCGTCAATGGCAGTGAATGATGCTAGTCGTGAAGAATCGTAACCGTTAGACCACCAGACTGGCAGCAAGGAACGAAGTGAAGCTTTTTACGGCACTGCGTCGTAAAATTTGCCGGCGCGACAAGCGTGTGGAAATATTTTACCAACATTCGTAAAATGTTCAATCCGCAAATACAAAAACATGCATTGTTGGAATCGTCAGGTGAGCAAATAGAAGAATCGGATTGCTTAATAAGGACCGATTTTCGATTCCCATCAGGAATTGAACATTGATGTTTTGGAATTTGGGAAGAAGCTGGAGAAGAAGATATTAGCGGCTGGTTCGGATCGTTTGATGCGGTTTGGCCTTCGGAACCGACCAGAGTCATTTGTCACCGCCTCGACATCCCAAGTGTCAGCTGCCAGGCGGACGGACGGCACCTCAGGCTCGGCCAGACAGATAAATGAGAGGTGCCTGCGGCTGTGCGCTGAGACAAATGCGAGATGATGAATAAGTCCAGATGGCTTGTGTTGTGTGCCGCCTGGTCCGCATTGAGCGGCAACCTCAAAGGAGGCGCCGGCTGACGTTCCATATCGGCAATGGGCTTAAGTTTGAGATGTAAACCAAGATGATAAGAAGTCGTCCATTGAACTTTCCTTGCACAACAACATGAAACGCTTGCAGGCACACCTGCCAAAAACAAAAGTTTCATCTGCAGTCAGCAAGACAGCGAGCGTTATTATCTCCACGCACACTTGAATGCATCGGCGCATGCCAGAGGTCAATGCAGGAGCCAAAACGTGTACTCCAGTTACAGTGCCGACGGAAAAAGTATTCACGAAATTGCAATTTTTCAGTCAGTTTCCTAACAATTTTGTTTTCATTTTTGACTCATTTGCTCCCAAAAATGCATAAATACGTTCTATCTTCAATATTACCAGTGTCCCAAAGACGTATTTATACGTATTTTAATGCTAGAGCTTTGATGCAGTCTCTGACCTGAAAAGAACGCTTGAAGCAATTGCAGTTATTGCAAAAACGGCCAGCAGAAGGCAGCAGAGTATAAGAGATCAACCAGGGCCATGTGGCAACAAGCTGTTTCCCCCACAGTTTGAATCAGATTTGTGAATAATGATGAAACTTGGCTATATTCTAATGCTAATTGCTGCAAAACGGAAACAGATAGAAATATACTTTTTTTCCCTGATGAAATAAGAGACTTATAGCAATAGAGCACAATATTCTGCAAAATCAGTCAAAATCCAGTAAAACAGCTGGGAGCGAAGGGGCTTGCTTCAGTGAAAATGGCTGTGAGTGAATGAGTTAATAAGACTTGATTCTTATAAAATGAGGAATGTAATATTTCCTCGTAACATTTGAGGTTCTTGGTCTGCATGGCTCTAATGCCGTAAAGTGTCATCTTGTAATTGAGCAACATTAGCAGTTATTAGCATCTGTCTGGCGTTGAAGTAAGCACTGGCGTGTCGTCCCGCTGGCTGCCAAATTGCGGGATTATCAATCCACTCAAGGGGACACTTTTCAGCCTTTAATGTCACGTCACATCTTTAATGACTCCAAACAGGCGTGACGGCCTCCAAACACGCACGCACGTACACGAGGGATGTATTTTGAATACCAACCAGTGTTGGGGCCGCGCATACCCAAAAAACAACACTAATGAGGGACATTCATTTTCCAAATCTTTCAAATGTCTATTTAAGCATCATTTCCGAGTATGCAAATGAAATTACTTGGGTGCACTTTGAGTGACCTTTACGTGTAATGACGGCGTGTTCATTGAAATCACCTCACACACTCACAAAAAAGGTCAGCCAACAACGCTTTGCGCAAAAGCCCCCGAGCAGCTCGCTTGAAATGCGAGAACCTTCGCCGACTGGAGATGAGACGCACGACGAGCCTCGCGGCCGTGTCGCCCAATCGGCTCGCACGCGCGCGCTACTGTCGTCATGTCAACCGACTGCGTCCTCGGGAGACCTCACATATGCGCTCATCTCTTTGTCCAAGAGCAAAGCGAAAGTAAATTGCTTTTGGGAGAATGAAACAACAATGCTCATGATGAGTCCGAATAAAATCCTGCAGGAAAATCAATAATAATAATAAATAAAAAAAATGGCTACAGAAATGGCCCAGCATTTTTGCTCCTGGCTAGAAACAGTATGTAATTTTTTTATTTTAGGGGGCATGGGAAGGGGGGTGGGGCATTGGAGGGGCACAACAAAAGAGCGAGACCCTTGTATGTATGTGAACATAAAAACGGATATAAACAATATAATTAAAAAAAAATACAGATAAAATAAATATATATGGAAACAACTATATATATATATATATATATATATATATATATATATATATATATACACAAAAATAAAAAACAAGATTAAAAAAAGAAAAATACATTTGTAATTAATACAAAAATATAAAAAGAATTAAATATCAGTTAATAAATAGAAATGCTCTGTTCTCACATTTATTTATTTCATGCTGCAGGCGTTCTATCAGGTCAAAATGTGATTCAAATGAGGGGGCGGTCCTAAGCGTGTCTTGGGTTGGGCTCTGCCGGCTTGCATTGGAGAACTCCAGCAATGGACGACTATGTTGTCACCAATCGTGGTGACAGTGGACAAGTTTTACTCGATAGATATTTAATTCTATTTATATATCTATTTTGGAATTTATTTGGACATTTACTTTTATCGACAATTATTTATATATTTTTATTTTATGAATCTCGTTTTTTATTTTAATTTTATTAATATTAATCATAATAATAATGAATAAAATTAATAATTATTTAATTTTAAGTTGTTTTTATTTCCATTTATATCATTTTTTTTGTATTTAATATTTTAATTATATTTGTTAAGCCCTTTTTATTTTCTCTTTTATTTCTTTTTGTATTTATTTTTTAATTTAGTCAGTTTTGGTCCTCCATACAAATGTCTGTTTTTACAAAAAAATAAAAATGCTTTCCGTAATTTATTTATTTATTTTCCAGAGAGAGCTCAGTCGTGTTCATTTTGTATGTGCGTGTGTATGTGTGTGTGCGTGTGTGTGTGTGCATGTGTGGGTGCGTGTGAGTGTTTACTCATTAGTTCACCTAAAACCTATTAAAAATCCCACACCGTTCACCTAAACCGAACACTTCAGAATCCAGCTAGAGTCGTGAGGTTGTCAGGAGACCCGAGGAAGGATCAAAGAAAAGAAAGAAAAGTGAAATCCAGCACCGACCAGACCTCACCTACTACCCACCGGGTTACCAACCAGAATGCTTTCCGTAATTTAACACAAAAGGTGCAACAACAACAAAAACTTCACCTAAGCGCAGTTTGAGAGGACCTTACGCAAGACCTGCGTTCAAATAGGCCCTGTGTCTGTGTAACTTTATGTCCTCGACTTCATTCCCCAAAATGTCATTTTTCAATTCTAATAACTTATGACGTTACAATACTTTGGTAAAATTGCAACTAAGTCTGCATAATATTTATAATATGATCATTTATTCATATAATAAAAATTTGCATAATATCCAGACTTTTGGTGGACCATAGTTTCAGTTTTTATCAACATAATTTTCCCCCTTGACTTTTTCCCTCCCACAAATTTTTATACAGAAGTCAAAGTGTGTAAGCGTGCGTGTGCGTTACCCCCTACGTGGCCTATCGGTCCCCAGCAGAGAGCGATCGCGTGGGTGTCGACTCCAGGCTTGACAGGCAGCTCAGCACGGGCGAGGGATGAAAATCACTTTGGGAAGGAAAGGTCACATGACTAGCAACACAATCCAAAGTTTCTAATGCTCACTTGTGATTGACGTGATGATCATCGTGCGCATTTTCGTGCTTGAGGAACTCATAATGAGAGTTGTGTCTCATATATTTCATTTTGCCACACGAGAGGGACAAAATATTAGAAACACTCTTCAATCTTGGCTTACAAAGTATCTATTTGTGCCTGTTTCGTTTTGATATTTCTGCCATCCATCGCATAAAGTAATAAAAGTGAAGAATGAGCTCCCTTCACAATGTCCCGCACATCCCTTTTGAACGCAGCATCGTTTCTCCCCGCGGCCGCCCACCCGCCAGCCACATCAGGTGTCACGCACCCGGCGCTCCTTATTGCTGCTGTCGACTCTCGTTAAGGGTTGACGCTCACGAACCTCTTGCTGCTCGTCTGTAATGGGGAGCGACGCGGGGAAGCGGGAAGATGGCCGCGTTGGGAGCGAAGGTGCCGCACGACGCCTCGTTGACAGGCGCTAATCACGCATAAGCGAAGGAAGAGATGAAGAAAGACTCATAACAATCGATAGGAAAGCAGAAAATGTCATATTTGTTTTGTGCAAGGTGCAAAATGTCACCATCCTTTATTAACTGTATGGATGAAGTTTTAAATTTCATTCACGAGTTCCCTTGTCAGTTTCATATCTTTTTGCTACATGCTAATTATGTTAGCATCTGTTTTGGTCACATTTTCATGAACTATCTTTTTTTTTCAAACTCGCAGAAAATCCTGAATGCATATAGCCATTTTTTTTTCTTAATTTTTTTTTTTAGTTAGTCAAACAGACACATTGCTCCATCTTATGATCGGATCGATGAACGGAAATCGATTGTTTCAAACTCGCTGATCGGCGATTGTGGTCCTGATTGTGTAAAGCCTGAATGCATTGCTGAGGTATGAAATCTGACTCATTAAGATGTTGTTTTTTAATTTTATTATTATTATTTTTTATTTATCATTTTCTCATGTCACAAAACCGAGCTTTTCAACAGGGGTGTGTAGACTTTTCATATCCACTGTAACTAAATTGTAGGTGATGTAAAAGTGTTGGCCTCCAACTATGCTGCAAACGTAAAGAAACAACATCTATAGTAGCAGTGTTGTTGTCTGCGGCTCGGGAACGAGGAGCACCCGAGCAGAGAGGCCTTCCGATGCGAACTGATTTCCAAATCCCCCCAAATTTGCCGACGTGTTGGAAGTTCCAAGCGAACCCGCTGCAGTTGGAGTGCGGCGGGGTTGGCGTGCGCGTGTCAGGCGGCATCACGCTGACGGACTCGCAGCATCACCCGCGTGCCTAATTGTTATGACATGTTTCCCGTAGCCGGCCGAGCCGAGCGGCCAATCGGAACGTCCGAAAACCAGAGCGTGACAGGCAGCAAATTACGATTCAAAGAAAGGGAAACTTTTGTTTATTTATATCCAAGACAGATGTGCGCACACGCGTCTACACACACAAGTTGGCAGACGCGATGCTTTTTAAACACACATACTGTATCTGCCACGCCTCATTTGCATAATTTAAAAGAAATGCTATTTCACAGGCGTCCAATCAAAGTGTCGAGTTGAAAGCAAATCCTATTTTTTTTATGTTAATCTTCTCTACAACAGAATGTCCAGCCTGCCAAACAAATCAATCATGCAAATAATGCGCACAGATGAAAGCATTGATTTGCATTTATATGTCCATATACAAAAATGGGGTTATGTCTTATTACTGTATAGTGATTGAAAAATTGTAGAAAATTGTAAATAACTTCAGCAAAAACGACTCTCATGCAAGACTTTTACTTGTTTGGACTGCATATTTACTGTATGTGGTATTTTTCTGGAATATTACATTATTAAATATTCAAAATATGAAATACCAACAAAAAATATATGAATGCCAAATAAATATCTCACAGTTGTCAAATTGTAGTCAAAGATGAAGTCAGCGTTTTGTGTGTGTTCATTCATATTTTCGTGTAGTTGTAGTGACATCACCAACGCAATTTTGTCGTCTGAAACAAAACAAAATCCAAATGACTTTGGTGTATGTTTGTTTGTTTGTTTGTTTGTTTTGCGCCCCCTGCAGGTCACCATCCTGATCATCTTGGCCTTGGCCTTCCTGGCCTGCATCGTCTTCCTGGTGGTCTACAAGGCCTTCACCTACGACCACGCCTGCCCAGATGGATTCCTCTACAAGGTACAACTCATCATCACGATAACAATCGTTTAGTTGATACTAGTAATGAGTACTTGAGTACTCAACGATACCGATGCCACTTGTACTTTTGATACAGAACATTTCATTGAACACAATTCTGTTCCATGTTTTCGTATCGATGAGTACTCAAGAGGGAATTGAGCGAAAGAAAATGTTATAAAGAATATCACTAGTCTTTGAGCAAGCTAACTTTAGTGCATGAATTTATCAAAGCTACCAAGTTAGCATGAACTTACCCAAGGGAGCCAAGTTAGCACATGCCCAAAGTTATCCAATATTATTATTCGTTGAAGTGTCCTTGGCTAGCTACAGTATGCTAATGTCATGCTAACAGCTCAGGTAAAACCATGTGCTAACTTGAGCTAACGAGCTAACTACCTTGAATGAGCTTGTGCTAACATGGCTATCTTGGCTAAATAAAAATTAAGTCAACTAGCTTGAGTAAACTTTTATGAACTTGGGTAACAATTCAGTTGTGAATAATTTTGAATAATCCTAAATTTATCTGCAAAATGTATACAGCAAAAGCGCTTGGACACGTCCATTTTTTTTCTCTCAAAAAGACCTCTGCTATTTTGCAAGGCTCTCCATTTTGTGGCTCATGATTCATGGCGGTGTTCATGCTTGCAAGCTTTCCTCAAATAACGTTTTGATACAAATTGTAGATTGTGCTCCTAAAGCAAATTGCTTCGCATTAGCATTCTCCTCTGCTCCGCACTTGTTGTGTTGTGCGGTCTTTGTGTCACCTTGACCGCCTCGGCAAAGACTCGCAAAGGCGGAATCTGAAATCTATTTGGGAGCCTCTGCGGCGGTGCCAATCGTTGCTCAGCTATCATTTGGTGCACTCGGATATGTCCGACAAAAGACAATCAGGAAACACGACGCTCAAGTGTGTTGTCAGTGCAGCTTCGACACATTACACGGAAACATGGAAATGGCACGACATACTGTACAAATTTAGTGATTGATGATGTTATGGAGAAGAAATCAGTGTTTGAAGAGCTCTGCACTGTATGGACTGATTTGATTTGACTTTGATGTCAAGACTATTGCTTACACAAACATACTGGTATCGGTCTGAAAAAAGTGGTATTGAAAATTCCTACTCATGCATATATTTAAAAAAAAAAAACACGGTTTTATTAGCTCTGTTCTGTACTAATTGATGCACAACTTTTACATAATGACTCATTAAATATTAATTACTATTACCTGTTTTAAAATCCTAAAAAACATAACAAAACAAAAATTGGCCAATTAAAAAGAAAAAATTTATATATTAACTATAAATATTAACACATTACTTCAATCCTCGCATACATTGAGTTGGACATCTGTGAGTTCACATAGTTGCAGATTATTATTATTATTATTTTTAAATAAATATTTCAAAATGTTTCTGTTATTTTCTTTTTCATTTTTATGGGATCCCCCCCTCTCAGTTTTCCCGTGGAAAATATATTAAATGTCTCTCAGCTTTTTATTTTTTGGGGAGGGAAGATTTTTTTTAAAAATGTTTGTATAAAAATAAATTCCCCAACTCATTTCAATGTGGATTCGGTTCCTCTGCAAAGAGCGTTGTACAGTCAACGTGTGCAACAAAAGGCAACGATTCAACCCCTTTAAAAAAAAGAAGAAGTGAAATACTAAAAGACAAAGTCATGTAAAACGTCATGTAAAATCGTCATCAGCCTCAAAAAATCCATATGTGTCATGCCGTAATGTACGTACAGTCGAAGAAGGCGTGAATGACTCTCCACTGTATTTACGTAAAAGAAGAAGTAAAAAGTGCGACGTGTTTGGAACCTAATCGGCCATTTTTTTTTTTTATCTCAGCACAAGCGCTGCATCCCGTCCTCGCTGGAGGCGTACTACGCCGCGCAGGACGCCAACTCTAGGGGGCGCTTCTACACGGTCATCAGCCACTACAGCATGGCCAAGCAGACCTCCTCGCACTCCGTTTCCCCATGGCTGCCCGGCGGGGTCGCGGGGCAGCCGCACAACGCCAAGCCCCCTCGCGGCGGCGACGCCCACTGAGCCGGCCCCACGCCGACACGCGCGCGCACACGCCATGTCTCCATCATGTATTTGGTGCCGGTAGGGCCTTTAGAGTGCATGCAGACATCCCCGTTATGAGTCGCATTTGGATTTGTCTCATTGTTGTGTTCTAACAAACACACACACACACAAAATCCTGCTAACTTCTTATTATTTATTGACTGTCATTTGATTCATTTTTTACAGTAGTGTGTTAATATTTTGGATGTGGTTCAAACACCCAAGCCATAGTCTACTATCTCCTCTTGTACTCTAAGTATTGGATGGGACAAAAGTAGGTATAGTGGTACCTTGAGATACGAGTGAGATGACTTTTTTTATTTTATTTTTATAGGTAAACTCAACAGAAAACACAGACAAGTACACGTTGTGTATTTTTAACAACATTCATGTAGCTTTGCCTTGGGAAAGTACACCATTGATTATGCTAGCATTAGCATTGAGAGTTTCTGAAGGAGCAAATACTTGTAGACTCCAGCAACACTTTTATACACATTATATGGCATAATATTCTTTATACTTATACTATAAGAATGACGAGTATTATAACGTGTAGTCGCTTCGAGTAGTACAAGAAGTGTATTCTTTGTTTGGGTGTGCAGTATTATACTGCCTCCTGGTGGCCAAGGCAGACACACCAGAGGGAGCAGCACAATGAACTCAATTGCAGCATTAAGTCGTGACACGCAAGCTGTTTCATTATGATGTTATTTTTCTATGTTTTTTTTACAAGGTATACAATATTATGAAGTGTTATTTTCATGATTAAAAAGATACACATATATTTCAACTGGTATCTCAAGGCGCCACTGTACACTTTTTTCTTCAATTTAAATGTTTTTTTTATTACAATCATTTTTCTTCTTGACATCTTTGCCTTCCGAGTTGCTTTTATTCTTACCTCCTTCCTACTTTCTGCCTTCAGACCAGCATTTTATTCATGCAGGCTTGCGTCTTTCCTTCACTTCCTCCAGGGCCAAATTCCTCAGAGCCTTTTTAGTTTGCGTCCTTGCTTTTATTGCTTGAAACGACTTTTTTTCTTTGTTTTTTTTAGCTTGCTTTCAAATCCACTTTCTTTTGTTGTTGACTCGTATTATTTGCCAACACCTGTAAGAATTTCAATTTACAAAGTGTCTGGCTACTTTCAGCCCAGCGTGTATATACATTGATGAGACATGTCCTTGACTGCCTCTGCTGTTTAACCTCAGGCATGACACCCACCCCCCACACCTAAAAAAAAAAGGTGAACAAAGTGTGCTCTCTGCTGTTGTTGTTTGACTTACTATTACATCTAAAAATGCCATTGAGGAGTTTTCAACCTTCTCAGAATCATTGCGTGAGCCCTGAAGTGTACAAAGGGAAATGTTTTTTTCTTTCTTTTGTATTACAATCATTGTAGTCGCTGCAAGTTGTATTCTTTGTTATTCTTTTACGTGTAGCTGCCAGTTAAAAGCCGTTTACAGGTTGGAAATGTGTGGTGTGCATTTGAGGCAGGCATTTAAAACCTGCTTTACGACGACACGCTTTAATTCATCTGAGGGACTGTTTTCGTGCCGCTGTTTTGGTCAGCAACAGAGTTGCAATGACAAGTGACCCGGAAATTAATCGGAGATGGGCGACATTTAAAGAAAACATTTGCGCAAATGCGCAATTAGTGAAAAAAAAAAAGGCAGGCAGTATTTCTTGCCAAAAGGTTTTTACTTTCCGAGCTTTTCCTTTTGCAGCATTTGCTTTCTATGAACTGTTGTGATGTTGTTAGTCGAAAGCGTATTGTAGCCGAACCTGTAACGAACCCGCGTGTTTCCCTCAGTTCAAAACGATCCCAATAAAACGATGCGGTGACCCGTGACCAACGCGTCTGTGTCATTTTTCTGTCTCCACCTGGTGACCCAATACTTTTGACTTTTGAGACGCCAGCATGTGATGCCCACCCACGTGATGCCCAACCACTGTTCCATGAGAGATCTTTGTATTGCATTCACTTGGAAAGAAAAAAAAAATAAGTAAGGGGGGGATTTGTTTTTGAGTAATTTAAATTTTCTGTTTTATAGATTTTTTTTTCTGTTTTACTGATTTTTTTTTTTTTAATTCCCTGTTTTTCTCAATGATTTTTGTCACATTTTTCTATGTATCTTCCTTGCTGTTTTTCCTGAATATCACCCTCTGTTTTTTTTTCTTTTTCCCCTGCTTTTCAGAATTTTTACCCCGTTTTTTGGATTTTTTTTCCCCAATTATTTTATTCATTTTTAAAAAAAAAAAAAATTTTTTATTTAAATGACAGAAATAAAATCTTTAAAAATATAAATATTTTGTCATAAGAAAAATATTCATTCATTATAAGCGGTGAAACAGCAAGTTGTAAAAACACATCAGTCGGATTAGCTGCACGCTAAACTCTGCAGTGTGTTTGGCCGACTTCCTCTGCGCCATTTGAGCCAACCTCGAGCCAGTTTTGCTCATCTAACATTCAAAATAGTATTCAATTATTTAAAACAAGCTGTCTGGCTTAAGGTCTGCTCACACCAAGCCAACGAATTGCGGAAAATAATCTTCTGCTGCGAATATGATATGAAAGTGTTTTCGAAAGGGAGCTTCATGTTTTTCACACAAGCTTTGTATGAGTTTCGGATTGTGTGTTGGCTGGAGAAAGTGGGCCATGAGGATAATCCCGGCATGGTCGGATGTCGGTCATATTTGAAGGAAAGGATGCCAAGAAAGATTAGAGGAAAAAAGTAGTTCAAACAAGTAAGCAATTTTTTTTTTTTAATATTATAACCATTTGTCAACATTAACGCCATGAAAAGAATATCAACGCCATCCAAATTAATTTATTATTTAGTTGCAGCCATAAATCACAAAGCAATGCCAAATGCTAAAAACCGAGTTAATAGCCCATTTCAGCTTTTTCACATGTTTGTCCAAATTTAAGCGTTTTCCACGCGCAATCTTGCACTCCAAAGAGGAACGTTATCGGTGCACTCGAGCTTTTTGGGGAAAATGGAATTGCTCTGCTGATAAGAAAATCCTTATCTGCCTCCAGCGGTCACATGAACCAATGAGAGGAACACAAGAAGAATAGCTTTGGAGGCCTCACTGCATTGCATTGACTTTGTTCAGGAAAAATCTCGAGGATACATGAGACAACATCACATTTGTCATTTTGCAGTCATCCCAAATGTTATGGCTATAATAACTCTCGGGGCTTTGATTTATATGACAGTTATGTGATTTGTCTTTTTTGTACACAAATTGTGCTTTTTTTCCCCCGGAATCATATCAGATGGACTCAAAACAAGCAAGACACTAAAATAAGGGTTGACTGTGAAAAGCGCTTTACAGTATTGAGCTTTTCCAAACAGTGTTGTAGTAATAAAATACATACAAAAACAAAACAAAAAGCAATTCAGTTTTGTGTGAGAGTATTTCAGTTTCGTGTGAGAGTATTTCAGTTGTGTGTATGAGAGCGTTTCAGTAGCATGTAAGCTTGTTTTACGATACGTGAGTAGGGAAAAAAAACTCAAGGGATTCAAAGCACGTATGAGAACATTTCAGTAGTGTGTGAGAGCTGTATGCGAGTGAAGAACAATCAGTTTTGTAAGAGCATTTCACAAGTGGGTGTGAAGGGAAAAAAAGCGTTGTGTGTGTGCATTTTCAGAACGTGAGAATGTTTCACTTGTGAATGTGAGAGAAAAAAAACATCTGTTGTGTGTATGAGATGAAAAAGAGTGTAAAAGATTAAGTTGAGCGTGAGAGCATTTCACTCGTGGGGCTGAGGAAAAAAAATGCTGGGATGAGATTGTCCCGCTAGTGTGTGAGAGCGTTTTAGTAGCAAATGTGACTGAAAAAAAAATCTGTAAAGTGAATGAAAGTATTTGATTAGTGTGTATGAGAGCATTTCGATCGTATGAGTGTGTTTCACTTGTTATGTGATCTATGATCGCTAAACTACGTCATCAACGTAGTAATAATTACAGCAAATCCGGGGAAATGTTTTCTGTCACATTACCATCAGTTGAATGGCTATTGTTCTATTGTTCTTGGCCACATGGGGGCAGCAAAGGACGGACAGACGGATACGCTGACCATCTCAGCTCCTCGCAGTTCCATCAATACAACACTTAATATCCGTTGTTCTTCGCAGACGATAAAGAATATATGACTAAGTACTGCTATGACACCATTTGTGTTCCATTCATTGCGTAGCACCGCAACATGGATGCTAGTTAGCATTAGACTAAAAGGCCAAGCTATTTGCTAGCTTTTCATATAATAGGTGTAATTCTCTTTGTTTTACTCTTAGTTTGTCAGTAAACTTCAACTGGGAGTGGCAATTAACATCTTTAAATCAACTGCTGTCAAACATTTAGATTTTTTTTATCAGATTAATCACATCTAAGAATTTTGATTAATCACGATTAATCGCCTAATTAAAATAGTTTTTTTAATCAACATTTTTGCCGGCAAAATTTAAAGAGCACCTGTTATGTGTACATTTAAAAAAAAAATTGATGTTATGAGGACGTCTTCAATATTTTTTGATCCACTGCAAATGCTCATCCTCCTCTTTTTCTATTCAGTTACTGATTTGCATGATTTAAAATGGGAAAAAAATGACCCCAATATTTTGACATGAACAAATGTTCTAAATGTGATACGCAAACATTTATTAAATGCTTTACTTTAATGCGTGTAATTACGCTTATTGCTCAAAAAACAACCTGTGCTACCTTTCACGTAGCCACCCGCTGTCACGCTAAAGGATAATCTATGGTCAAAATTAATAGTGCGATTAATTCATGATTAATGGCATCATTTTTTTGTGATTAATTAATTATTTAATGCTTTAACTTTGACAGCACTATTTATTTATTTAATTTTTTATTTTTATTTTTACAAATTGTTGACTGTTTGCAGCGAGGGTGCAACAGGATATTCGTGAGCACCAATTACATCCTCCTGCCATCCAATCGCTTTCACAGCAACTTTGAGAATATGATTGCAGCCTTAAAAACTCTCAATCCTCCAATAATGAGACAAGTGCGCGCAGCGGGCGCGTGCAGTCGCTCGCTGACACAAATCTTCCAAGTGATACACGACTTATCAGTTTGCGTGACTAATAGAAAGAGAAGGAAGGATAATCCCGAGCACTGCTTGCGTCTGCAACCCAAAGGAGGAAAAAAAAAAAAGCGGACGACAAACGCGATTGCGGGCGCCGGCTTCGTATTGTCATCTCCATGGCAACAAGAAGGCGAATGGCACTCATTTTCAACGTGATGAGAAATGAGGCGAGGAGCTAATCACACAATACTGACAACGCTCCAGGGGGGAAAACGACCCGCGTTGTCTCTTGCAAACAGTTCATATTCATATATATATATATATATATACACACACACACGCACACACATACGCACACACAGCAAAGGTTCAAACGTGGTCCCTTTGATTGCTTTAGAGGAACTACAGCACCATCTGCTGGACAATTATGTTATGGCTCAGTTGAGCTGGTCTTAATAGAAGTAAGAGGTCTAAATGTGAAAAGTGGTCAACTGGTCAATCACCAACATGGGATTTTCTGAACAGCTAAAAGTGATGGAAAATTGTGATTTCCTAGGTACACCGTAGAAATGCTGAGTTTAAAACACTTGCAAACATTTGTAGATTAAACTCAATGTAGTTAATCGTCTTCACATTCCTATAGATGCCCACAGCATGCGGCCACATGCATGGATCTGCTGTCAAGTAGATGAAGTGCTGCCGCCACAAGTGAAAATGCTTCTATTATCATCACCATAATAGTCTATATTTGATTGGATCACACAAAACAAAAATATCTCTTACTTAATAGATGATCCGATGCTGATTTGTTTTGAGTTCAGTTTTCAATTTCCCCAGAATTGTCTTATTATGTAACCTTTTCCAGGCAATTGTGTACACGTAAGAGTGAAGCATGAATACTGTTGCGGGGAATTACCGCCTGATTGGGAGGTCCTGATAAGACTGCTGCAGGCAAAAGGGCCACTTTGACACTTGAATAGAGCGTCTACTGTTGTCATGTCGCAACGTTACCAAACTCAGCAATGAATGAACACACGCTTCTTTCAATCACAAATAAAAGACACTAGAGTCCATTCAAACAAACAAAAATAAAACCTTTTAGGACATGTTAAATGCTCGTTTTCTTTCCCAAACACTGTGCCACTCTTGTGGCTGAAGTGGACTGCTTTAGACACAAGATGGCGCTACTGCGTAATATATATAAAAAAAAACACGTCAATCTATACAAGCGATAGCTAGATAGCTAGATCGATAGCTAGAGAGAGAGATAGATAGATAGATAGATAGATAGATAGATAGATAGATAGATAGATAGATAGATAGATAGATAGATAGATAGATAGATAGATAGATAGATATTTAATGTAAGTTTTAATAACTTGAGCACCTTCATCCGTATCCGTACGTGTTTGTAGCTTGCTAGCTATGCCTACACCTAATAAACAACAACAACAACAACAACATTTTCCCATCAATTAATCCATTGGCGTGGATGCTTAAAGTGCCTAGTTGTTGTGTTGTGAGTGCACGCGACTCAAGTAGCTTTCTGCTGGAGTGGCTACTTCAGAGCGCCTCGAACCCGTGATGATTTTATGACTTAAACATTTAAGAAAGATGCGAGATGAAGTACAGTCCTGCTCACCATTATTGGCTCCCATTAAGGTAAAGTACATAATGTGGAATATCTTCTCAAACAAATGAATCAAGTAAAACATGTAATTTTTTTTATGGAGAACTTGTGTTTTACCCGAAAGACCAAATGATTAAAAAACAATTTAAAACAATGGGCGGAAATAATGGAACATTTTAAAATGTGCTCCTTTGTCGAATTACTTTGGACATCCAATCAAAAGGTCCTGATGATATAAAATGGGTTCATTTCCATTTATTGTAGAGATCATACAAAAAATGAAGGGGTGCCGATAACAGATAACAATTTTTGCGGGTTGTAATATTGGTATTTGATTGACAGTTGGCAGTTGAGGGGGCGTGGCTTCAGGCTTGCTTTTAAAATGAGTCACAAGAGACTAAAGAGAGCAAACGGGTTCGTCAGTGTGCCATCTTATTTACGAGCCAAACCAAAGTGTCATAAGGTGGAGGGATCAGGTTGCGTCGTTTTGTCAAAAACCACAATGACTTTTTCACTCCAGTTTGGGCGACATCGGATCGGCCGTCCTCTATTCACAGTCGTGTCATTCCCACATTAACCATCATAATGATTATTTTCACGCTGACAATGGCTAGCCACAATATGCAGAATGATCGTAAGCCTACACAAACAAGCCAAGTGTTAAATCAAAAGACTCTTTTTAATTAGCGCTTCGTTCTCAACATCATGAGGGGACTTTTTGAGGCCGAGGCGCCACCAATGGCGCACAATGGCCTCTTAATGCCACACATGCACCCCTTTGTCTCATCTGGGGGATGGAATTACCGGCAGGCTCTTGCTTTTTTCTTTTTTTTTTTTACTTTGCAAATGTCAAAAAGGCTAAATAAAGACCGACTGGCTGCTGAAGTGTCAACAATAGTGTACTCTGTATACAATCACACGTCAATGAATTTTGTTACATTTTCCTAGATACACATTAGCCACAACACTCTATTGTATTATTTAAAAAAAAACTTTTAACCTATAATAAGTCACGAACCAACCACTGAAAGTGTAAAAAATAGACCAAAAATGTGTCAGTAAAAACTTTCCCGGCACAACAGAATCTAAAAGTGTCTTTTTTTTTTAGAGGCCCTCCCCAAAAATAAAAAAAATAATTGACCCCAAAAAGGTTTTTTTTTTTTGGGGGGGGGGGGGGGGTAATCTGTAATCATATAACATTGCTAAAAAAAAAACTTTTTTTTTTTTTAATTAAATCTTTTTGGGTCTTTGTCAGTCTTAGGGTGATGTTTTAAGTTTCCTAGCATTCCAGCACCTCAAAGTCCGAAAGTGTCACTGTCCCTGAAAAACATAAATAAATAAAATGTTTTTGCTATCCTTAGGTCCGTGCGTGATTTGTGTTTGGAATATTTTCTTTCACTCCTGAACTTAAAAGTTAGTTTTTAACTCATTCACTGCCATTGACGGCATAGACATAAAAAATTCATTTGAACTATTTCTATTAGTTTCACATTTTTTTCTACTTTTGTTAACAAGAGTATGAAAACCTAGAAAAAAATGTATTGTACACTTAGAACAGATATAAAATGTTTGATTAATCTTGAGTTAACTAGTGAAGTCATGTGATTAATTACAATTTAAAAAATTAATTGCCTGATGCCCCTAATAAAAGAAAGAAAAGGAAAGATTATTAAAAATTAGGGGCGTCAGACCATTAATTTTTTTTTATTGTAATTAATCGCATG
Organism: Vanacampus margaritifer; assembly: GCF_051991255.1. Lineage (NCBI taxonomy): Eukaryota > Metazoa > Chordata > Actinopteri > Syngnathiformes > Syngnathidae > Vanacampus > Vanacampus margaritifer. The sequence goes on along the minus strand of NC_135447.1, from coordinate 11,825,308 downwards.
ACTTCAATAGTTAACCCACAATTAATCACACATTTTATATCCATTCCAAATGTACAATAAAAAAATTCTAGGTTGTCACACAACTAAAGAAATAGTTCAAATGAATTTTTGACGTCTATAGCCGTCAATGGCAGTGAATGAGTTAAAAGCAAAATAACAGACTTTTCAACCAATTTAAAAAAATAAGCCCCCCAACCCAGAAAACTTTCCATTTTTATCCTTTCCGGGGCCCCCGGGGTGTAGGATGAAAGTTTCCCGGCATGTCTTTAGCGCACATATATACTTGTAATTAGCCGCCATGCCTTTGGCGTTAACACTTGCATTTGACATCTGACCCCTGAAAGTGCGGCCATCAAGTTGATGTGAACTATGAAGTGTTGCGACATGAAGAAAGGCACGCCGCGGCCTTTGAAGCGCAATCCTCGCTTCCCCTCGGAGGTTCCCTGCGTGAAATGGGATCAGCTTCAGAAGTTCCTCATTTATTCAAGCCAACACACACACACACACACACGCGCACACACACAAACACACAAACAAGGTCGAGGCCCATCAGGGGTGAGTTATCACGCCTCGTGTGTGTGTGTGTGTGTGTGCGTGTGTGCGTGTGTGTGTGTGTGTGTGTGTGTGTGTGTGTGTGTGTGTGTGTGTGTGTGAAAGTGTGTGTTCAGTGATTTGTAAAGTGAGGCGCGTGGCTGACGTTTGTTGTGCTGATACCTACAAATCATCTCTGTGATGTAAACTGAACTTGAATTGGCGACACCACCTCATTATGTCACTTAATGAGACCTCTTGTGCACACGCAATTAGCACATGTGGAGAGCTGGGAGTTGTTACCATTTATCAAAAATACATCACGACGCAAAATAAAACTTCAGAACAGTTGATGATGAGGTCTTTTGTTTGACCTTTGGTTCATTTGTTTGGATTTTTTTGGTTCTATTTGAGTATTTGGTTGTGACGTGAGTGTTATGTGTTGTACGCTAGACATGTATTTAAAACGAGTGTCAGCTAGCTTAATGCTAACACAGAATGGTGAATGCCATAGATGAGGCTAACGAATAGAAGTAAGAGAAAAATATGACAACAAAGTGTACTTACGGAGGTACATGTGATTTCTTGTATTTGTCATTATTTGGTGTCGTGTGTAAAAAACGGAATGAATCCATTTTGGAAGGAGGCTATGAAAACTAAATGTGGGAAAAATGAATACTGAGCATTCTAACTTCAAATTTCCTGCAATGAAACATTCTGAATTTAGAAGTGAAGGAAGCGCACACGACACATTTGGTCATCTTAGCTTGAAAGTGCTTTTAACAGGAAGAGCAATTGATTTAGAAACGTTTCCTGATGGTGTGTGCCTGCTTTCGTCTCATCTTTCTCCAGCAACAAGCACAAAAGACAATACGTGACATGATGATTTTGGCGAATTTGCAAACGCCCACCCAGACACACACAACCCAAGCATTCTTCCCGATTGACAGCAACATGGCATGACGTGTGGATTTTATTGTTGCTGTGTAACTGTAAAAAAACAAACATACAAAAAAATCCCCCTTGATAATGCAGGATCGTATTTCAGAGCAATAAAGCATCGTTGATGTCAGATACTGTTCCGGAAAATCATCATTAAATCATTCACTGCCGTTGACGGTTATAAACGTAAAAAATTCATTTGCACTATTTCTATTAGTTTAACATTTTTTCCACTTTTGTTAACAAGAGTATGAAAACCTATATATTTTTTTGTACATTTAGAACAGATATGACATTTGTGATCAATCGCGAGTTAACTAGTGAATTCATGCGATTAATTACAATAAAAAACTTTAATCGCCTGACGCTCTGAATTTTTAATAATATTTTCTTTCTTTAAAAAAAAAAATTCATTCACTGCCGTTGGCGACTATAAACGTAAAAAATTCATTTTAACTTTTTCTATTAATTTAACATTTTTTTCCACTTTTGTTTACAATAGTATGAAAACCTAGAGTTTTTTTATTGTACATTTAGAACAGATATAAAATGTATGATTAATCGTGAGTTAACTAGTGAAGTCATGCGATTAATTACAATTTTTAAAAAAAAATTATCGCCTCTTGCCCCTAATTTTTAATAATCTTTTTTTAAATGAATTTATGGCAGTGAATGGGTTAATATTTCTTTTATGATGCCGTATTTTTTGTTCTTCCAACTCATTGCCATTGACAAGTAAGTACACTTGTCAGTTCTGGGGGGGGTTCCAACGGGAATGTGCAGGTAAGATGCTGCTCCAGTGTAAATCTCCAACTTGAAAACCATTTTACTGATGCACAATTGATGTCCCATTTCACATACGAGATGAGCTAAAAGGCTGCCGTTTTTCTACTGTTGATTATAAAAGAACAGAAAAGGCAATTTAGTCAATTTTGTGTTTTCACACTTTTGCTAGCAGTTCTCAGAATTAAATTTCACGGTACAATCGAACTGACACATAAAGCATGGGAGATTTAATCCAACATTTTATTTTTAAGCACCAAAATGTTCAACCAAACCATCACATTTTAGATACCAAAGTCTGTTAGCTTAATATGCTACCTTGCTAACGTTTAAAGCGAAACGCCAACCTCGGTATAGCGGAGGGGTTTAGTTTCCATGCCCCTATGAAGGACGCCGATGACGCGTCCATGACATCATTGCCTCCCAACGGACTCTTTAGAAAACTGAAGTCAAGTTAGCATGAAAGCGACACAAAAGGCCGGTTAGCATTGTGCGTGCTCAAAGGCCTTGTAATGATACGCTTTTGAGTCATCTTGGACAGATGTCAGGCAGCAGAAATCATAAACAACAAACACCACAAAAAATTGCTTCACAAAGAGGAGAACAAGGAACAAAATAAACTCTTATTCCAAGGCACCATTTGTAGCACTTTTGGAGGCCACTGTGCAAGAATCCTCAAGTGACGTAAAAAAAAAAGCAAAAATGAAACAAACTGCTATCGTGTCAATGTCTGAATCCATTTGTTTTAGTTATTTCTCATCGTTGACACGGCAGCGGCGGGAGTTGGTCAGTGTCACTCTTGTGCAGAAATAAGACAATTGATGTCGTTGGGCTTGTCCGTCAGAGCTTGTTAAAGCGAGCACGGACGAGTCGGGAAAGAGCTGAAGGCCAGAGGAACTTCCCCTTCCAATTAAGCAGCATTAGCCCTGACCTTGTTTGAAGGCGAACGTGTCACCGGAGCGTCTGCAGGAGGTGGAGAGGCCGCCTTTCGTTTCCATTGCTGACTACTGATCACAAAGCTACAAACAGCTCAAAATAAATAAATTAAAATTAAAATGATCCGATTAAAAAAAAAAATATATTTTCATAGTAGGATTTGTTCTACTTGCATGACAGGAATGTTAAACGGTTCCTTAAACTGTTGCACGTCCAGTTTCAAAGCTTTTATGATGGTGACAATTTGAAACTGAAAAATACAAAATACAATGACTTCAAAAGGAAGAAGGTTTTGAAATTAAAAGTCAGAGTGGATTGCGTCACATTTTGAGTTTCATTGTAAAATATTTGCACGGCACAAATGATGCGTTTTTCTTGTTAGTCATAACTAGCAGATTAAAAAAAAAAAAAAAAAAGCTGCTCAATGTATGACTTCCTGGGGGTTGATCTAAAATTAGACTAAGTTGTGAGTAATTGGTCGGTCGGTAAATTCCAACCCTCAAGCAAGTGCCAGTTATTATTTATTGCAATGTAGTATTTCAGGTACCTTCAAACTGTGAGATGAGCTGGCAGGACGGTACGTATTTAAAAAAAAAAAAAAAAAAAAAACATAGCCGAGAGGTAGCAAATACTGGAAGCTCTTCTCAAACACTATTTAATTATGCGTCATTTAGAGTAATTAGACCTCAAGTGCTTCTCCTGCGCCTTTGTATGAATAACCAATTCAACGTGTGTTGAGTCGCTTTTAACTGGGATGTCATCCCGAGTCAACACAATCTTCGTTTTTTTAAGGCTTTCCTTTCCTCTCCAAGGAATCCAAACATCTCAACGTAACGTCGGTCTTATGCACAATAGAAACAAAAATTCTTGACATGAAAATATTCTTATGCGGTTCCCCTCCCACATACTTTAAACACAAACACATTTTCAAAAGCATTTGACCAAAGCGAGAAACTTTTACGGTTTTCATAATATACTGCCTCCTGGTGGCCAAGTTGTTTCACATCATGACTAGGGTGTAAAATCCCAACCATAAAAACGCAGTGAGAGTTTAATGTTGTCTTTTTGTTTTGTTTTGTGGGTGCCAGGCACAGGTCAGCGTGTTCCTGAAGCCTTAAATCACTTGAGTGGCGTAATTAGCACTCTCTGGTACATCTCGAATGCCCAGGGGGCTCCACAGAGGCGCCGCTTGTTGCGAAACAATTCCCTCAGAGGGAGGCAGTTGGTGAGAGGAAGCGGAGGGGGAGGGGGGGCTTTCGGTTGTGCGAGCGGTTGGGCCGCCCCGTGGCAATTTGGAGGTTAATCTTCCATGCTGACAAAGCAATACTGCTGAATGAGCCAGCGGAAAAGAGACCAGTGGGGAGGGACGCTCCACGCAACCCTCAATTGTTGTTGTTGTTTTCCAGACTAAACATCAATCGCAGGGCAAAAATCTAAATCTCATTTGAAGAAAAAAACAACAACAACCTCATAATATTACAAATAAGTTGATCACGGTACCACATAGCTTAGCCTTTCAAAGCTAACACTAAATAGTATGTTTTTTAAGGTTACTACTCTTTAAGCCATGGACTGAAGACAAATAAGTGTCAAAACACGTGTAGACAGACAAACTCACAGTATATTCGTATATTCTTTATCCTCAGCATGGAATGACTAATTTTAGTGCCACACTGACAAGCTGAGAGAGGAGTTGAAACATCTCAATGGACAGACTATTTGTCTTTTACTGCCCCCCGGTGGACAAGGCCGGCACACCAGAAACTCCTTCAACTACGAGTTTATTTTTGTTTGTGATGTTCTCATCATATATCTGCAACTCCATTGCAGCATAACACTTTTTATTGCAACAACGCAAGTTTGTTCTTCTACAACAGCTGACAACAAGCAAATTAATTCATCAATTGATCATAATGTGTGAGTGGCCTCCAGTCGGCATGAAGAGTGCAAGCGGCAATTATGTTCCCCGACTGATAAAGAGCAACAGATAAGCGGCGCTCTTTTTACCAGACAGTAAGGACGTTTTAATGAACTCCTGTGATTTACGAGCCGCAGGTCAGAAAGATAATTGATGTGAGGATCATGAACAGAACACGAATATGCCTGATGAAAAATACCGTGACGACAAGTCACGTACACTTCACAGACGTTTTTTAAGATGCGTTTGTGCAAAACGTGACTAAAAGTGTGAGGCAAAGTCTGCCGTGACAAGTTTTGCTCTGGCGGGCCAATCGGCGGACGGAAAATGCCGACATCACAGACAAGCACCCAGGAGGATGAATTTGAAATCTGTTTGGTTAAAGAAATAGCAACATTGATAATGTAGTCGCCAGCATTAGTGATTGTGAAGGCGCTGGGCAGATTAGAGTGACCTAATGAAGAAGAAATCTGATTGGACAATTTTGGGGGCGGGGGAAGAAATCCTACTTTATGGCAGGCAAACAAATAACAAAGAGCTGAGAGAAATGGCGTTCTCCAGGGATATGTACTAAGTCAACCAACTTTTTGGTTTGTAAAATACTCAGCAGTAATAAAAAAATGTAATAATGGGGTTATTTAACAATACCGGGCTTCCTCAGTTAACGGTCCCGAGATGCGACAATTTTACGTTATGAACGGCGTACAGTGAAAACATCAGGCACTACAAGACGACACACTCAGTTACCCTTGTACTTTCTAATAATCATTTGTTTTATATTTATGGCTCAGAAGTGTTTTTCAAACAAATATTTACTGTAATGATGACTACAATCCCATTTGATGAGACAAATGCAAAACATCGCATGTCAAAGTTGCACTTCCCATCGGAAATGTGTCGTCTTCCCCTCGTGGCTTCTTTCAAGCGGTTTGGCGACGTCAAGCAGAAGATTCCAAACGGACTTGCGTCCATCCGTCTTACGCGGCACCAAAGATGCCACCCATGCAAACAAATGATTGACAGCGTTGTTTTGCAATTGTTTTGCAACTACAAACACAGCCACTCACTAATTAGCCCTCAATTTGAAGAGGAGACCACCCGGAAAAGCTTGAATATTTACGGTAGTGTTGTGACAGTGGCAAATTGAAATTAAATGTGAGCTGGCTTATTTTTTAGGAGGGTTTCAGTTTTCTGGCAAGCATCGATGCCCGAGGCTTACTGGCACGATTTTTGTCCTTTTCTTTTTGTCCTCTACGTTTTTCAGGTATATTTTTTCCCCTCAACTTTATGTTTGTAATATTTTGACTCACATAGACATCTAATTGAGACCCCCCTCCCACACCCAACACCCTCCAAGTAGTGACATCCAATTTCTTTCATTTTTTTCCTTGCCACCTTACAAATTTGTTTTATCTATATCTATCATGTTAATATATTATCCTTGTAAAATTGTGACTTTTTCCCACCTAATTCAAACTTTTTATTCTTTTGGTGAATTTGTGCCAGTTTTTCAAAATAACATTTTTTTTCTTTCTCTGTCATCACTGCGCTTTGACTTTAATCTTGTAAGCTAGTTTTTTTCTAACATTATTACAACTTTGCACTCCGATCTGCCAAGGTATGCTAATATTAGAGCTACTTACTAATTAATTAGCTCATCATTCTAAGAGGGGACTTCCCTAACAGTTGCAATAGTTACTGTAGCAAATATTCATACCCATCTATTGTTAGGAGGGCTTCCGTTTCCCAGCACACACATTCTTTATCTTCCTTCCTCTTTTGAGTCATTTATTTTGTAATATAACAACTTTATTATCGAACCATCATTGCTTTGTTTTTGGACAATTATATCCGATTTATTTTGTAGCCAATTTCTTCTTGCTAACATTGCAATGTGACATTTTTTTCACAATAAGATTTTATTTTCGTAAAACATTTTTTACACATTATTCTCTTCATTCTTAATGTTTTCCCTCCTATTTTATTACAAACTTATCACTTTGTTCTCATAAAATGACAATTTTATTTCCAAAATGACATTGGATATTCTTTCAAGAATTACTTTTTCCCAAAACAATGAGACTATCCTGTTTCTAATTTTGTTACAACTACAAGCGCATTCTTCCATCATAGCCACGAGCTAATTAGCCCTCGATCACAAGAGGGGACTGCCCTAAAAGCTTACATTTTTACGGTAATGTTTGTGTGTGTGGGAATTTTTTTCATGTTTTTATTGTGCATTGTTGATCCAGTTATTTTTAGGAGGGGTTGTGTTTTCCCGGCACGCATCAATGCCCGAGGCTTGTTCACATGAAACTCAGACACAAGCGTATTCTTCTTTTGTCTTGTGTCATTGTTGTTTTTTTATATATACTTTTCATCGAAGGTTAGATCCATTTTATTATCAGGACTTTTTGCTCAACAAATTGTGACTCATCACAACTATATTTGATTTCTTTAGGAAATAAAAGTTTTCGGGTAATCGCTCCTTGATTTCTGCATGCTCCATATTTGTATTTGTGTTTGTCTAAATGGTGGCCATGTCGATGTTTTCATGTTGAAACATGATCACAATTATTTGGAGGAGGGTTTTTTGGTTTTCCAGCATGCATCAGTGGCCCAAAATTCAGGCACGGGCGCATTCCTCTCTGCATTTTGCTGCCGTCCTCCACTTTTTCATGGTACGTAGCGATTTGACAGGGCTCCCTGTCGCTTGTGGAGGTAATTACCTGTCGACATGGCGCACAACAAAGCAATCAGGGAGGGACTCCGTCTAGACTTGGCGTCTCGCTCCTGCTTTTCTGCATCCCCGCGTTTTATTGTCTGACCTGTTGTTTGACCTGACAAAGAGTCACTTGAAAGGCAACAGATGACACCAATTGTCCCCCAGCTCATGAATTGATCCCATTGTCGCCCGTTTGACCTTTTTAGACATCCTTCAGAAAAAAATACTGGGGAGGAAATAATAAAGCACAAATACTTTGTTAGCATACTTGAGTAGATTTTTCAAGTATCAAGATATTAACTTTTCTGGTGATTTTGTACTTTTACTATGTTTGAACACAGATTTGCTGCTTGACTGAAGTGAAAAATACAAAATGAGAACGCTCACAAGGATCTGCTGTTGGCCACAACTCACACTCTGACGCTCACATGCAGACTATACTGATGGCACACCTACAACACTACATTCGACTTATAGTTAATTTAAGTTGTTCACATGACAAAAACAAATTTACTTCTAATGTGAATTGAGTGACACACACCCAAAACGACGTCACGTGGCACAATGTCTACGGAAACATGTTGCATGCAGCGTGTCGGCGCTCATCTGATCTCAAATCGACAGACAAGCAAGACGAGAACAGGTCATTGTCGCGCGGGACTAACAAACGAACCGTCTGCGTGGCTGAACTACAACTCTCACCACAAAAGTCAACTTTATGCCTTTCAAGCGGGATCGCATTCAAGTCAACAAAACAACATTTGACGACAAACAAGCCAAGAGACAGCTAGTCTGACCGTCTGTAATGGCTCCGCTTTGAAGTGACGGAGATAGTGCTTGTAATCATCTTAATTGATTGTAACAAGGCACCGGAGAGGCGAGGAGGGCCGGGGAGCGCCGCCGGGTCCTTTTTAGGGAAGCGCTGGTGCTTGAGCAGGCCAGTAATTCAACTTCATGCCAACCATTACGGCAAAGACAAACAACGTCAGCGGTGTTTGAGGCCAGCCGCCAGATGGCACAAACGCGGCCACCGGGGAAGTAAACAGCCTTTAAGTGCTCCTCAAACAGAATTTTGTTTATGTGCAATTTCAATGAATTCAACCCCAAGCGCAGCTCACGCACTCCTGGATAAAGAAGTTGTTCAGTATGCGCTGCTTATCTCAATGTAAGAACAAACACGACATAACTGACATCGTATTAGCTTCGCTATCAATTGAACTGTGACCTTTTCACCCTTTCTTTTCATCTGCACTTCATCAACTTCCCGTCTGCAATTACACTCATCCACAAACATTACAAGCCAATAAATACAGGGACTCAATTTCACCATCTGGCACATCATTTGTCCAACAAACAGAATTGCAATCTTCAAAGTTGCAAAAGGAAAGAAAATAAAAATAAAAAAGTATAGGAGGGAGATTTTTCAGACACATTGCAATTATGATGAGAATTTACTGTCACTACAAAGAATTACCCATTAAAAAATAAATAAATTAACGTCTTGCTCATATGCATTTTTTTTTATAATGGGATTTTTTTTTTTAAACAAAAAGGGACATTTTTTGTCTCTTTTAAATGACATTTTTGTGAGTTTTCCCACATTTTCTCCCAAAAGCAACTATAAATCTCACTTTTTAACGTTTGTGAGGAGTGAGCAAGGGTCAGTCAGTAATCTCAGACGATGCAATAAACACTTCAAGTTATTCAAATGAAATTCCAGGTCATTAGAAGCTGTATCCAATATGCTAGTATCCATAATTTGCTACCTAATATATTTAGATTTTGCACAATTCAAATTTATTCTCCTCAAAATCCTTAAATTCACATGAATTCCAATATGCTCACATGGAAAGTTTGTAAAATTCTCTCCATTTGCAGCGCGACTGGTGTACCCCCAAGGATCAGCACCACGCCCACTTGTTTTCAGACTTTACATCCTAAGAGAGTCATGGGTCAGTTATCAATTGCCAATTATTAAACGCTGCCAGCTATTTTATTGATCATCAAGCAGGCGCACCGCTTTCCTCGAGTACATGCCAATGACACGCTGTAGTACGTTTGCGTCCTGGGGAGAACGCATACTTGCAATTTGGGTCTCCAATTGAAAAATGTTTGTGACAATCTTCTTTAATTAGATTCAATGAATAATAGTTCCAATAATTATCTTTCTGCCCGAATCGGCGTTAATTGAATGAAATTGTTTCTTGGCTCCAGATGCAAAGTAGCAAACTTGCTTCCTAGTTCATTAGCCTTGAAGAGTAAAACTCAATTTGCCACTGGAAGGAATGTGTGAAGGAAGCTTTTGTTGTGGTTCACACACCGGCCGGCTAAACAAGATTTGTTTCAAAACAGAGAAGTCAAACACACACATTAATTTACTGCTCAAGTCCATAAAGACGTCAAGGTAAACATTGTAAACGCATATGAAGAGTTGTTTAGCATTTTGCCACTCAAATAGCATTGCAGCATTTTGACCAAGCTCTTACAGTGACAACGTTTTGCAAAACAAACAAACGATTTGTAAAATGAAACTCGTGTTTGTACAACGCCAGGTTGCTAAGCCGTCAGCAATATTTATGAGGACTATTAAGCTTCTCTCGCCCTCTTCCTGCACGGAGGTGATGCAAATAAATTCAAGCGGCATCTCAGTAATTGCCAAACGGCCAATCAGTGTGTTACCAGGCCGCTGTTGTTGCACTTCAAAGTGTCCAAGCAAAAAGTGTGTGACCTCGGGAGAGGAACGGGTCACCGCAAAAGGACCCTAGCGGCCCCTTTTACCCAGTGAGGTCACAACAAAGATCACCGGGATTGCGCCACAGCTCGCTTTCTAACCTGTGACCTGCGTCTTTCCCGCAATAAAGCCGGCCAGAAGCTTGAATCATGTCACGGCTTTAATGTGCCCGTGTGAACCTTTATGCAGTGCGTCTTTCCGTAATGGAAAGACAACTTTAATGAGGAAAACACAACATATGCGGATAAGTCAGACACCCTGAATGTCATTATTTGACTTTTTACTCTTAACCACACTCGCTGTTTCACATCTTGGCTTTAAAGGCATATTTCTAAACCAATCACCCATCGAGAGGGAGCGACCTTAAAGATAGTGTGGTCAGACCTACATCTTATTTGTGAAAAGTTAAAGGTGAAAGGTTCCGCCTGACTTGAGATGGACTGACGCTCAAAAAATGGGTACTGAGAACCGCCTGCCCGTCATAATCGTCAGTCCGTCATGGTTATTTGAACTGCGCTTCCATCGTCGCTAAATTCAAGTTTGTCACCGTTCTTTTCGGCTTCTGTCACTGCTTTTTTAGAACCGGCTAAACCAGTCGTCGTTATATCAGCCAAGCTTCCCTCATTGCTGATTCTTCTTCTTTGATGATACAAACTTTTACTACAATGAATCGGTCTTGTCTTTATTGGAGTTGTAACCTATCGCAGAGGAAAAATATAATGTTGACCAAAGGCTACTCTTGATTATAAGACTTTACTATTGCAAATGTGGAAATTTGACTTTTAAAGGGTTGCACACCAGTGTTTAGGCCTGCCCACCCATTAAGTTTGAAACGAAACATCTTAGCGTTTTCCTCCAGGAGAACATGGTCATGAGTACTCAGGTTTGAATTCCTCCATGGGGTATTTTGAAAAAAAAACAACAGCAACATGTCACACATTAAGACAGCGGGTTTTTTGAAAAAAAAAAAAAAAAAAAAAAGACAGCGGGTTTTTTAATTGTGGGGGGGAAGCAAACTATGTCTCGCAAGAAAATCAGTCCCATTTTCTGTAAGTAGCTCTCATTTGTTATATTGTGGTCGCCTTGAAGAATGACATTTTTTCTCTCCCTTCTTATTGTATTTGTAATGGGCTGTCATCCGAACGATGCGGGAAATGAAGTATTAATAGGCAGAAAAGCGGTGTATTTTTCCCTTCATCAGTGGCTGGAAACCTTCCCAGTATTCCTCTTCACATCATCACATGCGATCACATGTGATGTGACACACACGCGCACGCACACACACATACCAAAACAATTAAAGCCTTCATAATGACTCAGTGTGATTTTCACTGTGATCTTGTCATAAATCTTACCTGTCAGGATTTATGAATACTATGTTGTGTCAAATGCAAAAGGCATACTTGTGTCAAAAAACGAAAAAAAGAGTTTGATATTTAAACCATTCGACAGATTCGGACATAAAAGCTTACTGTGATGCTCTCAATCCGATTGTTGTTTAGCTGGGAGGAGGTGTTGCGCCGGATCCTAAATCCAGTTTAACCTGGCTACAATAAAAAAAAAAAAAAAAATAATTCTTACGGCTTTGTTCTTCTAAATGACTTCTAAATTATTTGTGTGACTTCTGCATTCATTCTTAAAAGTTCATCTCGTAAAATGCAAACAACTTTCTCGACTTGTAAATCACAACTTTATGCATGTCTAGTTTATCATAAGATTAAAAGTGCATTCTCAGAAATTTCAGTTTTTCGACTTGAGCCTCACAAGTCCCAATACTTGCAATCAAAAAGGTGCTCTGTCCTGAGTTGACGAGCTGGAATTCTCAACTTTTGTCATCTTTTGAATGTGAAAACCAAATGTCTTTCTAATACTTTTGAAGCGGACTGCATTACATCCATGAATGACAATGAGAACGTAACTATAGTGATTATAACATCATCTTGGGCCTATCGACGACGACTTAACTTGCTGGCAAAAAACAAGCGCCGCCCGTGACCGTGACAAGACGTTGTAATGCTGGCCGGGGGGGAGGCTGAGCCAAGCAGATTCCCTCCTTCTCGTGTTATTAGCAAAATGGGCTTCAATCTTTCACGTTGCAGGAGGCCCCTGAATAGATCTGTCTGTAGTTTTGAACAGCTAATTGGCCATGGCGCCATTGCAGCTTCCAAGGTAGTTATTTGTGTGCATTAGGAGAAGGCTCCGAGGGCTCGGGAAGTTCAGAGAGAATGAGCCAAGAGCCCAAAGTACAATTACATTGACAATGCGTTAAGTTGAGATGCTGTTTGGACGACTTACTTTCCTTATGAACGACAATGGCATAAGTCATAATTCAATATAAACCTATTTTGGAAAATGTGTACTCATCCATGACAGTGATGTGTTGTCTAATTTACACCAAAGACAATAATGACTTTGTTTTTGCAATAGTCGGGAATAAACAACAAAAAAGGCGACCAAAAAAATTCAAGTCGGCATCAATTGATGGGGACAAAATGTGAAAATGTTTGAAATGGGTTGGATGAGCAGCAATTGGATTGGGAGACCACCATTATCATGAAACAAACCACACCATGAGTGTCATCAACAGCATTGAAGGATAACCAACCCGCAGCGAAAACATGAGGGAGAATAGTAACAACCGAATGTCTGGATTGTTTTTGAATGTGCAGATGCTGAGAAACAAATTAGATTTGCAGAAGTAAAAAATTGTGATCAATTGCGATTAATCGCGACTAATTACGGAAAAATTGTGAGATTACTTAGTTTAAAAAAAAAATTGTAATCACTTGACAGCACTAGTTTTTATGCAAAACACGCATTTTGCCCAATATTTCAGAAACTATGAAGAGCTGGAATGTGAGAAATAATGTAAAATTTGACGCACTTTTTAGCCTGCTCACGTCTACTGTCAAGACTGTTCATCGATGACGAAAGAGCCAGCGCCAGTTTCTGCCTGTTGATGGCGCCATTTACTGGCAAAGTGGTCAATTGCAGCCAAATCTGGAACTAACAACACTTTGAAAGATACAGCGCAAAGGGGCCTTTTTGAGTGGACTAGACGCGATATTCTTTTCAACCTTTTGCCAAGCGTGGACGACGTGTACACATTGCCGGTGTAGTGGTAGCAACATTGGTCCTAATGTAAACGTAAATAGTGTGCAAGCGCGGCACAGGCTGCTGATTATCCCGAGCGAACATTCCACCACTTCAAAGTCCCCGCTGTAATTACAAAGCTCCGAGGTGTGCCCGACCCACACACAAGCTTCCCAGGCATCTCCGTCCCATTTACACACACACACACACACACACACACACACACACGCACACACACACGCACACACACACACACACACACACACACACACACACACACACACACACACACACACAAACATGTTCAGACAAATTGCTTTCACTATTATCACGGCTTAAGTGACATTAGGGAGGAAAGGAAGTGGGATGTGCGGGTAATTTTGCCACATCCCGGAGATCCCCTATCATTTCGACTTTTAATGTTCAATCCTTTGATTACTTGTTTTTGCTTGCCTGTTCTCCAATATGGACCTTATCTGAAGCCAAGTAAAAAGTTCAGGCCTATTCTGGAAGTGTTGGCCGAGCTTGTAGTGTCAAATTATTATGCAATTCAATTAAAGTGTTTAGTGATATTTCTTAACCAGCGGGTAAATAATGAGTTAATCGCTGAACTTAATGATTAGGTTCCAATTTTGTTTTATTGTACCACGCACTGTTTTGCACTGGAGGTTACCTGAGCCATTGCACCCCTAGTGGCCAACATCACAACCTCACCTCAACCCTACTGAGAACCTGTGCTACACCCTCAAAGTGGAACTTAAGTAAAAAAAATAATTGATAAAAAAGTTGGTGGTGAGCCGTGACAGTCGATACCTTCGCCCTTAGGCACTGTGATGTCATCTTCAGTCGACAGCAAGTGGCAGTACAGGACAAAAATGGCCGCTAGCTAGCGAGCTCCCTAGCTAGCTCCCCGGGTGCACGGCTACCTTTCTTTCTGAAAAGACATCAAAGTGCCAGTGTGAAAGAAATACAAATATGCAATTATGCATGTTAAAAAAACAACAACCAAAAAAACTAAACAGGGTGCAATTAGATGAACACGAGCTGAGGTGGAGAAACACACCACTGACACTCAGCCAAGAACATGTGATGTGAATCATGAATGACAAGGTGCCTGTGGGGCGTTCAGGCACTGGTGAAGAGAAGCAGAGCAGCGGAGGGAGGGAGGGGGTAGACGGCTGGCGTGGGGGAAGGCAACAGTTTCTCCCCTGAGGAGTCCATCTTTTCATCTGGCCGCTCACTGGCGCCTTCACAAACCTCCGATTGTCTGTGAATAACGCAGCAGACTACCGCCGCTGCTCAACACGGACGAGTCCCTGAAAAGACAAATTCTCACCCTGATGTGGATCGGACCTTGTGACGTAGACAAAGTCTTACAATTTGTCTATCTATGTCATGAGGTCTGATCAGAAAAAAAAAGAATCTGAATTTGTTCTTTCAGAAGTTTAGTATCCCGTCACAGGTTTGTGACACCTGAATTAGACCAAATGATGTATAAATAAATAAATAAATAAATATACATAAAAAAATCAGTACAATGGGACAAGCCGAAAGTCACAACAACAAACGTGTGGTGCCGTTAAGAGGGCATGGCCTAGGGAGTGACATCAGGATCCGAAATCATTTTGTCCCAACTTGATTGTTCTATTTTGCATGTGTGAGCATCTACGTATGAGTTTTGGCCTAAAGCAGCTCCTTGCTTGTGTTCTCATATTGTGAAAAACTTGTCAATCAAGTCACCAAATGTCCATTTGTACGGTTTTATGAACCTGCATTGAATTAATCCATGTTCCATTACATGTACTGTATATATCCAGTGGGAAAATTTGTTTTGAAGTCGAAAACAATTGGAGGTAAAGCAGCTTTGATTTTAGAGTTTCTTTTGAATTCATTCTTCTGCGAGGAGTTGCAAATAGAATTGCCCTGGGTGTGAAAATAAAACACTATCATGCAACACATGCGATATTACACAAACAAATGTGGCCCATGGGAATGAAACGCAGTTTAAATGAAACATCCTTTCACTCTTAAAAAAAAAAAAAAATCCTTCCACAATCATCAAATAAATAAACTGTGGAAATAAGTGTGAATGCCGGGAATTGGTTATCTGACAAGCTAAAATTGCTACAATGAGTTAGTTCATACGAGTCACAAGGAGACACTTGAAGTTTAACATTGCGTAATCATAGGACATCACGGACAAATGAATCAATGTATAAATGAATGAATGGCCCCGCCGCACAGAGGCATGTGAACGTCTCATCTGGTTTGCGTCTGGCCGGGGCACTAATCTCAAGCGTGGAGCATAAATCTCCAATTCAGCGACGGCATTTAGTGTGTAATTGGAGTGTGACACACCACTTCCAATGCAGATTAAGTCAACACACAACTTCACAGAACAGTCCCGATAATAAAGCAAACAAACTGCTTTGAGACCAAGAAGAAAAGAAATCGTGGGTGTAATGCTCCAGAATTAGCCGCATGGGGCCGTGTTTACACATGCCGTGTCATGAGGTTAGCGTTTCAGCTAATCCATCAGTGGTGCAGAACCAGATTGAAATCCATCGAAAATGCTCTCCCAACTCATTGACGAGGGGCATTGACTCACAATGAAAACAAAAAAATACTGAGATGCAAAACAATGGAAGCAGTATTGCCGCTACACTAGTTCAGTATAACTTTATTACGTGGTAAATTTCACGTTACGAGATGATCAGCAGCACATTATGATGTGTTCAAGTTCGCTTTTTAATGTAACAGCTAAAAAACAAACAAACAAAAACAAGATGGCAACATGTTTTAAAAGATTCTTGATTTAAAAAGAAGCCACACATGGCCACATAGGGCTCTGCCAGTGACCTGAAGCAGAAATAATTTCTTAGTTTCATTTTGCTGAATGCGGACGTTCATGAAATGTAGCCTATCTGTCTTTATAACCTAAAAACACACACCAACAATGTCAGTTGGTGCCAAAAAATAAACACTTCCATCTACTTGCATTGTGTTGCCTTCAAGGCCTCCACGAGTTTCTAAAGCCATAAAATCTCCATCAAGTCAATCTTAAGTGGAGTATGATCTACATCTGGCTTGTAACGATCAAACCATCTTTATTATCGTTCGTTCGGGTCCTAAACAACATCCGCCTTAGCCAGTTTGCCGAGCTTCTCCTGAAGGCAGCACCGCTCAACATCCTGGTGAGACGCGATTGGTCGAAACCGGGCGTGAGCGTCACGTGACGCGCGTACATAGAAAACAGACGCCTCCACGCGACTTGACTTGACAGCATCAACGCAACGCGGAGCTCATCGGAGCGCGACCGACTTGTTCAGGCGGACTATGGAGATGACTACCGGGGAGAAGGCGAAGGATTTGAACGACGGTTCGCCCGAGGAGGAGAGGAAAAGCTCTTCTCCTCCTCCCTCGGGAGCGCCGCGGCATCGCCATCCGTTCAGCGTGGAGGCGATCATGTCCGGGAGGACGACCGGGAAGAGTCGCGGTGGCGAGACCGCTCATTGCAAGGCGGAGGCCAGGTGGACGGGATTTGGGTCCGTTTACATGTGCGGGGATGGGGATGCGGATGCGGCCGCCCAGGGCCGGAAAAGCTACCCGGCAGCGCCCTCGTCGCCCGTCAAGTCCGAAACATCCGAGACGGAAGACTGGCTGCTCTCTTCTCAGACTCGTGAGTTTCTCACACTTAATTGTCATTGTCACATATGTGTTAATTAATTCACTAATTAATTAAGAGACGCTTTACATTTCTTCACCAACAACACAATTCAGGACAACTTGGGAACTATTTTGCACCTCAACTCTCATTGAAGTCAATGGAGACAGTTTCTAAATTTCACTTGAAATTTCATCAACTGCGTTCCAGCTCAAACCTCATTCGGGATGCAGAACTCACATTCTCAACACATTTTTCATGACAACATTCCCAAATTAATGCAGACATTTGACCTCCTCCGTTCATATTTTTTTGTACTTTTGAGGAAATGGGATCTCTTTTCCACATTTTACCACAAAAAACACACACACACACACACACACAAAAAAAAAACACGAATAGCAACATGTTACAAATTTAACACATACTTTATTATTATATATTTTTTTTAACTTTTTCAAGCCATTCCAACATTAACTTCTTTCTACGGCACATTCAAGACACATCTATTTTCCAGCCTACCATTGTCTGTATCTGATTAGCTCAGTGGTCTTCAAACTATGGCCCGGGGGCCATTTGTGGCCCGCAGTCCATTTTTAAGCAGCCTGCGGCAAATGCTAACGATGAGATCTCCTACTAATACATTTGTTATATACTGTACTGTAGAGCTTTTCTAAATATGAAAATGGCCTAATTAAAATTAAGCAAGTAACAATGTTTGTCCTCATTAGTGTGGTAAATAATAATTAATAGTTACTGGCAAAATGTTTTCCTCAAATTTCTGCTCTGTGTCAAGGTCCAAATTGTGACAATATCGCATGAAGTATTTGGTTCTGAATGTTGAGATGGGATTCGGTGCAGGGGTTGATATTTCTTGGTGGGTTACTAGGTCTCGACCACCTCAAAATTTTGTAAAAATCCTAACCGTTTCTGATAGCAGTTAAAAATAAATATATATATATATATATATATATATATATATATATATATATATATATATATATATATATATATATATTATATATATATATATAAACTATATGCAATTGCTTGATTGACTGATTTTGGTGTGCTTGATGAATTGTAGTTTTTTTTAAAAAAAATCCTCAACGTTGCCCTTGCATCCTTTGATCCTCGGAGGAAAAAGAGGACACCCTGTGAGGCTAGCAAACAGCTAACACATTTGGAGTCATCAATGACCTATATGGAGCTATTCATAACTTTACTGATATTCCCCCATTGTCATAATCAAATGTGCAAACTAAGAGATATTTGACATATTTCCCGCCTCTTCCACCCATCTTGACTGATTCAAACAGTTGAGATCATTCAAGACATCTGGCTACATTCCACAAATTGTCACACACATCTATATATATATTATATATTTTTTAACCTCCTTCAACCATTATCAGTCAGAGTAGGGCCAGTCCAATTTGTCTTAAATACAAATCTAGAATCATCATCTCTGGTTTTATGAAACATAAGATCCAAAATGCCCCCAAAAAAACACCCTGCGTGAAAACTGGGCCAAACAAATTAAGTGAGTGACTCACTCTGGTGACCCTTGACGGGACAAGCTGAAAGTCACAACAAGGAAAAAAAACAACAACAATAATAAGCGGAAAATATTCAGTTTTACGGTATCCCAGTGGATATGGATTTATTTCATAGTTGTTATTCCAAGTACATTAATGTTTATACACATTTGGAACTTGTTTATTTAATCATTTGTGTGTTTATAGCAACACTGGAGCTCTTAAGAAGTCAACATCTTACATTTCAATCCATTTCTGACCATTTTGGGTAAAAGTTTGACAGACCAGCTGCTGTACCAAATTGGCCTGAGTAGAGACAACATTCTCCTCAGTAAGCAGTTTTTTTCCCCTGACAAATATTGGTCGAACCTTAACCAAACCTCAAACAGCATTGTACAACCACAACAGTTAAGAGTCCATCTAAACTCAGCATTGTTGTCTTCGTTGTGTTCATTACCTCTGCACTTGTATTGGTCTCCATCAGATTAGGGGTGTGGAAACTTTTGTGCTCAAGGGTCACAATTGTTTTTTTTTTTTTTAAACAAACAGATGGGCAAGGTCAGTTTTAAATTGTTGTAAAGACCAGAAGTTTTACCTAAATAAATGTTTGACAACATTTAAAAAAAAGAATGAAATATAAATACAGTGTAGTTTAAAGTTAAAAACAATTGAAGTACAATGTTGTTCACAGTTTGAAGATGGCTAGCTTGTAGCTAATATTTTGGCTGTTAATTGTGGACTGACCCGTCGTCACTTGGCTCCCCCAGATCACGTCAGTCCCGCCTGCCAGTTGAGGAAGCACAAGTCCAACCGCAAGCCGCGCACGCCCTTCACCGCCTCCCAGCTTCTGGCTCTGGAGAGGAAGTTCCGGCAGAAGCAGTACCTCTCCATCACCGAGCGCGCCGAGTTCTCGTCCTCCCTCACCCTGACCGAGACGCAGGTGAAGATCTGGTTCCAGAACCGCCGGGCCAAAGCCAAGCGGCTCCAGGAGGCCGAGCTGGAGAAACTCAAGATGGCCGCCTCGGCCAAATCCACGTCGTCGTCGACGGCGGCGGCGCTGGTTCAGCCCGGCTTGCGGTTTCCGCTGGGCGCCATGTCTCTGTACGGATCGTCCTTCTCCGCGTATCACCACAGAGCCATGATGCCCTTTCCGCCGTTGGGACTGTACACCACGCCGCTAGGCTACGGCATGTACCACTTGTCATAGGAACGAGATTCTGGACTGACTTGAAAGGTGTTTCTAGCTGCACAAGGAGATGGTTTCTTCTCCCCATGGTGAGGATTGTAAAACGATGTCGACGTGATGTCTCGCTCAACAGCTCATGTTTACTACACGCTTGCACTGGACTCTCAAACAAACGTGCCTTAACCGAAAGAGCAGTACAGGGAAGTCCTTTTTATCGCGGGGGCGATGTTGCAGACCCGCCCGCAATCCATGATAGTTTGACCCCTTCTGTTTCTAACACATTTAACTTATTCAAACACACTTTTAAACATATTCCTTAGCATCTGTTCTCACTCGCTGACTAAATAAGAGGCTAAGTGTGCTGCTCACTCCCAGCTGAAGTGTACTCTAAAAACAGACGAAATAAAATAACTCACTCAAAATAACAAAAACTCTTTCCGACATTGAACTAAATGCAAATGTTATTATTCTGTTTCCTCATTCCAAAAAACAGCAAAACAATTAGCACTCTGACATGAAGCAGTTTTGTCATACTTTGTCTTTCAATGCACGCGTAGCAGAGAGTCAGCAGTAATATTAGGCGTTCTTCATTGGGAGTACTATCTGCTTGTTTAAAGAGTAATACTGCCACGTAGATGCTAACTGTTAGCTCATGCCTATGGCATTTCCCATTGTATGTTAGCATTATGTTAGCTGTTGCTATGTGTTCATTTTAAATACACAATGTGTAAATCTCTGTCTAACGACGGTCTGCTAGCTTAATGCTAACATATAGCCAGAACAGCCTAGACAGGCTAACGGCAATGAGCATAGATATTACCGAAATTACTATATGAACGCACACGGAGCGTCAACACATACAAACAAAGCAATGGCACAAAACTCACAGTCAAATTGCTACTCTGGTGGGAACGACTATTTTGAGGACCTTCTCTGCCTCTTCTTCTTGCTCTTACTTATGCTGCATTTTTCCAGTAGGTCTCAGTGCTGCCATGTTGTCACACAATGTGGGCCTCTGTATTGAGATGACACCATAACAATGAACAGTGATACAGCGGGGGAACACTGTAGTGCCCGACAGATTTGTTCAGCTTCAAGACCAAATGAAACTCACTGTTAATAAACTTGTTTTTATTCTACTCACTATGGATGCCAATCACAGCTTTTGATGACTTTTTATTCTGGCTTTAACTGCCCCAGAAATACAACATGGTGGCCTTAAACCGATTTATTCTCTCTGGAACCGTGGGGATTGTACATGTGACTTTTTAAAAATATATTTATGATTATTAGTATGAGCGATATATTTGTATGGTTCTTCAACAATCCTTTTGAAGGGTCCACATTATGCTGTGCGGTTTATACTGCGTGTATTTTGTTGAAATCAAAATAAAGTCTTACAATGTGTTTGTTTAAAAAAAACAAAAAACAAATGTGTTTTGCCTTAAATAGTCAAACTTTTTCCTTGTACGTACTTACAGATTGGGTTTACGACTGTCACGACTGTATGCAAGCACAGTAGTGAAGTCTTAATGACAGTAATTATTTATTGGATGAAAAACATGTGACTATAAAAATAAAAGCCGTGTTTTTTGTAGCTGTTTTGCGTGCGTGCGCGTTGCAGTCCTTTGATCAGTGCAGTAATTTCACACATAGGTTTGTCAAACCTGTTAGTACTTCCTGTTCAACCGGTTCAACTTTTGGGTTCGGGGGGGGGGAAGTTGTAATCGCAAAACTAAATATGCGTCTTTCAAATCAACATGTTTTAATGGGGGGGGCATGTTCCCAAATGTACTTTTTAGTGTTTGTATACTGATTGTTGATTGGAATGCCCGTTCAGCCATCAAGTATAACAGTTGAAGAACCAAGTCAAATCTTTTATCTGTCTACGCAAACTTCAAATTCGATGAGTGCATTTGCAAGCGACTGTAAAAACGGCTGCTGGGTTACAAACTTTTATTGGATAATATACAACCCGTGATAAATCTGGATTAGGCCCACCAAACAATTCGAAAAACAAATCAAATGTCTGAGGAACGCTAATAAAAAGTCGGAACAACATTTATAACACACGCATGATTATAATACATAACAGACAATTGTGCAATCGTTGCCTCACAGTTTTTTTTTTTACAAGCGCTGCAGGGTTTCGAATGATTTAATCACCCAAGGGACGGCGAACGGGGGATAATGGATTCATCCAGTGTTAAGAATTGAAATGATTGACTGAGTGGAACTGATGATTGCACTAAACTACTTGACTGTAAACAGTAGCAATGTTGATTAAGTATCCGTGATCAATACGTAGAAAATTGTTATTAAAGTTTACTACTGTCGTCATTTTCATGTGTTGCATTAACGACCGTGATTTCACTGGGCCGTGACCTCGAGGATGCGATTTTCTCGCTGAAAGCAGAGTGCAGCTTCCATGCAACTTTGATGCAACGAGGTCATTTGATACGGGCGGCGGCAGCACGTTTACAAGTTTTCCCGCTCTTAAATTGGCGAAGGGCGCAGAGGTGTCATTTTCTATAGGGATGTCAATAGGGTATCCATTCTAATTTCCTCAATCCATTCGATTCATATCAGTTCGATATGATTTTGATTTTTCCCCGATTTTATTCAATTCACTTCGGTTCAATCCAATATCAATTAGGCTAAATATGGGACATTCATTCTTCTTAAATATCACCGACATGATAAAAGCTCCACAAACATTACGTTCTAAAGTAAATTAAGTTCCAAAGAAAATTTTGCGGCGGCAGTAACTGGACAAATTATTTAGTTTATTAATGAAAGTAACACGTGCTATAATCAGTTAAGTGTTACACAAACATTGACATCAGCAAGGATGAGATGAATTTTTCTTTTTTATAATTCTAATTTAATAAATGTAAATATAAATATTCATTATTTATATTTATTATAAAATATTCTGAATTGTCTTGAAGAGCAATAAGTCAGGTCTTTCATGAATTTAAGAAAATACTTTTAAATTCATGTAAACAATAAATTTCAAGAAAACAGTAAGATACTTTTTTTTTAATCAGCCTTAAAAATGAAATTTTCTTAGGGGAAAAGATGAGATATTGAAACATGATTTTATGAATCAATATTGGGCTCTATAAGGAAAATCGATTCGATATCGATTATTCGATTTTTTTTAAACCCAGCCCTAGTGTCCAATGTCAAGGGGCGAACTGCTCACCACTAGGTTATGGATTTTTCAGGGTCTGTTTGTGCCATTAGGGAGTCCTTCTGGCAATAATAAACGCAGTATGTGC
Organism: Vanacampus margaritifer; assembly: GCF_051991255.1. Taxonomy (NCBI): domain Eukaryota; kingdom Metazoa; phylum Chordata; class Actinopteri; order Syngnathiformes; family Syngnathidae; genus Vanacampus; species Vanacampus margaritifer. Next base: position 11,801,977 of record NC_135447.1, on the reverse strand, counting down.
TTGGTAATCGTGTCAACACAACAGTGCTGCAGTGCCTACATCTACTACCACCCTCTAGTGGCTACTGCTCATCCTAATTATATTCAAAATAGTTATTACAATATCAAACCGATTTGATATCTAAATGAAGAGTTCAAGTCAATCATGTCACTTCAAGGGTCACAAGTTACAAACATGTGTATAACATTTTCAAAGCAAGAGCGAGTGACTGGGATACAGTGTTGGACGAGTTAAGAGTGTGAACAGCTTGTGGGGAGACTACAAGAAGTCTCTTGATGCCGTCTGAGAGTGTGAAAAATACTTTTTTTTGTGTACGCTTTTTTGCCTCTCAGCGTCCGCGTGCAAAATGAAGAATATCAATATATTCCCGCTTTCTATCCGTCTTTTGTGCTTTTTGCCGATCAGTGAAGAAAGAGGCTTCCTCTGCTGCTGATGCCGTGTGAGCTTTACAACCACAGCACATGATCAAAAAAAAAACAGAAGAGGTCTGAAAGAACTTCTGGGCCAGATGGCAGGGCCAAAGCAAGGCTCTACACTAACTTTCTCACTTGGTCGCACCAGCGCATGATTTGGTTGCACAATGTGCGTGTGTGAAATGTATAACGATGGCGTACGCACAATGTGGAAATGGAGGGGGACTTTTACAGTAACAACAATGTTATGAGATTACTGAATCAACGACTAAAAAATGCAACCAAATTTCTATCAGGTTAACATTTCTTCCCACTTTTATGTTAAAAAGAGTGTGAAAAATTTTAAAAAAATATTGTACACTTTATTATAAATTTAGATATAAATTGATATCAAATAAAATGTGATTAATTTGTGATTAATCGTGAGTTAATTATTGAAGTCATGCGATTAACTACGATTAAAAATGTTAATCATCTGACACCTCTAATATACACATATATATACAGTATATATATAAATATATACACACACACACACATATATATATATATATATATATATATATATATATATATATATATATATATATATATATATATATTTATATATATATATATATGCATACATATACATATATATATATATATATATATATATATATATATATATATATATATATATATATATATATATATATATATATATATACATATACATATATAAACATATACACACATATACATATATATATGTAAATAATATATATATATATATATATATATATATATATATTTATTTTTTTTCTTTTTCTTTTTTATCGGAGCCATTCATTTTCAGAGAGGACCCATCGTAACTCAGACACGGAAAGACATGCCTGCCAGAGACCTCTGAGCAAAGCAAATTGCGGAATTTTTTGGACAGTGTTTTATAAAAGTATGGATGAGCTGACAGGGTGCGAGCGTCATCCTACCCAATTAAATCTGTTGATTAGGATTTAATTAGCCCCAACACAGATGGCGACACTCTAATGTCACATGCGATTACGCTCATAAGCAGCATGTGCCACTTTATAGCGCAACGCCAACTGAGACAATCAAATCAAAAAGTAAGTAGTAACTTATGATTAAAATGTAAATACTGTACACACACAACAATTTGGAATACGTAAAAAGAGGAGAAAAATAGATAGTGTGCGTATTGTGTAGTGTACATGAGATGACCACCACAGTACTAGTTCCATCAAACAAGACTTCTGTTATAGTACAAAGACTGACTGACCTGTATGTGCAGCGTGGTACCACAATTCATACAACTGGAAAATATACAAACAAACAAAATTGATGAAGCTGCAAGGCTGTTAGCATTGAGCTGTTAGCATTCCTGGGTAACTTAATGAGAGTACCTCATCCATTCCAGCTGCCCGACTGGTTCCTTGCATGCTTTTAGTGCTTTTACAGTTACTAAAGAATACTCAAAATGCTTTACAAAGACTCTTAAAATGGGAAGTGAGGAACGTGTTGTATTTAAGACTAGTAAATTAATGAACTTGCGTAGCCCAGGTGGGGCAGTCTTGATTGAAAACCTGATCGATTTTGCGCATGCGCGAACTGTCGGTCAACTGGAAAGGATTCGGAACAGCTTCATAACAGCAGTCGCAAAGTTGTCCTAACTGTTGTCAACTAGTCGCTTATCTGAAAAAAAGAAAGAATCTTAAGCTATTTGTTACAGCCTTCTTGTTACATGCAGTTTGACATTTGTCTGCATATGGGTCCTATTAAGAAGATATTTATCAACTAGGAAAGAAAGAAGCAAAGAGCGACCTGTTTTGAAGGGTGAAATTGCAGCTACATGTTTCATCCAGCAGGTGTCACTAAAGCAACGGAGTTGAGCAGCCTCCAAACCCAGGCAACTGGAAATAATTGCAAAAAACAGGCTTCTTATTTTGCTGATCTTAAAATAGCTCTTTAAAAAAGAGGGTCAGCCTGACATTTTACTTGCGGTACAATGGGCCTAAAAAAAGAAAGAAAAAAGAACCCGATGTCCAAACATCTGGTTACCAGGCAGTGTGCCTATTAAATATGCTGTAGTCATTTTTGCTTTAGTTATGTTTAATTTACATGCACGTGTATGAAAAGTCAACTCTCAAAAATGTATCAAGTCTGATGCTGGAGCACAAATCAATATGGAGGAGACATTCGAATGCCACACACACGCACCTCATTTCATCAAATCTGCCACCTTCCCTCCATCCGATTGCCACTCACGAAATCAAGATGCAATTAATTGCAATGAGGCTCTCTTGAAAGCTCAGCATGAATGGATGCATCTCCTGAGTTGCGATGCTGAGTGGGAGTGGGCTTCACCTTCAACATCCTTCATGCCGTCATTAGATTTTCAAGGAGCCATGTGTCTGAGCATAGCTGCAGGGCTACCAGCTAAAAATAGATTCACATGTTGCATTTCATGTGAAAGTTGTCTTGTTTGGCTTTCATTAGGGGGAAAATACTGCTGGGGGGGGGTTTGTTCTCCTAGTGGGTGGTACAGGTGTCATATGTTCGGTAAACCTTCAAATAAGCATTGCGCAACTTTTCAACAGACGTGGAAAAAATATTTGTTGGTTGCAACATACAAGGGAAGAAAACATGTGATGAACGCAGAAAATCGGGTTGCATTACACTCGATTTGCTCAGGTTTGAGCGAACGTCCTCTTCTTCCAAAATGACGCATAAACAGGTGTGGCTATTCTGTTTGTTTGGAATTTCAGATTTTGCATATTAATGATAAAAACGTGGCGTCATTTGAGTTCAACCCACTGTCGTTCGCTCAACCAATGAGGTTGTGCTTTAGCCCGCCCAAATCCTCCAGAGCCCGCCCTCTTCTTCTACGAGTACAAATCACGGTGCTCTACAAGTACGAATCAGTTTTGCACCATCTATAGCGAGAGATTTGGTGCAAAAGTCACGTGACTGGAGAGCAGCAGAAAAACCACTTGTGACTTCTAGTGGCGACTTCTTTGACTACAAGTTGTCATTTCTACAGGTACAAGTCACGACTTTTACAGATACAAATTTATACTTTTTTCTACAGGTAAATGTTTTTTTTAATACAATTTTTTTTTTAATAGTACAAGTATTATACCATATTTACCTCCATAGATATTTACACAAGCTGCAAGTGTTTTTGTGGATGCGTGAGATTAAAAAGGGCGAGCGTAAAAGGACTCTAACCACAGACAACTCTCATTCCAGTCTTTTCGGCTTGATTTACATCACAAGGCTCGTGCAACACAATTGCATGGGACTTTGGCGCTCCTGGTCATCATTTTAAAACAGATATTCGCAGATCAGAAACATTTGCCAAATATGGATAAAATCCGGTACGAAACAGATGTCTGCCAATGCAGCTGCAATGTAAACGGATGGTAAATAAATAAAAAAAAAAGAGTGGAAAATATAGAGGAAAATCATAGACCATAATTTGGAATACGGCAGTTTAGACAAGCCACACATTATATTATATTATATTATATTATATTATATTATATTATATTATATTATATTAGATGCAGACTGTATGATAAACGTGAGTAAAAATAGTGCGGTATCACGGTATTAGAATCACACCTCTAAAATGTGTTTGAAATAACATACTATATAAATACATATGTACCCCAAATTTTGTACATTAAGAAATTGGTACCATTTTAAGTTGAAAGAAAGAAAGATGAACATTTGTTGTTTGAATTCCTCTTAGTAAGTCACAATACCCCACCACCAGTGAACTATTTTTAGAACAAAGCTGCAGGCTGCTAATGTTGTCCTTGGGGTTAACTAGTATCCACTGGCACTATGTTTTTTTTCTTCTTTAGGGCAATTATTGGACATAGCAAAAAGGCATCCGTGTTTGCCCGTCTTCATCCCTCCTTCCACCTTAGTGCAACCAAAAATATTTGGCTGCTCCATCAATTTAATTTGTTGAGAATGTGAGTGATGTGGATGCCGGAGGCCAACACCCATGGGCCCGCCACTCGCCACGCCACTGGATACACATCCTAAAAAAGTCAGTACAAAGAACAATTAAAGGCATCAGGTAAGTTACAAAATGTTCAAGCATGCATTGATTTTATGTTGTCGAAGCAGTCGAGTCAAAGTGGGACTTTTTTTAATTTTAATGAAATTGATAGACAGTACAGTATAGTTATTAGCACACACATATCATTATTTTTATTTATGTCTTTAATTCCTACCAAACTTCACTCAACATTGCCTGGTTTTCACAATCATTTGCACATTTCATGTTCTCCACTTATAGCAAGAAAACAACAAATATAAATAAAGAATGCAGTGCCATTGAAATGCTTTAGACTTGGTAACCACATTGGTGAAATACTTTTGAACTTGTTACCTTACAGTCAATGCATTTCTTTTTATTTTTTATTTTTTTTTTATTGCATTGAAGGAATGGCGCTGTGTGATGATACAAGAGCACCATGCGTGGCGCTTTTGGAGCTGGGAATCCCAGCGGGTGAGCCGGAGCGTGTGTTTAAGCTGAGATGCTACAGGCAGCGCACAGTTGTTCATTGTCAAACATCACCCGCGGTCCAACAGGCGGCAGCTGGGAATTCCGACCTGCAGGCCATAACTTGCCAATGATTGTGCCAAGTTATCACACGGGGCTTTAAGAGCGCCACTGGAAGCATATGAATAAATTGTACGCGCGCGGCTGTGGAATACTGAAATCCAAAGAAGCTCAGCCTGACTGAAATATGCATACGAGTCTACGCATGCAGCCGTGATGCAGCCGTGTATCCCAACTCCCACGCTGCTCAGTGAGTCACCCGCCGATTGTGTTTGTAGACACAAGCCAAGAGGTGCTTTGTGATGTGAGTGGAAAAAAACGCAAAGAACAAACACTGTAAAAAAAACTAAAGGTTAAAATAAAACATAATATGAGGCAATTATGATAAGCCATGGACAGAAGAGGGGGGAGGGGGGAGCACAGTGTCGTTCCTTTTTGTGCTGCGGGATAAAATGTGGAGCTAAGCACTGGTGCTGATGAAGCTGACCAAAATAATAAACATGGATGGGAAAGAAGTAACAAAATAAATACATGCTTCAATAAATCGCTCTGTGGGTTCAATCTTGAAGTAAAAACTATTGACATCCCTGTAGTGTAGAAAATGACACCTCTGCGCCCTTCGCCAATTTAAGAGCGGAAAAACTTGTAAACGTGCTGCCGCCGGCTGTAAAAAATGAGCTTGTTGCATTCAAGCTGTTTAATGAGACTCCCAGTTGAAATTGACTGCCAAACTAAGCATTCATGTTATTGAAAACGACGAGCCACCGCTAGCTTAATGATAACGTATAATGCAAAATGCTACATCGATAGTCACAGTTTAAGAGCACTTTAAGCATTAGATATTTGAACATGTAACAGATACATATTGTATTGGGGAAACAACGATTATCAGCTAGGCCAATCATCGGTGCCGATATTTTGCATTTTGACAAATATCAGCACCGGCCTTTTTCTTTTTACAATTGTGAAGACCAATGAAGTTGCGATCTCATTGAGCAGCAAATGCTTGTGAACGTAAAGAATTTGGGGTTTTCGTCAGGGTTTGTAACATGTTGCAAAAGGTTGCAAAGGTTCACAAATTTTTTTTACTTGTCGCAAAGACATTTTGAACAATTTTTCACTGCCTGCCAAGTGTGACAATCTTTGGAAAACCTTTTCCGAGCCCTGACAAAAAAAACAAATTCGCACGTGTTCGTCCCTCAGTGAGATAGCAGTTTAAGATTATTTTTGTATTTCTTTAAAATTTCACTAGATGCTTTTGAAATTGGAAACTTTTTGTTTTTGTTCAAAATTAAAACAAAATAAGTGAAATTTTGATTTTTTTTCCTTTCAGTATAAAATGATAAATGAATTAATAGATAGAGTCACTCATTTATCTTTTATGAAAAAGGGTTAATGTAATAGCAGCTTACTAACTCACTAAGAGTAGAAGAAGAAGTCTACTTTTGTTTATTTGTGTGTGCAGATTGCAGAACTGTACTGTAATATACTGCCTCCCGGTGGCCAAGACGGAATTCCATTCATTCTATTTAATTGTCTTCAGAAATATTTTGATACTGAGAGATTTTTTTTTTAACTAAAAAACAAAAACGTCTGGTGACATTGTAAGAAAAAGTTTGACATAAATTCCATAGATATACAGCTTTAGCAAATAATCAATGCAAGCCTGGAGAGAAAAAAAATGTGCATTTTTACAGCTAACAGCTACGGTATTTCACATTTTTAATCTTCCGATGACAAATGGCTGGATGTCTCTGCCCAGTCATGTTTTATCGCCCGAACAGGAAAGAGCACTGAGATGAGCTGCGTGCTCAAACAGGAAGGACAAGTCTAACAAGGCAGGAATATGGTGTTTTTTTATGATGCAATCAAATATACTGTGTGCAACATAAGTGTTTGGGCTCATTATGAAGCCATTGGTCAATACATGAGAAAAAAAATGGCCATATTTTATAGACTTTACAGTTTTGCAAATAAATGTCAAGCAGGGGAAAATGCTGCTATTAAATCTGTCTTGCTGCTTCCAAATAAGAGAAGAAAAAGTTGCAGGATTGTTTTTTTTTTTTTTGGGGCGCCTCCAGCTGTTGCCTGCCTGGATGATTAGAGGATGGGCTGGCTCAAGGTTACATGCAAGTGTGGGAAGAACAGATGAAGAGTTTACCTGCAGAAAATAGCCGACACACGCCATTAAGGAGACAAGCATCTGTTGGATGTCTTCATCTGTTTTGTTTTTCACAATTAGCATCGTCTAATGGCTTCCCGATCAGGATGCATTATAACACTCAACATTTGTCATTTAGCTGTCATGTAACTTCTAAGCTAACCAAAATAGTAGAAACAAAGCTGCAGTAATATTAGTCTTTTTTTGTTGTTGCAGAGGATAAAGAATATATGCATGAGCATTGTTATATTGTCTGTCACTATGCATTATGCGCCTTCAAGTATCCTCATAGTGTTATAATATGACTGCTCATAAAAATACAGGAAGTGGAGCAAGGGGGCGGGACCTGTTAGTCAGTCACGCTGGACACTGCGAGTCACGCGTCACTTCGATTCAGCGGAAAAATCACGCTACGCACGATGTCCCGAGGGTGGCGCCGTCACTCCCGCAAAGCCCCCCCTGTTTTTTTTCCCGTAAGCACTGCAATGGCAATTTTCAGCGTGTGACCTTTCAAAGAGGCAATGGAACATGACAAGAGATGTTAACATCTGAGGAGAGGCCCACGGGTGTTGCAAGATATACGGCCCAAACACTTGTGCGCTCCCCTTGACTGCACCGGGAGGCCTGACGTCACATGATGGTGACTTTTCAGGCATATGTTTACACAACATCTGGATTGAACTACAAATTAGGAGGGAAACACGTCCATTTTAGCTATGCAACCGATGAGAGTTCATGTCATTGAAAATCTCCCGAGTCATACTGTTCTTTTATCTGGCCCGTCATGCATTTACAATTTTAAGGGGCCTGTAATATTTACTGCATTCATTACAATTTTCCCCCCGACTAAATGAGTTCATTAAATTAGGGCTAACAACATATCACAAAAATATCATCGTCGTAATAATGGCACATGCAACACGATGTACGATCAATTTCTTTGATATGGAATTGCATGCTTTTCTCTGACTTGAATGTAGCATGTCAGTAGAGCAGTTTGGTCCCCGGGGAATAACAGTTTTCCCTCTTTCACTCACTGCACGGCTTCCAACGCGCTTCTATTCCAGAAAGTTGGCTAAAAACCAAGAGCAGGAACATATTTGTGCCACTCGCTGACACTTTCTGCCTCTTTCACTATACACCGCAGTTTATTTTTAGCAAGGGCCTGTTGTAGAGACGCACAGAAAGGATGGGAGAGTTTGACGCTAAGGGAAGAGACCGGCCCCAAAATACACTCAGCAGACACTTCATTAGACACAGCTGTCCAATCAAAGGAGCTGTCATTACAATTATGAATCTATTTCACTTTCCTTTCTTTTCTTTGGTCCTTCCTCGGGTCTCCTGACGGCCTCACGACTCTGGCTGGAAGTGTTCGGTTTAGGTGAACGGTTTGGGATCTTTTAATAGGTTTTAGGTGAACTAATGAATACACACGCACGCACATACACATACTCACCTACATACAAAAAAAAAAGAGAGCAATGATGATGACATGTCAAATCGGTAAAAAATAAAAAAAAATTAAATAAAATAAAAAAAACAATTATGAACTGATGAAGAAGTGATGATGTCAAACTATGTAATTGAAATTGCACATTTTTGCATTTTGGCATTCTTACCGTCTAGTTGTTCGGATCACTCGTTCGCATGGAAACATTAAAAATGTAATCACATCTGAACACTTTTACAAAATAAAAGCACCTGCCAAAGACTATAAAGAGTCTCTCCAATAAATGAAAGGGTGGAGATTTACAGCATGTTGTAAATTCCCCAAATAAAGATAAATATCCTCTGCAATGCGCTTCAGGGAGTCTTCACAATGCTTGCTGGGACCAAATTTTGCTCCGGTCACAAAATGGCACTGAAGCAGATGTTGATTTGAACAAAAAGGACTTGCAAAAGGAAAAAAGGAAAAGCACTGAAATTGTATTTAACAACCACTTTGTTTTCTTCATTTCATTTTAATTATGCTCTGGCTACAGTGAGCCACTAGTGGTTTTCACAAGGGGATGATGGCTGGGCTATGTTTCAGCACCACTGTGGTTTTTGTTCCTTCATCCGTGTGACTTCAAGTCCCCTCCAGGGAGCTTTTGTGGCTTTATCACTTTTTCATTCATGTTTGTCTTTTTATTGCGACCTTACAAGGCTTTTGTTGTTTCTGCTACATCACACTCTTTACTATAACATTCTAAAATCCACCAGAGAGAGAGACTTAAGGCAGAAATGGATGGCATACGGCGAGTTAAATAGGACGCGACACTGTTATGAGCATCTCAGTTCACTTTTTGGTCAGCATGGGGCGCCACGTACCTGTCTGCTGAGAGCATGCAAAAGCTTCAGCTTCAATTGTCCTTTGCTAACTATTGGGGGGAAATTAATAATAAATTCAGAGAATAATCTCTTCAAAAGGATGTGTTGGATTTTTTATTTTTTTGTTAGCAAAACAGAAGTCTGTATTGATGTACACCAAGTAAATCCATTATCTATAAATTACTTTAAAACAGGCCCCAGAATTGAGCCCTGTGGAACACCATAAATTACGTTATTATGTCAATTCATATTCAAAACAGAAGTCTGTATTGATGTACACCAAGTAAATCCATTATCTATAAATTACTTTAAAACAGGCCCCAGAATTGAGCCCTGTGGAACACCATAAATTACGTTATAATGTCAATTCATATTACACAGATTTGTCCCACCACTTTCTTTTTTTCCACACCAAATTCCCTGCAGCACAAATCGGCCAAACAATGTTGCAAGTTCAACTGCAGCCAATTATTAATTGTGCCACCACCTCTCAACAGATTTCAACAAAATTGCCGTTGTGTGAACTACCAGTAAATAGCGCAAAACTAAACGGTTCCGAAATATCTGATTTTTTGTTTGCACGGCATATAGAGATTGCTCTGAAATGTTCTATTAACTAGCATCATCGTCTTTTTGCCTGCTCGCCGACAGCCTCTTTAAGCATCGGTGCACGTTTAGCTTGGCCACAAGCGTACAAATGAGAATGACGGCGGCAGAATAAACTTGTCAGGTGGAAAGAAGAATTATCTCATGAATATCCCAAGAGTGAACCATATGCCAACCCCGACATCATTTGCATATTATATCTCTCTCCCTCTTATACACACACATCCACTAAATGCCAAATGCAACACACTAACGATATGAATCCCATTTGAGCTATCAATTCAACAAGCTCAAACTAGCCTTTAAATTTAAATGTATGAGAGCACAACAAGAAGGTTGTCACAGTGCAGCCATTTCCTGCCCCCATAATAGCTTTCTAACTAGATACTAGAAACACATGCGGCCACACAACTCGTAAGTCGCCCCCGCCCACGCCCCCGCCCCCGGCCCCTTGCACTCTCCCTCTGTGCCTTTCAGATTAGACTCCAGCTAATGAAGTAGCGGCGGCGTAGCGGCACAGAATGAGCTTTTTATCTCAGCTCATTGTAGGAGGCTCCATGGCCGAGCCGGTGACACATCTGAGGTCAGCGGCGAGCTTGAGATAGCGCTATTCTACCCAGAGCAAACCACGAATACAAATGAGGAACTCCGGCGCTTGGCCAAGCGGCGGAGATGGGCAGGATGCCTGGCGCTAATTAAAGAGGGACACCATTTCTTTCAGAGGATTTCACATGCAAGTCAAGTTGTCCACAAATTCTGTGAGATGCGCTCATGAGAACACAAACAATCAAGTTCCCAATGGTCAGAATGACTTTTTATGTTTGGACATTACAAAAAACATTATACAAAAAAAACAAAAAAAAAACGGTTTTCATCGCAAATTCGCAAAAAGTATGTACAGGCACTGTTCTTCGAGGAAAAAAATAAAGCTAATGCTAACACTACAAAATGAGAGAGTGATTGGTCAACCAAATAAGCTTTAGACATTTTTACATTTAAAAAATTTAAGTGGCAATCTATGACATAACTTGAGGAATGTGTTAAAGTTGTACGCTAATAGGTGAACGCTATAACTAGAACATGAGACAAAAGGCTAGCGATCGAAGTCAACTAAATATGCTTGGACTGATTGAAGTGATCATTTGTGCGTCAACAAGTTTTACTAGCTCATTCTACATGAAAGAGACAGAATGTAAACAAAAGAGTAACTGGTCAACCAAATTTGGTACAGAAACACTGGATTCTATGGAAACGGTAAAATCTAATTGCGTAAACCACGCAATTAGCAATTTTATTCTTTAAATCATTTTAGTGTTGTAAAGTTATTACGACCACCGCAAACCACTCTGAAATGATGACGTGAATGCTAACATCACAACTTGAGGCAAAATGCTGGCAAAAGCAAGCTTGGTCGACTACCTCTGTCTCAGACAGAAACACTGGATTCAACTGACTTGAGTCGTATGAGGTGGAATATTGGGACCAATTTAGCATGGAGTAAAGTTTATGCAAAGACATGTAGCACTAATGATGAAGGATGCTAGTTTATGGCAGAGTTCCATTCCTACCGCGGTTAAGCAACCTGTATTGGTATACAAGTCAAATCTGACCTACACTTATAGTAGTAAGAACAGAATTATATGAAAAACACTTCTCGGCCATAAATATATAACATGAATCAGTAACCCTGACATTTTATTACGCTACGCAAATTAATTCTGCACTATTCGTAACCTTTAGACCACATTTGTCCTTCAACAGCCTTAAACAGACAGACAACCTCCATTCCGCTTTCAAAATACTGCATTATAGTAACATATTTTCAAATCATATAAGTTTTTCATCAAGTTTGTCCAAGCACTGCACACAACTGAAATGACAACACTAGCGCTAACTTACAACATGGCGAAATGCTCGCACACATTAAGTACAGTAAATTCTTCCAATATGGTGACATGCAAGTGGAAATCAGCATGTAGACATTTTCACTTTCTATAGCTGCTGGGGTAGCAGGGAAGTGAAGTTTGGCACTCAATCACAGCATTTTCATATCACTTGATCAAACGCCGCTATGATTACGTCAGAAAAAAAAAAAGATTAGCATTTTGTATTTTCCAGGTGTTGTCCTCCCAGCGTCCGTTGATAATTTTTTTACAGCCAAATGGCTTCTCTCCCAAAAATGAACTAGCCCCATCTTTGCAGCATTGTATTTTAATTCCCTTCCAAATGCCAGCCTACTGTGTTTGACCTGACCCGATGGTTGTCATTATGCACTTTTGCCGTGGCGGTGCTGGCCGCGTTCCTGCATTCATTTGGACCGAGCGCTGCAGCTGCCAGTGTCATTTGGGAACTTGATTTAGGCACGACAGCCTTTTATGTGAGCCTTTATTATTCACCCTTTTACAGGCAGTTAGTTGGCATAGGTTTAGTTGAGTCTGGAGTTTATGCTGTGACATTTGCTTTTTTAGCAGGATGGCCCAAAAAAAGTAGGATTTCTGGAAAACATTTTGATGGATCGGGACTTTTTGTACAAGTAAGATTAAATTACAGTATGTTGTGCAGTTTTCCTCCCCCTCCCCCATTTTCGTTAACCTTGCAAGGGCATTTGACATTTTCCTAATTTCTTCGTGAGTAAGTCATGAATAATACATGAGCCTTAATGACAACACTTCGGCGAGTGAGGAGGCGAGCTGTCAAAGTGTACAATCTGCTGCTGATGTCCAATGAAGTTCATCAAGAGTACTTCACTAAACGGAGATTTGTGTTGAGTGACTGCAATGATCGTTTGTGTCATGCGAAATGACATCATATTCAGTCTTTTTTTGGTGATTTTCAAATACAGTAGTGCCTTGGAATCATAATCCATAATTATTGTTTGTCTTTATAAAAACACAACAAATACAATTAAATTGAATTAACCCGTTTTTGTCACACTGCACCAAATGAACAATCATTTTGCTGCTCTTTCTGGTGTGCCTGCTCTACTCCTCTCGATCTTTGCAGAGGATTAAAAATGTATAAGCGAGTACTGTTATATTATCAGTCTACATGTGTTGCTACAATTTGTGTTCAATCCATTGCTTAAAGCGTTATAAGACCACAACATAGATGCTATTTAGCATTAGCATTATGCTAGTGGATGCTATGTGTTTGTTTTAAAATACACAACGCAAGGAGTGGCAATACACATTTGAAAGCCTCTGAAGAATTGTTAACCATTTGTCAAAGCGCTGCTTGTTGTGAAGTGAGTTGAGTTCACTGCAACCATCTCAAGTCTAGTCAAGTTTAAGTGAAAAAAAAAAGAGTCTGTAGAGTCCTATCTAAAGGCAAAACTGTATATGTTGAGGAAAGTCTATTAGAATTGGAATTAGGCAGGGGAAAAAGGCCTGCACAAGTGGTGCATAATTTAGCAGGTAACCTTTATTGCATTAGCATGGCTGCGCATCCTCAGCTTCTTGGCCACCTACGATCTACTGCCGCATTACTTCTTGTTGTCAGCTGATATTGCTTTCAACAAGCGCTCCTCACGCTGGCAATTAGCTGTAATTGCTCTCCCTCTTCAAACAAAACATAAATGTCGGCAGCTTTCATATCCTGCTGTGACTACAAATGCGATGAGTCTCATTTCTATCCAGACGGTCGTGCGGGGATAATAGAAAAATCACAAGGATGTGTCAGTTGGCGACAATAAATGAATCCGCTGGTTATCTAAATCAAGTCACTTTTTAGAAACAGCGCGTGTCTGGCCCTGCTTTACAACACAGCAAAGATCCCATTGACGGTCATTAATTATATTAAAGGGACAGTGTGTGGAATTAAGTGCCATCTAATGGTAAACTAATATAACGCAATGATGACAGCCTACCATCTATTTTTACGCTCGCAAAGTTCTTCTCCTTTGGAATCCATAACAGATAGATGTCAGCGAAACATGGCAGCCTCCTGTAAGGCGCGGCCTATGTAATATAACTAGCGATTACTAGACCTATGATTTTATATATATATATATATATATATATATATATATATATATATATATATATATATATATATATATATATATATATATATATATATATATATATATATATATATATATATATATATATAAAAGAACATTGATGTGATAGAACATATCTTTTTTAGATTAATAGTGTTATTTTCTAAATTAATGAATTCTTAGTTCACCACTAGATGGCGATAAATTCTACACACTGACACTTTAAGAAAAATGAGATGACCAAGCTCAAGAGTTAATAGATGTCAAATGACAAATATTTGAGCAGATATTTTGCAATTACTTCAAGTAGAGATTATGTAACTCAATTTTCTCGTTTTATTGAAATGTTTTTACTACAGGATTTTGGAACCGTATTGAAAGTGGAGCTGCTTCTCTAAAACTACATAATTAAAATGAACAATATCTATATATATCTATGTCTACATATATTTATGTATGTCTATTATCAATGTCTACCTGTCAATATCTAAGCCTATCTATGTCAGTTTTACCTGTAAGTCTATATCCATCCATCTCTATCTATCCATACCTACAGTATCTCTATCCATCCATATCTGTCTCTCTCTATTAATCCATCCATCCATCTGCAAATTCATTTGGGAACCATTTAGCGAAACGGGATTTGAAAACAAATGATTTTTTTGTAGCCACCGAGTTAAAATGTAAATATGTAGTGACAGTGTAAGGAAATGACAGATGTGAAGAGCTAAGAGACTTTGCTAAGGAGCCAACGGGAGTAAAGTTTAATGAAATGGCCACTTGGCTCCATTGTGTATGCACCAATCAGCAAAAGCACCGGTAGAGGTCACAAACAATTTGATAGACGGGAATCGCGCCCGAGCGTCTCGTCTCATTGAAGAGCAAGATGCGAGCGACAAAATGATTTTCTCAGAGCATCCTTTGAGGTCCTCGTCAATCTAACATCACAGTCACGCAATCAGAAGGTTTGAGCAACATTAAATCGACTGAAATTTCCCCCAAGGCAAGAGCACCCTTTGGAATTGGCTTTGTTTATAATGTACACGTCATATTGTGTGTGCGTGTGTGTGTGTGTGTGTGTGTGTGTGTTTACAACACACAGTACAAGAACATGCTCTCCAGATTGCAGTTTATGTCAATGGAAGCTTTGCATAAGGTAAAGCAAGTCAGCTTTATTTATGCTTGTACGCCACATTTCATAAACAAAGTAACTCAATGTGCTTCACATTATCAAAATATAACATTTAAAAGCATTTACAAACAAAAGAGCTTAAGACATTTACACTTGGGGATGACTTCACTTCTGTTGTCAGCTTATTCCATTTACACTGCAGCAGAAGAGCTAGAGGCTGACTCACCATGTTTGCTTTGGGCTCCACTAATTGACCTGAGTCTGCAGACCTCAGAGGCCTACGGGGTTTATACTCAATCAGTGTTTCTTAAATGTATTCAGGACTTAAACCAGTCAGTGATTTGTAGTCCAGTAGCAGAATTAGGTGTCAGTGTAAAGACTTAAGGACTGGAGTGATCTCGTTGTTCTGGTTAGAACCCGAGCTGCAGCGTCAGTCAGAAGACTCAAATCTACTGGAGAGAAAAGCAAGGATAAGTGTGTCCTGGTCTGTTTAATCTGGATGTTTTTTTTATTACGGCAATTGATTTGATAAGACTGCTCAAAGTCAAATCTGAATTTATCAGCACACCATTCAGACTTGATCTTTGGCTTTTAAAGGCAGTAAATCTAACAGAAATCTTCTTTCCTTCATTGCCCAAAACAATGACGGTACCTTGGTTTTGGTTTAGTTGAAGCAGTGATGATCTGGTTAGCCTCTGAATCTGATTATGTTTAACTTAACATGTTTATGCTTATGCTTTAATTGACCGAAATATTGTATATATTATAATGATCCATTATCCATCCACTTCCCTCATTCACACAGTACTGGAGCGAGCCAACACACTGAAGCGGAAACTCAATTACCGACACTTTTTGTTTTCATGAGCTAAGTCTCGACATACTTGCATTGATAGCAGTGCTAAGATGAAAACTGAAAGGTATACAGAATTAGAATCTGACATCAGCTTGCTAAATTGTTCCATTAAACAACGTATGCTGATTTGTAAATGAGTTGCATAGTTAACATCCACGGCTGAATTTTACAAGCTGAGAGAAACAAATAAGTCGTAAGCAGGCTTGGGGAGTAACGGAATGCATGTACCACCGTTACGTAATCACATTGCAATTTTTTTTTTAACTGTATTCCATTACAGTGACAGGAAAAAACATGTAATCAAATTTCAGGTACATTTATTAAAAATGGGGATTACTTCGAGGATTACAATTTCTACAGTGAAAGAGGGCGAGAGAGAGACAGAAACAGAGTGAGAGAGAGAGACAGAGAGAGAGACAGACAGACAGACAGACAGAGAGATAGAGCGCGCGTGCACGGCCGCGCGAGTGAGACCGTTTGTACATGTCGGGGAGGTGGGAACGAACAAACTGACTAGTCGTGTCCTCCTAACGCGAGCAGTTTAAAAAAGCTTCATGGACGGGAGGAGGAAATGACGACCGGTATTCACTAGAATTTACTCGGAGCGAAAGTTTGAGCTGAGAGTCCAGCGGCATGCTACGCGCTGTAGCTTCTTGCTAGCTAGCCCGCTAGCCTACAACCATAATGTGAGTTACACCTTCCAAATCACAAATTCACAATTTAAACATCACACACAACATATACACGGCTAAACTTGTGACTGGGATAAAAGTTCATTTTGCAGTTGATGTCACACATCGTCATCCTCATTGGATGACTATCTATCTATCTATCTATCTATCTATCTATCTATCTATCTATCTATCTATCTATCTATCTATCTATCTATCTATCTATCTATCTATCTATCTATCTATCTATCTATCTATCTATCTATCTATCTATCAATCACTCAATCAATCAATCAATCAATACACTACAACATGTTTTTTAATTACACAGAGATTTTTGCTATTTGTAGGCTGTCCGGGTCCCTATCACCCGCAAATAGCAGGGGCACATTGCATAGAATATATATTGTGGTGATATTTATTTTTATTTTGTCTTCATGAGCATACTCAATATTGGAGTAATCAAAAAGTAATCCAGTTACATTACTTTAATATTATGGTACTTGGATTACGTTACTAACTACATTTTTTAGCAGGTAACTTGTAACTGTAATGGATTACATTTTAAAAGTAACCCCCCCAACCCTGGTCGTAAGTCATGGAAAGTCATGATTACGTAGATGCGGATGTGATTAACGACGAAGTGTCAAAATAGAACATACGGGGATGGCTCTGCTACATTATACATTAAGCCGTGTGTAATTTTTGGGAATTACATTTTATGTGTCACAGTCAAAAAAATGTTTTATCGCTCATGGGGAAAATAAATAATAAAAAGAATAAAAGTGACATTGAGTGTTTTCAACAGCAATATGCAATTATGTATAGACTGGCAAGCTGGAAGAGAAGCCAAAAGGTACTTGAAGTAAGTGGATGGCACAGCGTCTAAATATATAAGGACTGTCAGTGGCGGGTATGCGGGGGTGGGGTGGGGTGGGTTGGAGGGTATGGGGGTGGGGGTTGTACAGTGCTCCAGACTGCGGTTGACACGTCATGCAGGTGGTGACAGCCTGAATCACAATTGCAAAAACATCCTCATTATCATCATTGGAAAAATGTTACTTGTCCTTTGGAGAGATTACTAGGAAGGCAAGAAGAGAACAAAACCTTAAATCAACAGTTTACACTAATGCGGCATTGTATCAAAAAAAGAAAAAAAAATCTTACTTATTATTCCACTCTTGTTTTCAAGCGGATTGACATTTCTCCGCAGACTGGAACAGCAAGAACTAAAACCCGAGCTTAACACAGGTCAGGCAAGTAATAACTTTTTCATCTGAAAACTTTTTCAGTGAAAAGTTCAAATTGGCAACTAACCAAGGCAATCATGTGACACCGATGCTAAGTCGCTGCCTCAGAGCACTTAAAGAAGGTCCAATGAAATTACGGATCTTGATCTTGATCCTGCTCACTAAGGGGCATCTTTGCAAGGCATCTTGGGATTGCCAACATATGCTGGGATGTATTAATCAACGTTAATTTCTCTTTAAGATGTTAGAGCTTAGCGACACTTTTCCTCTGCATTCGCAAATAGTTTCAAAGTCAATTTCTATTTTGAATTACACATTTGAGAAGAAAAATATATTCAGTTTGAGCCTAATCAGCCCCAAGATGATTTTGAAAGTTGTTCATATTTGAGTCATAAATCCTTAGCTGTCAATCAGAGCTGCCAAAATTGATTGATTAATCGACAAGTAATTAATTATGAAATTAATCTACAACTATTTTAATCACTGAGTAATCGTTTGGAGCCATTTTTTAATTTAAAATTGTCCAGATTCTCTTATTTCAGCATATCCACAGTAATTGTTCAGTGATTTCTGTAGTCCTTCATAAAAAAAAGATTGATTATCTTCTGTGTTTAATCAAAATAAGACATTTGCAATCATCTGTTTTTACTTTGAAAAACAATAACCGAACAGGTAACATAGTAAATCAACACCCCCCCCCCACCTTTTTTTTTATCACTATACGGATGTGAAGTTTGAAATAAACAGCAATCACTGGTTAAGAAACAGTAACCAGGGAGAAAAAATGCTTTTTTAATTCACTTTAACCCAAAATTAAAATTGATCGAATTAGTCGATTAATCAATTGAATAATCTGATAATAAAACATATTTAATAGTGAAAGCACTACTGTCAATGTTGTTGACATCTTGTACACAACAGAGCTCTATTCATGGTTCTGTTTTCGTAGACGCGCAAATGCCAGCGGATCCAATTTGGCGACAGAAAGTCAATCGAAATCTGCTCAAACCACTTCTGGTGCAGACTATCGCTTGTCAAACACGATCTGGGTGTCAAGCTCCACAGACTTATTTTTATTATCAAATGTACATAAAATGGATGTGTGCAAATTTACCAACACTAAGTCTAACCCACCTCCGAGCAGAGTTATGCCGCACGCCGTTCATGAAAATCGAGCCTTTAGAAGTGTTAGGTTTGCAATGTGCAATCAATGAAAAAAACATTTAAAGATGATAAACATAGCCGTCAAGGAGAAATGTTGCTGATTCCGCATTGCTTCTGAATCCTCTCAGCTGCATGAGTTCCCTCCATCTTTGAAAGACAACATAAACTGCATTATGTTCACCCTGGTTTTGTCCGGTTCTGCCTTTGTGGATTCTTTGCTCGACTTCTGCTTGCTAGTTTTATGCCCTGTCGGTGGCAAACTAGGGATGTGATTTTAACTAAAAAGCTCATGTTGGCTGCAATCATCATAAGGTGCCCCCTATGTGTTGTTGCTGAATCAATAAGATTGGTTTTCTTGGAGATAGACAGGATTCAGAGGAATCAAAAGTAGACCCGACATCAAGCGTCCTTCCACTCTGTGCACTTGTATTCATAAAGTATTATGGCAAGATGACAAGCATGCAGCAAACTTGTTTATGAAACCGAACAGACATCTTGAACAAACAAGCTATTTGTTACAGAAGTCTTTTACAATCGCACATCCTCCGCATTATATTTGGCCTTTCTCTGTGACTGAGCTTGTTTTTCTCCACTTTGCATCCATTTGGGTATTGGCAGGGACGTTGTCATAAATTAGTGCCTCCACATTAAAAGTGCTGCTAAGCTTGACCTCAGACAACACAATATTTTTTCTTTCCTTAAATGGATAGTGGCAGTGTTCAACATCCATTAACATGGTACAAAAGAGACAAGGAAAAAAAGCTTTTTATTGAACAATAAAAGTACCTTTTGGTTTGAGGCGCAATATTCCAGAACTTATATTACTTCACTTTTTAAGTCTGGAAAAAAAGAGATAGAAAACCAAAGAAAAACAAACGTGTTTTTTTTTGTTTTTGTTTTAATCTTTAGGTGCATGCACTCGTAAAACTGCTTAATCAATCCTTCATGTTGATAAGTGATTGATTGAGGTTTAAGCCTCGACTGTGTAAACAGGCAACATTTATAAAGCTCGATTTTTGTTCGGTCATGTGGCATTCAATAATTCACAGAAAACATCTCGTTGAAACAAAATGTATGTGCTCTATTTTCATTTGGGGAATTGGGACACCCTAAAGTTTCTCATGATGTGTTTGCAATAATGGGAAAAATGAGGCAGTGCAAAAAGCTTTGCTCTTAGTTGAAATTTGCATGCGTATACTTTCTCTTTATTGGAAGGTTCAATAAAGGGTTACCCCATATGGATGGGAACAATTTTTCAATTGGGAACGCGCTGACTTGATTAAAAATGAAACATACAATATTCAAATCATCCTCAAGGTACATCAAAAAGCAGCAGATGCGGAAGAATCTGAAATCACAGTTCGAAAACACGGATGAACCGCTCAAGCCGACAACATGAACTCTGCAGCGGCATGAAGATGAAACGGGACCCAGACATGGCGTCCTCCAAGCATGAGTGATGACGATGAGAGAACAGTGTCAGCTTTCCGCTGTCAGCCCGAGGAGACCCAACACACACACACACACACACACACAAACACACACACACACAAGCCGCCTCGTTCGTGTTTGGGCCAGCAGATGTTTTCTTTCCCACGGGAACCTTCCGGTGCTCGTTCATCCTGCTGCGCCTCGCAGACAAGAGTCCCGGTTTCCAAATTTAGACGTAGTATCTCTCGCTAATTGACTGCTTGTTCTTTCACGTAAGCAGGGCAGTTCTGCTGTGATTAACACACGATCACCATCGTGAATTTTCGGGAGTTCGGGTAGGATGAAGACGAGAGCGAGGCGATTCATGAGGCGGCACAGTCACGACAAATTCTGTGCATTTTTTCAAGGCTTCGCATTATCAAGCATTCGCTGAAAGTTCTGAAGCGCACACCAAAAGGTGGGCACTTCCATCAATCATCAATTCCAGTCAATGACGATGCCCACCTCTGCATTTAGGATACACACGGAGCTCTTACAGCATTCCCCAAATGATTATATTTCAAGAGTAACCTTTCCAAATTAAAGGTGTATTGTGCAGTTTAAAAAAGTAATATTTAAGCTTTTTCTACATCATGCATGCTCCACCAATGCCCAGATGTGTACGAAGAGCCCTGACTGTTTTACTCTGACTGCGCCTATCAGCGGAGTTTTTCTTACCTCATTTGAAGTCATGTCTTCGTTTGTCAACTGTGGCTTTAAGACCGCGCGCGTACTCGCACGCGCAGCATGAACGAGCCTGACACAGATCTTGCAGTTACACTTTGGCCCAGAGGTGGCAGTCGCGAGTAAAAAAGTGACAAACTGCACGAAGACCCTTTAAGAGATATTTTACATGTTTACCCCCTCCTTTCACATTTCAACTAATTGAAGACTTCAAATTGTTCAGCTCGCCAAGGATACAAACCTAACTATCGCATTCATCTTTTTCCAATAAAATTCATCAAATAAGAAATGTTCCAACTTTGAGTTTTCATCATGAAATCGCTGTAATTCTACAGCCTTGGCAGAGGCATGCTCAACTTCTTGCATCAGCTGCTCATCTTTTGGTGAGGTGACATCTAATATAGGTGAGTCCAAATTGCGTCAACAGGGACGATCCAGCGTTTCACTGCGCTTCATCACAGAGGCGATCGAGCGCTGCTGGCTGACAGGCCGGGTCGTCTCTCCAGCACGACAGTGACAAGCAAGCACTCCGGACTGTTTGAGCATCTCTATAATAACAGGTGCCAGTTGATCGGGGGCTCCGATGTGACGACCCCGCACTCTGATATCGTCTGGTCCCTGCGGGCTTCCTGCGGTTCAATCACGTATATTGAATTCCGAGAGGAGGTGGTGTTCTTTCCCCCTTTCATGGTGTGATCTCTTCAAATGTCTTGACAGGCAGGCCTAACTTTAAATGCTGCATTTAAGTGTGTTAGGAAGTAGGAAATTCGAGGCCCGGGGGTCGTCCGTTGGCGCCTGGGGGGCCCTGAGGTGTTGCGCATGCTCTGTCCTGGCAGGGGTCGACGGCTCCCCTCTTTGGTGGAGATTTTCATGCATGCCAGTTCCACCACACCAGCATCTATCGAAACTCAGACACAATCTGCTTCTTCCTCAGGTCATTGAATCGGCGGAGGTTGGTGTCTGTGGATCTCACTCTGCTTCGTCTGTCCTTCCTTCCTTTCCTCAGTCTCTCCTTTGGTCTCTTGAGGTCTCCCTGATTTGTTGGAATTTAGATGTTTCTGGGGTTGGTGAAGGACTCTGGTTGGTGGCCTGGTGGGTGGAGTCTGGTCGGTGCTGGATTTCACTTTCCTTTCTTTTCTTTGGTCCTTCCTCGGGTCTCCTGACGGCCTCACGACTCTGGCTGCAAGTGTTCGGTTTAGGTGAACGGTATGGGATTTTTTAATAGCTTTTAAGTGAACTAATGAATACACACTCACACGCACGCACGCACACATGCACATACACATACTCACCCACAAACAAAAAAAAAAAAAAAGAGAGAGCAATGATGATGACATGTCAAATTGGTAAAATTACCGAATGAACAATACTGAGCTCTCCAGGAAAGAAACAATAAATAAATAAATAGGAAGTAGGAAATTCAAAAGTCCCTCCCCAAAGCATTCCAGCGGAAAGTAGACTAAAAACCTCTCTGACGACTGTGATAAGCTTGCATTTGTTTTGTTTGTCAAGAGACAATTTGAGGGCAGCAGAGCAACGGGCACAGTGCCTGTTGGATGGAGCCAGGCAATAGAAAACTGCAGGGCACAGATAAAGCCAGTCAAGTGAGCTGCAGATGGTACAGAAGAAGGCAAAGCTCTTTCGGCTACAAGACAGATTGGCCCACTCTTGTGGGATTTACTTTCAAGCAGTCTGTGTTTTGCTTTCGCTGAGTCAAGCTATTGTGTGCCAAAAATCTATAGATATTATTCTCACACCTATTTTAATAGCACCCTCAAGGATCTCGAAAGCAAATTCTACTTCAGAGACCCAACTGTTTGTATATAAACAGCCAATTTCCCACAATATGTCCTCTTGCATACCGGTTATAATCATGCAGAATGTCTGTCCTTACAACCACCTCTATTAAGCCCAAAAATTCATGGGTTGACTTCATCTGAGAGGGCGAGATTAATACATAATAATAATAATAATAATAATAATAATAATAATAATAATAATAATAATAATAATAATAATAATAACAATCAGGGCTGACAAAAATGTGTGCGTTAATTGTGAAGTTCCTTTAACGTCACCATTTTTTTGAACTCGCGATTAATGACCGTCCCTTACTTGGAAAGCCTGTACTGGGGGTTAATTCCAGTTGCAACGCAGCAGCCACATCCACATCAAAATTGAGCAGAAATGCATATATTTGAGGAGACTGGGGTCAAGTTGTATTTTGCAATTTAAAAAATGTGCAGAATATCACTAGCTACTTCATGTTAAAGAGTAGACAGCTCTTATTATGAAAAGAAAAAATACACTGAGCTGTCACCAACGTCTTACAAATGCAATTATGCCATCTAGTGGCAGAAAAATAACCTCAACACAAACAATATCACATTCGTTTTTTTACTGTAGAGTACATCTTTTTAATTTTAACTCAATTTTATGAATTATTATGAAATTACTGTATCAGTGACTAAAAGATGCAGCCATATTTCTATTAGTTTGACATTTTTTCCCTTTTTTTTGTTAACAAGAGTATGAAAAAATCATTATACA
The DNA here is from genome assembly GCF_051991255.1 of Vanacampus margaritifer. NCBI lineage: Eukaryota > Metazoa > Chordata > Actinopteri > Syngnathiformes > Syngnathidae > Vanacampus > Vanacampus margaritifer. The sequence goes on along the minus strand of NC_135447.1, from coordinate 11,778,131 downwards.
TTTCATTGTACATTTAGAACTAAAATGTGTTAATTAATTGTGAGCTATTAATTATAAAAAAATAATAATAATTGCCTGACACCCGTTGATAATAGAACTCAAAGACGCTTTACAGTTTAAAAGTCAGCAAACAGAACGAAAAGGCAAACGTTCATAATCAAGCAGAGCAAGGAAGGGAAACTTAAAAAGCAAAAGTCCATTGCCAAGTGAGGATATAGAGTGAGGTGTAAGCTTTGTGTTGTGTTGAGTGGTGTTGGCTCCACAGGCAAAAAAAACAAAACAAAAAAAAAACCAGCTTTTACATGCATTGTGAAACGTGTAGACTAACAACTGACTCAGTAGACATTTTGCTTTCCTATCTCGTACATGGTCTACTTTGTCGCCTTATTTGAACTAAACCGTCACTCTGATCATCTGCGAGCGAGAAAATCAAAAGAAACAGTTCACGAGTCTGCCAAGACGGATGAACCGTGACCCGCGGCTAAGCAGACTGCACACCGCAAAGCTCCAGGCGGCCCTCAACAACAACAAAAAAAAAAGTCCCATAATGCCAAGCGGTGCGATGAGATGGCACCTTTGGCGATCATTCCTTATCATAGATGAGGACAGGTAATCAAATGCTGGAGAGAACACGCAGTTACGCCACATTGGCTGGAAAGACAGCAGTTATTCATCATGTATAAAAAAGTCAGCCGAGTGTTCGGCACACGGGCAAAAAGCAAATTCTTTGGAGGGGAGGTTTGACACGCTTTTTGTCAGTAGGTCGAGATTCCTTAAAAATCAGTTCAACACCTGTTTAGAGTGAACCCCCACTTCTTTTAGAGTCGCTGTTAATTAATTCACCAATTTGTGTTTTCTTCTATGGAACCTATGCTCAGCTGTTTGCTTAAAAAAAAAAACTTTACCTGATTGTGTTTTTCCCGCTCTTAGATGGTGCAGTAAAAGATGTCATTTGCGTCAAAGACATAGTTTGTTGAAGTGATGTTTTGCCAATTTCATGTCCACAAACGGCTGTAATAATTTTATGAACAAACTACTGTTGTACACTAAATGAAATGAGTTTTGATTTGCCGTTTTTCTAAAAGTTACCCTGAGAGTTTAGTTAAGTTTTCATTTAATTTAGTATAGTAAGCAGCGTTTCACAGCTAAGGTCAAGACTGGAAGCAGGTAAAGAGAAATATGAGAAGATATCAGATAAAAGCAAGCAACCACCAAACGGGAGTCTAACTGCAGCTATTACATGATCTAAAAAAAAAAATAAAAAAATACAACTTTAAGCCATTAAATAGACTATCCATGTGTGAAAACACAATTTGATAGTGCTTTCGAAGAGAGCAACATCATGTTAAATGTACTGAGATACTATTCCACTGGCAATGCTAATAGAATGCATTGTAGCTGACAAGAGCACTATCGTAGTTTTTCTCCCAGAGGGAATGAGTCCAAACTATTTCACACAATTGAAGTTGACTTTTTGTATTTTTTATTGTAAGACCTCAAATATGGTTTCTCAGCAAGTACTTATTTGTATTGGCCCTGTTGCCGCCATGTTTCTGTGCCACCTGCTGTTTAATATATAACCTGACCAAAGGGGGCGCTGCTCTTGAAGCCTGCCTTTTTGTCTCGAAAGAAGAAGTAGAAAGAGGACATTGATTGTGTCCAAATTCACAAGGCTGGGTCGAATTTGTATGACGATCGCAAGCACGGATTTACACTTGAATGGTCCGTTCATATATAAGTCCGTGCGTCCTGTCGAGTCGCGCTGGGAGTGACGACCTACGGCCTTTGGAGGACCCAGCCTTGTGAATTTGGACACAGGCATTGAAAGGTCGTCAAGGTCCCAAATTATTAAATTTGAATATATATATATATATATATATATATATATATATATATATATATATATATTAGGGGTGTGAATTGCCTAGTATCTGGCAATTCAATTCGTATCACGATTCATAGGTCACGATTCGATTCGATTCTGATTAATCCTGATGCGAATCTATAAATTGATTATTGTGATTTTTTTTTTAACTCAAATTTAGAAAATACTAATCGGTAAACTTGTACACTGTAAGATTTGTATGAAAATGTATTTATTTATCATTTAACAAACAGGTTGCAGTCTGTTTCATGTTTGAACAGCACTGAAATAAAATATTAAGGCTTAATGTTCCATTAATATAACATTCTTCCATGCTTAATGTGTGAATCCTAACCCTAAGTAAGACGTTTTGTTGAATATTCCCATAAAAAATTGATGTTTAAAAAACGATTTGGCCGCATATCAAATCGATTCAAGAATTGCGCGCTGTAATATCGCGATATATTGCCAAATCTATTTTTTTCTAACACCCCTAATATATATATATATATATATATATATACCACAGTTGTTTGGTTGCCAAGTCAATTTGCATTTGATAATGTAGTTAATCCCTTATCTGAGTTTCACACACTCACTATGATTATTTATATTATGTTTTATCATTTGCCCTTGTTGCATACTTTTGTAGTAAAATGAAAAAACTTGACACTTGATTCGAATATCATAAATAAAGAAAATGAGGACACAAAAACAGCATTAAATTATTTCAAATAATAAATTTTATGTATTTTTCAATAATTCAAATGATAATGTTTTTAACGTTCATTCCTGTGTAGCTAATGTTGTGGCCAGTCACTTTATTGTAGAATGTCCAAAATCTTTCATGCGAAATCATGATCATTATCTTGACCTTTTGGAATGTTTTTATTTCCTTTCCCTCTATGTAGGTGATCAATGAATCACTGGCTAAGGCTAAATATAAATGTAACAAATGTTGTTTCTTTGCCTCTCTACTTCATGATCGCCTGAAGGTCGACATAAAAACTAATTCAGCTCCCACCACGCCTTAAAACGTTGGGGGGCAAAGAAAGAGAGAGAGAGAGAAAAAAGAGGCAGGGCAAGCAATCGTTCCTTCAAGTGAGTGACAAGGATGACAATCCAAGCGGATATTCGTCTTCCCATCATAGTGAATTGATCCCTTTGAGGCCCGCATGAAAATGAGGAGAGTTGCATTGCCTCTTCTAACTCAAATTGAAAATGAACTTTTGTCCCTTCAAATCCTGCAACCGTGAGTAAATAAAACTCATACAAAAACATACATACAAAACATTAATGCTGGTCTGTTGTGTGTGTGTGTTCCCTCCAAATCCCATCAGCGCAGTGCCATGCAGCACAAATGTGCTTTATTATCACTCGACGTGGATATATTGTATAGGCGAATATGTTCCAACCGAAACACATTCTCATATATTTGCGAATGGAAACGACACTGGGACATCTGCTTTTATTGAAATCATTCCCATGATTGAGATTCGTGGACCAAACCCTCACTGCCGCCTCAAGCAGGTTTTGCTTTATCTGAGCCATTTCTTCCATTATTTTACTGCATTTCCCATTTTTGACATTCCACTTTGGCAGCATTCCCATGTAGAGAAACACCCCGACACAGATTTATTTTTTATTTTTTTTTATAAAGCAGCAACAAATTACAAGATGAATGTTTGCCTGCTCCGTTTCAGGCAGCGCTATTAGGATAGGTGGCTGTATCTTGAAAGGGCATAAATTACTCAAGTCTATTACTCACTGAATGTCCTTTGTGCCGCAAGGACCCTTTATGCAAATGAGTGTAAACAAAGCTTCATTTGGTTGGATGCACCTTGGGTGTTTAATTGCATGAGATAATTGCTTTTCTTTAGGTCATTAATAATAGATCCACTATCACAAAACATTGCGCAGTAGGTTTATTTTACACTGATTAGAGAACACTGATTGGCATAGTTACACCACTTTTAATGGAGGTTTGCTTCAGTGTGATAATGTAGCATATTATGTATACATGCCTTTGTCTGTCTATAAATATTATATATATATATATATATATATATATATATATATATATATATATATATATATGTATATATATATTATTTTTTTTTTTTTTTATTTAAAAAAAAAATAACTTTTTGAATGTCAACATACATATGGGATGTAATGTGCCTGTTTGCTGAGGTTTTTTTCTCCCTCAAATCCAAACCGTACTGCAGTCTGTGGTTGTTTATTCCCCCCATCCCCATATTTATGTTTTTCTTTTCATCTGTGAAAACTAGATAAAAAATAAAAATAAAAATAGTTATTTCTATTTCTCTTAGACAGATTGAGTCTGATTGATATGAGGATTTATTGAAGACTTAATTGTCCGTACATTAAGTGTGAATGACTGTTGTTCTACATTTGCCCTGAAATTAACTGGCAACAATTGGAGGATGTACCCCCCACCCCCAACCGCCCCCCAGCACCCAAAATCATCTTGGATAGCCTCCAGCTCACTAGCAACCCTAAAGCGGACACGCGCCATAAAAAAAAAAAAAGATGGATGCATGGATGGATTTTTAAAAGTATGTCTTTTGTATTTGGTGATTACTTACTGAGATTAGCTATTGTTTTCAACTGGATTTTTTTACGTGACAATTAGTGTTTGAAAATGTCGGTTAAAGCATAGTTCAAACTTGAACTTAAAAAACTACTCATCCTTTGACGACGAGAGGGAACAGGAAGGCACTTACAGAGTAATTTAATGGTAATACCATTAAGTGACATTAACGTTTTCAATGTACAACTCGTTTTATATTCTGCCATGATGCTTATCCTAATTTTGCCACTTGCAAATCAAAAATCAAAACTGTATCAGTTGTAACATCCCAAAAGTGTGCACGCTCCAATTCACTTTCCGGAAGGCAGCAGAAGCAGCAGGAAGAGCAGAAGTGTCTCAGACTGGTGTCATCGCTCATCCACAGGAACCCTTTGACAGGAATGTAAACGGCCGATGACCTTGAGAGCAGCTACTAAAAAATGATGATAATAATAAAAACAGGGCGGCACAATTAAAGTGTCACGTCAAAGTGCCAGATTCGAACATTTCCAATCCTACGTCCACCCACCTGTCACACTTTTCAGATGCACACAAGTCGAATGTGCCTGCAAGAGTACGTGCAGCGGATGAAAAATGGAGTAGAAGAAGAAATGCCTGGCAACAATTCACACAAGGAAGTGGCTTGTACGGGGCAACCGGGGCCCTTGACCGCCGCTGAGGCCTGCCAGCCCGCCGCTACGGATGGCGACTGGCAGTTGGCTGACCTTTTTGTTCAAACAACCGACGCAGGTGTCGTCACCAGCGTCTGGTCGCAAAGCGGCTGTAGCAGCGTCGATACGTGCGGACTAATGAAGCAATCAGCAAAAGGTCACCACAGGTGTTTCCGTCAAGTGTGAGAGTCGCACGGCATGACATCGGCTCTTGTATGACCTCAAGCGGGAAGAAGTTACCTCAGTTCATCTTGAAATGTCACAGACACCATTAACCTCACCTGTTTACATTACAGTGAATCCTCGGGCATTAAGGGGGAAACATTGCAGACCCGCCCGTGAGAGGTCAAAATGTGCTAGACAGGGACCATACTCATTGTTTAAACTAGGGGTGTCAGGCGATAATTAATCGTAATTAATCACATGACTTCAATAGTTAACTCACGATGAACTCATTCACTCCTAGCCATTTTGCCTGAAGCAACCCCCTTCGCTCCCGGCTGTTTTACTGGATTTTGACATATTTTGCGCGGCCCACAGAATATTGTGTTCTATTGCTATAAAAACATGAAACCTACCAAAAGAAAGATTAGAATCTAAACTTTCATCGGGAAAAAAAAGTATACTTCTGTTTCCGTTTTGCAGCAATAGCGAAGTTTCATCTGAATTCACAAATCTGTTTAGAACTGTGTTGTTTGCAACATGGCCCTGGTTGATCTCTTATACTCTACTGCTACCTGCTGGCCGTTTTTGTAATTACCACCATTGTTTCCCCCGTTCTCTGCAGTTCAGTGGCTGCATCAAAGCCTTATGTAAGCTCTAGCATTAAAAAACAAAAAAATAACAACATAAAAAAACCATATAAATACATCTTTGGGACACCTAAAACATTTAAAATAGAACGTATTTATACGTTTTTGGGAGCAAATTAGTTAATCGCAAATTTTATATCTGTTCTGAATGTACACTAACATGTACAATAAAATATTTTTTCATACACTTGTTAGCATAAAAGTGGGAAAAAATGTTAAACTAATAGAAATATGGCTGCATCTTTGAGTCATTGATACAATTTCATAAAAAATAATAATTTGTGGTGAGGTCATTTTGCTGCCACTAGATGGCATAATTGCATTTGTAAGATGTTGGTGACAGCTCAGTGCATTTTTCTTTTCATATTAAGAGCTATCTAATCTTTAACATGAAGTAACTTGTGAAATTCTGCATATTTTTTAAATTGTAAAATACCCTAATCTCCACAAATATATGCATTGTTATTAAATTCATTATTGCAAAATTTTGACATGAACGTGTGTGCTGCGGGACGACTGGAGGTCCCCCAGTACAGGGTTTCCAAGTAAAAAAAAAATTAAAAAGCGCGTTAAAGGAACTTCAAATTAACTCAAAATTAACACACTAATTTTGCCACCCCTAGTTTGAACTAGGGTTGTTCCATACCATTTTTTGGCCGCCAATACCGATTCCGATACCCAGTTTTGCAGTGTTGGCTGATGCTGATACTGTACCGATACCTAAGTGTTGTTTTTTTGTTAACATGAAAAAGCTGCCCTGCCATTGGTTCAGAGCATTTAATGTCAAATAGTTATCTTGGCTCGGCATGCAGTGAAGACATCACACATCAGCGAATGTCATGCACAAATAAGACACAAGATGCTGCATCCAAAGTCCTATATTAGTGTTGGAAATAATGGTATTGGCATGTTACGTTTTACCACTGTTTTAATGCAGTATCGGGGCCTCTCCCAATACCGGTATCGGAACAACACATTTAAACACATTTTAAATGCTGCTTATATTTTTAGGTTGTTATTAAATAGTTTGTAAACTACCTGCTCACTTTGAAGGGCTCACATCTCAGTGGGTCAAGAGTTCCTCAGGGCTCCATCTTAGGCCCCATACTATTCTCTGTATATGTATTGAAAATGGAGGTTATAGTGTGGTTGGAGACAATTTTCACTTCTATGCACATCATACGTTATTTTAGTGATCCGCATCATCCATGTCAGAATTTCTTGCCAACTTGGAGGTTGTTTTTTTTATATTTTTTTTAATGTATATCAGTCAGCCACAGATTTGAAATATACTTGGGTGGGTGGACTCCAGTGGCGAGGTTTGGGGTGGGTTGGAGTATTAGAGTTGTGGTTTGTGGGGTGTTCCCCTTCAAAAAAACGTTTTTGCCCATTTTTCACATATATCATATCGTGCATTCTAGTGAATTTTCAGACTAAAAATGTTGATAGCACATTAATCAGTGACATCATATTTTTTGCACTTATTTTGTAATAAAATAACTTTAAAAAAAGAATAAAATAAGGCTGTCATATCTAACGTTATATCCCGTATATCAGGTTGTGACACGTTTTATATACATATATATATATATATATATATATATATATATATATATATATATATATATATATATATATACATATATATATATATATATATATATATATAAAATAAATATATATATAGCTGATTTGGGAAAATATATACAGTGTTTCCCACACCATGTTAATACTTGGACGGGCCACCCAAGTAAACAAGTAAGATTATTTTTTTCTTTTTTTTTATAGATTTTTTAAAACATTTTAATTTTACTTATTTACTTGGGTGGCCCGTCCAAGTATTAACATGGTGTGGCCCGTCCAAGTATTAACATGGTGTGGGAAACACTGTATATATTTTCCAGAATCAGCTTTTACATTGACTATATATGCTGAGAGTGATTATTTTCTCTCACACTAAGAAAAAAAAACTGGTGAATCCCATACAGATTCTTAGTGTACGGGGTAAATTATTTGGCATCATAGGAAGCTCAGTGTGTGGTTTTCTAAAAAAAATACTTTCCTAAAAAAGTGGGGTTGAAATTGGGATTTCATAAACAGAAATACACCTTTTTTTCTCCTTTGAAGCCAGATGACGTCTGGTTTGTGTGACAGTTTTATCTGTACTTGATTATGTTGACCTTTTGTACATGAATGTCAACATTTTGCGTGTTAGACTCTGCATATCACAGATTTTGTCACAAATATTGAAACCTTAACACATCACTGTTCATGACATCACGTAAAGGCTGGCAGGCCCTAACTCACCATATGGAGGCTAAATCCCGTCTGGTATCTTTTCATGTACAAAGCTATCCCATCTTACATTTTCTCTCTGATTGTACAAAGATCTGTTGGCAATTATCGACTCAGATCTCAAGCGAGTTATAGGACTGAACATGAAAGAAAAAAAAAAGGCTATCATGCGCTGCTCCACTTTTCTGCAATAGCCTTCAAAAAGATGTGGAACTTAAAGAAGTCTCGCCTTGCCTGCTTTAAAAACCCTCATTAGCGCTTACCCTCTCGTGGGATGTTATTTTATTCACCTTGTTTGTAAGGTCTTTATGTTTTTGTAAAAATTGTCTCAAATTTTGTGCTGCTAATGGCAGCCAGGTCTCTCTTGCAAAAGAAATGTTGGAGACCACATTGTTAAATAAAGCTTAGGTTAAAAATGCAATTTGAAAAAAAAAAAAAATTGTGAGCATAAAATGTATAGAAAATGCAGTAGTTTAATTTGTTGCGTGATCGAGCTTGTAACTCAGTTTATTCCTATATCAAATTAATTTCCTCCATTACAATGAATGTAAATGTCATTAGTGTTATCTATGTGCCTAACCGAAATAGCAGCCCCTAGTCAAGCATGTAAACAATCTCTTCGGGTAAATTAAAGTCTAGCGTGCGTGTTATTTATGAGCTTCCTGCGCATGATCTTACATATTTAACCATGATTAGAATTCCGGTCGACTCTCACACGTAATGTTGCACCACATTGCTGTATGCCTTCCTTTTGATGATCAGGGGAAGCTACCGTATTAGCTTCAGCCTCTCATTTCTCTGAATTTCCGCATAATATTCCCTTTTATATACAGTCCCCTTGACTGAGGTGGTCGCTCCACTATGGAATATTAAGAAGGAGTTTCCACATAACGACTTGTTGAACTTGGTCTCTCTGAATGATGGTCGCTTTGCATCCCAAAAGAACCATACCATTCAGGGTGGTTGGGTGGGGCCTCCAATTTGGAGCATAAATAGTTAAATTTTCTGTTAGCTGTGATAGGTTCAAGCTCATTTATAACCCCGAGGACAAGTGCTGTCGAAAATGGATGGATGGATGGACGGATGATAAAGTGCTCCATGATAAACTCCTACCAGACTCGAAGTGCAAACAGATGAATGCTAGCTTGAAGTGGACAAGTGCAAGCCCCTTGATGAGAGTGTTAGAGTGCAACGTACTGAAAGTGTACAGATGCACAGAGGATCAAATAATAATTCCTTTTTGTGAATGGGATGTATGTGATGCGTTTTTTTCTTTTCTTTCTTCCCTTCCTCACTCACGTTTTGGAGCACAACGCATCCTTGCAGACTTTACTTTCAGCACTCTGTGACTCCCCAGAGGCACTTTCATAATGTACACATTACTTTGAGGTCGCTAGGTTGCTGGGTTGAAGCTGATGTGAAGTGATGGTGTTATTTTTAAAATCTCTCCCTCTCTCTTTTTTTCTTTTTTCTTTTTTAGCCGATGACGCATGATTCAAGGAATGGAGGGGGTGAGAAATGTTTCACTTGTTTACAATTGTTTAGCAATTATTTGAAAATATTTTTGAAGAGAGGAAATATTCAACTTTTAGAGTGAGCATGGTTTGGCGGCTGAATTTCTGACTGGACGTTTTAGTTAAGGACACTAAAAAAATAATTACGCTGACATTGTTTTATACGGTACTTGTTGCTATGGTGACCAGATTTTCAAAATAAAAAAACAAGATTGTTAAATATACAATAAATTTAGCCAAATCAACTGGGAAACCATAAGATGGCAAACAGGGGCAAACGCTAATGCTAAATGCTAAATGCTAACTTAGTTGACAGTTCAACAGCGCAAAAAAATAAGTCAACGCACTCACCATTATTAAATTTTTTTTGCTCGGTCCGACAGCTATCGGAAGCCGGCTGTGCTCTTGACCTCGTGCAGGTCACACATTTGTAACATTGGAAATATACCGCTAGAAAGCTCAGCTTGCCGTCTCGGTAAGTGGCGACTGCATTCGATAGTAGAACAACATTTCCCATGATTCTTTAGATGCAAAAGCAGGAAGAAGGTCTAGTTCCGGTATGACAAGAAAATGCAGATGCAAATGACGACAAAAAAGGTTAATAGGAAGGAATTTAACGATGAAATTCCCTTTTAATAGCGTTATCATATGAATTGCTATGACAACTCTCACAAAAAAAAAAGAAGTGATGGGACCTGCGTAATATCGGGACAAAAAAAAGGTTTTGGCGAAATCTGCCGGGACCAAAGGCCAAAATGTGACGTCTGGTCACCCTGCTTGTTGCTAGCGTTAGCAGCTAGTAGCTAGCAACTCGCTACGAAGTGAGTGTCCCATATAAACTGGCAAGAGCCATTCAACTTCTTTTAAAAGGCATTTTAATAGTCGAATGTTATTCTTGACAATTTGATGCTGACAGCCCGACACACTTTCACTTCCTACAGATCCGTTTTTAACAAAGCCAGTTTACTCACTTGTGCCGTTATAGCCGGCAAAATTACAACTATGACATTAAGGCAGACATGCTATCCACTAGTTTATCGTGCTACCTCCCACTAAGATTTCAATCTCTGAAGCGGGTGAAAAGTGTTAAAAGTTATAATTTTCGGACTTTGTAGCATGCTACAAACATATTAACACTTCATGTCTCATTTTCAATTATTTTAAAATACAACAATTTAGATTTACATACATGTTCAAACAGACACTACAGCCGAGTACTATACTAAACATAGTAAGACTAACCACCAAAACGCTAACTAAAATGTTGTGTGGGCAGGTTTGCACATTGAAGAGAGAAACATTATCCAGTGCTCATCTTGGAAACGTATCATTCCCTGACATTTTGATGGGCGCATTAATAATTCTAACAATAATTTAGTAGTCCCCACATGTCAAATCCATCAGGGAGGTGAGAAGTCTGCCATTTCTTGTGCCGTCTCAGTGGGAAGGGCATTTGGAAATGCGTTCTTTTATTTGGCCGGCAGCAAGCATCCCTCACATCAATAGGAGACGTGAAAGCGTCGTCTTCAATTCAGCACTTCAGAAATGGCATCTGTGCGCCAGATTGGAAAATTATTTTTGATTTTGTTTCACCATCGCTGCAGGGCTCGAGATTACCACTAAATTCAGTAAATATTAAGCCTTTATGAGCATTTGTTGAAAGCCAATAAGTGAGATTTAAACAAAAAAAAGAAGCTTTGCAGTGATAATTAAGCTACAAATGGACCTCTGTTACAAAGTACAGGGCAACTCAATAAATCAGAGTATCGTTAATTTATTTCAGTAGTTCAATTAAAAAGTATACCTACAGATTTAGTACACAAAGTGAAAACTGGATGTTTGTTTATTTGTTTGGTTATTTATTTTGATGATAATAACTTGCAACAAATGGAAAATGTACCAAATCAATCAAGATGATTCTCATCAATATGTATTTAGTGAATCCACATCATATATCAGTATTGCGTTTGAATTGAACCATGCGTGTGTTTCTGTCTGACATATTTTGCCTCTGCAGCTAAATAAGAAGTTACCCAAAAATATTGTAACTTTGCATTTTTTTGCAACGTGGACCTTCCCCCCGCCCCGACAAAATGCAGCCTGTGTTTATGAACAAATTAAGTTAGTGACCGCAGTGGAAACCCCTAATCTCGTTTTACAGAAGACAAATGATATGGTCTGCAATAATGAGGTTAAGTGAAATTAGTTATCACAATTACACACTGAACACGGCGCTAACTATGAATCAAGAGATGGTTTGCTGGATGATGATGATGATGATGATGATGATGATGATGATGATGATGATGATAATTCCCCCCAGTTCACGTTCGAGACCCGCCTGGTGCAAATGAAAATGTGCAAAAACCCATTTGTAAACATTTGAACTGTAAATATTCTCACGTATGTGTTGGGTTCAGTTTGGTGTGGCCAGGTGAGGTGGCGTGTGACTTCCTGTGAGTGTGTGGGCGTGAGCTGTGGCCGCCAGCAGCTGTGTTTATTGTTTGTTTTATTCTCAAAGTGCATTGGCTACTATGGCTTTCCTTTCCCACTTGCTAGGGCATTACATGAAGTCAATTTATAACTACTGTTTTTTTTTTCCCACCCCGTCAATTATATGCAGATTTTTATACCCCCGCAAATAGCAGGGGTCCACTGTACCGGTACATGTTCGCACCAAAGCAGAAGCATGCAAACCAGCAGCAAGTAAAAATAGACATGCTGGGCCTCCAGAGATGTTTTTTTTTTTTATGTAGCGTTAAGTCGCAACGAAAAAACAGGATTGCAACATTTCCCCAGATCAATTCCACGTCTACACCCCATCAGTCACAGCAATTATGCATTCCATATGAGGGATGTGATGTTGACAGAGAAGACCTTCATTAGAAAAGTGTCCCACTTGTCTCTCAGGGTACATAACAAGTCATTTTCCAATATTGCTAGAAAGAAAGAAAAAACATATAACAAATAACTTGAAAAATGTGAGTTTTCGCTACAGCTGCATGATTTACAAAATAAATGAAAATACAGCCCTTTCAAAGTGCAAATTTTTTTGGGTCTGTGTCTGGGTTGCATTGGGCATCCCAATGTGTGTGTGTGTGTGTGCACGCGCGTGCAAAGTTTCCTCAGCAATCCCTGACCTAAAAAGTGATGCATTAATGTAAAAAATTCAAATTTTTGCATCAGCTGCGCACTTAACGTACAGTAATTGCTGAAAGTCGACCCTGCACTCAAAGTGCAATTGCCTATTTCTATTTCAGTGCACCCTCACTCAAGTGTTTTTTTTTTTAGCAACTTGAAAAAAAATTGTTTTGTTTTGTATAAACAAAATCTATATAACGCATGCGGGAAAATATGTTATGGTCTAATGAAAGCAAGATTGAACTTTCTTACTTTAGCCTACTGGCGTGATGCGGCGCTGGCAGCAAATCAAAAACAACTGATTACTTTAGAGGGAAACAACATTTTGAGGTTCTGTATTTTTTTTTAAAGTTATCACAAACAGATATGGCGCGCTTGTCAAAGAAGAAGTGGACTAGCTTTGCTGCTGTAACTATTACCCATCCTGTTATGTTGCTGGGCAAAATGATACTAGGGAAATAAAATAAGTAAATAATTTTTAAATATTAAAAACATTGCATTGATTGCATATATATATATATATTTTTATAATTATACGGAACGGTTCACATTGTGCGACAGCGTATTAGGGCCACGTATAAATATACTGTATATATTTTTTAGGAAGGGGGGTAATATTCTAAGAGAAAAAAACGTAATTAGCGAGTTTATAAAGTGGCAGATTTGCGAGAAAAAATATGAGAAACTTGCTAGAAATACAAGTAGTGTAGCTATAGTCTGGACGCGGTGCTGGCTTTTGTCCACCAGGAGTTAACGTAAGGATTCGTTAGTGGTTAATGGAACACTCTTTATAAAATGAAAAGGCAGGATGGAGATGGATTTCTTCTTAATTAAGACTTTGTTCGTCATACGCGACAGCTAGAGCACTTCCTGACTCCCTATCAGCTGACTAACATTAACCAATCAGAAGCTAGATTACTTTAGATAAATGTAAGTGAATGACAAAGAACAGCAGATTCGACTCATCAACTTAGCTACTTGTACGGAAAAAAAATAACAAAATGTATGATTGTGTAAATAATAATTTTGGAAACATAAATGTACAAGTAAATATACAATTTAATAAATTAACTTAAATGCTAGATCGCTGGCTGTATGTAATGCTTCAAAGTGCAAATGCTTAACATGATATGCTTAATTTCTGCTAAAGCAATTACTCTCTCCTTTTTTGAAAACCCGACGAAAAGTGGAGTAGTACGCTATGTGGAATTCTCATAAATTTCAGATTTTTTTTCACGCAAATCTGCTGCTTTATAAAGAAGCAAATTTGCCACTTTCATTTTATCGGAATTTTATTATCCCCCCATAAAAAAATACACATTTATACATGGCTCTAATACAGTTGTAACATTGTCCCATGAAGATTGTTAAGAAAAAAAAAACCTCAAAGGAGGGCCACTAAAACAAAGAAAGGAAATGGGCAAAAATAAAGCAAAGCTGCATTTCATGCAAAATAACAAATATAGTTAATTAGTATTCCAAAACACAATCTATATTATACAGTACACCTTACAGGACAGCTTGATCTCAGTTCATACCCTAAAAGGTAATTTTTTAAAATGATTTTTATTAGAATTGTGAAAGATGATGTGATACAAGACGGCACTTCTCGCAGTAACACCAGCTGTCAACAGTCCGCCACTCGAGAAAATGAGGTGCGGAACCCGAGCATACTTTCCGGTCGTGTTTGTTGGCATTGCTCGTTGTGCAGAGGCCATCAGGCTAACAACTTCCTGCCAGTCCAACTGATGGAGGGCAAAGAGGGAAACCTCTTGATGGTATTATGAGGGGACATCGCCAAGACCGTTAATGGACTAAGACTAATTGACTTTATTTTTTATTTTTATTTAATTTAATTAATTTTTTTATATTTTTTTATTAATTTACATTTTTTGATTGCCTTTATTTCTGACAAAGATTGTTCCGGTAACACTGCCAGTGGAGAAGAGAAAAGCAGGATGAATTCGGTGCACCACGCGGGGCCAACATCTTTCTTTAAAATGCACAGTAGCCAATTTTACACACCAGCGATTTTAAGTAGTGACGGCGGCGAGATGTAACAAACTGAACCTCAAGTTGGGCCCAGTCAAAATGTGCCACATTAAAGCTACCAAGAGAGCCCCTATTTGCAGAAAACACAGACAGTTAGAAAAGTGTCAAAACTTGTTCCCAAGACAAAAAAACTCCCCTAAACGTGCTTCATGTTTATTTTTGTTTTAGGAGGCCCGTTAGGCTCGTTTGATCCAATTACAGAAGCCTGGTGAAGGCTATGCGGTGTCAGCGTAGGGAGGTTTTGTGAAGACAGCACCATTAACCTTGTTGATTGTAATCCCTTATAAGTTGACATTGGCCGTAACGGCCAACATGCGGCAGCGAAGCCATCATCGCTGCTCAAACACGCATTTAGAGTCACTTCAGTGGAATGAGGACGACCATTTCAGTGGTCGACTTCTGACTGTTGTGATGGTACGTCGTGATCTATTTATTATTGCAATACCTTCATGCTATGTAGAGGAAGAATAGAAAGTGTTCGAACGAATATGTGCAATAAATTATTGTATAACAGAACGTATGGTGTTCCACAGGGTTCAGTTATGGGGCCTCTGCTGTTTTCATTGTATCTGCTGCCCCTGGGTTCCATCTTAAGAAAGCGGCGGTGGTTGTTGCTGTTCAGTTTATTTTTTAATAAAGAAGGGTTCGGTGAATGAGCCAAAGTCAATCACTGCCATTGACGTCAAATATTTCATTTTATGTATTTTTTTTGCTGCGAATGAGTTGTAGAGTTTGTCAACTTTTCTCTTGAGGACATCCGTCATGTGTCGTAGACTGCAGCGATGACTCACGCCATGGCCGTGTGCAATTAATTAGCTGGTGTATGTAGACTATGCCTCACCTACGCTTACTGCCTCCCAGTCAGCTGTGCGCAAGTTTATTGCACATCCAGCCAGACAAATAATGTTGAGAAATCATCTGTCTCTTCGAATATGCCAGCAGTGACATTTGGCCCTCTTGAATAATTAATGGCGGTGACACTGCGCTCGTCGGGCTAATTCTGTTTGTCTGCCTGATCGCCTCCCATCTTGTGGCACCATATTGTGCTGGGATTATCAGACGACACTGTGGGGTTTAACTTTCAAAAATGTAATGAACGTTTTTTTTGTTTGTCATCACAGTTGCGCAGACTTAAACTACATACAAGAATGCCTGCACGAAGCCTTCATTTGATTTGGTGAGTTTGAGTAATCCGACACCCAGTGCCTTGCTGTCCCTGACGGCTCACCACTGGTCCAGGGTTTACCCTGGCTCTCACCCAAAGCTAGCTGGGAAAGACTTCATCTTATCTGCGACACTAATGAGGACAAGAGCACTGGATGCATGGACGCCGCCAATTTTGTTCAAGCACAGCAGGTTGCCATGTCGCACAGCCTGAAGCCACTTTTGTTTGTTTTTCTGTTAAATCTCAGCATTTCATAAAAATTCCAGCCTACGGCTCTTGTGCCCCTTCATAAGTTGGAGGATGATGAAGACATTTCTGCATTAAACTGCAAATTTGACAGACAAGCGAAACATCTGTGGCCTGGTGTCCCCCATGCATCATAAACGACTCCATTAGCACGCTGATAACGCGGGAGCGGGCAAAAACGGGCCGAGTATGCTGCAGTTTGATGTTAATTGGCAAATTGGCAATGCAAGCAGATGGCGCAATACTTGCACACTGTCAATTCATCTAAGGATAGCTGGAAGGGATGAATGGATGAATCGTGAGTGGGTGATTTAGGTGGCTAGCTAGCTATTGATGCCTGGAGATCCGAAGATAGGATTGAAGATATTTGAGAGTTCACAACAAGCTGCAATTTGGCAAAAATAAACAAAATAAAATTACACCATTTAAAAAAAACTGCAGTACATTAGGGATGTCCCGGTTTCCGATCGCGTGGTTGCTGACGTTGTCTCCTGATCAGCACTCGGATAAATATATGAGGTTATTTTCATAACTTTTTAAAATTAAATCTGGAGTTATGCGGTGGCACAGAGTGAGACTTTCATTTTTCCACACAGCACAAGCATAGCTTTGATACAGTCACTCTAATGTGACTAATTTAATGTGGAAAGCGGAGACGGTGCAACTTTTACTGTGTGGAAGCTAGTGAGCATTTCGTGTGCCGGAAAAGATATAGATGCTTTGCACGCATCCCTGCAGCACTTCACTGGCGGGCAGCCCCGCCGCCATAAGACTTAGGGTCCTCCCCGCGGATCCGGCTGAGGCGCCCGCCGGGACTCCGCATCGGTCGCCCTTCGTAGGGACCCTGGCCCTAGCCTAGCTTAGCCTAGCCTAGCTTAGCCTAGCCTAGCCTAGTGCGAATCCAGAGAGTCGGACGAGCATTGCTGGGTCGCCAATCCCAGTCTAGCCTGGTGCGAGTCAAGACCCAAAGTCAGGATAAGGAAAGATTAAATACATTTTGCTTGCTTGCCCTTAAAATGCAGCCTTTTGTTTGTTGTGTATCACAATGTTTGGTGAATGGAGGCCAAAAATGTAGAAGAAAAAAAAAACAGTTTAATTCTTTACCTTCTATTTAATAATGTCATTACTGCTTTTTATGTAATAAAGTTCAATTCAGTGTTACTTTTCTTATTAATCACATTACAAATATTTGTTATTTGGGGGAAGGTTGGAAAGGATGAATGGCAGTCAATGAGGAAAGATGATTTGTTTATTCAAAATATAATTCAAAATATATTGCAATATTTAATCATGTCCTGATACTAATAAAACTACTCATCACAAAAAATATGAAGCAATTAATATAGATAACGGTAAGTATAAAAAAAACTATCACAATATTATATTCTAATATTATAATTTGATGCATCCATCTATTTTGTGTACGGGTTATCCTCAGTAGGATCATCATGTAACAAATTAAATTTCATGAGCATGAAGGCAAAATGACAGCAGCAGCATCCTTGCATTTTTATTTGCTGGCCAGTATCCATTCCAAGCACAAATATGTCTTGCTGACCACATTATTCTTCCCATGGCATTGATGTTCGATCTGTACAGACAGCAACTCGCACACACACACACTCACCCCGCACATTGCTGTCAGTGAGCTTGTGGCGGACACGCATCCTGGTACCAAAGGTCACATGCACAACATGTTCTGTTATGTCCCCCCCCCCCCCCCCCTAAAAAAAAGATATATGCTGCATATTGACCTAAATTTCTGCTCACAACAAGCGACAGTAAAGCTGCCAATGGCTGTCACCACAATTATGCTAAACCATAATGACAAAATGAGTCATCCCAGTGCGGCATAGTGACCGCAATGTTGTGTGGTCTTACCTGACAGACTGAGACAGTCAGAGCAGGAATCGTGTCACCCTCAGACCCGCGCACGGCGGCGCGGCGCCGTCATGTCACAACCTCTCGCCGTGCGTGGCGCCGACTTGGCAGCGGGTTCTGCGAGGCAAATGCCACTTGTCATTAGCAAAGAGCATTGACGGAAAATATTGCTTTCAAACTTTTGAAAGATTTAGATCGAGGATGTGTGCGATATGACTAGTTGTCACCGATACAAAGAACCGATACCACTCGTACTTAAGCTAGATAAAATTTCCCCAAAAAACAATGACGGAAAATTTTAAAGAAAGGCCTATCTATTTAATTACAACATATTTCCTTAAAATTCCATGCAATTAATGGCAATTTTCTAAACTTTTAACTTCTCATTTCTAGTTCCTGATTGTAAAACGGCCACAAGAGGGCAGCTGATCCTGGCATCTTGTATACTGGTACACTAAAGTAAGGCTGGGTATCGGCCCAATACTGAAAGCTGATGTCTGTACTCGCCCATCCCTAATAATATGATGCTGAGGACTGTGAACTGGGGGTTAAGCGTGTCTGTGTGAACATTCTGAGGGTTCCAATAGTGTCCGGCCTTCCTGTGTGGAGTTTGCATGTTATGTGAATCATGTATCTCCCTTTTTTTTTTGCTATTCATACAACATAATCATAGCTTTGTGTTGTCAGAGTCTTGGTTTTGAGGTTTTTTTTGTAGTGTCGGGGGCAAAAGGTGGAAAAAGAGGATTTCTTTTCAACAAACATGAATTATTTTCCCAGGAAAACAAGAATTCCTTGAGTTGGTGGGCTTAGACTTCAGAGCCTCCACTTTATTATCATCTCCGACAAGAATAATGACCATCTCATGCATTACGATGCATGAGATTTTTTATTGCCTACTCAAAGCCGGTATTTTCAGTCCTTAATGGTTAAGTCGTAAATAATAGGCCCATGTGTTTGATGTTGAAAATCTGTTATTAGTAGTTTCCCCAGGCTGTCTCGCATCTTGTTTCAATGCCAGTGTCAATATTAGAAGCCTTGATGAGCTTTCTTTGTTTTATCCTAGCATGGCTAACCTAGCATGGCTAACCACTGACAGAACTCATTCTTTCACTCACACAGACCAACAAATCAACTCTCATTTCACATAGTCGACGCCGATGGCGACTGTAATAAAAGCCGATGCGTGTTTCCCAAACCTCGCTGGCTCACACGTCACTATGACAACACAATATGTTCAGTGACAGACAATAACAATAGTCACAGTCATTTATTTGTTTATCCTTTGCGAAAAATGACTAAATATTACTGCAGTTTACTGAATGTGTTGTGAAACTATTCATGTGTGTCTCAATGTCTGCATATATTTTGCTGCCATCGGGAGCAGCACAATGTTTATTAAGATGAAGCAAAACAATGTTATTATTGACATTATATTTATTTATGTCATTAGTGTATGTTTAAAAAAAAAAAACAATATTATAGAGTTTTTTTAATTATTATTTAATTTACTTTTTTCAGGAGGCTGAACCACGAGACCAATTCAATTTCGATGTCAAAGCACCATTGTAATTATTGATTAAATTCACTCTAAACACAGCTGACACTACCATGCTACTGTTCAACTACAAAAAAAATCGCAAAAAAACACAAGTGTCAAGAGTTTTTTCACAGAGAGAGAATGAATTCGTCGTCCGCCATGCTCACTTGTGTATTGCATGAGTCGAGTGACCAGCGACACGGAGCACTAACGTGTGCCGACAGCAAATCAATAGTTGATAGTGTTTCTTAGCTTTTAGGGGAGGACTATTTATATCCCACTGGTGCCGTCACTCTTCAAAGCAAATCAGATATTTCCATGAGACAAAGCAGCTGTGCTTCAGCACACTGTGTGGACGCCGCCGTCACCACACCAACAAACTGGTGACAGATTGGGAAATGTTTTTCCCCTAGCATGGATCATTCCAGTTTTCATAAAGTTGTCCAAGGGCCATCTTAAATTCATGAAGTTATCAATAATCAAACAATGAGCATTTAACGAACAAGCAGCAAACTAATTTATCAGTAAAATACATTCATAAAACCTTTTCAAATGAGGACACGTGTAACTGACAAATTTTTTTCTTTCCATCATTGGCTCATCGTCCAAACTCACACAGCGAGCCTTGCTCTGATACGAAAATCAGGATCCGCCAGCATTGGCGCCACGGTGCAGATGCGCTGTCCAGGAAAATGGAGCCTTTAGTTCTATTAAAGCATTTCCCCAACACCCATCGAGCCCAAAGCAGCCATTTTACATGAGAAGAATCATCAATCAAAAACATCCCAAAAAGTTCTATTCCTGAAATAATGTTGATAATGTTTTCCAGACTTCTTCAGTATGAAATGTGCGTCTGTTGACTGAACAGAAAAGCTGATACACTCGCAGGAAGCCATGAATGACAAAAGAGGGTTTATTGCACCTTTTGTCCTGTAAATAGATAACTGCCATAGATAGGCAAACAAAGATATTTGTAATTAATTAGTAAGAATTTTCCTATTTTTATATTCCCATTTTTTTAACTCACCCACACGTGTGAGAAGCGGGTGGATCAGAGCGGGGGGATATCATTTCCCTCTGCTCCATCTCACCTGCTCCCAATTTTAATGCACCACATATACACACTTGTATAAGACACTGGGTGGGGTTACATCCACGGTGTAGGGGTAGAGTTCGCCAGTCGGCGAACTGGCAAACTCAGTAACAGGGTTAGCTTTCACTAGATACGCTGGCGTGACGACCGGGACTTTTCCCCGCTGGGCCTGGGTTTCGGGGTTGCCGCCCGTCTCCCAGTGCTCCCATCTCCCCTTCCACCCCCAGTGTTTCGCCCTACCACGAGGCTGGAGGTGGGGTGGGCGCGGGTGCCCTTGCCGCTCCGCTGTCCGGTCCCTCTCCGGCACCGCCTGGGCAAGGGGGGTCCCCGGGGTTTGGGGGGCTGGCGGGGGTGAGGGTGTGGTCGGGGTGGTGGGGGTGACGGGGGCAGTGGGTGCTGGGTTGTGGTGGGTGGCGGGGGAGTGGTGGGGAGAGCGGGGGCTGTGGGCCGGTGGGGTGCCTGGTGGGCCTGCCGTTCCCCGTTCTGCTGCATTGGGCTTGGGGCGCGGGCAATTTTGGGGTGGGAGGCGCTCCGGGCTCCTGGGTTTGCTCTCCGGCCGGTTGTGCCTTGGTGCTGCCGCGGCCTTGGGCGGTTGTGCTTGCGCTGTCCTGGGGTCGACGGCTCCCCTCTTTGGTGGAGGTTTTCCTGCATGCCAGATCCACCACACCCGGAACTACCAAAATTCAAACACAATCTGCTTCTTCCTCTGGTCGTTGAATCTTTGGAGGCTGATGTCTGTGGATCTCACTCTGCTTCATCTATCCTTCCTTCCTTTCCTCAGTCTCTCCTTTGGTCTCTTGAGGTCTCCCTAATTTGTTGGAATTTAGATGTTTCTGGGGTTGGTGAAAGATTCTGGTTGGTAACCCAGTGAGTAGGGGGTGATGTCTGGTCGGTGCTGGATTTTACTTTTCTTTCTTTTCTTTGATCCTTCCTCGGGTCTCCTGACAACCTCACAACTCTAGCTGGATTCTGAAGTATTCGGTTTAGGTGAACGGTATGGGAATTTTAATAGGTTTTAGGTGAATTAATGAGCACACACTCTAAAGAAAACACTAAGAAAAGCAAGAAAAGTTAAATGAACAAAGCCTTCAACAAACAAAGTCAGCAAGGGGTATTTTTATATTACAGCCAGAATAACATTTCACCTGGCAGAGACTTGCATAAAAGCCAGGTGGGCAGCAAAAGCTGACTTGCCGCAATTCTTGAAAATGTCTCTGGGAGGATGTGTCAGGCCTGCAGTTTGTCAGTAGCAGTATGATAATGTTATTTTGATGCACGACGACAACGTGTTGATGCATTTGCTCAGCACTTCATCACACACACACTCGCACTACCTTTTCCTTTGTGTAAGCTGCTTGGCTGTCGTTCTTCACAATTTTTTCTTTCCATCCGCCGCAACCGTCGCCGTCACCTGGTGAACAAATGATGCCGTGGAATTAGCATGTGAACGCAGGCAGAAAGAAATCTTGCACGTTGACAGCGCTGCTTGTGAGTAACGGCGTTTACATGCGATAAATGGACCACCGCGCGAGACGCTCGATTTGTCAGCAAAACAGGTGGATGGATAAATGATGGATGATGACTTTAATTCTTCATCCAAGCAGCTTTACACACCGAGAGGCTGACAGCTGCCAAACTCCTCTTGGACTACAGGCACATTTTCCCACTTAGCCAGTTATTATATACGCAAACACCCACTTGGAATGTCAGCGTTGATTAATGCAGATTAGCTTTTGCATTATTATGCTTGCGATGCTTATTTATCATTCATCAAAATTCATCAAGGGAACAAAGTGAAAGATTCCAAAGGAAAATTCTATTGCTCACACATACTGTAACCAGTGGCGACAAAGTATTATATATACTCCATATTGTATATTACAGCTGTCAGTTGTTTACAATTTTTAACTCATTTGCTTCCATCAAAAATAAATAGGGGGGCGTGGCGGCGCGACGGGGATACAGATGTGGGTAATAATTCTGTC
Organism: Vanacampus margaritifer; assembly: GCF_051991255.1. Lineage (NCBI taxonomy): Eukaryota > Metazoa > Chordata > Actinopteri > Syngnathiformes > Syngnathidae > Vanacampus > Vanacampus margaritifer. The sequence goes on along the minus strand of NC_135447.1, from coordinate 11,755,282 downwards.
TGCCCCAACCGATGGCTCCCCACCCCGATTCACCCGCCCCTCCTAGTTGTGGGACGCATTAAAATTGGAGGGGAGTTGCAGGGCAAAGACGGTGTCTCCACCCTACCCCACCCTCCCTATGTGCGCTATGTGTCTATTTACAAAGTGTATTGTGCAAACTAGTGGAGTGAGTTAAGAGGAGCAATCAGCGAAACCTCTCCCAACCTGGCGGGGACAGTTACCAGATTTAATCATAATTAATAGCATGAGTTCCATGGTTAATTGTGATTAAGTCGCAATTTAATCACACATATCTGTGGTAAATGGAAAATAAAATATATTTTTTCAAGTTTTTGAAAAGCTTGTAAGTTAACATAAAAGTGGACAAATATGGTTACTGTTATACATTATTAACATTTTTAATTCTTTATTTCATATATTAACCATGTTGAAATGTTTTATAGATGTGTAGAGTAGGTGAAATAGTGTTGAACTCAGTATAATTTGATCTTAACCTTGTTTTTGTCTAAAAATTCCTTCTCAGTGTTTTGCGCACACACATTCTGTTCGTGAGAACAGATTTTGCCACACACATACCCTGAGAGCACCACGGCCACTCTAAATCCAGTTCAATTTGTTTGTGAGATATTGTTTTGGGAAAAAGTACGAAAAGTACCCTGAGAGTATATTTTGTCTAAAAAGATGAACGCAGCTGCGGACTGTGTACGAAAATAATATTATGTAACATATTGTGTGAAAACCAATCTGTTTTACTTATTCATGATGGGAGGAGGAATAGGTGTTCTCTTACTGATTTGGATTCTTTAAAAGCTGTATTCCGCAAAAGAGGGGGCACACACGCACCCTGGAATGCCACCTTTTACGTGATGTTCAGTGTTGTGTGACCGGAGATTCTCTGTAATAAATCATCTTTGCAAGGAGTTTTTCTCACAAGAAGTCTATCTTCAATGTTTTGGAACACGCAAAAGAGGATATTAATTAGCCTCTAACATTACCAAATACAAATGTGGTTGTATCTTTTAGATTGTTGATACAGTGATTTTATAGTAAGTAATTCATAAAGTTATTTGAAGATAAAAAAAAAAGATATACTAAACAGTTAAAGAGTGTGAAACAGAGTCTGACTTGTGTTAAGGTCATTTTCTGCCACTAGATGGCATTCGTGTTTGATGTTGGACGTTGGTGACACAAACAGTACATTTTTCTTTTCAAATTCAGAGCAATTGTTGTTTGGAAAATGAAGCAACTCGTGGACACTAGGCCATTTTGTTCATTGTAAATTACAACTAATCACCAGCTCCCACAAACAAATATATTTTCATCACATTTGTTATTGCTAAATTGTGTTCTAGTGACTCCTCTGCACAATGTTGTGTGTCAAATAAAATTGTTTTGTTTTGCTTTTACATCACTTTCATTTAAATTATTGTAATACTCTGGACGTTGTATTTAATCCTTTTTAATGCCAATTAAGGCCTTAATTTCGGCAAAATCCATTTAATGACTTTTAATGGACTCACAGAAACCCTGCATCTAATGAAAAGAATAGATGTGCATTTTTTTGTATCCCCCCCTCCCAAAAAAAGTGAACTACGGCACTTATTATTTTTGCTGGTGTACGGACATTTATGATTAAGCAGTCCAAATGCCGTCTACCAACAAATTAGGCTACCATGCAAGCATTGCACAGAAACAAAAATCACATCTGTTTTGTTTTATACAATGCTTTATTTGCTACATATTTCTTTTTTTTCTTTTTTCTTTTGCTGTCTGTGTGATTCATGTCTAATGAATAAATTGTTTCCTAATCCACATTGTGCTCTTTTATGAATCTGTTTCATTTCCTGGTTCTACTGCATCACTGTCCAGGGGCACGGTGCAGTCAGCCTAGTAAGTGGCTGGGAATATTTTTTTTGCATTGAGCTACCGGGAGGATTAGATTGAGCCCTCTTAACTCTCAGGTAATCATGTCAGGAGACAGAAAAAAAAACGGAATTTCTTTTGATCTACGTTGCTCTTCCTGGTGGTTATCTAAAAAAAAAAATATCTATGTTGCTTATATGTCTTAAGGGGTCATATTTTTTTTATATACATACTGCAATGTTTTAACTAGCGTTACCGTGACTCAGTGATGTCACCTGTCAGCATCCACATGGAATTTTGGAGGAAATTCTGATTGGTTGCGAAAGTCGCCGACCGCATTAGTAACGACACTCGATGCTGCTGCTGTGCTGAAGCTGACGCTCTGTGACAAGATCTACGTTACGTAAGGTAGCGGACGACACCCAAAAACCACTGAGGCATCTCAGCAAAATTGGTCAAGGTGTGGAATTCAAAAACACAGCCTAGCTTTAGTCTCGCTTTTTTATCTGAGAATATATTAAACAAAAATATATATTTTTTGTGACAATAAAAATATAACACATGAGATGAAATTTGTACATTTTATATTTAAAATAGCTCCTAAATGTTTTAATACTATAGCATATCAGTGGCAGATTTTCATCAAATAATCCATACAGAGACCACACAGACAAAAAATAATAATTTTGTGTCAGTTTGTATGCATGTGGCAAAGGCAGTGAGCACAACACCAACACAAATATCACCTATTAAAATTTAATGAATGGAAATGTCATTAATCTGTTCCAGCCTTGCAAAAAAAAAAAAATGGGTAAGATTGCCTGTGGTGTTTCCAATCATGTGTTAGCATTAGCATTAAGTTAGAGCTAATTCTCTGTTGCATGTGTAGTTCAATTAAGAGTGGCAATAAACAGGTTGAAGCTTCTTTGTTGAAAAAATATAAACTAATTCACATACTGTGCATACAGATAGCTTCAGTAGTGGGAATTTGCAATGTGACGCACATGTGTACATTAAAACACCTTAAATCTAACAACCATCAGATGGTACCAATCGATCTGTTTGTCAGCATGCACAGTAACCTCGTGTACATTGTGCTTTTGACCTTGCAGTATCCTTATGCCAGGATGCGACTCCACAAATAACCGGTGCCAAACATTGATTACCGCTAGCACGCAACGCGGCACAATGCCGAGCAGAAAGACATATTGGCAGTGCAGTTAACACTTATCTCCCTGTCTCGCTCTCATTATATTTCTCTCTCTGCTCATACACTTTTCATTATACTCACAATAGATTACAGGCTGCTCAGCCGTTTAAATTTATTTATTTATTTTCTCAATTCAACCTGTGAATGTGAACAAAATATGCTAGGGGATTCAAATAAGCAATTCATCCACAATTGGCTGTCCGTGCCTTTAAATCACAAGTAAGAATTACAGCTGTTACAGCTTGATCCGAGAACAGATTGTTTCTACTTGCATTATTTGAATTGGTGAACTAGCATCCTGGTATACAAATCTAAGTGGTCTTTCTGAATAAACTTGCTTGGGTAGCCAACAATTTTAGAGGTAAGGACAACACAAAAACTATTTTAGCTTCAGTTAAGGGCTTGTCTGTCTTTAAATTTTTTTTAAAAAAAAACAACTGTTGTGTACTGAAGCAGCATTTTGGGGCATTTAAACCTACCACAGTTCTTTTTATTTTGACTAAAGACATTAGCAGCTAATATATGTGATAGTCTACATGGATAATGATTAGCAATGCTATTTTGCTGCATGATATTCTAGTTACAAAAACTTGTCGGGTCTGTAAGATGACAAAGGATATGTATCACTGCAATGACATGTAGAAGTGTTACCTTTTTGTGTTGGCAGCCATCTTGGTTTGGTCTTGAAAAGAAGTCCCACCCCCACACATCTCATTTTGTGTCATGTGGCATTATAACATCAGGAGGAGATAACCAATTTTATTTTTACATCATTGTTCTGAGTTTTTTTTTTCTTCGTTTTACCTTCTACAAACAGCCCATCTAAATCTTTTTAAAAATCAAAAGTAACCCATGACCACAAAAGTTTGGTTTAGAGTGATAAATGAGCCGAAACAAATAAGCATTATCTGCTTTTAACTTGATTTATTGTTGACCCTTTTTTTAGGACAAAAAAAATAAATCCTGCTCTCCTCCTCTGAATATTTCATCTCCTGATGGCAGTCATTCCAAGGTCCCCTCCAATGTTTACGCTGGCGTCCCCTCTAATTTTAGGAAGGCAGGCGTAGGCCGTAATGGAAAGTGACACTATCTAGCCAGCATTCTTTTTTCCTGGAGGGCACGTCAAAGCGAGGGCTGGCGCGTGTAGTGCTAGCCACTCGGACGCTAGGTCCGAAGTGTCACATTATTTCCGCATGTGAACGAGAGGCTTCGCAAGCGTCGGGGTTAGGCCAGGCTCGCCCACTTGCTAGCTTGTGGCGCAGTTAGCGCGAAAGGCAACACCCGTAATGTCATGTTAGCGCCACCAGCACAAGTGTCTGCGACTCTTAACACCTTGAACTATTTCTTCTTTTCTTTTACCTCACAAATCAGATAACAAATGAATGAAACAGCTTTTGATTAAAAAGTATTGTGGTGACCACCATAAGCGAAGTATTACGTTTGCGCATGCGTGGGGAAAAAAAGCGAGGCTTCCAACTAACCGTCATTTGAATGGTGGAGATTAGAGTAGTGACGGTCTTTGCGTAACTGTACACCTTAAAGCTTGCAAGTCAACCCCCGAAGTCAGTAAACCACATGTTATGCATGTTTAAAATACATTGACGAAAAAACAGCAACTTTCCAGCGGTTGAAATGTTAGAAATCAGAGCTCATTCCATTGGATCCAATTAATTTTCTTTTTTTTTTCTTTTTCTTCTTTTTTTTCTTTTTTTCTGGAGAGCTCAGTATTGTTCATTCGGTAATTTTACCGATTTGACATGTCATCATCATTGCTCTCTCTTTTTTATATATATATATATATATATATATATATATTGTATGTGGGTGAGTATGTATATGTGCGTGCGTGTGTGCGTGCGTGTGAGTGTGTGTGTATTAGTTCACCTAAAACCTACTAAAAAATCCCATACCGTTCACCTAAACCGAACACTTCCAGCCAGAGTCGTGAGGCCGTCAGGAGACCCGAGGAAGGACCAAAGAAAAGAAAAGAAAGTGAAATCCAGCACCGACCAGACACCACCCACCAATCCAATTCATTTTCAATGACCGTATGGTAGTTTAGCCTACCTACAATGCACCACGCTCCGACCCATAATGCACCGAGCAATCGAGATGCGCACTTCGCTTATTAATGGTGGGGAAGCATCGTAGAGCCCACTACTGACCAGCCGCCACTGTTAAAAATGACTGTAAGTGTCACATGTTGCAACTTTGGAAGAAAATTTGCCTTTTCAAGGAGGCACCCTCGTTGTCCTACAATATATTGTTGTTGTTTGTTAGCAATGATGTGTGACTAATTTAGCTATTTTCATACACAAAAACATAAAAGCGAATTTTGGACACAATCGAGGCTTGTGTTCAATTTAAAGTGGTGAGAAAGGAATCCAACAACTCAGCAGATGGTTTGCGGAAATTGGCAAAGAAAGAAAAATATGATACAAAACAACGTCGTCCCAGACAGATAGACGCTGTTTTCCACCGTGGGAGTCGTTTGACTGTAATGATGCGATTCTCAACAGAGGCAGAATGGAGAGACAGATTGTCTGGATGGGCAAAAAGGCCCCGAAGAAATGATGGAAATGGGCAAAAAGTTGTGTAACAATTTCCCCTCATCACGCTCTGCCCTTATGCTCAACTTGAACACCCTTCCAAGGTCATTTCCAACAAATCTCCAGCCTTGACCCGGAAAAGTGACATATTAGAGTATGCATTTTTTTTGTGTCTTTAAAACAAGTCTCTGACATGATTTTGACAAAATACAGTGGTACCTCGGCTCACGAACGCTTCAGCTCACGAACTTTTCGCCTCACGAACATTAAATTCGCGAGCATTTTGTCTCGGCTGACGAACTAGTTTTCGGCGGACGAACCAAATCTCGCGACACGAGAAATCACGAGAAGCTGAACGCACGCTCACGGCGTCCCAGTTCGTCGCCCCCTTTGTTTGAGTGCGGACGTGGTTTGTGTCCGGTAGACATTTTGGATCATTTTGGAGTACTTTTGGAGTGTACTTTTGCTACCATGGGACCGAAAAAGACCCCACAAAAGGCTAGTGTTAAGCCTAAGAAGACATTGAAGAAAATTACGGTCGAGCAGAAGAAGGAGATCGACAAACACGAACGAGGTGCGCGTTTGTCAGCATCAAGTGAGAGCATCAAGACCATGTTAGCAAAGTGGAGTGATGTGCAGGATTTTGTCGAACAGTACCATTCAGAAAAGACTGTGGCTATGAGAATCATCAACATGATGAATGATAATGTGATGCCTCAGTTTCGTAAGACCTTACAACTCAGAAAGCAACAGGTGTCAATTAAGAGGTTTTTAGTCAGCAACAAGGATAAAGAGTCTCCTAAGAAGCAAAGAAGAGAAGCCACACCGGAGGACTCTCCTTCCAAACAGTAACTCCCTCCCTCCCTCCCTCCTCCTCCCACTCCATTCCATCAAGCCTTCAAATACTGTACCATCACAAAGGCAAGTTGCAAGTTTTGCAAATAAAAACACTTTATTATACAGTACAGTGTATTTCTTTAATTACAATACAATAGCACATTTATTATACATAAAATAAGGTATATTTTGTGTAGTTTTAAGGCTTTTTTAGTAGAAAATTGTGTTTTATGGGGACCTGGGAACGGATTATTCTCATTTCAATGGTTTCCTATGGGAAATACTTGTTTGGAAGACGAACTTTTCGGCTCACATACTCTCTGTGGGAACCAATTAAGTTTGTGAGCCAAAGTACCACTGTACCCCAATTTTTAGACGATTAACACACTAATTATTTGTCATTTTAACTTGTGGAGGCAGCAGTTCATACAGAGGAATTTGGTGAGTGATGTAAATTTTCCCTAAAATGTAACAGGGAAGCTGAAGTGGAAACTCAAAGACACATTTTCAGAAACATTATGTGCAGATAAAAGATTTTCTTTGTTGTTTAATTTCACACTTGTTGGATGTCAAATCACTCTGGAGACCCAACTATTTATATGCAAGCTATTAAAAAATAAAATGTCTCCTTTAAGCCTTAACACTCAGCAATGCACAATTTAGATACTTGATAATAGACAACACTACTGAATTATTTTCATTTTCACTTGGCTGGAGGGACCCATTTTAAACACCGACTCATATAATAATAGCAGGCAAGATACATGATGAGAGAAATGGCCCACTAAGTGTTTATTGTAATTACTAAGAATAAGTATCCAAAATCTGCTTTGCTGATTGTTTTTGACTGTTTAAGCGTGTCTTTTAGCTGCCTTCAAGTATTCTTCTGCACAGCTAAAAAAAAATAAAAAATAATACAGAGCGCTGTCTTTTACATTTAATTGCCATGTCCTTAAAAGGTAAAATGCAATACATCAGAATTTTGCAGGTTGTTTTGGTAAAAGTAACTTCATCCTCCATTTTATAGTAAAGTGAGGTACAACAACCCAATTCATGCTTGAAAAAGAGCAACACCAAAGAATATAAAAACTGGAAAACGATTTCCTTGGGACATAGAGGAAGGACAGCAAGAGGGGGAGGGAAAGAGAACCTGCATCAGATGATGAAGCGCCCAATTTGACTGGGGGAGACACATTGCAAGGTTTCACATGATGTATGAACAAAGAGCACAGGTCACTCCATTCCACTGGGCATCAACATGCTGCCCCTTTTAAAGCTCTTCCGGGGGAGACTTGGAGCGAGGAGACCTGTGGATGAAGAGGAGGAGGAGGAGGCAAACGCAGGAGATAATCAATTAGCAGTAGAAAAGGTCAGTAAAATGTGGAAAAAGGTAATAAAATAAAGGCTGTCGCTAGTGTACTATAACTTTAATAATATTGCTTCTGCAATGAAAGCACCGCTGCCAACTACTGCAGTGGATGTGCAATTACACTAAATTCTAGTACAGCAGAAAAGAAACCCGCGACTCGACAGCACGCACGGCTTTACACATGAATGGTCACGCGTCGGGTCTGACGTCCTGCAGCCGACAAATTCGGCCTTCGGACGACACAGCCTTGTGAATTTGTACACAAGCAAAGTGTTTCCCCTTGGGTCACGCCCCTCCCTCACACACTATTTGAGAAGGCCTGCTGATTCTTATATTTTGTGATTTTCCTTGTAATCTAACTTGAGAATGAATTATTTCACAAAAAAAAACTATTTTGTCCTCTTTGCCATCACTTGCAATCACACAAAAAGACAAAGCAAAGCACAAGTATAAATTTAGGATTTTTTTTTTTTTCAAAAACATGTTTTGTTACAGTTTCTAGTGATTTCAGTTATTTTTTTCCCCCCTTCTTTTTTTTTTTTCCTGGAGAGCTCAGTATTGTTCATGCGGTAATTTTACCGATTTGACATGTCATCATCATTGCTCTCTCTCTTTTTTTTTTTTTTTTCTTTTTTTCTTCAGGAGAGCTCAGTATTGTTCATTCGATTTGACATCATCATTGCTCTCCTTTTTTTTTATTTTTTAAAAAATAATAAATTAAAAAAAATTAATAAATGTTTTTTTTGTGTGTGTTTTTTTTTAAATATATATACATATATATATACATATACACACATATATATATATATATGTTTTTTTGTTTTTTTTTGTATGTGTATGTGCGTGTGTGAGTGTGTATGTACTAGTTCACCTAAAACCTATTAAAAAATCCCATACCGTTCACCTAAACCGAACACGTCCAGCCAGAGTCGTGAGGCCGTCAGGAGACCCGAGGAAGGACCAAAGGAAAGTGAAATCCAGCACCGACCAGACACCACCCACCAGGCCACCAACCAGAGTCCTTCACCAACCCCAGAGACATCTAAATTCCAACAAATCAGGGAATCAAGAGACCATTTTTTCCCCCCTTTCAATTTAATCCTAATTCTCTTTTGTGTGGATGACCCTAATGAACTCTGCCTAGCAACGAGCAGCCTTGTAAATGAGTGATATTCATTTATTTATTATTTTCTTCTGCTTATCTTATTCAGAGCCACAAATGAGCTGAGTTCATAAACAGGACATTCACTTTCATACAATTTAAAGTCTTCAACGAATACCTGTTTTTGGAACGCGTAAGGAAGCCCGAGTACAGCATATTGTATATGTGATCATCCCCAGCCTTTTTTTTTCACGGCCTCGCACGGGCCCAGTGTGTGTACGTTGTTTAAACGTACACCATCAAGACATTGTCTTCGCGTCCTCTCCGCAACTCCTGCTGTTTCCGAGGCATCCGTCTTGGAGGTTAGCGTCATGCATTATACTAATTGGCCACATGGCCCCGTACCGCCTGTGTCGACTTTTGCACAAGAAGACGTCAAATCATAGGGGTTCATTAGAGTAGATAAAGCACCCAAAATGGTAAATGTATCTATTTTAAGTAAAAACACATGCGTATCAAAATAGACTCAATATGCAAGTCTCTCTTTGGTTCTCAATCATTCAGAGGATGTGTATGGTTCACAATTTGCATATGTTAATCCATTCCTATGGTGTCAGGCTTTACCTCCTTAAGCCTACAAAGCCTGCCAGCGAGACCTGTGTGGATTAAAATAGGAGCATATATTATACGGCTGCTTTTACAGAAAGCCAAGTTAAGCTTCTGCGAGAGCACAGATGTGTGCTTGCGCTCCCCAAATTTTCATAGTAACACAACATTAGAGCCATTGTTGCTCTGAGCTATCGGTGACTACCAGACAAGCATTCGGAAGTCAAACGAATGAACTACTTACTTCACTGGGTGCCATATGTGCCACCCAAATTCAAATGATATATGCACGCCCTGGAAACCAGTCAACAAAAGTCAATTATTTTTAGACTTTGTTGGAGGGTGAAGTAACGCGACAATGCATCTGCAGGAATGGATGTAGGTCAACACATCGTCCTCCAAAGCACAAGTATGCGGGCATGGCTTTCCTTCTCTGTGTGTGTCCATGTGAAGCAGAGCAAGTGGAGCCCATTCATCATCGCCGATACCGTGTTCCGCTAATGAATATAACCCTGACTACACCTCTAGGGTGTGCTGCGAGGGGGCAGAGGTCGCACTTCTAACATTTACAAAACTCTCAGAGGCCACACATGGAGCAAGCACACTATAAAGTGTCTCAGCGAGTAGCACCAAATGATAGCAATACAGCGGACTTAAGAGTTTTCGAGTTATGAGCTGTTTCTTGCTAGATTTTACCGCTGGACTCAGTCAGGGTTTTTGACTGGGGTGGGTGTTGACAGTGTTAGAAGACTATCTTTGTCTTCCGCGTGTTTGTTGTTGTTCGGGTAGAGAGAATGTTGATTTTCTGAATACAGACTGGAGATCGGTGAACAGGCCCTTCAAAGGATTTATTTTACAGAATATTCTGGACACAAGCAAGTTTACAGACAAATGGCTGCAGTCCTCTCGCAAGTGTGCAGTTACAGCGGACTCACAGCATTCTTATACTATCTTGAAAAACCCTCAGAAAACAACCCCCAGCCCTGAGTTCAATACACATGACGACAGCCGGAAGTAGATAAGGTCTTTTTACACTTTTACAGTATATCATCCAATACACATTGACTTCAACCCCAGACACTGGCCCATTGATGTGGAAACAGACGAGCCCCCCCCAGGCCTCATTCAATACACTCACCAAGCTCTCCTGAGGAAATTAAAACAGTTATGACTAAACTAAAACAGTTATAACTAAATCTGGGCAAAAGACCTTTAACAACAGTCTTGGTGTTGGTGACATCCTTGAGGAAAACCACTTATAAGCCTGAATGGTAACCAATCTAGTGTCATTCCATCCCATAATGTTTTAAACATTTCAAATATTGCACAGTTTCAGTGACATTTGATTGAGTCAATATTGACATGAAGCAGGCGGATTACCCAAATAATCCATCAAGCGTCTTTCACCAGCATTCCGAAGAAAATAAAAGTCTTAGCTATCAAACCAACTTTTGCTTTGCATGTTTTTGCCTCATCCAAGTTATCTCTGCTCTGCATATCTCCCTCTCACTTCACAGGCACACAAGGAATGAAATGAGACTGGCACAGCAAAATCACTTAAAGTCTCACAGATTTAACCCGTGCTATTGTTTCGGTTTACTCCCACCACTGAGGATGAGCAGCTCTCCGTGCGGGTAAAATTAAACACAGCATCATGCGGAAATCACACCAAATGAAAATGAAATGAGTAATCCCCCCCTGAGAATTTTCACCGACACAATCTCTTGCCTCTCATCTGACGATTTCATTTGGTGATGCCACATGGCCTTATTTTGTTGGAGTAAGAACGGTGCACAGTCACTTGAACTCTGATGATGGGGAAATGATGAGGAAGTAGATAAATGTAGTCCCATAAATGACCTATCCAAAAGGGTTCATGCATTTTATGGGATGGTTGAGTCTGATGGGATTTAACTTTAAAAGGAACACTGACTGTATTAAGTTTTCTCTATATTATTTATTTGGTTGTTACTAACATAACTATGAGATTCATTTTTCAAAAATCATTTCCAGTTTAGTACATTTTGTATTGTTATTTACATCGCAACAAATTCAGTGCATAATCACGTATAGAATGGCGGCTATGTGAAAGGAAGCAAGGTATGCCTTCGTAGCGTTCCTAAAGGGACGATCAAAACTCTTGAATGCGTCTGGTGAATGACGAGAGCACGGCGTATTTAGGAACGCTACGAGACTTACCTTGCTTTTCTTTATAGGCGTTTCACATTGCTCGGCAGATAAAGTTTCTACAAAATGTATTGAACTGGAAATTATTTTTGAAAAATTAATCTCATAGTTATGTTAGTAACAACTAAATAAATAAAATAGAGCAAACTTGTCATTACAGTCGGGGTCCCTTTTAAGAACTTTGCTTAGAGACCGGTTTCAATACAGACGCTCCCCAACTTACGAACGAGTTACGTTCCGAGCGATCGTTCGTAAGGTGAATTTGTTCGTAAGTTGCTTCAGTGCTATATTTTGTATTATAATTTATGTTTAAAGAGAATACGTACAGTACTGTACTACTTATGTTAAAAAGAGGGAGCGAGAGACACACACAGTATGTACATGTACGTAATAAGATAAATAAAATGAAGTTTAACTTACTTTTGGAAGATGTACTCGATGCTTAAGGATTTGATGGAGGAGGAGGAGGAGGAAGAGGAGGATTTTATATCATGAGAGGTTCTTCGTCGTCGCTGGAATGGGCTTCAAAAGTTACTTCCTCCTCCGTAACTTCAATGTAGGAAGAAGTTGAGGGTCGCGGAGAAGAAGATGAGGGTTGATGAGTATCTTCCTTGGAGGATTTACTAGAAACTGGCCGAAAGAAGCGATCTAACTACGATTGCACAGTTTTCTTCTTTTTTTCATCATAAATGATGCGGTAGCACTGTATGGCATCATTCAATTGATTTGCAACCTTTGTGCAACGTTCAATATTTGGGTCTTGCTGCTCGAAGAGTGCGATGGCTTTATCTATGAGCGACAGGCGTTTCTTCTTCTTCCTCCTCCTCGACACGTTGCTGAGCCTCCAATGCTGGGTGAGCTCTCACAGCGCCAAGCGTCGGTATTAGCGGCGGAAAGAAGCACTACAGTACTCGGAAAAAGGTGCGCAATAAAAAATCTAACTTACAGCATCTCTTTCCGAACATTTTTTGACATGCGCGCATGCACGCAGACATGTTCGTATGTACCGTTGTTCGTAACTCGAATGTTCGTAAGTAGGGGAGCGTCTGTACATACAAAGTCAACTCATTTTTCCAACAAAAGGCAGATGGTGATGAGGACTGAACATGTTTAGCTACTGCTTGAATGTCAACCATTTGACGTTTTTGGGGAACAAACCTTTTTTTTTTTTGCTACCAACTTCTTCAGGTTTCTCTATGGAAAGGTTAGAGATCTTGGTGACCCAATTAGAATCATGGGAGAGCAGAGATTCAAACCTCAAAACCACTTTTAAGTATACGGCACTACCCATGTTATATATCATACATAATTTCACACCATGAAGAAATCAGGCCGTGGGCATTTAAACAACCTGAAAATATGTCTATGATTTGACAGCAATATCCTAACTGGATGGAGCTACATAAGAACACTCAATAGGTCAACGACATGCACATGGACATGTAGCCTTCTCTGGGTTGGCTAATAAAAGCACAAATCCAACCTCACCTCGGTATTCCTGTCCTTTCCCTGACCCAATTCTTCCTCTGCTCTCCAACTCCCAGTAAGGACCTCCTCGGCATAATGAGAGAAGGTCCCATCCATACCGGGTTTGCTGAAGGTGACACATGACAAATTGATAGCATGTACGGCCTGCTATAAATAACCTTCGATGGAGATGCAAAAAGGCAGGAAAAAAATCTTTGGGGATTCATTCCGCTTGGCCTCAATGGACACCTCCATGCTACTCCCATCTGCTTTCTGTGGCACGGACTACTAGCATGCTGGCTAAACAGCTGTCCGGTTTTATGCATATTGATTAGGTTTGAAAGATTTGATAAAAATGGAGGAATCTCACATGGAAAGTTTGGAAAGATAATACATTGGCTTCAATGTCATCTGTTGCTTAAAGCTTTTGTGCACAGATGATAGGTCACAGGTGCTTCTTGATTAAAATTGGACTGCGAATTGGATCTCTGACAATAGGACTGCATTTTAAATGAGCAGATTGGACATACACTGTCAATGTGAAAATATGACATACACCACAGCAAATGAAAAAAAAAAAAACACCACCTGTGGCAAATCAGAATTGTAGTAAAATCATTAAATATCCTCTAATGCTGCATTCAACAAAGATGGGAAGTCAGATTTTTCCGACTTCATACCTTCAAGTGTGCACAGGAACGCCCCTTTGAACTTAGAGATCTGAGTTGTGGAGTCCGAAAAAAAAAAAAAAAAGAATCCCAATATCGCCAACCGGTTTCAAACTGATGGCAATGGCGACCCCCGTAGAGACAAAGACTGTGAATGGCAAACATCATTTAAACATTTATAAACATATTTATCTATTTATTGATTAGTTATTTGAAATAAGTAATATCCCATAACCCAACATGATTTGAACTGGCTGCGTTAACCAGAACAACAAACAATTCATCAGAATCAGAATCAGTCATCGCCTCGAACGCTTTGTGGTCGGAACTGGGAGAATCCAATTAGGATATATCCAACGTCCCACCGTCCTTGAATGCAGCATAACTACGGGATTGTATAACGGTGATGAAAATGATGAACCACAATCTAGAAAGGATACAAACTCAGTGATCGGTTACGAGTCACTTCAAAACAAATGTGAAGTGGCAGTCCTCAATGCTCCGTGATCCAAAGATAAAACACAGATGCTGCATTAGCCAAGTGTCAACCTGAGTGTAGTGTGACCAAGTAAGGTTTTTTTTTTATGGCATATCTAAAATCAATTGTTAATCATCAATTGGATGAATTCACACAAGTTCCCACTACCTCCTCCATCTTCAACACAATTCAAGTAAGGCGGAAAGACGCTACCGACCGCTTAGTGAGATTGTCATCTCATTAAGTGATGTTGCACTTAAACGGTAACCACAGTACCTTCAAGATGTAGCCGCGGATCGTTTTGAATTATATCACAGCTGGAAATTGCGGTGAAGCACATCCGGCTGCCAAAAGTAATTTCCCTGGATGTGCCTCTCTTTCTCTCCTTCCCTTTTTTTTTTATTTGCCCATCGTCTTTGTGGAAGAGTTTATGTGTTTTATTCAGGTCACTTGAACGATTCTCTCCAAACTTAAGAAGCTCAGTACCTTCTTCCGCCGATGCACTTGAATTTTACTGAGCGCTATTGCCTGGGGTCTCTCCTCCGGCATGGTATAGTTATTCACATATTTTCACTCTCTTCTAAAATGGTGATAAGCCACCCGCTGCTGTTTTTTTTTTTAATTTGCCACCTTCTTTCACTGCAGTACACACTTGAAATTAACTAGCATCCATCTGAATCATAACTCTTAGGATCCTTAATGCTGTCGGTATGGGATTTTTTAATAGGTTTTAGGTGAACTAATGAATACACACACACACTCACCCACCCAAAAAAAAAGAAGAAAAAAAAAGAGAGCAATGATGATGACATGTCAAATAGGTAAAATTACCGAATGAACAATACTGAGCTCTCCAGAAAAAAAAGTAAAAAAAAGTAAATAAAATTTAAAAATTTAAAAATTTAAAAAATAAATCAATAAAAATTAAAAAAAAAAAAAAAAAAAAAGGATCCTTAATGCTGTCGATCACACTCCATATCAAGCAGTATTTCTCAAAGGAACAAGGTAGTCACTAAACAGAATAACTTGTACCTGGACAACACGCGAGTGGCTGAGGAAGCTGATTGGAAGACACAAGGGGACTAAGCTGCCACGAAGAGGTGGACACAAATATGAGACACATAAAAAGAGGGACAGAGGGAAAACATGCTGAAACTGAATCAACAAAAACACACAATGCTAACGCTAATTAGCATCTGTTTTATGGTGCTCTAATATGTAAAACAACACATTACACAGAAATAGTGCATCAAAACATGGAGACAATACGGCAGTACTCACAGTCATACATTACATTCTTTATCTTTTACGAACAATGACTAATATGGGTGCCATAATGAGGAGCAGGTTCGAGTGGGACTTCTTCACCATGTTTGTCTTAAATTGCTCCCAGTTGGCCAAAAATGAGCAGCACAATGGCCATTTAATTGATGCAGTTTAATTAGGCCATAACTAAATGTTTTTATGAAGTGCAATATAAATTCCTCATTAAAATACACATTCAACCACGGTATTTTCTGGGGAAGGGGCTGGAACAGATTCATAGAATTTCCGTTCATTTCAAGATGATTTGAGACGTGCCCACAGAACAAATTCAACTATTGGTTCTTTACACCTGTGCGTAAACTAGTTTCTAGCAAACCATTCTTAAAGTCGAACTGTTGGATGTCGGGATCGTCGTAATCCAAGGACTCTCTGATTAATTGTTAAATCCCCCTGGGCTGCCTTCATTAATTCACACTGTAAGGCTGATATAATAGTTGACGCTGGTAATGTGGTTTAATGCATCACAAAGTCCTCATAATGTAATTTTAAACACTGTTGCCAAAGTCAATGTACTTATTATATTATCATTAAGCACTTGAATACGTATAACAATAATGGATTAGTGAATGAAAACAAAGTTGACTTGCAGTGTGACATTGGAACGGACTGAGGACTGAAAGCCGCCAGTGGAAATGGTGGGGAGCACATGAACATTCCATTACAAGAAGAAAGATTGAGTGAGTGTGAAAACATGTTTTAGTAGCAGTGGGATTTCCCACCGGGCCACAGATGGGATCTTGCCGTTCCCACGACAGTCTGATCTGAAGGGAACTCACAATGACCTACTGACATGAAATGATTAAAAAAAAAAAAAATCACTGTTCTCAGACAGGTCAAATAAAGACACATATCCAAGGTCCTAGAAGACGTGGCCAGACGTGTGACCAATCATACAAGTCTGTATTGTGACTGGGCAAATACTTTTGGGGAAAAATACAATTTTAATTTCAGTCAACAAACACTAATCAAGCTGACTGACCCATGGGCTAAACAGAAAATTAAACTTTTTCAAAGTTTCAAAGGTGTTTTTTTTTCTTTGCCAGTGCCACTAAACACAGGAACGATAATCATGGGAACTTTCAGAGAACTAAGCTCCCATTACTTGTGTCTGAAAATGACTTGAGAATCATCAAAACATGATATTCTGGCTTGAATGTACCTAATATCTTGGGCCCTAAATACCTAAACCTGTAACTTGTACCTAATATTTTGGATGTGCCTAATTTTCTGGCCAAAGTTATATCGTATCTAATACGGATGTGTACTTAACTCATTCACTCCCAGCCATTTCCACTGAAGCAACCCCCTTTGCTCCCGGCTGTTTTACTGGATTTTGACTGATTTTGCAAGGCCCATAAGATTGCGTTCTATTGCTATAAAAACATGTAACATGAAACCCACCAAAATAAATATTCCTGTAGATTCTCTTCTATTTGTATCTGTTTCCTTTTTGTAGCAAATAGCATTAGAATATAGTTCATTTTCATCTTTATTCACAAACCTGTTGAAAACACTGGGGTAAAGAGCTTTTTGCAACATGGCCCTGGTTGATCGCTTATACTCTGCTGCACCTGTTGGCCTTTTTTGTAATAGCTACCATTGTTTTAAACAAACTCTTCAGATCAGAGGCTGTATCAAAGCCTTCTGTATGCTCTAGCATAAAAAACTTTTTTTTAATAAAATGTTTACATACGTTTTGGGGAGCAAATTAGTTCATATTTTTGACACTGGTTTACAGTGAATACAAACACTCTACACACTCTTATTTGTTTGAAAGCCAGAATTTTGTGGAGGAAAAAAATAACTTTGCCCTCCATTAATGCGACTTTAAGATTGACAACTATTTTTAGTCTTTTAGTGTGCACACACTGATAACTAGGGACGTGGACCAAATTAAGTTAGACCATAAATTCTACGTACCACCGAAAGAACCTCTGCTTAACTACAAATAAATGTCAGCTGTTCTAGTGGGCTTTTCCTGACTGGCAGTGCAAACCAGACACTGGACTGGCACTCAATCACAGGGAACATTGACAGACAAACATTCAAAGACATTGAATTGTCCATAGGTGTGCGTCTGAATGCTTATTTGGTTGGCAACAAATCCGGGGTTCCCTCTCACACCCGAGGTCAGTTGTGATATGCTCCAGCTCCGGCGCTGCTCTAATTAGGCCAATCGCTATCGAAAATGGATGGATGGAGGCTATGATATCTTTTTTGCCGATTTAAATCATCAATGGCTTAACTTGGGAACCCGCAATTAAATAGATTGATGTCCTCAGTGGCAGACGCGCCTACGAAATGAACAAGCAGAAATAGATGTGTTCCCTCACTGCAATCCGTCTTCATTTTTTATGGCCGCTCAGCAGGATTAATGCAGGACTGGCGGCCCCACGCCACTCGTGTCTTTATTTAAGAAAGTGTCGTATTGAATTGCTGACATACTAATGGAGTTTGAGAAAAGCAAAATCCGCCCTCGGGTGTGTGTGCGGCACCGCCGTTTTTTTTCTCTCTGAGAGAGGATGACACAAAAATAAATTGTTAGGGAAAGCACAACTTTGCTTGT
Source organism: Vanacampus margaritifer (assembly GCF_051991255.1). Lineage (NCBI taxonomy): Eukaryota > Metazoa > Chordata > Actinopteri > Syngnathiformes > Syngnathidae > Vanacampus > Vanacampus margaritifer. Next base: position 11,737,054 of record NC_135447.1, on the reverse strand, counting down.
TAGCAGAGTCAACGCCACCTTGATAAGCAGCGTCTCCGTTTTCAATGTCAACAAATTTAAACCAAGAACTCAACAAAGGAAGGTTTGATCTCTGCAAGGCTCACAAGGCAATATTTAAAAATGTTAAATTACTGTGGGTGCTATATTTTTCCCTAATCATTTGAAATCCCAAGCTATGAATGTTGGGTTCATTGCAGACTATAAACTGTTCAGGTGAATGCTTTCCAGGCCACCAGCAGCATAGCATGCTTAACTCGCCCAATGTAGCGAGAACAACAGGGGCTATAGAAAATGAAAGTAACAATGGACAATTGAAGCATATCCAGTGTGCTATAATCTGCCTTTTTCACAGACATAATGTTGAGGTGTAAACTGAGTCCGGCATTCCGCCCTCATCGTCTCATCAATAATCTCATGTGACCTATTTATTCCAAACAGGAAAATGAATACATCAGGGGTGCGTCTGATTTCCAAACTCTTTTTAACCGTCTTTGAACAAACGTGGAATAGCAAGTGTCTGTGCAAAATAGGTCACTCACGCTCACACGCTTAGAAGGAAAATGGATGGTAATTCTGTGGATATACTATTGCGACTTTATCAACATTACATTGTACGGAAGTGTGGAACTGCCAATGTGGAGTAAACATTATTTGACTAGCGAAATGTTTGAACGTATTTAAACACACTCAAACATACTCGCAAATACGTTTGAAACGTACTTGTAGGCTAAATGCTAGCAGCTCATTCACTGCCATTGACGGCTATAGAAGTCAAAAATTTATTTTAACTATTTCTATTTGTTTCACATATTTTTTCACTTTTGTTAACAAGAGTATGAAAATCTAGATTTTTTTTACTGAACATTTACAACAGATATAAAATTTGTGATTAATTGTAGGTTAACTAGTGAAGTCATGAGATTAATTACAATTAAAAATTTTAACTGTCTGACACCCCTAATTTTTTAATAATCTTTTTTCTTTCTTTTTTTATTAGGGGCATCAGGCGATTAACATTTTTTATTGTAATTAATCACATGACTTCACTAATTAACTCACCATTAATCAAAAATTTTATATCTGTTCTAAATGTACAGTAAAAAAATAAAATCTAGGTTTTCATACTCTTGTTAACAAAAGTGGGAAAAAAATTGAAACTAATAAATAGTTCAAATGAAATTTTGACGTCTACAGCCGTCAATGGCAGTGAATGAGTTTTTATTTCCAATGCACGTCTAGGCATACCTCCTTATATGAGAGAGAGCAACAACTGTGCAGTGTGTATGTGAATAACAGGCTATTTTGCATGGCTTGTCACAAGAAAAGGATGAGTGAATTAGTTGTTGGCAGAAAATTACTATTATAAAACATTTAAGATGTATTTTTCAGTACATGAAGTCCCTGATGCCAACTTTGGAGCCCGACCCAACATTCATGTCTGCCAATGCCACAAACTCGCTCCAAAGGTGCTTAGCATCCACCTTTCATCCTTAGCAAGCCTTGATGAGACGTGAGATCTGTGTTTAATTTGTTTTTCTTTTTGGACTTTCTTTAAAAATCTAGCTGTTTATTTGGATTGCCCGAATTTTTTTTTTATGGTCTCTGCTCGATAATCTGTCACAGTTCATGAACAGTGGAAATTAAATCATGTCGGCTGGACCAGTCTAGCAACACGCACACGGTTTCATCATTCGAGCTTATCACGCAGATAGTTGGAATTACTACAACCTGTGTGTTGTGGATATCTCCAGGCCGAGGGGGCTTAATCCCTTGCTTTATCTACGGGCTGCCATTGATCGGGATAGTCAAAGAAATCCATTTGATGAGTGACAGTGGATAAGTCATCCGCTGAACCATAAATGTTTATCTTTTCGAAATGAGAAACTAAAGTCAATTGGTGAATTCAATAAGCTGTAAACAACAGCAATATCAGATTCTTGTTGTTGCACACCTGTGACCTTTATCAATATGACCTGCGGGTTTATTGTTGAGTTGCAGTTCAATCAATACAAACTCAAGCACCCTTTAATTTAATCTCACAAATAAATCACATGACCTCAGATATACATACCTTTGGTCTCTTGAGGTCTCCCTGATTTGTTGGAATTTAGATGTTTCTGGGGTTGATGAAGGACTCTGGTTGGTGGCCTGGTGGGTGGTGTCTGGTCGGTGCTGGATTTCACTTTTCTTTCTTTTCTTTGGTCCTTCCTCGGGTCTCCTGACGGCCTCACGACTCTGGCTGGAAGTGTTCGGTTTAGGTGAACGGTATGGGATTTTTTAATAGGTTTTAGGTGAACTAATGAATACACACACACTCACATGCACGCACACACACATACAAAAACTAATAATAATAATAATTAAAATAAATAAATATTTTTTTTTAAAAAGAGAGCAATGATGATGACATGTCAAATTGGTAAAATTACAGAATGAACAATACTGAGCTCTCCAGAAAAAAAAAAAAAAAAGATATACATATAAAATATGAAAAAATAGCTCTTGCGTTGGATCCGATTAGCTTGCGCAGGTGTCCCTAATGGGGTTGTTTTAAACGAAATGGAGGTTTGAAACTACCTCACAGCATCAGTAGTCACCTCACACGAGCGGCTCCAAAGTTGAGATAAGTTTGGGTGACTTCGCCGCGAGTGGTCGCATTTCATTAACATTCCCAGTTCCCCGGTCGCCACATTGCTGCCAGGCTCTTCCAGTGTGTGCGCGTGTGTCAGAGCCGCTCTGCAATCAGGCTGAATGAGCACCAAGAGGAATGTAAATGCCGCACGGGGGTGGGGGGGAGCAGAGGCGAGACAGGTGATAGACGGGTATGGAAAACTGACGGATGTTAGGATGGACGGATGAGATGGGCGGGTTGCCAAAGTACTCCAATAAGGTTTAGAAGAAATCCTGACAGATGTAGGGCAGGATAGGAAAGATCAACCGACAGGCGTTTCCTTATTTTTTTATTATTATTATTATTATTATTTGTTTTTTTCTGGAGAGCTCAGTATTGTTCATTCGGTAATTTTACCGATTTGACATGTCATCATCATTGCTCTCTTTTTTTTTTTTTGTATGTGGGTGAGTATGTGTATGTGCGTGTGTGTGTGCCGGTGTACAGGCATTTCCAATGCCCACTGCTCCATTCTTTTTTTATTGGCATACACATGAATTGATTTTTTTTTTTTTTAATTTTACGTCTCAACAGATTTAAATCAACAAGTTGTGCTTTTCTTAGGGAGACCAGATGTTCCGCTTTGAATGGGACCGTCGCGAGCCTTTTGAGTGGATTTCACCAACTCCATTGTTTTGTCCTCATCCATTTCTTCTCGATGCACAAACGCACTAAGACAGCATGTGAATGTCCTTGTCATTATCAGCCCTGCAAGACACTTGAAGCAGAAGGGAAGTCCCTGCTTCCGGATATAATCGATCGACTTCCACAATGTTTGACAACCACGACGGATCAATAGCGGCACGACTGGTGATGAGGCATAGCCGCACTTGTCATGTTTATTTTCAATCTTGTTTAGTCCCTGTCATGTTTAGCCTCTGTTTTCCTTGTGTGTTCCCCTTGTCGTGTCATTTCCTGTTTTATTGTGAAAAGTCTGACTCCTCTCGTTTCAGGTCACTTGCCCTTCCTTTTGTGGTGTCTGTGTCAACCCTGATCCCTGATTGTGTCCACCTTTCCCCATTACCCTCATGTGTCATCCAATCAGTGCCCTCAGCCAGGTGTGTCTTGTTATGTCATTAGTGTTGGTGTATTTAGTCGGTTGTCTCCCCCCTGTCTGTGTCGGTTCATTGTTGCCACTGTCGTAAGTCTTTCGCCACGTCACGCTGACCTCTTTGCCTTATCAGGATCCATGTCATGTTGGTCTTGCCTAATTTGTTTTGTCATGTTTAGCTTCATGTTTTGTTAGTTCAGTTTATTTTGTATTTTGAAGTTAACTTTTTTTTGATTAGAAATTAAAACCTCTTTTTGGACTGCACCTCTGCCTCCTTGCTCTGCCTTCCCGCATCTGGGTCCTGACAGCACTTAAAGACAGTTTTGATCGCTGCAAACGAGTGATTGCTCTGCAGGAATGTATCATTCGCAAACATCACCCAGTTGATGTGATGAGATAACCACCCCAAGCAGTATGAAACTCTTTTCCATGAATGTCCCACTAGTGAAAAGGTCTTTGGGAAGTTACACCCAAAAAAGTATGCAAAGGTAGGCCATATCCTCTGCAGAGAAAACATATATAGCATGCCGCTTGGAGACATTTAATCATGAAGCAAAGAAAATGTGCTGGAGCAGCAAGGTGAAGAACACGCTTGTGTGCAGTTACTGCTTACACAAGCCATACTTGGCTAACGCTGTTGTTTTAGTGCCACTTTTGTGTCATTGACGCTTGTTAACAACAAGTCTAAAAATTATTATTTTTTTTTTTAAAGTGGTACCCTCCTCTAAGGCAGTGCTTCTCAAACTGAGGTGACACAGGGGTCGTGAGCCGTAGATGCCATAGAACTTGCAAGAAAATATTTTGTAACATTTTTTTTAGGGCCTTATTTCAAGATATTGGTACTTGCGCCATTGGGAAATAGAAATTAGAACAATGGAAAATTGTCATTAATTTCATACACTTTACTTATAGGAAAATCTGTTTCTAAACATATTTTGTGTTGGAGCTCAGTGGTCCCAATGCATATGTGAATCGACGAGCGCTCAATCGAATAACGAAGATTAGAAATGTAAATTATGCAATCAGCTGGTCAATGCGGACCAGTGCGTCCCCCCCCCACCCCACCCCACCCCACCCCTGCTGGCCAGCTTGACCCCGCAGGCGAGCAATTACCGCGGGTACATCAATATGTGATACATGATCAACCAGATGATGCAGTTGACCGTTCACGATTAAGATGACACGTCCTGATTATCATTGATGAAGTGCAAGGGACACAAGATTCCATACGGGGCTGCCATTATTGTTATTATCTACAGTGAAACCAGTTGATACATTATAGAAATGTCAGGGAAGGCTTTATAAATTTGATTTTATTATAGTTTTAAACCTCCCACACGCTTTTAACTCATCAATATACTTAATCACACACACACACACAAATCACACAAGCGCAAAAAGTAAAGAAAATAAAGTTCCTATTGCAGTGCCTTTGCAAATGTATGTGCCTTTAAGAGGTGGGGCCTGGTGGGGTGTGTGACCTCGGCAAGCCCTGGGACAAGTGCCATAGAAAATGGTATACTTCTTGGTTTCAAACAACTGAACTGCATTCAGCAACATTCAGTTAAGAGTATCATATTGTGTTGAGATCATTTTTCCGCCACTAAGGGGCATTAGTGTTTCATGTTGGACGTTGGTGACAGGAACAATACATTTTCTTTACAAATTTAGAGCAATTGTTATTTGGAACATGAAGCAAGTTGTGGACTCCATGACATTATTATTATGCTAAATTGTTATGTGTTATCGTGACTTCTTTGCACAACGTTTCATGCAAAATAAAGCATTTTTTTTTTCATATTTACTGCTTCTTATTGCTATTTAGGGCCTAATTTTAGCAAATCCCAGTTAATGGCTTCTAATGCTTTTTAATGACCCTCGCAAACCTTGTCGATATGAAAAGACACTTTTCTTTGTCAAGTACATTTTTATCAGAGCCATTCATTTCATCCATGCTATAGTGGGCAGGAGTGGTCTTGGAAAGATGAACCGATAAGCTGCAGCTCTCAAGGCTTCCTACGGCGCCTCAAGGTCAGAATGATTTAACAGGATGAAAAATGTTGCTTTTATCTGTTCAAAGGCAAAAATGTGCACTGCCGTGCAAATCATTATCTGATGTCTTGCACTGTGCACTATGTTCTAACAACTTTAACCAGCATAATAATCGCTTATATCAGAGGTGGGCATCGAGGGCCGGAGTCCTACAGGTTTTGCATGTTGCCCCTCTCCAACACAGCTGATATATAATCAGCTCATCAGCAAGCTCTGCATAAGCCTGATAACGATCCTGTTGATTGGAATCAGCTTGTGTTGGAAGTGAGAAAGCTCCAAAACCTGCAGGACTCTAGCCCTCGAGGACCGAGATTGCCCACCTCTGGCTTATATGAATCTATGTCTGTCTATGTGGATGTGAGAAGGGCATTGAAGAGGATGAAGAGTGCAAAGGCACTGATGATATACCTGTGGAGGTATGGAAGTGTCTAAGGGAGTTAGCAGTAGATTTCCAGACTGGGTTGTTCAACAGGAGCTTAGATAGTGAGAAGATGCCTGAGGTATGGAGGAGAAGTGTGCTGGTGCCCATTTTTAAGAACAAGGGAGACGTAGAGAGTTGTGGCAACCGCAGAGGAATAAAGCTGATGAGCCACACAATGAAGCTATGGGAAAGAGTAGTCGAAGCCAGCAGAAGTATGGTTTCAAGTACTACAGATGCAGTATTTGCTTTGAAGATGTTGATAGAGAAGTACAGAGAAGGTCAGAAGGAGGTGCATTGTGTCTTTGTAGATCTGGAGAAAGCTTAAGACACGGTGCCCAGAGAGGAACTGTGGTTTTTGTATGAGGTTGTCTGGAGTGGCAGAGAAGTATGTTCAAGTGGTGCAGGACATGTATGAGGACTGTAAGACAGTGGTAAGGTGTGCTGTAGGTGTGATGGAGGAGTTCAAAGTGGAAGTGGGACTACATCAGGGATCAGCTCTGAGCCCCTTCTTGTTTGCTATGGTAATGGACAGGATGACAGATGAGGTTAGACAGGAATCTCCATGGACTATGATGTTTGCAGATGACATTGTGATCTGTAGTGAGAGGAGAAGCTAGAAGGGTGGAGGTTTGCCCTGGAAAGGAGGGGGATGAAGGTTAGCAAGATGGAGTATCTGTGTGTGAATGGGAGGGACCCAAGTGGAAGAGTGAGGTTACAGGGAGAAGAGACCAAGAAGGTGGAGGAGTTTAAGTATTTAGGGTCAACAGTCCAGAGCAATGGAGAGTGTGGAAAAGAAGGGAAGAAGCGTGTGAAGGCAGGCTGGAACGGGTGGAGAAAAGTGTCAGGTGTGATGTGTGAAAGAAGAAGTTCAGGTAAAATGAAAAGTTTATAAAACTGTGGTGAGACCAGCGATGTTGTTTGGTCTGGAGACAGCGCCACCGAGGAAAAGACAAGAGGCAGAACTGGAAGGGGCAGAGATGAAGATGCTGAGGTTCTCTTTGGGACTGACCAGGATGGATAGAATCAGGAAGGACTCTGGTTGGTGGCCCGGTGGGTGGTGTCTGGTCGGTGCTGGATTTCACTTTCTTTTCTTTGGTCCTTCCTCGGGTCTCCTGACGGCCTCTGGCTGGAAGTGTTCGGTTTAGGTGAACGGTATGAGATTTTTTTTATAGGTTTTAGGTGAACTAATGAATACACACACACTCACACGCACGCACGCACATACACATACAAAAAAAAAAGAGAGAGAACAATGATGATGACATGTCAAATTGGTAAAATTACCGAATGAACAATACTGAGCTCTAAAAAATGAAAAAATGAAAAAAATTTAAAAAATTAATAAGAATCAGGAATGAGTACATCAGAGGGACAGCACGTTCGAGGCTTTGGAGATGAAGTCAGAGAGGCCAGACTGAGATGGTTTGGACATGTCCAGAGGAGAGATAGTCAGCATATTGGCAGAAGGATGCTGAGTTTCCAAATGCCAGGCAGGAGATCTAGAGGAAGACCAAAGAGGAGGTTTATGGATGTAGTTAAAGAGGACATGAAGGTAGTTGGTGTGAGAGCACAGGGTGCAGAGGACAGGGTTAGATGGAGGCAACTGATTCACTGTGGCGACCCCTGAAGGGAAAAGCCGAAAACATATTATAGTGTACACTGACGTGCAACCTTCTGAAAGTTTTTCCTATTTAGTTAAAAAAAAAAGAAGAAGCTTACTTTAACCTCCAGGATCCCTCGCTGTACACTGGCCAACAGTGTTTTATTTATTTATTCATTTTAACTTTTGGAAATGTTTCAAATCCATGTGTGTTCTGCCGTGATGGGCTTTATTGGCAAAAAATGTTTATTCAATGCTTTTTTAACAGTTTATTTTAATGCTCGTTTTGCATGTCGCTCTCAAAGAGAACTCTTCACACAGGTCAAAAATCCAGGCAGAATTATGTAAGAAAACTTGTGGGAGGGGGTTTTCAAACAAATGAGAACATACGGCCTCCGCTTTGAGGAGCCAGCTGAGGTGGCTCGGGCATCTGGTTCGGATGCCTCCTGGACGCCTCCCTGGAGAGGTGTTCCGGGCATGTACCACAGGCGGGAGTCCCCAGGGACGACCCAGGACACGCTGGAGAGACTGTCTCTCATTTGGCATGAGAACGCCTTTGGATCATGCCGGTGGAGCGGGTTGAAGTGGCTGGGAAGATGGAAGTCTGGGCTTCCTTCCTGGATCTGCTGCCCCCGCGACCCGACCTCGGCTAAGCGGTAGAAGATGGATGACAGCAAACGCTCATGCGCTAACATGCTTCCAGTAAGGTGGCATCAGGTGAGTTGATTGAGGCAAATTACACGGCGCATCGAGCAGAATGCATGTAACATTCAGCCAAATATTTGAATAATTCAAGTCGCAGTTTTTGTATTGAGCTTCTTAGCTCATATGGCAAACATGCACTTGGCTGGGCACGATTTCACATTAAGGGGACTTGGATGTGCTTGTGTTATGAGAGTCATCCATTCAATATCTGCTCGGGCGGCAGGGGACAACAATGGGCAAGGGAGCACTATTTCCTTTGCATTGCATATTTAAAGGCTATTTTTAACCTTTCCTACCAGATTACAAATACTTGTGCTTTGAATTAAGATTTTTAATTACACTGATACAGTTTGCTTTTATGGTGGAAGCTCTAAAGTCAAATGCCAGTCCAAAGTGTAAGTAAATATATTTTACGTACACAGCACTTAATCACAGAGGATTCAGTGCTCAAGTGCTCCACATGGATAAACTACACTCACAATTACAATGGAATATAATAATTGATGTTCTACATATTTGTGTCACACTTTATCCTAACCATATTTTTTTTATTTAAGTTTATTTTAATAATAGTTACTTTAAATGTACACTTTTATGTCCCTGGGTTTTTACCTAGTCCTGTTACCCATTAGTTTACAGTTTGAAGTAAAATATTTCTATGAGTGAAATTATTTTTGTTCTTCACATGGCCTGCAAAGGATGATGCAATGGCCTGTTGATCATTTGACTTGCTATGTTCAAATTTTTCATAGGGAGCAATGTCTTTAAGGTAACAGCAGAGCCGTATATACAGTAGAGAGCGTTTGGCCAACTCGGTTTCAGCACGGTAACAACATGGCGTCCATATGTCATGTGACCAGCAGTTGGCCAATCACAGGCCATGTGAAGACCAAAACTAATTTCACTCATAGATATTTCTGTGCAACATATTTCATGTTATTTCAACTTCAAACTGTAAACTAATAACATTTAGTACTATACTAACGCACTCCATTACGAATAAGTCATGCTACCTACATAGCCATTAGGGGTGTGCCAAAAAATCGATTCTCATAAGAATCGCGATTCTCATTTAGTACGATTCAGAATCGATTTTAAATGTCCCAAAATCGTTTTTATTTAAATTATTTTATACTGTCTTGCCTTTGTCTGTGTGTGCCTTTATTTGGAGCGCTGTTTATGTTGTACCCGATTTGGCCACTTAGGGGCAGTGTGGTTCCACGCGGTCTAATACACTGAAAGTTGTAGCCACATTAGAGAGTAGAAGGAAAAAGTCACGATCAAGTTATTCCAATAAAAGTTTTTTTTTGCAGTTGTTCTTTTGAGTGATAAAAGTGCCGCGAGTAGCGCGCTAATTAGCATTAGCGAGTCAGACTGGAGTAGATCATTACAATTCCTTGCATATCTATAGATTGAAGCAAAAGTCATTCTCAATCAAATCATTTTCGATCAAAAATCATTCATAATCAAAAATCGATTCTGAATCGAATCACAGAACCAAAAATCGGAATTGAATTGAATCGTGACACATTCAAAGATTCTCACCCCTAATAGCCACCGTGGCTAACATTGGCTTCTAATGCTAATGCTAGTTTAAAATTGCTAGCGCTGCTAGTGAGTGTGTCACAATATTATTCCTACACTTTATGCATCATTTATCCCCATAAAAACCAACGTGAGCGTTTGCCACATTTAAAGTAACAAATGAGGCTGGGCTTAGCGGAGTGGTGGGGCGGTGTAGCGGGACGAGGATGTGTCAGCTGTCAAGTGGCTGTCAGGTTATGTAAATGCACGGGCAAGACAGCCAGGACAACACGCTCAGGGAACTGGAACCGAGGAGCTGTTCCAAATCGATCCACCGCAGCGACGATAGCCACACAGTGTCAAAGGTACAACACACACACACACGCTAGACCACATGCACAAAATAACACAATTCATAGAGCATGAATGCAAAAAACAAGCCATACATTTTTATTTTTTACAAGAAGGGCACATCATCTATTTATAGCTTTGTACAAACAGTAAACTAAATACAGTAATAAGTCTGAGGAGTATAATCTTTGACATCACTTGCAAGAAAGAACACCAGAAACAGGTCAATAAATATATAAATAGTCACCGGCCAGCCACCTGCATTTTGAGTACAAACAATGGAGAAGAAGACAAACAGCATTTGCTACACACGCTAAATTTTTCTTTTGAGATAAAAAGCACTTGATAAAAAAGAAGAGACATTTGTTTACAATACATAATCCCCAAATCCCTCATATGTAAATACTGCCACTGTAACTGTTGCTGTTATTATTATTTTTTTATATGAGCCGATGTAACAAAATCCAGTGGTTTACCTTTGGCCCCTGCGTCGCAGGAGTGAGCATGACACTCGAGAGGAGAGCTTCAGAGAGGCAGTCAGGCGTTGTCGTTTTGCTTAAGTCGTCAAACGTCAACTCTGATTGGGAGACTTTGTTCTGTCACTAACACTTAACTGGAGGACACGCGCGGGCCGATGAAAGCGAACGTGTTACTGGAGGGGGGCCGCGGCCTGACGTCAGCCGTCTTCCGAATCAAAGCGGTGACGTGAGCGCGGATGACTCATCGTATTAGCAAGGTGAGACCTCGAGGGGGCTCGAACATGGAGCCAAAATACACCAGAGACCAACTCGCAGCTCCAGATGCATTTATGGAAACGTGTACAAACAACATCTCAAAGCGTTGTAAATCATATGCGACGGTACGCAAAGCCGGGACGTCGGAAATGTCTGATCCTTGTTGGGAATGGGAGATGGGATGCCGCTCAAAGTCACAGTTACTACTTGTAAATTTGGGGCAAATTGATGTCGTGATGGGAAACGTTTGCTGTAGTCAAGAAAACTGGGAAGTCAAATGAGGAAAAGTGCAATCACTTGTCCTGACTTCAACTGTGTCATGCAACAATTTCACAAAAATGTCCAAAAAGACATCATGCGTTCCAGAAAACTGGGAAATGAGAAATTCTTGATAATGGAATGTAGAAAATATCTAATAACCGTAAAGTCAGAAAATCCTGACATCAGATGAGGAAGAGTGCAATGAAGTCGGGGCATTTTGGTGTGCTGAGTTACAGTCGTCTGCCATTGGAGAAAAAGGGAACAAAAAAAAAAACGGCAAAAGACCATTACTGCATTCCGGAAAACTTTGAAGTCAGCGATTCTGGACCTCCAGAATAGAATGAATGGAAAAGAATGCCACTTGAGTTACAGCAGTGTGACATTGTACAACAATAGAAGCAAGGCATTCCAAAGGGCCGCTGATGCATCACACAACAACCGTCAAGTCCAACATTTCTGGCCTCCAAAATAGAATGAGGCGAACTGAAGACAACTTGAGGCCAGAGTTCCTATTTGATAGTAAAGCAAATGGATTTGGAATAGACGCAAACAAAAACTAACCAAAAGAAGGAAGTCTGACATTTCTGACTTCTAGGATAGGATGAGTGGTTTTGTGAAGTTAAGTAAATGGATTTCACTTAGAGTAGACAGCCATAGGTCAACAATGAAACAAAAATAAAAGTTCTAGTGCTTTACCTTATGACCTCGTTTGGTCGTAACAAAAGTGAGGCACATCCATATATCACATTGACAATACTTTTTCAAAAAGGCTTGCAAAACTGAGAGGGATACGAGCAATAGAATGCCGTCAATGCCAGACTTCCCACTGGGAAAGATAAAAAGGATATTTAACCCTGGAGAACCCAAGAACCCTTTTCTTCTTTGGAAAATTATGAATTATACATTAAATGACTGCTATAAGTTCACTGAACACCAAAATATATGTTTTTTCAATTTTAACCCTTTTTTTTTAACTAGCTCAGAGTTGCTAATTTATCAAAATATATATATAAAACATACTCCTAGGCATTCTGCAACATGATATGAAATAGATCAACAAAAAAAAAAACACAATTTTACCATCTGATGGTTTGCTGAGAAGATGGTTTTGTTTGGATTGATTTCCAGCTCAACAAAACAGCATGTTGCCAGCCATCTTGTCACCACCACTCTGGCTCATGTAAGTGCAATATTCATCCACTAGATGGCCCCATGCAGGTCAGAAGTGGCACTCTGGACTTTGGAAGTTAAATTTATTAAAAAAAAAAAAAGCTCTTTGTTATTTGAGTAGCAGAATTTATAGGGGCCAAATTTGACCCCGTGGGTTCTCCAGGGTTAAGATATTTCCAAGTTTTCCCATACACAATGTGCATCCAAGTTTCCATATTCCCAGATTTCTTGAAAGCCGCATTGCGATGCCTCCGACCATCTCTACATTCAGTGATTTGGAGCATCAACAGCTCTAGCCGAAAATATCCGCCAGCTTTGATTCAGTGTCGTGACTCCGAGTACAGCAGGGAAACAGTAGGCCCTGTCTGTTTAATATTAAATTCAACCGTGTTAACATCTGGAATGCTCATCGGGGCGACAGAGGCAGCCGAGAGAAAAGCCAGCGAGTCGGAGGAGGGAGGTTCTCCGAGGCACTTTCCCGTGCATCCTCGTCCATCTGACACACTAACTGCACACGTTTATGGTTCCTGCTCCGGTTTTGGGGAAGCACCAGATAAAAAATAAAAAAAACGAGGAGAAAATGCATGAAGCAGTGGCACTTGAAAGATAATTAGGGCTGTTTGAAATTGAAATGAGCTGACAGCAAATGCCTGCTAATCCATGTTCAGCCAACAGAGCAGCGTGAGAGGAGAACAAGGCAGAGAGGACAATGAGCTGCTTGTGTGCCACATATTGAGCTACAAGTTCCCCACATTGCCCGTATGGACAGCATTGGATTTTCCAGCACGGGAAAATCAAACGCCACGTTCAAGAACAATTGCTTTCTGTCCGATCGTCTTTCTCTTCCACTGATGTGCGCAACAGTTTCAACCAGCGGTGTCAGACTACACGTTTGCTCGAGCGCGCTTTCGGCCTCCGCCCAACCCCCAACCAAACACTTGACTTTGACCAGAGAGATGTATTTGCATTTTAGTGCAACAACACACAATCTCAAATCTAACTTTGGTTTGGCTTTAATGCACAGCTTTCATCTTGTTTTTCTGTTTTTGTTTAACACTCCCCTGATTTCACCTTTAAATGTGTGATTTTGGTAAGAAGCTGGTACCATCTTTTAGTGAGTCATAACTTATTTTATGGTCAATTTCAACCATTCAACCAAAAACAAATCAACTGGTAAAATTGCATTAAAAAAAAAAAACAACTTAAAGGCTGTGCAGTGCTTGCCAAAGCAACAAGTGGCTCTCTAAGCCCGTAAAACATTTCGACCAATCAAAAGCACTCATGCAATACATGACAATAAGGGAAAAGTGGACTGATTGGGTAGGTACAGCTTGGTAAAGTGTGTGTGTATGGGGGGGGGGGGGGTCCATGTAAACCTTCCACGAAAGCCTTTGACTTAGTTACTTGCTGTCCAAGATTTACCTCGCATATGCATACGTGAGGGTCCTTGGTTTACAGTAGTACCAACCTACGTTGTGTTGAGGTTGTATATGGCACACATTATTTTTGTCATTTTCAATTGGCAAACAAAAGTGACCAATTATTTAGTTTTTGCAAACACCCCAAAAATGTGCTTGATTTTTGATTTTCATTTTAGGCCGAGTATAAAAATAGGTCACATGACTGAATTTGTTTTCTGAAGTTTAATTGTAAGCATAAGTCAATGTTAGCTGGTTTGCTAATACAATGAGGCCGAACCATGACCACTATCCATCAAATGATCAATTAGCCATATTGTATGAAGGACAAACATGTTTGAAGCGATACTGTACTCAGCTCCATATGTCTGACATCTAAGGCTATCTGCTAGGATATCTTTAGTTACCAAACTTTCGGTTCAGGTCAGGTAAACATAACCGAGTTTTAAACATCTAATTCAGTCATTTTGTGTTTTTGATTTGAGCATTTGAGCAAAACTGGCATTTTGTGTGTAGAATTTCAAAAATGAATAGCAAAATAAGATACGTACAAATTCCGTTTACGGCAGATCTCTGTCGTAAACCAAGAACCTCCAGTACAGTACAGAGAACCCCCACCTATTCATGCTTCAGCATTCACAAATTTACATATTCACAGATTTTGGGGGCTGTCCTCCATCACTGTTTTGTGCTCAAACTAAAGTAATATCAGTTTTTCTATTATGCTATCAGATGACTGTTCGGTGAAGTGGTTGAGGCGTTTTTTTTGTTTTTAACAAAAGTGGTTCTTTTCCACCATCTTGTGGTATCTACGGGCCATTACAGTACAACATAAACTAATTAAAGGTGTCAATTGCCGATTTTGGCTATGCGAAGCAGGATTTGGTCGAAATCCCTCACAAATAGTCGGGGTTCACTGTATTCTTCAAATTCCCTTTCATTAGACATGAGCACTTCTTCGAACATCATACATTATTATTGATCCAGGACAACCATATCAGGTTACACGGCACTACCAAGAACAGTTTATAATATGATCACAAAACAAGGTGTTGCAGTGCTGTTACTCCGTGCCTGTTATATTGAATTAACAAGCTCATTTCAATTATCGACTGAACATTATATGAGGAGTAATGACAAATTACCCGCACTGACCGGTCAGTCACCATGCTGTCAACACAGCGTGCATCCAACATGGCCGCCGGAGCACAGCACGTCTCCCAGCGCAAGCAATTGAAGAAATCAGATATTTACATGTTTTGCAAAAGATTTCAATTTCACTTATTAAGGTCGAGTGCACTCCAACTCCCTCCTCTTCCATCTAAGTGCTGGTTTGTTTTTGCTTATTGTTTCAATCTGGAGACTTAACATTTGAGGACTGGTGGAATTTGATAAAAACTGAAAAACTTTAAACGCTTAAAGGGAAGGAATAAAACATAGAAGACCGTCCTAATTTGGGATTAAGAGAAAAAGAAACATAAATTGTTTTGTTTTTTTAATTAATAAAATGAGAGGAGTGGGTAGGGAGAAAGAGGAGCCTTCATCTACTTGGTACCTGGTGAAAAGCCGGACGGAGAGACCCACTCAGAGATACTGGATTTTGAGATCCAAACCCAAAGCGGGGCACACACATGCTGATAATCTGTAATTTAAGAATTTTTACGATTACATTCCGATCCAAAATTTGCAAAGACTCAATTATCAGATGTCTCCAAATAGATGATCCTGAGCGGTTATTTTGTGGCGAAGGGTGAGTTTGGAGTGATTTTTCGTCCCCAATAAATCAGGGTCGCCAATCCTGAATGATAAACACGCGTAAATATGTTTGGTCCGCACCGAGTTGAGCTGAGCCACTCACTCAGTGATTGTGACGTGAAAGGAAACAAAATCAGGAAGTGACCTGAACAAACGCACAACACAATTAGAGGAGTATCTGCGTGTGTTGCGTGTTGCTTTATAAAGTGGCTCCCAAAGCACTCACCACGGTAAAAATGGTGTTTGCCACTGCAATGTAGACTTCAGATAGTGTAAGCTAACAGTTAGCCTAGCTTCCTCTAGTTGTTCTTCTAGAATTGCTGGTTCTTGGTTTTATTTTAAAGCAGTCTGGATTCCGCTCACAGTAAAAAAAAAAAATCGGTGTGTGTGTGTGTGTGTACCCCGTTTTAGACAACTACTTATTGGTGTATAGTGAACCCCGACTATTCGCTGTGGATAGCCTTTAGATTTAATTGAATTCCCCTAAAACCTTTATAATTGATTATAGAGCCCAATTTTTGTCTAAATGAAACTCTTCACAGTTCCTTGACACTAAGATATCAAAAGACGTTGCCAACAAAACACAAATAATCACTTATTAGGTTCTACATAAAAATCTTTGAAGAGGTGACTTGGCGAATGCCAAACGGCGAATACGCTGGGGTTCACTGTGCATGGATTTTGAGAGGCTTTAGACAGGCTTAAGGAGTAAAAAAAAAAAAAAAAACATTCTACTGCTTCATGTGAACTCACACTTGGGTTACCAAATAAGGTTCCTTGCCAAATAGAGCTAAAGTGGAAAAACGCACGCCGAACCCTAATCTTTTGGCTGCCTGCACAGGTTGGCTCTCCAAAGAAAACTGCCATGTTTATACTGCAATTCAAAATATAATCAGATATCAACTGCGTTAAACAACACAATTTGCTAACGTTTTCTACATCTTCTGCGCTAGATACTGTTACAAGTCAGTCTGTACTGTACAGGACGCATACGTCAGAATTTTGCAATGTGTTTACCAAGGATAAAGTGCCTTTAACATGGAAACATTCGAAAGGTTTTTTTTCCTTGTGGATTGGTGGCGACAGGCCGAAGGTCCCGCAGGATGTAACACACTCACTATGTCGCCGTCAGACAAGATGTCCGTTGTAAGCGTTCAGGACATGACGTTGTGCTGTCCGTTCTGCGTTATGGGGTTGATCTTTTCCAGAGTGATCTCCGTGTCGCTGTCTAAATTCCCCGAGATGGCCGGGCACAGCCTGTCCAAGGCGTTGTTCACAACACCGACCTCCATCTCGTCCGCGGCGTCTCCATCCAACTTGTGTAACTCCTCTTCTTGACACAGGATGCTGTGGGGCATCACGCAGCCCGCAGAGTGGTTGCCTTCCTTTGGGATGTGGCTTTTGGGATGGTACTGGCAAGCGGGGTTGGGAAGGGGCGCTCCGGCGTTGTTGTTGATGCTGAGGATCTCGATGGTGTTGCTACCCGGGCAGAGGCGGTGGCAGCCCAGCAGGATGGAGAAGGCCTTGCGGAAGTCGGCGTTGAAAGCGTAGATGATGGGGTTGAGCGACGAGTTGGCCCAGCCGAACCACACGAACACGTCGAAGGTGGTGGGGCTGATGCAGTGGAAGTCGTCGGCGTCCTCCGGCAGGTTGGCTTCACAGAAGGGAACCATGCAGTTGAGGATGAAGAAGGGCAACCAGCAACACACAAACACCCCCATGATGACCGAGAGCGTCTTTAGCACTTTGGTTTCTCGCTTGAACGACATTTTGAAGGAACTCTCGCTCTCCATGTTGGACGTGTTCCCCATGCTGCTGTGACGGTTTTTGGCGCTCTCCGCGGCCCGCTCCAGGGCGGATATCCTCCGGATCTGTTTTTGGGCGATGCGGTAGATGCGGGTGTACGTGACGATCATGATCGCCACGGGGATGTAGAAGCTGATGAGCGACGAGGAGATGGCGTAGGAGCGATTAAGGCTGGAGTCACAGTTGTCGGGGGGCAGTTCGCCCGCGTACGTTCCGTTGAGCTCGGCGTAGCTGGCGGGCTGAGCTTTGTGCCAGTTCAGCTGAACGGGGATGAAGGAGATGAGGACGGATAGCGTCCACGCCACGCTGATCATCAGACACGCCACTCTGGGGGTCATTTTGCGCTCGTAGCGGAACGGACTGGAGATGGCCCAGTAGCGGTCCACGCTGATCACGCAAAGATTCAAAATAGAGGCGGTGGAGCACATGATGTCGAACGCCACCCATACGTTGCAGAAGGCGCCGAAGGGCCAGAAGCCTACGATCTCCGTGGCGGCCTTCCAAGGCATCACCAGGATGGCCACCAGGAGGTCAGAGATGGCCAGGGAGATGACGAAGAAGTTGGTGACCTTGGAGCGCAGGTGGCGGAACTTGGTGACGGCCACGCACACCAGCGTGTTGCCCAGCAGCGTGGTGAAGATTAGGAGGGAGAGGAAGCATCCCGTCAGAACCCGTTTGGACGAGTCGCGCTCGGGCAGCGTCTGTCTGCTGTCTTCAACCATCGATAAATTGCGATCCATTGTTTAAGCCAGACCGTATCCGGGGCGGGTGGGATTTTAGGGATCGGGGTGGGGGGAGGGCGTGAGCCGTCACCCCATCACATCCCCCGGCCCGCTGCAGCTGCGCCGCTCCACGGACGGATCTCAGGACTGAAAGGTCGGCCGTCTCTGCGCCGCTTCTCCAGTCACCCGGGTCACCCGTATGTTCCTGGTCAGAACCGCCATCCTGGCTTGCGGTGGTCAGAATCTCACCAACTCTCAGGGCATCAGCACTCGCCACACATTCTGCGCATATTATTTGGTCCGGTTAGTGGTGTGCTCGAAACACGGTGCATTCAAAGACCACAGTAAAGGTTGCTCTTACTCTACCGTTGACCTTCTGGGAAAGTTTCCCAACCACGTTTGTTGCAGAGCTGCATCGAGTGCTGGCTGTCAGGTCCAGTCATTAGCTTTATATAGCTCCTCGTCAATAACGGCTATCGACGGCTTTCACACTGCGTTTATCTGATTTGTTTAATGGTACTCCGGGCGTTTCCACTTGACTATATCGGCCACCTGGATCGAAACCCACCACTGCTGTCTGTTATATTTCTTCAATGTCTTTCAATGCAGATTGGTAAAAGCCTGCCAATGTTTCCACGTGGGTGCTTGGTACCCCCCAAAAAATCGACTCAAGTTATGTACTTATAATAATAAAACCAATAGGTTGAAAGCATCATTTTCAAAGTGTCAGGATCACATAATCCTCCATCAAGGTCACTTTCCAGTATGACGGATTTGCCTTGTTGTGCAATCCATAGGTGGTTGGAAAATCCGGTTTTAAAATAGTCCATTAAATAAATAAAATTGACATCCTGGCTTGCATTCTTCAGCGTGCGCCTTGCACCCACGCGTGCCCACTTCTCCGAGGCAAATCACTCCTCCTTGCGACGCTCCTCTTTATTCCTCCTTACTTAACTGATTTTTTCTTCCTTTTGTGTATTTTGCGGGAGGTAAACCTCTCTTGCGGTCTTGACCCACGCGTGGAGCAGGAAGAGTGTAATCTCAGTGTGGAGGCTCACCGAGAGGTGCGCGTGCCTCTCTCTCCGCCGCACCATTCGACCATCCAAGAGGGTGAGGAGCGAGGGAGTAGTGGGTGAGGAAAGAGGGTGGGGGGTGGGCGTTAAGAAAAAAAAAACCACTACAAATACACTAGCACATTTAATTTACTACGGAGCTTAGCCACCTGAAGTTTACTCATATGAAAACTTGCTTGAGAAACAAGACTGTCCAATAATCTCACAAAAGTCACTTTGAATAAATAATTACATTCATACCCGCTATGCACTTTTTAATAGTCCGCAGATGAAGTGATAATTAATTTCTAAATCTGTCCTAAAAAAAGAGAGAGAGAGAGAGAGAGCGCGGATGCTTCTAAATAAGGCGTCTCGGTGGCCTGACATGAACTGGCAATACAAGTGGCTCAAAGGCGCCATCGAGTGGAGAAATGAAATAATGAAAAATGGATCTCTTTGATTCAACCCGATTCTCACTTAAAATGACATACTGTGCATTTATTGTTTTGACAATTTAAAAACGCCCCAATGATCAACAATTAGTTGGCCTATACGTGAACGTCTTGTTGAAATCAGCTCATTTTAGTGGGAAAACAATGAAATAATGATAAGCCAATTAAAGCCATTCCATTCGTGGAGGCAGGCGGCAGTTATGGCTCTCAATGATTGAGGCAAAGCACATATTTCACATTGGAAACATCTTGGAAACATGTAATGTCACAAAAGTGCACACTTTTCCTCACAAATTTGCTTACCCTGTGTGAAAGCTGGTGCTGTTTAGTTTGTGAATGGCCACTGATTAATTGTACCTGCTGCCATCTAGTGGGAAACTATTTAATTGTTCAAATAAATGATTTTTGGACCAATTAAATGATGTTGGGTAATCCCAGTCGACATAATTCCTCAGCACTGCACTATACTGTGTGTATGTGGTGCATGGGAACCACCACAAGGTCACTGAGCAATTAAGTGGCGCTTATCAGAAAATAATGCTGTCAGCTATGGTTCATGCAGCTTTGCTTACCTTGCATGAAGCCACCACTGGCTAATTTAACCAAACCCCCACTCGACAACCCCCGTTATATTTCACCTTTAGTGGAGAGTGTCAACCACTTTAAAGTTAAAGAACAAACGTTTGCTTTTCGCTACCATGGCACCAACAGACAATAAAAAAAAACGTTTTGAGATATTTGCAATGAAAACAGTAAAAAGCTATAACAATGTTTCTCTGGATGCTTTGGGAACAGTGAGTATATACACCGGGTCAAACTGACCCAACATTCCTTTCTACGTATGTGCAATGAATACAGTTAATAAGCTATAAAAATGTTTATTGTGCTGGTTGTGGATTGTTTGTCATGTTACGGTGTGCGTGGGAGAGGGTGGACCCAAATGCGGGGAGGAACAGCAGGGAGACAAGAATAGCGAGTTATGTGAGGAACTTTATTAAAATAAGTACAGACAGTAGAGACTGCTTGGCAGTGAGGACGAGGACGAAGAAGGCTTGGCGGTGAGGACGACTATACCAAGACGTGGACAACTATACCGAGACGTGGACAACTAGACCGAGACGTGGACAATTAGACCGAGACGTGGACAATTAGACTGAGACGTGGACAACTATACCGAGACGTGGACAACTATACCGAGACGTGGACAATTAGACTGAGACGTGGACAACTATACTAAGACGTGGACAACTATACCAAGACGTGGACAACTAGACCGAGACGTGGACAATTAGACCGAGACGTGGACAATTAGACTGAGACATGGACAACTATACCGAGACGTGGACAATTAGACCGAGACATGGACAATTAGACCGAGACGTGGACAATTAGATTGAGACGTGGACAACTAGACTGAGATGTGGACAACTAGACCGAGATGTGGACAACCAGACCGAGACGTGGACAACTAGACTGAGAGGTGGACAACTAGACCGAGACGTGGACAACTAGACTGAGAGGTGGACAACTATACCGAGACGTGGACAATTAGACTGAGACGTGGACAACTAGACTGAGAGGTGGACAACTAGACCGAGACGTGGACAACTAGACTGAGAGGTGGACAACTATACCGAGACGTGGACAACTAGACTGAGATGTGGACAACTAGACCGAGATGTGGACAACTAGACCGAGAGGTGGACAACTAGACTGAGAGGTGGACAACTATACCGAGACGTGGACAACTATACCGAGACGTGGACAACTATACCGAGACGTGGACAACTATACCGAGACGTGGACAATTAGACTGAGACGTGGACAATTAGATTGAGACGTGGACAACTATACCAAGACGTGGACAACTATACCGAGACGTGGACAACTAGACTGAGATGTGGACAACTAGACTGAGATGTGGACAACCAGACCGAGACGTGGACAACCAGACCGAGACGTGGACAACCAGACCGAGACGTGGACAACTAGACCGAGACGTGGACAACTAGACTAAGACGTGGACAATTAGATTGAGACGTGGACAATTAGATTGAGATGTGGACAACTATACCGAGACGTGGACAACTAGACCGAGATGTGGACAACCAGACCGAGACGTGGACAACTAGACTGAGAGGTGGACAACTAGACTAAGACAAATACACCGAGACGTGGACAACTATACCGAGACGTGGACAACTATACCGAGACGTGGACAACTAGACCAAGACGTGGACAACTAGACCAAGACGTGGACAACCAGACCGAGACGTGGACAACCAGACCGAGACGTGGACAACCATACCGAGACGTGGACAACTAGACCGAGACGTGGACAACTAGACCGAGACGTGGACAACTAGACCGAGACATGGACAACTAGACCGAGACATGGACAACTATACCAAGACGTGGACAACTATACCAAGACGTGGACAACTATACCAAGACGTGGACAACTAGACCGAGATGTGGACAACCAGACCGAGACGTGGACAACTAGACTGAGAGTTGGACAACTACACTAAGACATGGACAACTATACCAAGACGTGGACAACTAGACTGAGACGTGGACAACTAGACCGAGACGTGGACAACTAGACCGAGACGTGGACAACTAGACTGAGACGTGGACAACTAGACTGAGATGTGGACAACTAGACTAAGACGTGAACAACTAGACTAAGGCCCCGTCCACACAAAAGCCAGTTTCAATGTATCTTCACAAGTTTCTTACCGTTCGTCCACACGATGGCGCGGTTTCGGAGCTTGAAACCGATCACTTTTGAAACCGGGCTCCAGAGTGGAAAGATTTCAAAGCGCGCCCCATACGCGTCCCTCTGGACACCATATGCAGGATACTCCTCCAGTGATGACGTAATGGTCGCAGCTCAATGAGGAGGCATTGTCGGAGTTTGATGACGTATGTGGCAATTCTCATGTGACTCTCAACAACGGCGGATAGCCGTGTCGTAGGCGTTTTCCGCAGCCTCCTTAGCTTGCTTATGCTTTTGCAGCAACATATTTTGCTTCTTTATTCCCACGTTCAACAAGCGGTGTTGTACTTGAATCACCCGCCATTGTCTTTTTCATGTTGTTTTTATACATGCAAAGCCATGTTTGTTCTGTAGATCGCAATAAAATTTGGGAAAAAAAGTATTCGTCTTCTTCGCTGATTCTTCTTCTACGCTTTCCGTTAACTCCCTGTGGCTGCGCTACAGCGCCACTCCAGACTTGGCATATACATTACAGCCGTTAAACATCCTCAGCGTCTTCCTTTGGAGGCACGCAAGTCTTAAAATCCTTCTGTGTACGAGATTTGTTTGAGGAACGAAGCCGTCTGGTCGGGGCTTAAGACGTGGATGACTTAACTGAGACAAAAACACAGACTGGACAAACACAACAGACTAAATACACCAACACTAATGACACACACCTGGGGAACACAATAGACTGAGGGCACTGATTGGTTACACAGACTGGGAAGGGAAGAGACACACAGGTGGACGTGATCAGACATAACAAGACAGAGGAAGAATTCAGGAACACATGACACCAATCACAGACAAACACAACAAACACACACAAAACAAACAAAATTCCAACCCCTACAAAACCAAAATATGACATTGTTAAATATTCCGGGTCAAATTGACCCATAGACATTTTCAATTACAATGTTAAATGTTTATCGGAATGCTTTTCGAAATTTAAACATATGCTGCATTCGAGGATGGTCGGAAGTCTGACTTTTTTCAAGTTTAAACCAGAAAGTGTGTACGGGAACGTCCACTGGAACTCGGAAATTCCACTTGCGAATTGACGCACTACAAGTGACGTCTCTCCACAATCGCGGCCCCTTTGGAAACACAGCCCGTGAATGGTAAAACACAATTTACTCGATTATAAATTTAGATAGCTTTCTTCATTCATAAATATTTGACATAACTTCACATAACACAACGTACAGTACATGACAGTATGCCGCTATCTCCCTGCATGAAATTATACGGTGAACTACGGAACTGTATGGAATGCTTATGAAATAAGATAAAAACAATAAATGAAGCAAAATTGCGAGAAGGTAAGTTTGCTGGAGGTCAAAATTAGTTTTGAGGACCAAAATAAAAAACAATTTATCACTATCCGCCATTTTGGTTGTTTCGCCTCGAATGCTTTCAGGTCAGAACTGGGAGAAAACAACTCTGATATATCCAACTTCGGACCAACCTCAAAAGCAGCAAAAGTCTGGGTCAATCTGACCCATTTTAACGTTGAATACCTACAAATGAGTTTTTTGTTATGAAACTTCTCAATTAAAACTGCTAATTTGGCATATTTTCAATTTAATGTTAAATGTTTATCGAAATGCTTTTGGAACATTAAACATAGCCTGGGTCAAATTGACCCATGTTAAAATGAGTAGTTTTTCCCCAAAAAATTCAACAGACAATTAAAATGGTTCATTCTGACATGTTTGAATTTGAAACTGTTAATCATGAGCTATAATTCGTCATCATGGTGTTTTTGGAATATTAAACGAAATATTGCCCGGGTCAAACTGACCCATTTCAATGTTAAAGAACTGCAAATGGTAGTATTTCACGATGAAATTTGTTAAGAATGGTTCATTTGAAATGAAATGAAAGCAGTTAATAATGTTTATTGGGATGCGTTTTAATAATGAAATATAGCCTGGGTCAAATTGACCCGGGAACATTATTGCGATTCCTCAGAAACCAACCTAACAGGAGGATTAAAAACACCAAGTCTCCCTTTCCGGCCCTTTGCATGTATGCTTGTATGACGTGTCATGACTAGGCACGTGTCGTGAGAAGCGTGTGTGTGTGTGTGTTTGTCTGTGTGTGTGTGTGTGTGTGTGTGTGTGTGTGTGTGTGTGTGTGTGTGTGTGTGTGTGTGTGTGTGTGTTTGTTTGTGTGTGTGTGTGTGTGTGTGTTTTGAGAGAGCGTAATGCATGTAGACAAGCCAAGTGTAAGAGGCCTGGCAGACACAACGCCCACATTTCCCCGCAGCTCTGAGCCAGGCTATGCGTGCAGCCGCCCAAGTTCAAACCAAGACCATGTTAGACAAAAACACACACACAAGCCGGCTCACGCACACACGCACGCACGCACGCAGCCATGCAGGCTAATTTATGTCTGCTCCAAAAAGCAAACAAAATAGAATGGGAGTAGAAGAGAATAGTGATGCGGATATGTCTTTTTTTGGTGTTTCATTCACTGCATGCTGACCTTTTAGCGACAAATTTGACGTGACAATTAACTTCTGGCACTAATGAATCAAATTTGTTTGCGAAATTGCGGCTTTTCATGTTGACCATTGAAGCACATTCTCAGGGGCACACTTTGGTCTCTATGGGTGGGACGTTTCCTTTCATATAGGATGATTTGGTAAGGTGGCCGTCATCCATCCAGTCCAATTTCTTTCCACTTTTGATGAATATTTTAAAATAAGTTTGCGGTCTGTTTTTTAATCTATGCAATTTTTGGATTGGATACAATAGCCGATAAACGGCTTGCAAAACGCTCAGGTTGGAGCGGATTTGTGCCTCATTACTCAAGTGCAAATATTTGATGCGGTTCCTCAGAGGATCTATTTTTTTATTTTTTTAGAACAGATCAAATGTTCACCATTTTTTTACTAGGCGCATTTGGGAGTACGTTTTGTACAGAAACTGCTTCCGAAAATAAAGTTCCCAGGAATTTTGGGGGGCTGAAAGAAGACGCAGCTCGTGGAATAAATAATACTTTTTAAACCAAGGAAACATTGGTTATTTTTTGTTGTTTAATTTCTTCTCCATTTTGCCTTGCAGCGAGAATTTTGCATACTAATACAATAAAACAACAACAAGAAAAAAGATCTTCCAACAGGCAACACTGACACCACTATGATAATAGTCGACGTTCTGGGCCGACCTCACTTGGCGTGTTCACCTTTGGTAATTTTAATTTCATGCGCCGGCTCATTCTTCACTTGGCGCCTGCCAAGGAATTGAGTTGTCAAGCTGGCAGCTGAGATAAGGTGAAAAGAACAAACAATACATAAAGGCTTTCCCAAAAATGGAACTTCATCACCAGACCCTCTGAATTGGTACTTCTTTGTTTTTAGCGCTTGAGGAATTTGCCGTGTCGGTGTGCTTGTTAGCGCGATTACATGAAAGCGATTACATGAAAGTGGCAACATTGTACACAGTGGAAGGATGAAGAAAAAACTCTTAAATGCTTAATTTCCTCAGGTTATGTGTTCTTCTGTCCATACCTGGTCCCAATCATTCACTCATAACAAGCCATCCAAAATGTCATAGAAAGGATAACTAATAGCATCTTCTGTATGCTTTAGGTGACGAATATTTAAGCAAAGATTGTACAGCAATCGCCAAGTCTGGTCCTCGAGAGCCCCTATCCCACCTGTTTTCCACATTTCCCTCCTCCCAACACAGCTGAATCAAATGATCAGATAATCAGCAAGCTACGCAGATGCTTGATAACGATCCTGATTATGTGATTCAGGTGTGTTGGAAGAGGCAGACATGGAAAACAGGCTAGATGGGGACTCTTGAGGACCGGACTTGGAGATCCTTGTTGTACAGCAACACATAGACAGGCAATATCATGATATTCACAGGCATATATTCTTTATCCTCTGTGAAAACCGACTAATATTACCGCAGCTTACTGAGTCATTTACAGTATTCTTCTTCATCTGTTTCAGCATTAATGTACAGTCTTACCACCCCTGTTAGTTGCACACACCAAAAAAAAAAAAAAAAAACGCAACGAATTAATCATGATGGACAAACTGTTCAAGTCTATTTAATCGTGTATTTTTCTATGTTTTTATAAGTTCCAATATTACGGAGAGCTGTTGTCCGTATTTAAAAAGCACATCGCAAAAACGTTTGTTGCTGTTATGATTAATTGACCAAGTATTTATTAATATACATTTTAATTTTTTTACTTTAAACGAATATATTTTAAAATGTTTGTGTTTTATTATTTACCATTTAGGCCTACAATAATTCAATTAACCAACTTTTTTTTTTTTGATAAATTTTA
This sequence comes from Vanacampus margaritifer, assembly GCF_051991255.1. Lineage (NCBI taxonomy): Eukaryota > Metazoa > Chordata > Actinopteri > Syngnathiformes > Syngnathidae > Vanacampus > Vanacampus margaritifer. Next base: position 11,710,228 of record NC_135447.1, on the reverse strand, counting down.
AAAAATGAATAAATATAGGTACCATTATTGGACTACATTACAGACATCTTTGTGACTAAGAAATATGAATTGAATTTTGTAATTTTTTGGTATTGATAATGTATTGGGTCACTTTTTCCTTCTGATTTCAGTTCTCCAAGTGTTTTTTTTAGTTTTAGTATTACATTTAATATAGAGTACCAATTAAGCCACTAAATGTATTTATTGACTCCTCTATTTTGGGAGGGGTATTATTTACATGACTGGTGATTAAAAAGATCCACCATCAATTACAGTGGGGGGCTACAGTACGACTTGTCGCTGCTTTAGCAAACACAGACTTGCAGACTTGCTGTCTTGTGTAACGCAGGCCGTGTCTCTCTGCTCATCTTTTTCAAGTCCACAACTCTTGTGATGAAATGTACTGTGTGTGTGTCATGAAAAGAACTTAACAATGCCTCCTCTCCGCGTTAGCTTCCTCACTGCAGCGGCACGGCTGCCCACACAGATGACGCATATAACTGCACTCAGCACTACACCTCAGCAGTAAAAGGCAAATTTTGCTTCCAGAACCAGATCTTGAATTTTTTGCCTGTGCCTCACGCACGCCTCGTGAGTGTCTCTCAGTTGAAGTCTGCCACGTTGTTTGCTTTCACATTCAACAGTTGGACTGCATGGACAAAAACTGCATATTACATATATTGTATTTGTTAACAGTGAAGTAATAATGAAGTATAAATTATTTTTTATGCACACAAGTGTATTCTCTAAGTATTTGCACTACACCGATGAGATGATCTTTCCTCTGGCATATTTTCAGCTGCAGTCTGTACACTGCTGGCTCCAGGGACTCACTATGAAACCCCATCAGCCCTATTCACTGTCATTTCATTTCACATCACCCTCCTATGAATGGAATTGAATTTAAAAAAAAAAAGCCTTTAGTCATCCAAAAGCATGAATTTCCAGCAATACAGGAGCGGAATTGATACAAGCAGGATCACATAAAATGAAGAAAAAAAAAAGTGTCATTTGGCCGTAATACCTCAAAAATCGAAGAAAACTCTTTAAAAATGTATCACGAGGTGACATTATCGTTGATGAAACCGCAATCGCCACTTTTGTTGAGTCATCCTCAAAGATAAAGTTTTAATTTACTGTGGTTGTGATTTACTTCCTGTACAGTTAATAAACGGTTTTACGATGGAATTTATTACAGTGCTCTGGAATTACTACAGTTATCAGGGACCAAGTCTGAAATCTATTCAAACGCATCTCACATGTAAAATTGAACCGCTTCAGACTTACAGATGATTTGATTTGAAGCACTGAAAGTGTGCTAGCGCGTACATGCGGCAGATTCTCCTTTTTCATTTCCACAACTGACTGCTAGCGACACCTCTCGGCTTCTTTTGACTTCAGCGGGTTGCGTAGGTGTTTTGGTGCCACTTACATCGCTTCACCTATATTAAATGTTTGTAGGCGGTTCGTAGCTCAAAATGGTCCCAAGAAGCATTCGAATTGCTAGCTAAGCTGTGATGTTAGCTTACCTGTTTGTTTTTATGGGTTTTGTAGTGACGAATGAAGTTTAGACGTGGTCGTTGTTGTTTTGCCATATGGCCGTTATTGGCCAAATTAACTGGGATATCTTCATTTTGCCAACGGTTATAGACAAAATAATCCTTTAATTCGAATGAATTATCACTTGTGTTTCGGCAAACAATTAAAATACAAATTGCCAACTATTCCGAATATTTGTGCATTGCTAATATTTCCGCAATGCACCGTTCAGTTCCACCATTTTGACTTGTGAAGTTGTGATGTAAGCTCAGAATTGTCATTAAACAAGATGACTTGTCAAGCCACGTGGTTTAAGTCTGAAGTCAAGTCTTTCCCAAGTTTTTGGCAAGAAAGTCACAAGTCCTAAAAATGGCCTAACCCGAGTCAAGTAAGCCATATGACTTGAGTACCAGCCTTGTCTCCTGTTTACACAATGTATACAAATTTTAGAAGACCTGGATATGTTACAATTCATAGGCCAGGCGTGTGAAATAGGCGTGCACACACACACACACACTCCGTATAAGCACAACAGCACATTCGGTACACCTCCATGCATCCAAGACATAAGGTCTTGACATTTTCAAGTCAGTATGAGACGAAAATAGGAAGGGGGACATGAGCTTGGCAGATGAGGCTCAGTCAGTGAGTCAGTGGTCTGATAAAATAGATGGGCTGAGTCAGTGGACTGAAAGAAGAAGATTGTGTGTGTGTGGTCTCGTTATTGTTACATAGTGGGGCCAACATTTCGGGATTTAACAGAGTTGTGGGGCCCACCCGTCCATGTGGGGCCATTTTACTGGGCCCCACAAGTTTAGACCTCTTTTTGAAGGTCAAGACTTGGGGGTAGGCAATCATTTTTGATGGTTGGGGTTAGGGGAGGCGGCTAGGAAATGCATTATGTCAATAAGAGGGCCCCACAAAGATAGTAAAACAAACTTGTGTGTGTGTGTGTGTGTGTGTGTGTGTGTGTGTGTGTGTGTGTGTGTGTGTGTGTGTGTGCGTGTGTGTGTGTGTGTGTGTGTGTGTGTGTGTGTGTGTGTGTGTGTGTGTGTGTGTGTGCGTGTGTGCGTGCGTGTGCTTGTGTGTAGACTGCAGAGAAGAGGGTCACAGAGGTGATGTTGCCAGGTATTTAGTGGAGTAGTAGCTGAAGGTGGTCAACACCATAAACCCAGCATGGGGGGAAAAAAAGTCATAATGGACAGTAAACGTAATTGCAATTGCGTTTGAAAATAACAATTTAAAACAGTCTAAATGGAAGAAAAAGGTTTTAGTAATCATTATTAGCGGCACTAATACTGTAGTGGTTAACTCACCAGCTCACCTACGACCCTAAAAGTATAAGTGCTATAGAAAATGGATAATTATATGATTTGTATTTATTTGATTCATACGATGTAGCCTATGTGTCAGTTTACATTGAATGCTCTCCCTATTAAAAGTATATAATTGACCTCTCTAAGATTCTCACGTTGTGACATAATGCAATAGCATCCAATAACTCAAAAGTGATGCAGGGAAAATACATGAACGGCATTTCAAATGTAATGTAACACTGTCCTCTTGTGGTGATGTAAGATCTGGACCCAGAGTGCAACAAGGTTTAATAATCGTACATTAAAAAAAATTAATCTTATGAACATTCCTACTTTTGTGAAAGAGAATTCATTGGAATCATCACCACTTTCCGAGTTAGCATAAAACCATACATAAATACATATAACATTCATACGTTAACAGAATGAAATAGTGAAAAACTATAACGTGTTAAGAAAAATAAATAGTAAAATAAATCAAATACAATCAAATTAAATAGTAGTTCGTTAACATACAAAAACCTGCATGCAGAAACAATTAAGTGGTAAGAAAATTCAAGTCAAATAATAAATGTCGGCCAGTGACTCACACAAATAGTACAAAACGTACACGAATACGAATACATAAAAATAAATGGTACTGTATACAGTACATAAAATAAAGCTTACGTTCCATACCCGGAAGTCAAACGTCGTACGCGATGACGTCACTGTCCTGTGCGGGGCGCGAATGCTTGCAGTGTGAACTGCGGAGAGCCATTCCAAGCGAAGGAGGTGTGTTTTCGGGACACGATGCCACTTTAGAGCATGTGGTTACGAACCCTGGCTATTTTCCTTATTTCGTGGAATGCGTTGACGTGTCGGCAGCCCTGAGCTGGCACTTTTTGTTTGTTTTTGCTAGCGTAACCCAACCATACGTACGTTAATATTGATAGCTAGCTTACCGTCAAGACTAATTTGTGAGCGTGAGCTTACCCCGGTACAAAAGTGCAGTAGTTTATACTCGAATACGGACAGGTATTGGGGCCCTAAAACGTCTACGAAGCCGTCCAAAGTTTTGAGGTAAATATTTGTTGACTCTTGTTGTCATTTACCATTACCTCTGACCTGTTAACGGTTCGTTGTAAATGGTTTGAACGAACCCACTGCTCTTCGTGTAGCCTGAAATGTGAGGTCTTTCCCTCAAAATGACTCAAAAAGTTAGTAAAATGGGGCAGAAAAGTTAATTATATGCTGCCTTACAGTTGCTACAAGTTTATACACTAGTTACAAAAAGTTGGGGATTTCAGGTGAAATTTCACTAAATGCACTATAACCTTAGCAGGTGAACTTAATTTGGCCTTTGATTCATGAATGCGTAGGTGGCCCAGCCCTACCACAATGTGGAAAAATCAATGGAATTTCTGTAGTATTGAAATTTTAAACAGTGCGCGCAGATCTTGCTGTTCTTGTCAAATTAAGTGGGTCTTCTTGACACTGGTGTCACCATATTTGAAAGGTTCCCATTTTTATGTTCCTAATCGCTGGTTAGGAAAGTTAGACAAATGCAACTTGCAAATGCAAAACTTAAAAAAATAAAATAAAAAGCTTTCTGATACCCTCAAACTTACTTTTTTTTGTGTGTGTGTGTGTCTCTTGTAGAACGCAAACATGTCCAAAATAGACAAGATGAGCATCCTGGGGGTGCGAAGCTTTGGGATCGAGGACAAAGACAAACAAGTGATCTCGTTCTTCACGCCCCTTACGGTTCTGGTTGGTCCCAATGGAGCAGGCAAAACGGTACAAGGACTTCCACAGACCCTGTAGAGAACCAAAATGATATATTGGAACCAAAATGAGTTGTATAGGTTTTGTTTTTCAGACCATTATTGAGTGCCTCAAGTATGCAACTGCAGGAGAACTTCCTCCAGGTTCTAAAGGAGGTGCTTTTGTCCATGACCCAAAGGTAAATTGTATTTGAAATTAGGACACTGTTATGAAGTGTGTGGGTCAAAGTTAAACTTGGGCCAATGGAACGAAAAATGTTTATGATAACAATTTATAACAATTTTTTATGTATATTATGTGCATTACCACTTATATTTTTTGATGTTAATAGTTTTGCAATGCAAGCCAGATAAATGCTCATCCTCACGCCCACCCTAAATTCTAATGTGAGCTTTGATTAACATGTGATTCTAGGATGCCCACGAAACGGATGTGCGAGCGCAGATTCGACTTCTGTTCTCTGATGTCAATGGGGAGAAAGTCACCATCCATCGTTCCATGTCCTGCACCCAGAAAGCGAAGAATTACTCCTTTAAAAGCTTAGAGCAGGTTATTACTCGGATAAAGTAAGTCTAACGTTTTTAAGCTCCTGGCTCCTTTTTTTTGTTTTTTTGTGGTACCTCGAAAGAGGCCCGCAATTCACTCTGTGACACTGGTTCATGTATTCATCCAGGGATGGGGAAAAGGTGAGCTTGTCATCCAAGTGTGGCGAGCTGGACCGTGAAATGATTTCCGCACTCGGCGTATCCAAGCCCGTGTTGAATCACGTCATATTCTGCCATCAAGAAGATTCCAACTGGCCGCTTAGTGAGGGCAAGGCGCTCAAAGAAAAGTTTGATTCCATCTTTGCTGCAACCAAGTAAAAGCCCAAGTCATTTGCACTTTTTTCTTCCTCCTCTCAAGTCCAGTAGATTTGTATCTGACGTTCTTATCACCTTCGAGGTACATCAAAGCTCTGGACACGATGCGTCAGTTGCGTCTCAAGCAGAACAACACTGTGAGAGAGTGCCAGGTGGAGTTGCGCTTCTTGAAGCAGAACAAGGAGAAGGCCCAGCAGATTAGAGAGCTTGTTGCAAACAAGGAGGCTCAGATGATGGCCTCCAAGGACAACATCCAGCTGATTGAAAGCCAAATCGATCCACTGGAAGTGTGTGCTGTTGCAGAGTTGGATTTGTATCAAAGACAGTGATAAAATGCCATATCAAGTAAGTGATTTATTTATTTATTTTTGTCAGAATCGGCTGGCAGACATCGACTTGAAACTGGGTAAGGTGATGAAGCTGGACAATGACATTAAGGCTCTGGACAGTAGGAAGAAGCAGATGGAGGAGGACAATAAGGAGCTTGAGGAAACAATGGAACAGGTGCACGATACAGATGCTTCACATAACCATAAAATATATACTCACCTGACACTTTATTACATACACCAGTAAAGATCAATAAAAAAAAAAGCAATCATTCAAAATACTCTAGAGCAGCCTCGAGCTTGTCGTCCGTGTTGGCTTGCAGGTGTTCCAGGGTTCGACTGAGCAGCTGCAGGAGGGTTACCAGAACCACCAGAGAACAGTGAGGGAGAAGGAACGCAGGCTGACCGACTGCCAGAAGGAGCTGGAGCGAGCCGGCAGGGAGTGTCAGAGACTCAACAGGGTCAAGTCCGATCTCCTGGTGGAACAAGGTACACAGTCGCATGCTATTGACACATGACCATTCATTTTCATTTGAGTACACAGATAAAAACAACAATAGTTTGGTTTGTGAAACAAAGAGTGGACAAAAATGTCAAAGATAAAAATCCGTGTCCTCTGGCCTTCCCAGGACGTCTCCAGCTAGAGTCTGACCGTCACACACAAAACATCAAGAACCGCGACACTCAGGTGAGAGCAAAACTCATAGCCAAACACATCGGTCCTCAATGTTTTTGAAAGGAAAAGCATAACGCTAATTGTTTCTCCCAGGTACCAGTTCAAATGTCAGGTGGGGATTGGGACAGTGCTCTCTTAATCAAACTATTGAAAGCATATCTTGACTGAATTTGGCTTTACTGTCGCAGGTCCGCTTATTGTCGACCCAACTGGAGGTGGAAGGCTACGACCGGCCGCCCTTCACTTTGCTTCAGCTCGAGAGCTTTCAACGTCACATCACTCAGAGACTGGAGCAGGAAAAGCAGACAGTCGCTCAGGTTATGGTATGAAAAAGTTAAACCGCTCAGGTCAGTTGATTGTTGAATTACATTGCGTCACCTGTCGTTCCTTAAACCAGGCAGACCTGCAGGAAAAGGAGCAGCAGAAACAACAGTCAATTGATGAGATCAGGGATAAGAAGACGGGTCTGGAGAGTACAGTGGAGCTGAAGCGAGACCTGCAGGGAAAGAAGCAGCAAGAGCTCCGGAACGTCCGCACTGAGCTGCAGAGGCTGGAAGGTTCGTCCGGCAGAATGCAGGAGCTGGAAAACGAGCTGGCCAAAGCCGTGAGTTTGTCCGTGTTCCCATGGTTGGCATAAAAATTTTTTTTTTAAAAATCTTGTAACAGGCATTCAAGCTAATTTGTTGTATTTTCAGGAGCGTGAGCTGCAGAGCGCCCTCCAGACGTGCAACGTAGAGGAGCTGAAGGGGGAGGTTGTGGAGCTCCAGAGAGAAAAGGCAGAGCTGGACCGCACACAGAGGCAGCTGGACCAAGAGATGGGAGTGCTCAACATGCACACCACTTCACGCACACAGATGGACATGTTGACTAAGGACAAGGTGGTGTTTTGAACGCATGCGTGGGCTCGTCCTCCTGCATGTCTGCTGTTTCCCCTCATAACATTCCTTTTTTTTGGGGGGTCCTGTAGAAAGAGAAAGAGGAGCAGGTACGCAAGATCAAGTCACGCCACAGTGACGATCTGGTGTCACTGCTGGGCCACTTCCCCAACAAAAGAGAGCTGGACGACTGGCTTTACGCCAAGTCAAAGGAAATAAACAGCACCAGGGACAAACTGGCCAAAATAAAGTGTGTTATCTCATTATAGCAGCACTCACGTATGCATTGGAACCTTCAAAGTTGAAAACCTAAAACTTCTACAAATTGGACTTCAACCAAAATTTCATGACATGACAGACATGACAGAGGATTTGCATTTGCTTTGCTATAATAGCACAGAAAGATTTATTTTGTCCATTAAAAACATTTTTTTGAAATTGAAAATGAATGTGGTAGTCAACCAGTTTTGTAGTTACACTTTGGAGGTTCCGCTATGCTATGTTTTGGCCATGTGACTGAACCTTATTTGTCATGACAAATCTGTTGCGATATCACAACTCGCAGTAAGGACCTGGCTTCCAGTGAGCAAAATAAGAGCCACATTGCTGCCGAGCTACGTAAAAAAGAGGGGCAGTTAACCAATGATGAAGAAAAGTTCTTCAACGTGTGTGGCAGTCAAGATCTGGAGCAGGACCTTAGCAAAGTGCAGGAAGACCTGGAAAAAATGTCCAAACAAAGAGGTTTGCCGTTTGCACCAATAGTCACACTTATGCAAAGAAATTGCAGAGTTAGATTAGTTGTACTATTATTTTATTTTTTTTTTTTAAGCCATGCTCGCTGGAGCTACTGCCGTCTATACCCAGTTCATCAGCCAGCTGACCGAGGAGAGCGAGCCATGCTGCCCCGTCTGCCAGCGGACGTTCCCGTCCGAGCCCGACCTACAGGAGGTCATCAGTGACATGCAGTCCAAACTGCGTCTGGTTCCAGACAAGCTGAAAAACACGGAGCAGGACCTGAAGAGAAAAGAGAGGAGGCGAGATGAGATGATGACCCTGAGACCAGTCAGGTATAAGACCTCAACTATAGCTCTTTTGCCAGCAATACAAGTAGTAGTTTATCACTAACCTACAGTGATACTGTAAACATAAAGGCATGATTACGGTCAATAATAGTATGCAAAAAAAATGTGTAGTACATGAATGTAAAACAATTATATAAAAAACTGATTGTATGGTGGTAACTTGGCATGCCTTTAATACATTGGATATCAGCAGAAAGGCAGTGATTGCAAGTAAAATGTTATGGCCATTAAGTGATTTTCTTCATCTTTTGGTTTACCTGAATATCTTGAAAAACAAATAAATGAGTTAGACTGGAAGCTCTCAAATCAAATACAATCTGTCCTGTGAAGCTGGATGGTAAAATTTGAAGAAAAAATGACCATGGGAAATCATGTTAGTTGCAGGGTCATAAAACCTTTAACTGTATGGACAATGTTTTAAGTAACATTTTGACATCAGTATCATTGATTGATATTTAATTGATTTCTGTTCACATACTGGGATTTGCTGGTGTCTTGCATGATGAAGCTTTCGTCTTTTTAGGCATACCGTATTTAAAAAAAGAAAAGAAAAAGGAAAGAAGCTCTTCCAAACTTAAACACATTTACATGTGTTGTATGTTCAGCAAAATCACACTAAAATGTTTACCCGTCCCCACAGGCAGTCCATTGTGCAGTTACAGGAGAAGGAGTTGCCTGAGCTGAGAAATCGACTGCAGAGTGTGAACAGAGACATCGAGAGGCTAAAAAGTGATGTGGAGGAGCAGGAGACTCTGCTTGCCACGCTGATGTCAGAGGAGGAAACCGCCAAGGCCTGTCAGCAGGACATCGCTCTCATGGACAGATTCCTGGTACTATTCTCCTATTTGCCACTACGATCATATCAATGGACTTGACTCCTGACAATTCAGAATTGTTGTTCTTTGTAGATGGATCTGAAGGAAGTGGAGAGGAAAATAGCTCAGAACGCAACCAAACTCCAGGGAGTAGACTTGACCAGAACCGTCCAGCAAGTCAGTCAGGAGAAGCAGGAGACTCAGCTCAAGTTAGATACCAGTAAGATGTCAGCTAGCTCCGTTTTTTTTTTCAATCATTAATTGAGCCAAGGCACGTATTTTACAATCACAAAGCACACCAGCAAACACAAGATTGTGAATGAATGAATAGTTCAGCTCCATACGTAACACAGAAACAAAAACACAAACATCCTTTTAAACGAATCAATTAATAACCCAGAAAGAAATAGGCTGAAGCACCAGGATGATTATTGCCTATCCTATACAGTCCCATGAATCACAACAGAGCAAAAATAAATACTACACTCACATTATAATTCCTAAATGATTTACGTTTTATCAATGCTTTTATCAGAGCTTCATGACATTTTCCCTGCGTAGCGTCCAGCAAGATGGAGCTGAAACGTAAACTGATCCAAGATCAGCAGGATCAGATTCAGGTGCTGAAGAGTTGTGTGAACGAGACCAAAGCGGAGAAACTCCAGCTGAGCAGCGACATGCAGAAGCAGCAGCAGCTGGAGGAGCAGTGTGTCGATTTCACCGCTGAGATTCAGGCCTTAACCAGGGACATCCGGGTACTTTTGTCATCTTTCCGCAATTGTCCTGTCTTTTGTTTTTCAATTGAATGCCAGGCTTTGCAGGAAAAAAACACTAAATGTCGCGTTGTCGCCACGACCAGGAGGCGAAAGAGCAGCTGTCTCCGTTGTCTTCCACCTTGAATAAGATGCAGCAGGAGAAACAGGAGCTGATAGAACGTAAAAGGCAGAAGCAGGAGGAAGGACAGGAGAAGGTGGACGCATGTTAACCCACAAGTCGACACCCACATGTTATTCTATCTTCAGGAAATTATGTTAATCTACTTTGCGCTTTGTCAACGACAGATCAACACGATCAAAGACAAAGTAAAGACCATCACCACCATGGAAAGGGACATCAACAAGTATCTTGAAGAAGGCAAACATGAATACAAGGAGGTATCATTTGTTCAATCTTGCGTCCCGTAAAGTGACACATGGTCCTCAAATTTTCAAGGTAAAGATACTTAAAACATTTTGTATTAGGATTAAGCAAACCTATGACGTGTTGTTGCAGCAAAAAGAGTCTGAACTTCAAGAAACCAACACGCAGCTCCATGAGGCTGAACGACAAAAAGAGAAGATCAGCAAAGACATGGGAAACATCCGTCAGGACATCGACACTCAGAAGGTAAACACGTCTGTGGTTGTCTAAGAGTGAATCCTAACGTTTATTGAGCAAAGGCACATATTTAAACATGCATGCCATTTGACGTAGTTATACAATACATGGCGCACCACCCAAAAAAAGGCACAAAAAGTACATAGCCTATAGTGGTGCCTTGAGAAATGGGAATGAACTTGTTATTTTTTGTATAAATGCACTGTGCTTGGGGAATCACTTGAGTTTAGATGTAACGTGTATTTTTTCACATCGTAGGTGCAAGAGCGCTGGTTACAGGACAACCTGACCTTAAGAAAGCGGGTTGAAGAGCTTAAAGAGGTTGTGGCTAAGCGGGAGGCCCTTTGCAAAGACATAGGCAACATGCAAGTGATGCAGCTACGCCAGTAAGAGCCCCACATCCATGGATCAGTTGCTCTTAGTTCATGTGGTAGTTTTCACTTCGCCTGCATTTGTGCTCGTGCAGAGAACGACGTGAAGCCGAGCGCAAGTTGGAGGACCTGAAGAAGAACCGCAGCATAGCGCTCGGGCGCCAGAAAGGCTTCGAGGAGGAGTTGCTGCATCACAAGTGAGCGACGCGGAGATACCGAGCTAGCCGTCGATCACCACGGCCTCTATTGCCCTTGACGTCTCTGGATGGTTCGCTTTTCAGGAAAGAGCTGCGAGAAGATCAGTACCACAAAGCCGACGAGCTCTATAAAAACAAGATGATCATAATGCGTACGACAGAGCTGGTCATCAAAGACCTGGATCTCTACTACAAAGCCCTCGATCAGTGAGTAAAAGTAAAAGTCATGGGATACGGTGATGAAGTCATATATGTCGTGTAGTGTAGCCAGCGTTGACTGAAACGCGGCGGGATTTCATGGCAGTGGTCTGACAAGAGTACAATCATGACAGACCACATTTGTCTTGTCGTTTGATCCAGGCCTTTTTTCAGAAGAGAGGAACAATTTTCAAATGCCCCATTATATTTACATTATGTGCGTGCCCCACTTTAGCAATAGAAGTGTCATCCAATTTGCAGCAAGTGTAATTCAGACCCAGCAAACATAAAATTGAGGTTAAATACCGTATGTTTCTTGGTCAAGTGTTTTGAAGTGCCGCAAATAGAAAGAAAAAAAGTCGTTCATGTCCTCCTGGAAAAGTTTGTAATTGCCTGTAGATGCCACAAGATGGTGGCAAAACCAAAGTTTTGTCAAAATAAAACACCTCAACTCACTTCAACTCAGTTCCTTGGAACTAAGATGCCACAAAATGGCGACATAGCACTACTTGGTCTAAATTAAGCTCCCCAATTCACTTCAACATAGTTCATTAGCACTAAGATACCACCAAAGTTTGTACAAAACTTGTATTATTTTGGTCTTTGCATAAAAACAGCAAATATGTTGCATAAATGCTTGTTAATTCATAATTACACTACAGTCGACATGTATCCGTGTAACCTGACAGATCTTTTAAACTATAGAACTCAGCAGCTGTCTGAGCTTGAACAAAATTAATTACACTGGGCACAAGCAGCTGATGAATCTGTAAAAAATAAACCTGCGTAACAGGGACTTTATGGGGCTGTCAGGCAATCATGATGACAAAGTGAGACTGTGAAAGTGTTCTTTCCCTCACGTCTGCATGAGACTCTTTCGTCAGCATTATCAAGATGAAAAGTAGGTCTTGGCCACCTTCCAACGGATGGGGGGGTGCGTGGCCCAGTTGCTGACTGTCATAGTGGTCTCACAATATGTCTCTTGCCAAAAATTGTACTCGACCCTCCACATCAAATGTTGTTAAAATAGCGACCGTCACATGGCAGAAAAAGGAAAATCACCGCCACCAATCCTTTTTTTTTGTTTGGTCGGGAGTTACGTGCAACTAGTTCTCAAAAATATCGACACAACTTTTTGATACATTGTCCTCATATAATACTCATGAATTATTTTTTCTTATATCTGTTCAAAAGCTTCAAAACCAATTGTCAATAACTTGCTTGTAGAGAATCAAAAACCCTTACTAAACATCTTTCTAGTGAGCAAATCAGTCGGCCAGATAAGAATTACTTTTTCTTTTTCGTTATGACTCTCCTCTTCACTTGCCATATATGGGCACCGGAAGAAGGCGTTTGATTTCCACTTGATATATTTGACCACATTAGAGTTGTTCATCAGTAGGTGAGTTTGACCAAACACTTCTCGTCACACAGGAAGACAACATGCAGTTAGCCGCAAATATCGCCCTTATCAACAACCTACTTGTTTACCGTTTATCAATATGACACAGATTACAATATCTTATGTTTTGGAATATTTTGACTAATAATTAAACTAAAAAAAAAAAAAAGTTTCATGGTTGAGCCGCCTCCCACAAGAGTTTAGTAGCAATTTTGTTGCATCTAAAAGATAAACATTCAACAAATAAAACTCTAAAGTTTGGCCAGGATATGAAATTAAAGCTCAACTTTTTTTTTGTTGCGTTTTTTTGCACTGCTAAAAATATTTGAACACTGATGCTTCAACATTTGTGTTAATTGATATGCTGTCTTTTTAGTGTACGATATTTTGCAGATATTACAACTCATTTTGTGTGCATATTCTGCACACACACAAAAGTAGCGCGTTAATTCTATACTTATACATCTCTTGTTTCCTTAGATAGTCATGGAATAAAAATGAAGATTGATTTGATTTCTAACAGATTTTTTTGGGTTGATTTTTATTTATTTTTTTCATAAATAAGCACTTCTCTTTTTGATCCTTTCAGAACCATCATGAAGTTCCACAGTATGAAGATGGACGAAATCAACAAAATCATCAGAGACCTTTGGCGCAGCACCTACCGAGGACAAGGTACATTGTTAGGCTTCATGTGCGTCATGTAAACAACAAAGATCCCGTAAAATTTCCACCTCAGAAAACGCAACATTCATTTGTCTGCCAGCAATGAGTGATATTGTCGTAACTGTTGCATTCAAAACAAATGTTGGGTATTGAGTTTCACACCATGGCATTGCAAAAAAAGAAAGAAAAGTATGTCATTGGATTGATTTTAAATTTTTAAAAAAATCTGAATGTACTTTTAAAATAGTTGTCAATTTAGTGACCTGACCCTCTGAGGTCAAAGGTTCACTCTGATCCGTCCACATCTCGGTCGTCCTCTGTCTTTCCAGACATCGAGTACGTGGAAATCCGCTCAGACGTGGATGACAACTCGTCTGCTGGAGTGAGACGAAGGGTTTACAACTATCGAGTAGTCATGGTAAAAGGAGACACCGCTTTGGATATGAGGGGACGCTGCAGTGCTGGACAGAAGGTACCTCTTCCTTTTTTTTTTCAGCCTTGTGTTTAACGGTGTTAAAAGTTTGATTCCGTGTGCGCGCAGGTGCTGGCCTCTCTCATTATCCGTCTTGCCTTGGCGGAGACCTTCTGTCTGAATTGCGGAATCCTGGCACTGGATGAACCCACCACCAACCTGGACCGAGAAAACATTGAGTCTCTGGCACATGCCCTTGTCGAGTCAGTACACACACACGCACACACACACACACACACACACACACACACACACACACACCCTACTACAGGTTGCAATGTCAATTCAAGGCTCTGCCATGTTTTTAAACACATCAAATAAAACATTAGAAGAACGATGTTAATGTAAGAAATTCTGTATAATAGGAGTGCTACGCTAATATTTTAATGGATCTTCTGCCAGAGGCAGTCATCAAAGATCCTCTCAAGAGGAGTGCTCTTAACTCAGAGATGGGCATCGAGGGCCGGAGTCCTGCAGGTTTTGCATGTTGCCCTTCTCCAACACAGCTGATATATGATCAGCTCATCAGCAAGCTCTGCATAAGCCTGATAACGATCCTGCTGATTGGAATCAGCTTGTGTTGGAAGTGAGAAACCTCCAAAACCTGCAGGACTCCGGCCCTCGAGGACCGAGATTGCCCACCTCTGTCTTAACTAGTATTTTTGCACTGGATGATTAAAAACAAACTGTTCCAAATATATCCAATTTACTATCATTTCAAACTCATCTTAGAATAATACTAGCTGTAAAAATAAATGGATGACAAATCATTTGATTTTGAACAAGTCTGTGTGTACACAACTTGTCTCAGTTGTGATGTATCACTCGAACATACTTTCTTGACACAGTGTGTACAGTGATTCGTCCTTTTTTTATTTATTTTATTTTCCAATTTTTTTTAATTTTTTTTAATTTATTTTTTAATTCCTGGAGAGCTCAGTATTGTTCATTCGGTAATTTTACCGATTTGACATGTCATCATCATTGCGCTCTCCTTTTTTTCTTCTTTTTTTTCCCCCTCAGTGATTCGTCCTTGATGCTCACTTGTGCATTCTCTCACATATTGTAAACGTCATTCGTGATGCCGTGCGTCACGTATTTCAGCTATATTTGTGAACGTAGTCGTGCCATTCAGAAGCACTGGATTAGTGGACTTGGTGTCTGCTGACTCTCGCTGGTTAGGTAAGCCTTCCTCAGTGAATACTGCCGGAGCTGCCATGCAGGAGAGAGAGCTACAGGGCAGCATTTCAGAAAGAGAACAACACTGCAAATATGCGCAGGATTACTGTAGATCCCAACAGCAACAATAACAAAAGTTGGATATAACAGGAATATTTGTACCGATTCATCATTGTATCGCCCTTCCTTGATTGTCATGAGCTTTTCCTCCTTTTCTGATCGCAACAGAATCATAAAGAGTCGCTCCCGCCAGCGCAACTTCCAGCTGCTGATCATCACGCACGACGAGGACTTTGTGGAGCTGCTGGGCCGCTCCAGTTACATCGAACACTTCTACCGCATCCGCAAGAACCAGGACCAGAACTCTGAGATCACCAAGTGCAGCATCAGCTCCCTCTCCTCCTATCTGCACTGAGCATACAGTAACACCCCTTTCAGTTTCATCATTAGCCATTTGCTGTTCCATTAAGTGTTTGTTTATTAGAGAAGAAAACACCTGAGTATGAAAAGATCATTCGATGAATAAAAATTCAATGTTTTTGGTTTGGCTCATTTTTTAACCAAAAACCGAAGCATAAGACATAACATTACAAGTTTTGCACTTCAAGTCCCTTAAGAAGGTGTTTGCAGGTCCTCAAAAAGTACACAATACGTTTTGATTTTCTCAAACTAGTATTGTTTTAATTTTTTTAATCAGATTAATCACATTTTAGAATTTTGATTAATTACCATTAATCGCTTAATAAAAAAGGCTTTTTATCACCCTTTTTTTCCCAGGCCAAATTTGAAGAGCGCCGGTTATGTTTTAATTCTTTAGACATTTAATGTTATTAGGACGTCTTCAACATTTCTTGACCCACTGCACACGCTCACCCTCCTCTTTTTCTAGTCAGTTAATTACTTGCATAATTTAAAATGGGGAAAAAAATGACCCCAATATTTTGACACAAATATTTTAAATGTGATACGCAAACATTTATTAAATGCTTTACTTTAATGCACGTAATTATGTTTATTGCTAAAACACAACCTGTGCCATCCGCTGTCACGCTAAAGGATCATCTATAGTCAAAATTAATCTGCGTTAATTCATGATTAATGCGATCATTTTTTGTGATTAATTAATCAATTAACGCTTTAACTTTGAGAGCACTAATCATTTTATTAAGTGATTTGCTACCCTTAATGTGACGCCAAGATGTTATTCCCCTTTAACTTCAACTTTTGCTTTAACAAATTGATTGCAATTCTAATAGTGGGAGAAGATGGAGGAAAAAAAATATGCTCTGATGGTCATTTTTTAAAAATTTGACCTAACGACGCACAAATTCAAAGAAACATATCTCATTTTGTTGGAAGCATAATCACCAAATCTTATTTCCTGTGTACTGCCGTGAAGCCGCGTCACTTTTTGAAGGGGTGGGGTGCGAAGAGTATAAGTCGCCGTGCTCACCATTGAGGTTTCACAACGAGCTAATAGCTGACAATTGAAGCGGTTTCTCAGTTGATTTTGACCAACAAGCGAAAATGATGGCCATGATGACAACGGCGCTCTTGATGATGGCCTTGCTGGGCCATCCTGCTGCAACCAAGCCCACTGACCAAAAACCCGAGCTTGGACTCAAATACGTCATCGACCTGTTCAATCGCAGCATGTCATTACCCAAGGTAAGCGACAACATAATTCTTCAAAAACACTATATTGATGGTTCTTTTTTTATTTGTATTTTTTCTCTCAACAGGGGGACTTTGATAATTTGAGCGATCTGGCAGAAGGCCCCAGAAAATGTGGGGTGAGTGAATACTTTTTGATGTTGAGGTACATGGCAACACAGTTTGCGGGTTCGATTCTTAGCCCTTGTGACCATGTTGAAGTGTCCTTGAGCAAGACACTGAACCCTAATTTGCTCCCAGTGGACTTGGCAGCAGCCAGCTTTTGGGCACCATATGATGTTGATGAAGCATAGCGCTTTATCTGTCTTTTTTATTTAAAAAGATAATAAAAATAAACATTTTGCTCTGCCCCTACAGGCCAAGTTCTTCTGCAAAGCTCACGAGCTCCTGGACGAGCACAAAGCGACAAAGGAGATTGCGATGTATCTAAACATATACAACAAACTGAAAGAAGTAAGGAAACCTTTAAAGTGTCTTATTTGTCTGTTTGTTTATTTTTTTTTGTGACGTACTTTTTCTCCTGTTGCAGTTTAAATGCAAAGAAGTGCTGAAGGAAGTGCGACCAACGGGCTACCAATACCAAATGGAACCTCTTAAAGAGCAAATCATTGGATGCATCCGATACAAAATCATGCACACCCCGGTGAAAGCCAGCACGCCTCCCACAAATGCAACCCAGCCGTCAATCTAGACGCACAGGTCATGTGGGGAATTTTTTTTTTTTTACATGATGGATGTTTTCCGCTGTAATAAATGTGTTCACATGCCATCTCCCTGGTTTACAAAACAGCTACTGTAATTAATCAAATCTTCAAGCCTTGAAGTCGCTGCAGTCCCGATCATTGGAATTCATCTATTTATTATATATTGTGTATTTAAGTGGCATATTTAATGTATTCACACCAAATAAAAGAGAATAAATCGTATTGGCAACTCATGAAATGTGTACCTTTTTCTTGTATAGGGGAGACTAGAGGTTATGAACATTTTTAACCATTTTCCCAACATTGTCACATATATCAGAAGCCACGATCTGCAGAGAACAGTCAGGAGAAGAATTTTCATGGCATTAATTATGCCACGGAACCGTAAAGACTTGTCAAATGAAGAAAATGTACAACAATCAAATGACCAGACGTCACCTCCAAAAACGGTGACATTGATGGCGAGTGTATCAACGGGGACTTTCATGGGGCATATGTTTCTTGTGTGATTCACTCAATCGATATTAAGTTTAGTCAGATGAGGGTTGTAATCTCGGAAATCTTCACCGTACCGGAACATTAACCGCCAAACTCCCACAGTGTTGATTGTATCTGTCGTCTAATCATTTTATGCTTAGGTCACAAAATATATTTAAAACCCTGGCGAACCCACGGGGTCAAATTTGGCCCCTATAAATTCTGCTACTCAAATAACAAAGACCTTTTTTTTTTTTTACAAATTTAACTTCAAAAGTCCAGAGTGCCACTTCTGACCCCTGCATGGGGCCATCTAGTGGATGAATATTGCACTTACATGAGCCAGAGTGGTGGTGACAAAATGGCTAAAATGCAACAAATAAAACAAATAAATTATATTGTTCAATGTAGCTGTGTATTTGATTGATTATTTTTCTTAAATTCTAAATAGTTTACTGACAGTTTTTGTTATTCTGATTTTTCGAAATGATACCCCTAAATACCAAAGGGTCAAATTTCGCCCTAATCCTAAATTAGGGAATAAATTGAAAAAAAACATTGAAAAAAACATATATTTTGGTGTTCAGTAAATTTATAGCAGTCATTTAAGGCAGTGGTCCCCAACCACCAGGCCGCGGACCTGTACCGGGCCGTGGGCACCTTTGGACCGGACCGCGTCGGGCCGCACAGTTAAAAGAATAAAAAAAAACCTTACTGTACTCCCGGTTAATTGATTAGCCGAGGCTTAAAAATATTTTATTTTGAAAAGTGACCAGATTCTCTCTGTTTACGACGGACTCTTGACACATGTCAAGATGCTAATGATCTCAGTCGCGTTTTGTTACCCTAGTTATGGTAGTGGATTTGCGTTTGTTGTCGTAGCCTTTTATTAATCAGCCGACGAACAGCCAAGCACCCACTGGGTTGCCGGTCCGCCAAAGTTGTGGACATGTATGAACCGGTCCGAGGTGAAAAAAAGCTTGGGGTCCACTGATTTAAGGTATAATTCATAATTTTCCAAATAAGAAAAGGGTTCTTGGATTGTCCAGGGTTAAATAACCGTTCATAGCATATTTTTTTTATAGAGAAGCTCATCTGTTTATTAGCTACTTATGCACATGCGGAAGCGCTAATCAAATATGAATAAGATCCATTTAAGTATTCAGTCTAAAAAGAACGTGTTGTGTTGGGCGGGAGCACTCAAAGAAGCCACCCGGGCCAGTCCCAGAAATACACGCCGGTGTAGATGCACTGATCTCCGGGATGAACACGTTTCAGCACTCTTCTCCCCTCTTGCAGCCGTCACTCGCTGATGTGATGCAATGTGAGCGCTAGAAGGGCAAGGGGGGGGGCGGGGGTTGGGGGTTGGGGGTGCAGCCGATGCTTCCTGTTGGTGGTCACATGTGCCAAATTCAGCTACTGAATCGTGATGCTCATTAATAGTTAAAAAAAAAAAACTTCTCGTGTTTTATTTTAATATACAGAAATGGCCAAAAGAGAGAGCTACATGATTTAATGGGACCTATAATACAAGGCCTGTACTTATTTCATTATTTATTTTTGTTTTTATTTATTTTCTAATTTAATGTATCCAGTCATTGATCATGTTTATATATTTAATTTGATGGTATTTGTTTTTATTTAATAGTTGTTTTTTTTAATGTTCATTCTTTGAATTTGTTTAGGTTTTTATTGTGAGATTTCCCTGCATGTTTTCCTGGACTAATTTTATGTTTTCATTTTTGTGTAAACCATTTTATGTTTAATGTTTTCATCACGTCTAACTATTGCATAATTTAGTTTTATTTGAGTACTTGATTTTTCTATTGTCTGTTTCCAAGTGCCCCGAAAGTTTGACTGTGGCATTGTTGTAATCTGGGTTTTTTTTTTGTGTTATTTTACTATATATTTCATTTTTTGTTTACATTTATTTATTTTTGCTTTTTAATTTTTAAATTTGCATATGTTTTATTCCCGCGTGCCTCTTGGGGTTGAACATACGTTTTTCTTTATTTTGTGGGGAATTAAAGGAAATTGTCCAATTTCATTCATTCTTGTCTCCAGTGTAAAGACCCACCGTTTTATATGTTAAATTATTTTCTGATTGATTTTGAAATGGATCAGTAACTATTGATATAAATGTTTTTTTCCCTTCTGGAAATGACTTTCTTCTGGTGTTTGGATGTTTCAAATGTCCTTGCACTTTGGTGTTGTAGCGCCACCTGTTGCTGTGGCATGCACTTGACAGCTTGCTCCTAATTTTTTTGTACAACTTGGCTTTTTTTTTTTTTTAAATTTACATTTGTTGGAGACAATATAGTTTTGTGTTGAATGGTCGTAATATATCAAGCAAAAGAGCCTTCAGTCAGTGCTTGTATCAGCCTTTTAATGTCATCACTGTATCAACAGGCACATCAGGCGTTAAAAGACATTTTTATGTATATTGATGTTTTGTTTCTAACCTCCTTTCTCTGTTTTTATGTGCAGTCAGCTGCTTTTGGTCCAGTAGCCTAAGGGCTGACTTGAGGGCCCGGGGCCTCTGGGATCAGACAGCGGGGCTGGCGGTGGGGGTGGGGGGTGTTGCCGCAACCGCCAGGGGCCGTCCTCCAGGGGCCTCGGCTCTGCGTTTTATGTGAGTCTTCAAAGAAAGGGAGGTTAGAGGAGGTCGCTGCCATTGTTGTGTTCTCCGCTCGCCATCTTCCTTTCTTCCATGCTTTGCTCTTTAAGACTCAGCCGTGTCTTCTAAAAAATATCCTTCAAGAAGCATGATTACTGCGATTATCAAAGGTCTTACTGTAGTTGTCAGGCCAGGATTTTTGTACAAACAGTTTTTGTGTTTTGGAACATTACTGGAGATATAAACATGGGGATCAAAAGTTGCATTGTTTTTCTTTTAATTAAAGCATTTAACTCATTCACTGCCATTGACGGCTATAGACGTCAAAAAATCATTTGAACTATTTCTATTAGTTTCACATTTTTTTTTTCCAGTTTTGTTAACAAGAGTATGAAAACCTAGAAAAAAATATATTGTACATTTAGAACAGATATAAAATTTGTGATTAATCTTGAGTTAACTAGTGAAGTCATGTGATTAATTACAATTAAAAAATTCAATAACAATTTTTTTTTATTAAAAATTAGGGCCGCCAGACAATTAATTGTTTAAATTGTAATTAATCGCATAACATAAATAGTTAACTCACAATTAATCACAAATTTTATGTCTGTTCTAAATGTACAACAAAACAATTCGAGGTTGCCATACTCTTTTTAACAAAAGTGGGAAAAGAAGTGAAACTAATGGAAATAGTGCAAATTAATTTTTTTACGTCTATAGACGTCAATGGCAGTGAATGAGTTCATTTGCACTGATTATTATTATTAGTGATATTGTTATTAATTTATTATATCATTTTTATTATATTATTAATTTATTATTCATGCATTTATTATTTTGTTTATTGTAACCTAATTGTTTTTTAAAGGTTGTTTTGTTTTGTTTTTAAGATACATACACGACTCATTTCATGTCGTTGCTGTACAATGAAAAGCAGCTTCTTCTTTTTTGTTTTAATGAAATGCCACAAGATGGAGCCAAAGTTCTTTTTGGTAGAAAAGTAGTATACAACTTTCTTCTTAAATTTTCCCTTCATTTGGAAAATTACAAAATATTTGTATTTACGTTGTGCTTGGACCTTTTACACTGTACTTTCATAATTTTCCATTGTGTTAACTCAAAGAAATACATATGTATATGTATAGGTTACTATATGGGTCTATGTATGTACATATATACAGATAGACCTCCTTGTGTATATGTGTCGTGCGATTGGCTAGCGACCAGGATGTCCCCAACCTCAGATTCAGCAGTGACAGACTCTCTAATGAGGGTAAGCACTAGGGGTGTGCCAAAAAATCGATTCTCGTAAGAATCGCGATTTTCATTTAGTATGATTCAGAATCGATTTTAAATGTCCCAAAATCAATTTTATTTAAATTATTTTATACTGTCTTGCCTTTGTCTGTGTGTGCCTTTATTTGGAGTGCTGTTCATGTTGTACCCGATTTGGCCACTTAGGGGCAGTGTGGTTCCACGCAGTCTAATACACTGTTAAGTTGTAGCCACATTAGAGATTAGAAGGAAAAAGTCAGGATCAAGTTATTCCAATAAAAGTTGTTTTATTTGCAGTGTGGTGCCGTTCTTTTGAGTGATAAAAGTGTCGCGAGTAGCGCGCTAATTAGCATTAGCGAGTCAGACTGGAGTAGATCATTACAATTCCTTGCACATCTATAGATTGAAGCAAAAATCATTGTCAATCAAATCGTTTTGAATAAAAAAATCGTTCCTAATAGAAAAACGATTCTGAATCGAATCGCACACCAATAAAGCGGAATCAAATCGAAGCGTGAGACATTCAAAGCTTCCCACCCCTAGTAAGCGTGTAAGAAAATGGATGATGGATGGAATGAGCTCAATCTTTTTCCCTAATTCTCCAGTTTGCCGAAGATTTCCCGAAATGTTCCGCTTCTGAATCTTCCAAGTGTTTTTGCCTCGCCCTTTTTGCATGCAAGACGCGAGGGCCTCCGTGTCTTGTGGTTGAGGGTCTCACGGGGACTCCCTGTTGTCACAGTGGTTCAGCGTCAGCTTGGTTTCAGACTGCCGGGACGGGACGTGCGCTGCTCACCTTGATAAGTTTGGACAGTCAAGATGACGGAATGTCAAACTTGTCCCGTTTGGATTTCCGCCGCTGTATCCTTACTTCCCTTTTCCTCCTCCTGACGTTCCTCATGGCATTTTCTTGGAGAGGATCATGAACTGCGCTGGCTTCCTTTTCAGACTATCATCTGATCTAAAGTTTTGAAAAAAATCACACCGCTGTGAATTATTTCTGGCTGGCTAATCTTATTCCTCAAGGCACTTTGATAATGGAGAGCACTTTAAATTATGAATGGCGTGGATCGTAGTGTTCTGCAAGCCTGGGTGAATTAAGCAAGTGCGCCTCTAATATCATCTTTCCTCCCCTTGTCCTGTATCGGCAGGATTCCACATTCGTCCTAGATTTGCATAATGGGGATTCCTTGGACAACACTGGCTAACGTATAGCATAACCCTACAAGCAATGGCTAATTGAACACAATCGTTGGATCAATAGACACAGACAGACGATATAGCAATACTCACAGGCAGGTATTCTTGATCCTCTCTGAAGATGCATTTCAGTTAACTCATTCACTGCCATTGACGGCTATAAACGTCAAAAATTTATTTGAACTATTTCTATTAGTTAAACTTTTTTTTTTCACTTTTGTTAACAGGAGTTTGAAAACCTAGGAAAAAAATTATTGTACACTTGGAACAGATATAAAATGTGTGATTAATTGTAAATTAACCATTGAAGTCATGCGATTAATTACTAACTAATTTTTAATAATCTTTTCTTTTTTCAAAAAATATATATAATTAAAAAAATGTCTAGGTTTCCATACTTTTGCTAACAAAAGTGGGGAAAAAAATTAAACTAATAGGAATAGTTCAAATTAATTTTTGACGGGTACAATGGCAGTGAATGAGTTAATAACTGAATAATTTAAATCTTTCAGCCTGCACTTTTTTTTTTTTTTTACATTTTAATTATTCAACTAATTTATTTATTATTAATCACATGCCGCAAATTCTTGTCTCTAAAAAAAAAAAAATCAGCATGCAATAAGAAGCCATTTTAATCTCTCACCCACCGCAACATATGGCACACCTGCTCGAGGAATAACATCCAGGCACAATATTAGGAACCCTTCCGAGCCAATCAAATGCTTTGTTTTGTTTGCAGATGCCTTTTTATCCGCTCCATGCAGGAGTTTCAGACAGATGGACATCATCTCCATTCAGAAGACATCCATCATTCAATTCTCAGGTTACGTGTGTGCGCGTGTGCGCGCGTGCGTGTGTTGATAGTGAGTTGTCATGATGGTGATAGAAGCTGACTAATAGAGTATAGCGAGGTAGCTGTCTTTCTCATTCTCATTTGTTGCTACTGGCTATAATGAATTATTGATAGCGGGGGGGGGGGGGGGGGGGGGGGGGGGTTGCTCTCCCCTCTTGCATTCCCTTACCCTACCCGGTCCCTGAAATGGCAGCCATTTTGTGTGCCAGTGCAATTGTACACTATTTAAGCCTATTGTAAAACCATCTGGGGGTACAAAAATATGATGCATTTATGTTGAATTTGATCATTTGTGAGTTCAATATTTTGGGTGTTTTTGCCCACGGACCTAAAAAAAGAAAAATTCGGTAACTTTTATTCCTATTCTGTCAACAACCCCTCGCTTTGCGATATTTGCTGGAAGTTGCAACCCCCCCCCCCCCCCAAAAAAAAAAACATTTTAATGAGAGCTTGTTTCATGACAACCTGCCCTGTAAATTATTAAAGTGCGCCTCCATTGCCACAACACACACACACACGCCTTCAGCTCCACTTACCAGCACAGCCTCTTCTCATATCAAGCAACCCATCCATTATTCACACGGCCCAGACCCTGTTTAACCTCCTATTGATGCCCCCCATAAGTTTATTTGTGGATGCGTTTTTGGATGTTTATGTTGATGCTCCTCTTGATGTGAACTCCTTCACTGCCGTTCCAGTTCAAATTGATTTTTGAACTTCTGTAGCAGCCAATGGCACTGCGAGACCAGTTCAAAAAAATAAATAAATTAAAATAAAAAGTTTTGACGTCCATGACCGTCATGTAATTTATAGCTTTCGCATATTATTAGACAAGACAATTTTTGTTTACGTGAGGAAAATAATGATCTTTCAGATGATGACAAGTACAGTCTGACGCCAACTTTTAAAAAATGTCCAGTCATTTATTCCATATTCAAAAGTGAAGTTAAAAGGTGCGGCAATTCTTTTGAATGACGTGCTTGTGTGTGAGATCACCAGCCAGAAAATTAGGCACACAAAACCCACCGGCAATATTACACTGTAATCATAAAATCATTTTAATAATCAATAAAAGTTTGTTGTTGTTTTTTTTGTTTGTTTTTTTGCATTGCGTGGGTGCACTTGATAAACTGACCGACGCGTGTTGTGTACATTTGCTGGCTTTTAGAAATGCATAAACTCTTCTTACAGTGTTCCCGAAAAAGGTCATAAAATAGCGAGTGTAAATAATTCAACATAAATAATCCACACGTCAATCATTCGTGTTGGAAAATCACATTCTATAACATCTGCACATTGACGTGATGAAGTGATGTCAACAAACACGCACTCGGTACTCAACATCCATTTTGTATCATTTCTAAAGTGACATCATATCCCTGAATGTGACATAAAGTGTCTGGTGTATTGAAAATATTATACAGCACAATCGTGACTTCAGCAAGTCCCCCTTTTAATGCATTCAAAATGGAGGTTCTCAAACTGGGGTCCGCGAGCCATAGCTTGGCGGTCTGGGGAATAATACGCAATACATTTTTTTGTATTATTTTTTAAAGTGAGGACTCGTGAGGACTGAGCGATGAAGTGAGACAATAAAACAAACATAAGCCAATTAAAATCTCTGATAATGATTTTGAAAATTCAAATAGGCCAACTTGATCAAGAGGTGGTAAGTGGGTGAACCACAGGTGTCCATCTTAAGGCCACTTTCTTGCTTAATGGGTTTGCAGCAGCATATTTTCATTTTTTCTTTCCTTTCCGTACAGACACGACAAGTGTCTCCTCACCAAATCTCACATCAACTCAACACAATCGTATTCCGAAATTGCATATTGTACATGACTATTATTAACAATTGCCTCTGAATTTCATTATATATTTAAGTAATACATTGAATTTCAGATCAAATGATTTAGGTTGAAAGATTAAATTAAATGTAATATTATTGAAGATTAATAATTGATTTGTTTGTCAAATATTTTTGTGATTTATTGATAAATTAAACCTTCCATTAAATTAAATTGGAAAAACATGCAGAAAATTCACAAATATCAAATGATTATGGATTGATTTGCACTGTCGGAAAATTGGCAAAAATGTTGTTTTCCAAAGTAAGAGCAGATAATTCAGATGTCTTACTTTGATTCAATAGAGAGATGATCCATCTTCTTTCATGGAAAACTACATAAATCAGAGATAATATACGGTTGAGAGGCGATTAATCGATTATCAAAGTAGTAGTAGCCACGCCTATATTTGAAAGATTTAGGAATAATAATTTGTTTTTTTCCCTGGACCCCAAAAGTTTGCCAACCCCCAGAAGAAGTGCAATAAAATGAAGAAAACTGCAGCAGATAATCCCGCATATCAGAAGTGAAGAGCCGCCTTCATGAAAAAGTGTGTCATAATCAGCCCAGGTGTTTTCTTGAAGTCAGTGCACGGCCGAGTACTTCATGCGCTTCTGCTTCTGTCGCTGGTTGCAGAACCAAACGCGCACCACGTTCTTTTTCAGCTCCAGCTTCTCGGCGATGGCGGCGATCTTCTCCGACGACGGCCTGGGCTGGATGGCGAAGTAGGCCTCCAGGGAGCGCTTCTCCGGGGCGGCGATGGACGTGCGCCTGCGCCGTCGGGCGTCGTCCGCGCCGCCGCAGCCCGCGCCGAGCAGCTCCGGCGCGGCGGCGCTCCTGTCCCGGTGCGCCGCCTCCGCCTCCTCCAGCCAAGCGTGCAGCACGGGCTTGAGCGCGATCATGTTGTTGTGCGACAGGGTGAGTGACTCGAACCTGCAGATGGTGCTCTGGCTCAGCGAGCCCACGCCGGGGATCTTGAGGTCGGCCAGGGCTGAGCCAACGTCCGCCTGGGTCACGCCCAGTTTGATGCGCCGCTGCTTGAAACGCTCGGCGAAGGCTTCCAGCTCGCGCGGGTCCGACTCCACCTCGCCGTGCGCCGGGTGCGGGTGGCCCATGGCCGCCATGGCCTGGTGCAGCTGGCCCATGGTCTGGAAGTGGTGGTGAGGGTGGTGGTGAGGGTGCTGGTGGTGGTGCGTCACGACGCCCGGCTCGGGCGCGCCCATCCCGCTCACACCCAGGCTGCTGGAGAGGTGCTCCAGAAGGTCCCCGGCCTCCAGGGGAAGTCCCAGCTGCTGGCTCTGGAAGTTGTGGTGATGGTGCGAGGCGATGATGGCCGAGACGCTGGAGGACGAGGAGGGGGAGGCAGCGGCGGCGGCGGTGCAGGAGGGCACGCCGCTCATGGTATGGAAGCTGGCGTCTCTCCGTGCCTGGGAGACGAGGATGCTGTCAGCCGCCGCCTGCAGAGCCTCCGCCCGAGCCAGCAGGCTCTCCTCCGCGCCGCCCCCCAATATATTGGCCTGGAGCTGCCGGCATGGTGGGGGAGTCAGTGGGGAATTGTGTCGGAGAGGAGGGTCATAAAGATTCACATGGATGCCAGGGGAAGGGAGGGAGGGAGGGAGGAGGAACAAAGTCATGTCAAATCACATTTACACATTTTTCCCTCTGTGATTACTCGCTCCCCCACCGACCCGTCTGCCCCCCTTTCCCGTCCGGTTGTCGGACCTACCTGGGACCCTTGCGCGCACACTCTGCGCATGCCCTCGTGAAGGCCAAAGTGCTGCTTGCCGTCCACGCTCATCATCATCATCTTTTCGCCTTCTTCCTCACTCGTCTTCTCTCCTCAGGTTGTCCCGCTCTGGACTGAGCGTGTCTCTTTGCCCCCCCCCCCCCATGCACACACACCACCACACACACACCCTCCTCTTGCACTTTACTCAGCTACGGTTACAACAGGTGGACCAGTGTGCGCATGCTCGACAGCATGTGCACTGCTTGATGGCTAATAAAGTTGAATGGTGGATGTGAAAAGTCTACACACCCCTATTCAATTAGCAGAGTTAAAACAATAATATTAATAATAATGAGACAAAAATTCATAATTTCAAGACTTTTTCCACTCGTTATATGACTTATGAAAATGAATACCCCAAATCAACTTCACATGTTCTAGTTGGCTTTTCCTGACATATTTTTTGCTTTCTAACTGAACTGAACTGTTCATAATTCCCTCCACCTTCACTAAGGCTGAAGACCTTGCTTTCTTTGGAACATAACCAGTGTTGCCACAGTTACCTTGAAAAAGTAACTTAGTTACTAAGTTATAACTTAATTTCAAAATTAATTAAGTTCATTTTCCTTTACTTATTACCTGATTTTCAGAGCTACTTAGTTACTTTATAGATTCCTCAATTTAAAAAATGACTTAGTTACTTTACCGATTACTTGATTTTTAAAGTAACTTTGCTACTTTGACTACCTGATTTTAAAAGTAACTAACATATATTACGAGTTACTTTTAGCTAGGCCTACTTTCAGCAGACCCTGACAATTGCGCTGGAAAAAAAAAACATGAAAAGCCTACCAGAACATCTGAACCTTATTTGGGGTTAATCAAAGGCCCTTTAAATGGTAACAGGTGTGTGATGGTTCCTATTCAACATGAGTTCGAAGGTGATTGGTTAATTTTGTACACAGCCACATCCCATTTTTTCTATCCATCCATTTTTCATATCCTCATGAGGTAAAGCATTCATTCACTCTTACTAATTATTATTATTGTTATTATTATCATCATTATGACAATGCCAGTGATGCTAGCCCGGTGACTTGGAGAGCAGCTTGATGAGCTGTCCATGGTGCTGAAGTCTTCAAGCGGGAACTTTGTCATTATCTAACAATCTCTTGAAAATGATGACTTTTGTAATATTACAACCTTCCTCTGAACAAATACACAACTCCCCCCCCCCCCCCCCCCCCGCAAAAATAGTTTTATTCTCATAAGATTATGACTTTAATTTTCATATCCCCCCCTCCCCCTGCTTTTCAGGATTTGCCCTAATAAGTCTTCATAGAAAGCTTCTTGGATCCTTCTCACGTGAATGAACCCGATCTGTAATGGTCAAAGTATGGCACAGGCTCCCTCTAGTGGCATGTGGAAGCATCACTGAATTTAAATGTTTCCATTGTGT
Organism: Vanacampus margaritifer; assembly: GCF_051991255.1. NCBI lineage: Eukaryota > Metazoa > Chordata > Actinopteri > Syngnathiformes > Syngnathidae > Vanacampus > Vanacampus margaritifer. The sequence goes on along the minus strand of NC_135447.1, from coordinate 11,681,272 downwards.
ATGTTACAGTGGCTTACAGTAAGTACTTGAAGTACAATTTTGTTTTTTAGTATGTTATATTAAAGTACAAACCGCTATCAGTATATTTTTCAGAGCGACTTGGTTTAAAAAGTGCGAATCCCTGAAGTATGTTTTGAGTCCATCTGATGCCGCCGCTCACATGCCCGCTTCTTTCAACTTGTCAATAATGCAACAAGGTTGGCATCAATTACCACGCTAGGGATAAAATTCAAGACGCTGGTGGCAAGAGGCGGACAACCACACTTACTGTAACAGGGTTTTTGGATATTCCGTTGTCCCAGGGGGCGAGGCAGGGGCGTGGTTGACCTCTACCCAATCCCCCTTTTAATTCCACAGGCAGTAAAATGGATGCCATAGTTGACATTTGGTATCGAAGGACGGACTACAATCTACTAGTGCTCTACTGAGACACACACACAAGCTGCCAAGCGCCATTTGACTGTGAATAAAGCATGAACTCCCGCTTTTCTCACCCTCACCATTAGGCACCAGGGTCATTCATTATTGACTGCTCATTGTTTGGGAGCTGTCATGGCGTGTTGTGTGGCTTTTGGGTCTTGCTCCTGATGACTACTCCAACTCCAAAGTAAACATTTACATGGAACAGTGCTCAGTTTGGACAATTTCACATAGGGGTGCGCTCACCTTTGTTGTCAGGCGTTTAGCTGTTCATGGCATAATTTTGAGCGGACTGTTTTTCATTTTCATTGTGTCAAAATATGTGTTTTATGCAAATACTTCCATTTTGACTTGGTCATTGTACTAGGAAAGGTTAGCGATGGACTACATCACGGTCAGACAAATTGGGTTAGCTCACCTGTATGGTGTGATGTACAATTGCCCCCCCCCCCCCCCTCAAACAAAAAAGTGAGGTGCAAAATGACAAGACAACACAGCAGTTTAAGATGATATTTCCTGGAATGCTTTTGCTTATTTTTTTCTTCAAATTTGCCAATAGTTTTTTTTCTTTCTTTCTTTTTTTGTTTGTTATTTTTTTTTAAATTTTTTTTAATTTATTTTTTTAGCCCAAGATCAAATTGTTTTTCTTTTTCCCCCTTTCATTTTTTCCCCCCTCCAAGCGGCCCATTCCTTTCTTTATTGGCAAAAGCAAACATGCTCTTGAATTAGAAAACCATCTTTTTACAAACAAAATGACATGAAGAAAATACATCGTCAACCATATCCTGTAAATATAAACAGTAACAAATCCAAAACTATTATCCGATAAACTTACAATTTTTTTTTTTTTTACACTACGGTGTATTAGCGCACACAAGTACAAAACAAAAGTGGGATAGAGATCAACTTTTCAGAATATATAAGAACCCGGATACTTTGTTCTTTCAAAACCAAATGGAAACTAATTCGGGATTCGTGAGAAAGAGAAAAGTATTCAAGGTGCAATGATGACTCCAAATGACAGTCAGTGTATTTACATGCAGGAAAAGATCAATAAATATTCTTTTGGTTTTAGTTTTTCACTACTGGAAAAATAATGCAATCAAGTTACTCCACATCAGGGTGTGTGTAAAAAATTGAATTTTGATACAGTAGAGGGAAAGGAGGGGGGGGGGGGTTATCCTCTAGGGGGCCAGATGCACTTGAACAGGACTGTATTGTTTTTTTTCCCTGATTAAAGTAACAGAAAAACTAAATCCAAAAAAGAAAAATCAACATTACCATTTTTTTAAAGCGAATGTACAAAATTTACACACACACACACACAAAGTAAACCTTAAAAAAAAAAAAAATCTGTCATAGTGCCAAAGAATGTAAGGCAAAGAAATTCTATTATTTTCTCTCTCTCTTTCTTTTCCTCTCTTTCTATATAGATGCTAAAATCAAGGGTTTGATTTTTACATTCAAACATTTGTCTATGGATATTTATGAATTATTGTGTCGTCTTTCTATGAGAAGCCGAGGTTAGGAATGAAAAATGTAATATTTACAGTAAATGATTACACGATGAAGTCCACCAAGGGTCTTAATGAATTCATAAAATAGAGAAAATATATTTTAGAAGCATTTGTGGGTTCAATTTTTTTTTAATTTCCAAATCAAATAGCTGGAGCGCTATTGGTGCAGTACACCTTGGAGGACTGCAGGGGATGCTGCAACAGTGACTTGATGAGCGAGTGTCTGAGCCATCCAAATAAAAAAGCAGGTAAGAGTTGAAGGAATAAATTAAACGGGGTGTTTGAACAGAGACCACATTGTCTCCTTAAAAAAAAACTTAAATACAGTAATGTATAAAAATAGCTTTTCACAGTAGACGCAAATGTTGTGCATTACCAAACGTTAAAGTAAGCACACTTCATCTCCGAGATGATCTCGAACAACCGAACCTTCCTCAGCTCAAGTGAGATTGTTGTGTTGACTGGAGGGAAGCCTCCAAAAACCAAACGCTTTACTTCCGGTAGTCTTAAAATGACTGTTGAAAATACTTGGAAGAGGGGGGGAAGGGGGGGGGTCCTTTTGGGTTATCTGCACTTTTGTCGCTGTGGTGAGGACGCCTTCATCGTCTCCAAGATCTGCTTTCGTACTTGTCATCTTCGTCGTCGTCCTCTTCCTCTTCTTCCTCCTCGCCAGGCAGATAAGAGCGACCCTCCTTCTGCTGATAAAACCAAAGCATGTTAGTACTTGCTCCCAAATTGGACCACATGGAGGTAGCGATTGGCAATTCAATTTTCTGCATTAACTTCAAACAAAAACAGAATTAACTGGAAACATAAATCAAGCATTCCCAAAGTTTTAAATACGGGCCGACAGATTTTTTCAAAAAGAAATGCTGATGGCGATATTCGTCAAAATGCTGAATGGCTCTATCCCTTCGATGGAGCAACTTAAAAGTTAACCGTCGTCTCACTCCCAGCACAAATTGTGTTTGAACTTTGCTTTCCTGGAAGGACGACGCTTCCCCACGTACATGACCTCACGAAGTGCTCCCTAAGGTGACGAGTGTGGCCTCAAAATCATTCGGGAGAGGATTCCTCCTGACAGCCCTGTCGCTTCCCTCGCAAGGTCAAAGACGCTCTTTAGCTGCGAGCCGCTCGCACTCCATTTACACTCTGAGCTTGAAAAATTCAAGAGCGCCCTGCTACAACTCAAACGTCCCAAAAGTTGCACTCACTTCACTTCAAACGTTGCAAAGCACTATGGAGGACCAAAACTGACAAAATTAAAAATAAATAAATTAATGAATAAAAGTGTGTGTGTGGGGGGGGGGGGCCTGATATAAAAAAATCGATAATTGAAAAATACAAAAAAATTACATAAATAACTCGTATATATATATATATATATTAGAGGTGTCAGTCGATTAAAATTTTTAATCGTAATTAATCACATGACATCAATAATTAATTGACGATTAATCGCACATTAATATCTCAATTTATATCTAAATTTACTTTTTTTCCAAATTTAAATATGGTTACATTTTTTTGTCAAATACAGTAATTTCATAACAATTCAATAAAAAAATAAAAAATCTAAAATATGTACTGTAAAAAAACAGTTCAGTGCATTTTTCTTTTCATATTAAGAGCAGGCAAATTTTTAACATGAAGTAACTTGTGAAATTGTGCACATTTTTAAAACTGTAAAATACTACTTGACACCAGTTTCCACAAATATATGCATTGTTATTTAATTTATTACTGCTAAATTGTGTTACAGTGTACTCTTTTGCACAACGTTGAATGCTCTTATTTTGTTAAATTCAATACGGATGCGCATTGTAAATAAATTACACAACTTTACTACAAAGGAACCAGAAACGATCGACGTGTTCTTTCCATACTAAGAGCATTCTAATTTTAAACAAGAACCTGCAAACTTCCGCACATTTTAAAAGAGTCCGCACAAATAATTTAATTTATTTATTATTACTCGGATGCGATATGTGGCGCCGCTCTACTGTAAGCGAGCGCATCGACACTTTCACTTGAACCCTTACGAGCTATTTTGTGGAGTTGCTGGGTAAAACATGCTTCACATCTAAAGATCAAGTGGCTTGGGGGTCACTCCAAGTGACAAGACGGCGTCCATTCGGCTCATGTCGCCCATGGACACTTTTTGGGAGAGAGAGCTGGAGCAACGGTTAGCTCGTTGCTAACGGCTAACCGAGTGCGCTCTTTCAAAGCAGGGAGCGGGTGGAAGTGCTACACAGTCCAAATGGCTCCTCCACGCTAACATTCTGTTCCTTAAACATTGGGTTTTATAGCTCTAGTGCATTTCTCTTGGGTAGTTTTGACGTGGACGTTTCAGCTGCGTTGTGACTGGAATTCCCTTAGTTGAGGCTTTCCAAATAAGGGGCGGTCTTTAATCGAGCATAAAAAAATAACCATAATATATATATATATATATATATATTTTTTTTTTATTTCTATTCATATTTATTTTTGATATTATTTATTTATTCATTCATTCATTTTTAAATTTGGCAGTTTTGGTCCTCCATACAGCATGACTTGAATGTGTGTACAAGTATTGCTTTGACATCATCATAGTGTTGACGTGAATTGAGGAACCTCATTTAGACAAAAGTAGAGCTTTGCGAATAAAGCGGAAAGTTATATACTGTGTTGCCGTCGTCTTTGGACTCCTCCTCCTCGGGCTCGGTGGTGACTGCGGGCGTCTTGGGCTTGTACCAGGAAATCTGCAACACGCGACCTTTGAACTTGGCTCCCTGATTGGCTGCCTAGATAAGCGCGAGTGAAAAAATAAAGGTTTAGATCAAAAGCTGGCAAAGTGCGGTCCACAAGCCAGGAAATCATTTGCAACCGCTCACATTCTCGGCTTCACTTCGAGTTTTGAAGGTCATGATGACACTGGTGGCGTCCTGGTCTCGCAGATCCTCCAGATCACCAAATTTCTTGGAAAAGCAAAACAAAAAGACTTTGAATGTGCAACTCCCCGCAATTAACAACCTTCATTGTGTTGCGTCCTCACCACAAAATGTGAAGTGAGCTCCTCCTTCTCCTCCTGGGTGACCCCCACGATGGAAAGCGCCCTGGGCCGGTGGTCCACCACCATGCGGTTGACGGAAGCGCCGCGGCCCCTGGCCCGGGTGGCGCCCGCTTCCGCCGGCGCCTTCCCCCGGCCGCGGCCCCGACACGTTGGCGATCGCAGGATGCCCAGTTGCGTTGCCTGCATGGAGGGCGACACAAAAAGACTTCAGGGCCAAGATCCAACGCCACTTTCAAGCGCTGGCCGAAGCAATCAACAATCCCCCAAACCTGCTATCATGTTGAATCTGATAGGTAAGCAGAGCTGCGTTGAGTTAGTGTTGAAGTGTCTGAGAACCAAAACATACTTGATTGGCTAAGTTGAGTTAAGTAAGTTTGAGGGCGGATTTTCCCCCCAAATCCATGAGGGTGTGTGTGGGGGTCATAAAGTGGAATGCTCCACCCACATGCAATGACCATCATGTATTACAAATTTAGAATCAATAGAACAAAATCTTCAGTTTTGAAGGACCCCTGGAATTTTACAAAATGGCTGCTTGCAAAACAAAATGGTGGACATCCTGTGTCTTTTAAGTGATGGCTTTTAGAGACAAAAAGTCAAACGGACATTCAGGAGTGAATTTTTAAGTCCAGGATTTTCTGCTTTGTTTTATTTATTTGTTTTACAACATTTCTGTCTTGTATATGCAGTTAACAGTTTGGACAAGTTTGTTATCGGGCTCAAATTTGCTAGCAATCAGAAAAGATCTGTTTTTAAAGAAGCATGACAAATGGCTAAAATGGCCGCTTCAAAACAAAATGGCTTTTTTTTTTCCAGATATGGACTTTTGGGACTTTGTTAGTCCTGTCTAGTCATACTTGCGCCGTGTGAGAAAAAGCGCCTACGGAACATCCCTAATATTTTTGATCAACGTATCCCTTTGGAGAACCCGACTTTGAGAAACTCTTCATCTTGGCTCCTATCTCACGTGCGTTAAGTTTACTTGCTCACCTCTCGGAAACCTTTGCTTCCATTTGCTCCTCCACTTTGACTGATTTCTGTAGCCGACGGCGGCTTCAACTTTAATGAGATGGCCTCCATCGGTGCGAGAGGGCCTTGAGTGTCTGATTGGGCTTCGTTAGCATTTAGCTCTTCCTCTGGGCTTGCTAAAGTGGCTGCGCTTTTAATGTGCTCGTGTTGAGGGAGGGCTATGCATTTTTTAACCACTAGCAAATTTAGAACCCACACGGGAAGGAGTGGGGGGAGACATGTTGGGAAGGGTGTTACTATCAAAAGCCGTGTTCCTGTTGGACGCATGTTGTGACACAACAAGCCTCGCCTCTCGTCTGTGTTGTGTTTGAGCGGGACGGCACATGTTGAGATGACTACGTAAGTGCTTCCTTAAGAACAAACCTTTTCCCAATCAGGCCAGGGACCATTTTAGTTAGGCACTATTATGGCTGAACTTCTTCAAACCTCATTTATTACTCCCATTGATTATTAAATAGAGTGCAGTTCTTTGTTCTTTATTTTTGTGTTGGATTTTCAACTTCTCCCTAAGAAGTGATAATTGAATTTGTCAATCAAAACGAGCCGAAACTTGAAGGTGATCTTTTAACATGTGGAAAATAATCCAAAAAACGAGCAGTGCAGAGCCTCCCTCCAAGATCTGGAACCTTGGCACTAGACAGACTAGGGCTGGGTATAAAACAATTTAAAAAAATAAAAGAAAAGGATATCGAATCGATTTTCCTTTTTATACGCCATCTCTATTCATAAAATCATGAATTGATTATTTTAACAACCAGTTCAGGGTGTACCCTGCCTACTGCCCGAAGCCAGCTGGGATAGGCTCCAGCACCCCCGCGACCCTTGTGAGGACAAGCGGTTAAGAAAATGATTGGATGGATGATTATTTTAATCTCTTTACCCCCGCAAATTCTTTAGAAAATAGAATTTTAAAGGTCAACCTTAGTTTTCCTGAAATTTACTGTTCACATGAATTGAAAAGTATTTTCTTACATTTATGAAAGACCTGACTTATTGCACTTTTAGACAATTCAGAATGTTTTTAAATTATATTTACAATTATTGAATTTCAATTAATATATTTTGATTTCATCCTTGCTGATTTCAATGTTAAAATTTGGGATTGAATATTAGCGGAGCTTTTATCACGTCCTTGACATTTAAAAAGAATTGACGTTCTATAATTAACTCATTTGCTTCCAAAAACGTATAAATACGTTCTATTTTTTATAGTATTGTGCTCACAAATACGTATTTATGGTTGAAGAAATGGTAGTTGTTACAAAAACGGCCAGCAGAGTATAAGAGATCAACCAGGGCCATGTTGAAAAAAAAAAAGCTAATTTACCCACAGTTTTCAACAGATTTGAGAATAATGATGAAACTTAGCTACAGTAATTTCTGTACTATAAGCCGCTACTTTTTTTCCACTTGCATTCAACCCTGCGGCTAATACAAAGGTGCGGCTTATCCATCAGATCACAAGGGGGCACACTATAAAGGAAGCGCAAGAGCGTCAGGCAGAGCAAAACAAACCACGTGAGCCCAAATACAGTAGGAGAAAGAAAAAGAGGCAAGACAATTTGCGCCCTCATAGAAAAGAAAGTAGAAGGAACCGGGTGCGGTAACATTAAAACACCTGCGGCTTACAGTCGGGTGCGGCTTATATGAGTAACAAACTCAAGTATTCCCCATATTTAGCTAGCTCGACTTATAGTCAGGTGCATTTTGTAGTCCAGAAATGACTGTATAATCTAATGCTAATTGCTGCTAAATGGAAACAAATACAAATATATTTTTTCCCTGATGAAAGAAGAGATGGTAATCTTTCTTTTGGTAGGTTCCAGGTTTCAGGGATGTGATTTGACCAAAGTGAAATTATCTGAAAATTTAGCCGGGGGTCTGGGGGCCGCTGGCACCCAGCTAGGTCCAGGAGCTCATGGGTTTTCCGTGTTTTTAAGTACTTTCAATGAACTCACATGACAAAGAAATAGACAAAACAACAGCATAAATTTTCAATGTATATTTAACTATCCCATATAAAATGGCAGTTTTAGTCAACTCAAAATCAGTCACATTCAAAAACATTGGACTGCCTTTGCTTTTAAAAACTATCACTGAGAATATCATCATATCTAACTAATGTGATTACTAAGTTAACACATAAATAACGTTGAAGAGTTCAAATTTCATGAACAAATAATTGTATCATGACCAAATGAAAAGTAACTCATATTAGAGCATACCACAAATGTCTTTGTTATAGCAGAAGATGTTATCTGTCGGAGTCATGTGCATACAGAATGAACTACTAAAAAAAAAATAAAAATAAAAAAATAAATAAATAAAAATATCGGAATTTTTTTTTTTGGGGGGAGATAAAAAAAGCGGAATTCCGTGAATTAGCAGAAAAATCACATCCCTGAGGTTTTTATAGCAATAGAACACAATAGCCTGTGGGTCTTGCAAAAAGCAGTCAAAATCCAGTAAAACAGCCAGGAGCGAAGGGGGTTGCTTCAGTGAAAATGGCTGGGAGTGAATGAGTTAATCAATATCAGATTTAAGTGAATCAAATCGGAAAAAAATCCCAACCAAATCAAACTGAACTCTAGAAATCAAATTGATTAAGGAAATTAGAATCGATACGCAGCCCTACTGCAGACCCGTTCTTTCAAAGACAGTGAACCTTAGCAAAGTGTTAACCCCAAGCAGGCACTCTCGTGACGGCAGCTTCAACTGAATTGCGACCGTGGGTAAAGCCACGTAAGCAAAAATCGTTCCGAAAACCTGCGGTGCAGTTTTACCTCCTTCTGGAGCAGGCCCAGTTTTCTCTTGAGATCTGTCGTGTCTTCTCCGGAGCTCATCTTCTTATGGAAGTCCAACTCAGCATCCAGCAGCTCCTTCTGGGCCTGCACGTGAGAATTTAAGGCTTTAACTTGAAGCTGTGCTATGTTGGCATGTTTCCGTTTTGCTACATCAGCGACTATTTGGAGGGTTTCATTTTCCCCGACTGCGAAAGCTTTAACACTCACGTCGGTCTTGGTCTTGGGCTGGTTGTGATTGGCTTTGGAGACCTGGGAGGCGGGATTCATTTCATTCTGGAGCTGGGCAATCTTTTCTGTCAGCTCCTTCAGCGTCTTCATGACGTTGGCTCGCTCTTCCGGTTTCATCCCGCGGTTCTTCTCCAGGCGGTTGATCAGCGCCTGATAAGAAATGGAAGCATTTTTGTTCATATATTTTTGCTACATTAGCATGCCTCAGTTTGCAAAAAATAACTAAATCAATAGTTGGTTCGAAGTGAACAGACCAATCAACTTATGATGTGGTTTGCACTTGTAATTCTCACCTTCTGACACTCAATCTGCGTCTTCAACATTTCTTGCTTCTTCTTCCGCAAGTCGTGCTGCAGTTTCAGCGTCTCCTGAATGAGAACAAATCATTCGACTGGGAAAGCGAATTGCAGCATTTGACATCCAACGGCCTCGCCGCCATCACGTCACCCTGGTATGAAAAAAAATGAAGCAACTTGCCTGTTTCTTCTTTAGGGCTTCTTGTGCTTCCAGCGCTTTGGCCGTTTTCCCGGGGCACTTGGAGGACGACTTCAGCGGGGCGGAAGCGTAGGGGCCCTTCTGGGTGTTTGTCAGCACCGGCGCCACCCAAGTGCCGCGCACAGCAACACAATTAGGTCAGCACGTGGAGCCGGGAGACATTGTGCATTGCAAACTAGACTCGACTTCTAAATGCGGCTTGCGACAAACTTTTCAATGCATACAAATGATTATTGTTGACTTTCAGATTTTGGACTTGAAACTGTAAGTGGCAAACACTGCATATATTCATATACTGCTTATACTGTACATTATTAGGGCGATCAGTAGACTACAATTATCGTAATTAATCACACGATTTCCATAGTTAACTCGCTATTACTCGTAATTTAATCGCACGTTATATCTGTTCTAAATGTACAACAAAATATTTCTTCAAGTTTTTCATACTCTTACTAATTAGCATAAAATTGGACAAATATGGTTAGCAAACACAAATGTGGTAGTTCATTGATACAGTCATTTTATAGTAACTAATTAATTCATTACAAGTTATTTGAAGTTAAAAAGATAACAGCTAAAAGGAGTGTGAAACATTGAGTCATAGCTTTGTGTTGAAGTCATTTTCTGCTACTAGGTGGCATTGATGTTTCATGTTGGATATTGATGACAGGAACATTTATATACATTTTTCAAACAACTGATATTTGGAACATGACGCAACTCCAGGCCACTTTGTTCATTGTAAATTACTGTACGAGTCGCCAGTCCCCACAAATACAACTATTTTTAATAACATTAATTCTTGCTACATTGTGTTATAGTGACTCCTTAGCACAACGGGAAAAAAAAATAAAAAATTCAATGCCACTCCACATCATATCTGTTGCTTCTTAAAGTCATCTAAGGCCTTCATTTGATCAAATACCATTTCATTTTCATTTAATGACTCGCGCAAACCTGCAATCAGTCCCTACTCTGGCTTTAATTCCATTACTGGGCCTTCGTTACCTGAGCGGCGCTGGCCACCTGGCTCGCTGTGCCCTGCTCCAGCTGGTGAATGGTCGGCATGTTGGACTTGCGATGCCAGCGCATGTTGATGAAGCGGTTGTTGAGAACCGCCTCCACGCAGTACATGGCCCGACAGGCTTCTTCGTTGGATGTGAACTGGATTAACGCCACCTCTGGATCGCCGCCAAACACCACCTGGATGGAATGAAATCAATGTATAAATCAGGGAGGGGTTTTTGGCCTTGGAGGAGGTATGCTCTCTATTTGAGGTTTTTCCTTTTTTTTTTATGCGGATTCCAAAATCTCACTCTCCTGCTTCAAACGTTACCTGGATGTTGACGATGGTTCCGAACTTGCTGAAGTGCTCGTTGAGCTTGGTGATGGTGTTGAGCTCGGGCGGGATGTTGCGCACCTCTAGCTTGGTGTTCACGTGGAAGTTCCTCTTCGGGAAACCGCCCTTGTTGTTGAAGTTGGGTCTAGAGCTGTCAAAATTAATCGATGAATCGACAAGTCATTGACTATCAAATTAATCGACAACTATTTAAATAATTGTGTAATCGTTTGGCACCATTTTTCTATTTAAAACGATCCAAATCCTCTGATTTCAGCATATCAACAGTAATTGTTCAGTGATTTCTGTAGTCCTTCATGAAAGAAGACTGATTATCTTCTGTGTTTAATCAAAATAGGACATTTGCAAACATCTGTTTTTACTTTGGAAAACTAAGACTGAACCAGTAACATAGTACAACATCAATCCCCCCCGGTTTTTATTCACTATACGAATATGAAGTATAAAATAAACACCAATCCCTGGTTAATAAACAGTAAACTGGGAAAATAAAAATCACCTTTTTAATATAGTTTAATGCAAAATTAAAATGAAAGTTGATTAATCAATTGAATAATCGATTTAAAAAATATTCTATAGTGACAGCACTAGTTTGGTCTGAAACCATATGAAGGCCCACAAATGAGCATCAAGTGAAGGCCTGATGATTGCCATCCAAGTTTTCAAAAATAATAGCGACATTTACCATTATGCTTGATAATCGCGGTGAGCCATCTCCCTTTTGCATAAAAGCTTAAACTTACAGGAAGGCAAAAGACTTACTTTAGCATCCAAGGTTTTTTAGCCAAGGATCCCTCAGCCAACATACAGCCCAGGGGTCTCTTCCTGTTGTGCTGCTCGGAGTTGAAACAGGACATGTTGCTTCCCGGTGTGCTGGCGGGCATGGCGGGCTCCGTTTGGATCACAATATTGGCAGCTAAAGGGGCAAAACAAACAGAATCTTTAACATCGGGCGCGTTCTATTGTGAAGGGCGGACAATTTGAGCACTGAGAATGTCAAATATTACTCGGCACCTCTGGAGCCTTGTCCCTCATTGGACGTGAGGCCGATGAGATTGGAGCGCTGCGTCTGTACTCGGGGAATGAATTGGCGATACTGGTTACGACCCGCTCCGGTCAGCCCGGGCGATTCCGGGTTGTAGGCCTCGGGATCATAGTTATCTGATAACACAAAAAGGTGATTTGAAATACCACAAAGAGATTCGACGCATTTCTCTCATCCAGGAGAATTCCACGCAGCAGAGATTCGAACCTGTAACCTTCCAATTAGGAGGCAAACGTGGTCATGCATTTACATTGTCATTTCAATCAAACTCGACATCACGAATAGGATGCTGACAAACAACCATGGCATGGCTGTCCAATGAAAAGCTCTCTAAATTTTGTGACATTAAATAAATAAAATTGTTACACATAAGAAAAAAACTCCAACTTCCAGATGCATGCCTTTCATTGGACAGTACTAAAATGATGAAAAATAAAAGACGTCAACAAGATGAACATCAGCTTTCTTTTTTGCCAGTCAAGTTGTATTAAGCTTTGGGGCTTGAAAATGATCTGAATTAATGTTGTTGTTATTTGGCTTATTTATGAAAAGAGACAGCAGGGAGAACACAATTGACAGAAACCAAAAACTATGTACAAAAATAAAGTAGCACTGCCCCTTTCAGGTCAACAGGCGACACTGCAGCTTGCTGACGACAAAACAACCCAAAACAAAAATCATGGTGAAAAAAACAAACAAACAGAAATACAACAAGTGGCTAGCTGAAAATGGGACGGGCAAAATGAGGGATGAAAGGTGAAATCCCGTGACAAGCCTCTGATCTGCTTACATTCAGACGGCATATATCGGGGACGGAGTGACACCGACGAGGACGAGGGCGGTGGCGGCGGAGGAGGCAGAGGAAGAGGCGGCGGCAGCCTCACGCCGGGCGGCCCCACGGCAGGCGACGACGTGATCGCCGACTGGTGGTTGGGGGTTTCCATCCCACTGGTTGCGATCAGTGGAGGGGGTCCTGATGAAGACACAAGCCCAAGCTGATGTCTCACAACAGCCAGGCCTTCGCTCATCGCCGGGCGTGAGCGGTTCATTCACACACTCGCGGAAATACTAAATACTTCTCATAAATCACAACATAACCCCTGCTGAACTGGACTGTATTGTAGAATTGACCGCCACGCAAAGTGCCTCCAAAACAACATCACACTGACCAGTCAAGGAGAAGACGCCAGGTGGCGGCGGCTGGCCGTAGGGCGGCGGCGGTATCCTGAGCGAGGGGGGCGGCTCGGTGATGGGCGGCGGTTTGGGCAGGCCGCCGGGCGGGATGACGGGCGGCGGCGGGAAAGGGATGATGTTGGGAAGATTGACGTCATCCACGATGAGCGGGTCGTTGCCGTGGTCGAACGGGCACAGGTCGCCGCGGACGCAAAATCCTTTTTCTGCATAGCGGGAGAAAAGAAACAAAAATCGGTTGACATCTACAAAAATCTGTGAATGCCGTCTTGGTGTTTAGGAACAAGTTGAAGTAAGTTGAGGAGCTTCAATAGACTAAAAACAGTGTTTGGGCACCATCTTGTTTTAAAGGAACTACCAGTTCCACTTGGCCCAAAAAAATCCCCCCAAAAATCGGGCTATGCCCCCATGTTGGTGTAAGGAACTAGGTTGAAGTGAGTTGAGGAATTTCATTAAGATAAAAATTATGCTTTGACAACATCTTGTGGCATTTAAACCTTTTTTTGTAGGGTGTAAATTATTTTGGTTATTTCGGTCTTGATCTCCTGCTAAAGGCCGATTTCACTGTACTTGTGCTAATTCCAAAACAAGATTTGCCCTCATGGTGGCTGCTTATGATTCGGAGAGGCTAAGCCAGACAGTATTTACTGCACGGAGCCGTTCCCTCGTGGCTGACGACTGTGACAGTGACACCAGCAGCGGCCTTCAGGGGCGTTGGATATTTTAACTCTGCTTACCTCGGGGGAGGTGTGTTTGAACCTTCCCCCCACTGAGGACGATAGCCCAAGTGATCAACATTAGTGATCATTAGTCATGAAAACACAAGCAGCAATAAGCCCTATGGGAAAACTACAATCGTGTCATTAGAAAGAAAGAAAAATAATAAAAGCTTATGCATGTACAACGCATTGAAAATATTGTAAATTTAGCCCCCGGAAAAGACTACCGGTACTACAAATATACGATTTTTTTCTGTCCTTACAATATATTGGAACAAATAAGTATTTGCCCTGAATGCATTGTTGTAAAGACTTCCAATACAGAAAACATTTTGTTTTTGTGTACTTAATAAAATAATGTATTAAATTATATATTATTACTGTATACACTCAACAAAAACATAAACGCAACACTTTTGTTTTTGCTCCCATTTTTTCAACTCAAAGATCCCAAACTTCTACATACACAGTATCACCATTTCCCTCAAATATTGTTCACAAACCAGTCGAAATCTATGACAGTGAGCACTTGTCCTTATCTGAGAAAATCCATCCCACCTCACAGGTGTGCCATATCAAGATGCTGATTAGACACCGTGATTAGGGCACAGGTGTGCCTTAGATTGCCCACAATAATCTCAACAACAAAACTAAAGTATTCTGTTTATAATTGTGTTGAGTATTTATATGTTTGACATTTCATGTTTTGTATTAAAAACAAAAACAAATTGGATACAGTACATAGTACTATAGTTCAGATTTTGGGGGGTTTCTTATAAAGGGTTTCTATTATAAAAAAAAAAAAATCTGATTTATTTGTTATCTTCATTGAACATTTATTATTTATTTAATTTATTATTTTTTGGCAATATTCTATGTCTTGACCTCCACACACACCACTTGTAAAGCAGACATGGCATCGGTAGAGCTTAATAATAATAATTATAACGATGATAATAATAGCAAATGATGGGCCTTATCAAGTGACGCCAACTTTTTGACTATTTCGTTTCGCCTTCCATAGTCTTAATTTGTGTGTTTAGTTTGCAGTAGACTCATATCCACAGCACACACAAATTGAAAAATAAATAAAGTGTCTGATAGTGTGTCACATAGTGGCATCAGTCATAGTGCATAACTTCCACCTGTTATTTTAAGTAGAAAGAAATTTGATGTGCAACACTTGTTTTAGTTGATCATGCGATCCGGGATTAATTGAATTTGTACGCGTATTAGCTTTCAGTTTCAATGCATTCTATAAAGTATGAGTGTGTGTTTACTTACCATCGTACCATCTGCACCGCTGCTTGCGTGACGGGTTCGTATTGCTGAAGGGCTTGCCGACGATGTCTTGCCTGGCTTTGCCGTAGTAGCAGGACCAGCTATCCGTGGTGCCGTCCGGCATGTGTGCGTGCGTTGCCAAGGGGACGCCGCCGGGTCCTGGCCCTCCGCTGGTGGTGGAGAAGGGGTGCAGGGGGGTGGGCAAAAGGGGCGACGTGAGCTGGGGAGGCTGCTGGGGCCTGCCCGGGGCCGACAAGTTGTAGCCGTCCGCGTCCTTCCTCTCCACCTCAAATTTTGACTTGAAGTCTGGCGGAAAGACAGAAAAGGATCACAACGCAACGTAGACGATCTTGCGGTCACATCGCACCAACCGACCTTGAGGATTCCAGCCTGTGTTGCTAAAACCCAAATGAGGTACATGCAAAGCGGTCCACATTGTATCCCGATAACGACAATATCATCTGCTGAGCTGCGCTTGTTGTTTCTCACCTCGTCCCCTGCTCTTCCCCCGGCTGCCACTCCTGCTCCGGCTGCGGCTGTTGCTCCTCCCACGGGAGTTCCCCCTGCGCCGCTCGTGACGCTCCCGCTCGCGGTGCGAATCGCCGCCGCCGCCGCTGCTCTTGCCGTGACGATCAAAGTCCCGCCTCTTGCGCTCGTCCCGCCTCCTGTCATCGCGACTCCTGCGTGGTCCCAAACGGAAACGGCCAACTTTCAATTCTGCTCTCACAAGTGCAGGTTTACAAAAAGATAAGATTTCATGCATGTGTTCAATTACTGACATAAATTAGGTTTTCCACGTTATTGTGAGTTAAATGTTGGTTTAAAAACACACACGCAATGTTATAGCTGTCCAATGAAAACCACAAATACTTTTTTTCCAGAATGCTATAGTTGCATAATAAATAGAGTGTGTTTAAATGCCAGACATGAGACACCCATTTTCAAAACAATGAACCAGGAGTCCCCAATAGGCAAATTGTATAAAACCCGGATTTATATTTAGACTACTTTGACAAATGCTTACAATTTAACCCGCACGACTTTTTGGACATTCATGAGAAATGTTTATGCCAATCACAAGCAATTCAATTGGAGCGTTTGAGACAGGTAAGCAGGTTGTGTTGCAGAAGGCTAACAAAATATTCTCCACAGTTAGAAACAAAAGAGCCCATAGGAGCATAGGTTCGAGCCCTCACGCAATAATACGGCCACATAACAACAACACAATGGCAGTTCTATCAGCATTTGAGATTTATTTGGAGCCAAAAATCAAACCTGGACTCGTTGAAGTCGGAGCGGTTCCTCAGAGGACTTCTCCTCCGCCTGTTTTCTCGCTCCTCCTCTGGCGTTTCAATCTTGCCAAAACAAAACCAAAATCAATGATCTCTCTCATATGTTCAGAAAACGGACATGGAAACTTGACTGCTTCTTACTTCCACTGCATCTGATTTAGCTGGAGGAATGTTAACCGCTTCTTTTGGAGCTTCCTTTGCAACGGGGTTACCGTGGTAGTTCTTGCTCGTCAGACATTCAAAAAGTTTATCCACAAAGCCCACAGTCTCTGGAATTACACAAACAATAAACAAATTATGGTTAATCAATCATTACTACTCCAATGGCATATTAGAGGCAATCAATGCTGATGTCTCTTTCACAATTATCATTATCATTGTTTGTCAAATTCAACCCGATCAAACCACTATAAACACACACTTGCCAACTATGTTTTTTTCCAGGAGGATTCGTTACCACGGCAGTACGGTGTTGTAGTGGCTACAACGCGTGTCTCACAGTTCGAACATTTGCGATTTTTCTCTGACATTTTTTGTTGATAAAAGAAGCGAGCGAGTATTAGGAAGTGTACCGGCAATACCTTTTTGCAGGAAGACGTCGAGCTGATCGGCACACAACGCTTTGAGCTCCTTCTCCGGTTTGTCCTTCTTCACCAGAGCCACAACATAATTGGCTAACGCAGCGGGGTCAGCATCACATCTGCGAATAACGACATAAAACAATGTTCGAACCTTAGTTACTTTAGTGACACTATAGTAAAACAAACAAGAAAAATCCCATGAAACATTGGACTAGTTTGTCCGAATGTGATCATATTATCTATGCCAGCGACGTATAGTGGCAGGTACCATAATTAGAGCAGTGTACTGTACACATTTTTTGTGTTATTTATGTTTGGTTGGTGGCACGTTACAACATTTTAATGTTACTAATGTTAAGTACTGCGCCGGCCATACATTCTTATGTTATGGGCTTAGTATTTTAGTTAAAAGCCTGTTTGCAAGGGATTTTGTTGTGTATGCCTAAGGTTGTGGCAACTGAGTGGAAATCCAAACACAAGCCTGTCTGAAAACAAAAGAAGCTTTCAACACTTCATGGCAATTTATGTGCATGTCATCTTGCTATAAACAGGGTGATCTAAAGCATCCATTTCACGCGAGACATGGTAACTATGGTAACACTCGTGGCAAGTGTCCACTCTTAAACACGCTTGCACATTTTTAGATTTATAAGATTCCAAGATCCTTGGAGAATTGCAAACAGGATGGTGCATGCTGTTTTGCACTTTGTAGGTGTGTTACAGAGTAAAGTTGCCAATGAAGTTATACAATTCGAACGTCCAACCATTGCCAGGAACACAGTGAGCATGTTATTTCCCAGTCAGCAGAGAGTCAAACAGTTTCTTATTAGCAAGCGATCGGCCAAGGTGGTCAGTTTCTAGCAAATCCCAGCGCCCCCCCTCATTGATGCTAGCACGCTAGCTCGCTACGTAGAGTGCGAGCTAAATGACATTTCCGATCAAACACTCACATTGGCTCCAGAAGTTTTGCCAACCACGACTTGAGAGCGTCCACATTCTCTATAATCATCGTGAGGAAGACGATAAAGCGGTCTAAAAAATGAATCGGAGACCCGATACGACTACTTTCATCGTCTATAAAATTGGAAGCTTTCTGGGCCTTTGCTCTCACTGGCAGGTCGCGCCGACGCACTTTACGGCATGTCAACTCACTCCTGGTGTCGTAAAAGCATGAGTCGTGCACGCAGGCGTCGCATGTATTTATACTCCAGTCGTGTCTTTAGCCAACCGTAAGTTGCTAAAATATTCTCAGAGGTTTATAATTTGCCTATTAAAACATAACACGTTGCCCGCATTTTGTAGATACATTGAAGCAAGTAACTTTGCTGGATAGCATGTGACAGGGCCAATGGACTTCGTTTCCCAGAATTCATTGCGAGTGGCTTGGTGGTGTCATCAGCCGGGCAGCGGTAGCGTGGGTTTCCCTTGCCTTTGCTTCTTGTCTACTGTCTAGCGCTTGCTTGAGTTTATTATTTTTTTGGACGAAGCAACGGAATAACGTGTCGGTTGTGCCAAAATGACAGTAAGTTAACTCTTTGCTACGAAGTCCTTCCCCTGAAATATTGGCTTAAATAGCGAGCGTGGGAATTTTGCACTACATTGACAAGCTGTGGCTGTTAGCAAGTCAGCTAGCAAACAACTTGTTAGTAGAAGTACTCGAACTTCAGGAACATTCAATAAAGTACGACGCTACGTTTTTGTATTCCGCGTCACAAGTTCCATCCCCACCGTTGACGTTTAGAGTCGCATTGGTTGTTGAATTTGGAGCTACCACTGCTTTTATGTACATCTTGCTTACCATGTCCTCCCAGGAGCGCAAGGGAACAGCAAAGTTGGACTTTTTGAGAAAGATCGAGCTCGAAATCCAGGCTAAATGGGAGAAAGACAAAACATTTGAGAATAATGCTGCGACAACAATTGGGGAAAGTGCACAGTAAGTAATGCCTGTATGTTAATGTCTCAAAAGGATGGAAGATGCATTTACGCACGCCAAATTACATAAAGCTCTTTGCATTTGGGATTGGAAGAGTGTTTCTTGGGGCATTTATATGCATGATGATGCAATGCGATGGCTTATAATTTTCCTATCTTAAATCTATTTCACAGCAAAAACAAGTATTTTGTCACCTTCCCCTATCCTTATATGAATGGGCGGTTGCATCTTGGTCACACATTCAGCTTGTCAAAGTGTGAGGTAAGTTGAAATTATTTAGGAAGGGAAAGAACATGGAAATACATCTCATTTATTTTATGCTGTCTCAGTTTGCGGTTGGCTACCAGTCTTTGAAAGGGAAGAAATGCCTTTTCCCGTTTGGTCTCCACTGTACAGGCATGCCAATCAAAGTGAGTATGTTTGTATATTTTTTTATGATTGCATCATACATGCAGTGTGTAGCATTGTAAAATAATAAAATATTTAAAAAATCAATCTTCTTTGCAAAGGCCTGTGCGGACAAGCTCAAGCGGGAGATGGAACTGTATGGAAATCCACCACAGTTTCCGGATGAAGAGGAAGAGGAGAAGGAGAAGCCATCGACGTGTGATGAAATCATCATCAAGGACAAAGCCAAGGGAAAGAAGGTCTGAATTTGACATGCTTTAAAAAAATGTATGACATTTAATTGTCCCAATTAGTCTTTGGATGGAGGTATCATCCAGTTAAGACAAATAAACACCTGCTTGAAATAGATGCCTCTCTTTTCCGTGCTAGGAGAAAATGGTTTGCAACTGTAATCATCTCCCTTATTAGACTATGTTTTTAACACTCAAATGTGAGATAACTTAATAGTTAACTGCTAAGCCCATACAAACTGTCACTAACCAAAACAGCATGTACTGACTTCTACAATTTGCTGCAATCAATTTCAGTTTGATGAAATAGCATCAATACAAATTATAACAATACCACGGTAAACTGTTGGCAGGTAATAGGCACGTCTTGTATGAATAGCAAAATTCTGTGCGAAATTGCCTATGGCGAAGTACTAATGATCTAAGTGAAACACTTGATTTCACTTCTACACACTACCTTGACATCAAAATGCCACCAGATGGCACCAAAAAAACTCCTATTATCATGTCTTGCCACTTTCTGCCATTTTGTAATTGTCTTTTCCTGTTAGAGTAAAGCAGTAGCCAAATCGGGTTCCGCCACATTCCAGTGGAACATCATGAGGTCTCTAGGCCTAAGGGACCCCGACATTACAAAGTTTGCCAATGCTGAACACTGGCTGGAATATTTCCCTCCCCTGGCTATTAAAGATCTCAAAATGATGGGCGTCAAGGTACAAAATCATCTTTTATGTCATCATTTCAAAAAAACCCAAACAACACATATTAAAATGTTATTTCAATTCTCCCAGGTGGACTGGCGCCGCTCGTTCATCACCACAGACGTCAACCCTTTCTACGATTCCTTTGTCCGTTGGCAGTTTGTCACCCTGAAGGAGAGAAAAAAGATTAATTTTGGGAAAAGGTGAGATGAAAACGCTCAACATTTGTTGGATGTTCATTTATATTTTGATGATTTTTGCAGGTATACCATCTACTCCCCCAAGGATGGACAACCATGTATGGACCATGACAGGCAGACAGGAGAGGTACGCTTATATGGTGCAATAAAAAACATGATCCTGTTTAATCACTATAATTCAGGATTATTAAAAAGTGCTTGACATTCTAGATTATATGATAACATTCATGGGGTTGTAAAACCTTTTTATTGTCTGTCAATAAAATAAGAGTGAAATCTTAAAATTGAATCTGAAAGTTCCCATAGTGGTTGAAATTCACCTGGGAGAAAGGTGTATGAACCGAGAGGATTTATGAAATACTATATGTTTTGTATGATGACATTTCTTAAAATTTCTTTTCGCCTCACTTGTAGGGAGTAGGACCTCAAGAATACACACTCATCAAGATGAAGATTGTTGAGCCGTACACGGCCAAATTTAAATCCAAAGTTTTTTTCAGCAGGTAACAAACTTTGCACCTGTTTGACTGTGAGCAAAAGTAAGTCGTATTAAAAGCAAAGCAAAACATTGACGCCGTCCTTCCTGCAGCGCTATGAAAGGCAAGAACATCTATCTGGTGGCCGCAACCCTGAGACCCGAGACCATGTTCGGTCAAACCAACTGCTGGGTGAGGCCTGACATGAACTACGTGGCCTTTGAGACCACCAGCGGAGATGTCTTCATCTGTAGCAGGAGATCTGCCAGGAACATGTCCTTCCAGGGATTCACCAAGGAGAACGGGCTGGTTTCTGTGGTCATGGAATTACTGGGTCAGGTGTGCAGATACTTCATCGTAGATGGCATTGACTGGGTTAACACTTTTGGCTGGTGAATTTAACCCTGGAGAACCCACGGGGTCAAATTTGGCCCCTATAAATTCTGCTACTCAAATAACAAAGACCTTTTTTTTTATATATACAAATTTAACTTCAAAAGTCCTGTGTGCCACTTCTGACCCCCGCATGGGGCCATCTAGTGGATGAATATTGCACTTACATGAGCCAGAGTGGTGGTGACAAGATGGCTGGCAACATGCTGTTTTGTTGAGCTGGAAATCAATCCAAACAAAACCATCTTCTCAGCAAACCATCAGATGGTAAAATTGTGTTTTTTTTGTTAATCTATTTCATATCATGTTGCAGAATGCCTAGGAGTATGTTTTATATATATATTTTGATAAATTAGCAACTCTGAGCTAGTTAAAAAAAAGGGTTAAAATTGAAAAAACATATATTTTGGTGTTAGTGTACTTATAGCAGTCATTTAATGTATAATTCATAATTTTCCAAAGAAGAAAAGGGTTCTTGGGTTCTCCAGGGTTAAAAGTAGCTGACTAATCTCTATCCAATGCTTGAAAACAATTGCCTTTTACTTGCAGTTCATCCAACTAAACATTTTTGCCGGCAGGACATCCTCGGCTGCGCCCTGAGCGCTCCCCTGACGTCTTACAAGCTCATCTACGCTCTGCCCATGCTGACCATCAAGGAGGACAAAGGTATGAGAAAGTTAAACCGCCAAAATTAAGCCTTCACGTTCACACTCGGCTGTTTTTCATTTTGGAAAAAGTTAAATGTCAGAATCCAACTTGTAATTACCCTCAGGTCCACCTGCTTTTAAAGGTTAGGGAACGCAATGAGGTGTGTTAAACACGGATGGCTTTCGTGCACTGACATTTCAGCGGCATCCCAAGCAGCTTTAATTATCTTTTCCTCCTTGCTCATCATACAATTAGACGGTAGCTCATCTTGGGAAAGTAGTCCAGCTTTAAAAGTTGCCCTAAATATAAACACTGTTTCTTTCTTGTTTGGCTTCCATCAGGCACGGGGGTCGTTACCAGCGTGCCTTCCGACGCCCCCGATGACATCACTGCTCTCAGAGACGTCAAGAAAAAACAAGTCAGTTGCTGATTTTGCCACACAACTGCAACTAAATAACATAAATGCTCTTGGCGAGCTAAAACGGATGATTTCTATTCGATAGGCTCTGAGGGAGAAGTACGGAATCGAGGACAAGATGGTGTTGCCTTTTGAGCCAGTAAGATCGTCTTTTCAGAAGTCATCTTAAACCCATCAATTGTAGTTTTAAATCCGCTATCTGTTTGTCTTGTATTTCAGATTCCCATTATAGACATTCCAGGTTATGGGAACCTGTCTGCTCCGCTGGTCTGTGATGAGCTGAAGATCCAAAGTCAGAATGACCGGGAAAAGCTGACCGAGGCCAAGGAGAAAGTCTACCTGAAGGGATTCTATGAAGGGGTTAGTCCACCTTGACTGACTCTACTCTAGCTAATGTTAATGGAATTCATGTTAGATACTGTTTGTCTCTCACAAGGCACATATGCAACGAAAATGTTTCTGAACATTATTATAATAATTTTTGTTGCAAAGTAAGGATCACATGTAAAATTTTGAATGTGTATACTGATGAATGAATCCCCTCAGATCATGTTGGTTGATGGCTACAAGGGACAAAAGGTCCAGGATGTGAAGAAGCCTATCCAGAAGATGATGGTAGAAAAGGTGGGTCATACTGGATACTACACTTTATAATGTTTACAATGTAAGTAGAGTCATTGATGAATAGACATCCCAAAATATCAACGCCTCTGCACCTTTTGGCTTTCCAGGGAGAGGCCTGCATTTACATGGAGCCAGAAAAACAGGTCATGTCGCGTTCGGCTGACGAGTGTGTGGTGGCGCTCTGCGATCAGTGGTAAGTGGCAGCAACTGAGCGAGTAATGTGCGGATATTCAAATGAGCTCATTTGCATCTCAGGTATTTGGACTACGGCGACGCTGAATGGAAGCGGCAGGCCAATGAAGTCCTCAAGTCTTTGGAGACGTAAGAAGAGCTCAATTCATTTGATAGCATACACTTTATGCTAATTTTTATTTTTATTTTTTTTTCGCTCATCGATTTCGTTCTGCACAGATTTTGTGACGAGACCAGGAGAAACTTTGAGGCTACTTTGGCATGGCTGCAGGAGCATGCCTGCTCCCGCACTTACGGCCTTGGTAAGTGTCCACCTCCAGTGTAAGCCTGTTTAGGTTAGTACATCAGTACCTCTGCATCCCTACAGTGTTAATCCCTTCAGACTTTGTTGACATGCTCATATTTCTCATCAAGAGCAGTTTGCCTTGAAAGTTGATTTAAAAAAAAAAAAAAAAAAAGGTCTCACGAGAGCTTCCTTTATAGTCCAGCGTAGTTGATCAACATCCATCAATGCCCTGCATAATTACATCACTATAAGGAGACACAAACTTTGTTTTTTCAGTTTTTTGAGTGACTGACTACACCAAGCAGAGTCACTGTTGACTGAAAGTGACTTAAAGGCAGTTGTCAGGCCAGACAATGCAGCTGACAGGTTTTTATACACCTGAAAGAGAGTGAATGTTTTTTTGTACGTTGACGCTACACAAACTGACAGCGGCTTATCATCCTCAGCCAGAAACACTCTTAAAACAATTTGCAGGTTTCTATTTTTTCCTTTTCATGGTTTTCTTAAGCTTGTTTTTTTCCCACTTACTTTTCCATAAGCCTGCTGTCCTCTCAGTGCTTTTGTTATTGTGTCGTGCGTGTTTGTGCTTGGTTGCTGTAGGAACCCGGCTGCCTTGGGACGAGCAGTGGCTGATTGAGTCCCTCTCGGACTCCACCATCTACATGGCCTACTACACTGTGGCCCACCTCCTCCAGGGAGGCGTGCTCAACGGACAGGGCGCCTCGCCGCTGGGCATCAAGTGTGTCAGGAAGCAAAGCAACACCTCATACACACGCAACTCATCATGTAACCATTTCTGTCCTTTTTTTGTGGGGGGTGTCTCTCAGACCACATCAGATGACCAAGGAGGTGTGGGATTTCATCTTTTTCAAAACGTCCCCATTCCCGAAGACTGATATCCCCAAAGAGCATCTTCAGAGGCTGAAGAGGGAGTTTGAGTATTGGTACCCGGTGGACGTGCGTGTGTCTGGCAAAGACCTGGTGCCCAACCACTTGTCTTACTACCTCTACAACCACGTGGCCATGTGGCCCAATGACAAGTGAGCTTGTGTATACGTCATCTTGAAGTACAATCTTCTCTCTCACTATATCACGGTTCCACTATATGCACATTCTCTTCTGGGAATGTCTTAGTAGAAATCCCTGCTTAATCACATAAATCTACAGTTTATTGATCTTTTTTTCAGTGTAATTATTTACTGCAATGCCCTTGCATTTGGGAAAGGAGAGCCACAGCCGTTGATGCACTCAAACTACCTGCAATAAACTGGGGGGTTTACTGTACTAGGAAAAGAAACTGCTTCCAGAAGTGTCTGAGAAAATGTTTTGAACTCTCTTTTTGTACCACCACCAACGGCGCCCTCTGTTGTCAACAGCGGGAAGTGGCCACAGGCTGTGCGAGCCAACGGGCATCTGCTCCTCAACTCTGAGAAGGTGCGTCAAATTTGAATGGCCAAATTTGTCATATTAAATCAAACAAACTCATCGCAGTTGAGCGATTTTGCGCTGCTTTTGATGGAATTCTCTGTGGAATGGTGTGTTAGCATCTGCTTTTCTTGTCTACCAGATGTCCAAATCAACCGGAAACTTCCTCACGCTCAGCCAAGCCATCAAAAAGTTCTCAGCAGACGGTACGCTGATTTCCTTCTTGCGGTATAATTTTGACTCTGCAGCTTTTTTCATTCTCCAAATTAGACACTTGACAAATTGAATTTGGGGGTGATGGTAAATGGAAATAAGACATTCCAAATGTATTTGTTTCTGATCAACCTGCTGTCTTAATTTAAAGCACCAGCAATTTACATGAAAGTAACTTTTAAGTTCCCTCCCATTTTTTTTAAGCTTAAGTGAAACATCTGCCGAGCGCATGAGTCATTACACATTATTACACAATAAATATTTTGTTAGAAAATAAACAACCTCATTTATATTCCTAATGAGATGCAGGTCTCTTCCAGACATAATTTACTGCCCGATTAGAAATGACTTCCTGTATGATCATTTAATTTATTTTAATCACAGTTTAGTTCTTAAAATGGCTCTGATTCCATATGGAAAGTACATCAGAAAATAAGTTAGAATAGAGTTAATTGCCTCTTTTAATGTTTCCCTCACTTCCATTCTTTCTAGCTATGAATTTATCCACATTTGTACTTGGAAGAGAGCATTGCCTTGATTTTGATCTCCCTGTGACACCTTGTTTTCCTGCAACTTCCTTTTGGTTTGAGCCAGTTGAATAATAGATGAACGTGTTGCGTTGTGTGTCTGGAAGCCTGCGTGGGAGTATAGAAGCTCATGTTCTGACAGCAGACAGACATTTTGGGTTCACAACCCGTCTTGCACCTCTTACTGGTGGTGCCTGTCGAGCGTTGACTGACGGCTTCCGCCTGCAGATGGAGACAGAGGGCTTGCAAGACAGCTTTCTGTTCATTGTTGCGTTGCGGGACAGCTGTGACGTCTAATTAAGGCATCTCTTGATGAAGATGTCTCCTAGCTGGAAGTGGTGTCTGCTGGGTATTTGCACGAGTCTCAAGTTGACAGTCATTTTGCTGATTAAGAGATGAAGTCACTCGTCCTCAGGTTTGCTTGCGCATGAATTAGTGACTTACACTCAGATGGACACCGTGCCTCGTTCTTCAACAATCGTTACTTCAGGTGCATTTGATCAATATCAAGTTGTTTGTAAGCCTTTTATTTAGAAAGGTAATGAAACCATTTTGGATCAGAGTTTGTGCTATAGTTATTGCTTAAACTATTAATAGTAGAATTTCTTCTCTTTTTCCACTATAGGACTTGGTCCCCATGCCTCATAAATACCGAGGGACTCCTGTGTATTATTCATCATTTGATTGCAATCTTTTTTTGTGAAAAACGGAGAAACTCCAGCTTCTCAACCTCTAGTCGTCTTCCTCTCGCTTAGGTATGCGTCTGGCCCTGGCCGACGCAGGTGACACGGTGGAGGATGCCAACTTTGTGGAGACCATGGCGGACGCCGGCATCCTGCGCCTTTACACCTGGCTGGAGTGGGTCAAGGAGATGATAGCCAACCAGAACAACCTGAGGACCGGACCCGCTGACACCTTCAACGACCGCGTTTTCGCCAGGTATTGGCCAAGTTTGTGAAAAGCATTCAAATTGGAATTTGTCTCCGCTAGTTTGAGCCACTCTAGTACCACCGCAACAAACCACTGTAACAAAATGAACATTTAGCCCAAGATAAAGATTTTTGCCATTGCAGCTTGTTCCACAATGCGATTTTGGAGCCTCTGAAAGCTCTGACATGACCAGTCACAAGAAGGTGTCATGCTTATGATAAAACTTACATTTCCTTGTGTCTGGGTTATTTCATCGCACTGTGACAATTGGCACTGGCCTCTCCCAGTGCAGTTTTCTTTTTTGGGGGGTTAGCGGTCCCAAATATGAAATGCAACGTTACACATATGTATTCAATTGCCACACACTTAGTGCAAGTTGAACCAGACAAAACATTGCTTTTTATTACTCCACCACTTTTACAACTTTTTAAACAGTAAATGTAGCGTATTGAAATAAGTGAAGTTTGTTTGGGATATTAATAAAAGATCTCTCTCCTGCTAGATCACATGCAACATGCCTA
The DNA here is from genome assembly GCF_051991255.1 of Vanacampus margaritifer. Classification (NCBI taxonomy): domain Eukaryota; kingdom Metazoa; phylum Chordata; class Actinopteri; order Syngnathiformes; family Syngnathidae; genus Vanacampus; species Vanacampus margaritifer. The sequence continues at coordinate 11,654,127 of NC_135447.1, read as the reverse complement.
CCAACAGCATTTTTTTTTTAGTGAGCATGCAATGTAGCGCGCCTGCTATGAATTCTGTAAAGCAAAAAACAAGCACTGGATGTACTTCAAGGTCAAGTTTTCCCAATGCTTTAATCTCTGTAGTGCAGTAACTTTTTAAAAAAAATTTTTTTTAGTTTATTAAAAACGGTATACACTCTCCTCGCTGACCATATCAGTGGGCGCACGTGCAATATTCATTTGAAATTTCAAATGAAAGCTGCCGTAAAATAAATGGTGAGACACTCGAGCTGGTTGCGAGCCAGTCTGGAAGCATTTCAGAGGCTGCATTAAAAAAAAAACATCTTTTTTAAAGAAGCCCCAAGCCGAAACTTGAAAGGATTTTGTGTGTTGGCCAGTGAGATGAATTCCGGAATTTTGAAGACGGAGCAACACTACGACAGGATGATGTTCAAAGAGGCTTTGAAGTGCGGATTCTTTGAGTTCCAGGTAAATAAAAGTCTGTCATCTTCACAAGCAATTCACAATTGTTTATCCCCCCCCCTAAAAAAAAATCATCCCAAATCCATCCGGCACCGATATTAATATGAAGAATGCTTCTTACAGGCTGCCAAAGATAAGTACAGGGAGTTGGCTATTGAAGGCATGCACAGAGAACTCGTCTTCCAGTTCATCGAGAGACAAACGCTGCTGTTGACTCCCATCTGTCCACACCTGTGCGAGTACACCTGGGCGCTGCTGGGCAAGGTAAGACGTTTGCAAATCTGCATTCACATTCGCAATACTGGCCGCTAGTGCAAACCTGACTGACTTTCATCCTTTCCTCCTTTTGTACTCTTGAAAGGGACATTTTAAAAGAGCAGTGCTAATATATATTCATGAGTACACCCACCATCGGCCCGGCTTGTTTAATCCTCTTCTAACACTCTTCCTCGCTGTGACCACCAGGAGCTTGTCTTCACACACACACACACGCGCACACACTTCCTCCTGTTGCCGCTTTTAAATGTGCTTGTTCCTAACAACACAGAGGGCCAAGAATATTTTCAACACTCTCATGTACGTTTTACAAAAGAAGGCCGCTGTGCTGGAGACGTGTATTTTTACTCATCACCTAGCAACAACCCAAGCCTGACAAGTTTGATTTCCCGCACTGGCTAAAAAGCGAACAGGCACCAACATTTTCACCCTGCTGCGTTTTGTTATTCTAATGACGGTGGTTTTGTAAAGTCCAATTAAAGCTGTCTGGCCTCCATCTCGCTCTTTCTCCCCTGACAGCCTACTTCGGTGACAAAGGCGGCGTGGCCCACCGCTGGTCCAGTGGATGAGATTCTCATGCGCTCGTCTCAGTACCTGATGGAAACGGCGCACGACCTCCGACTCAGACTCAAAGCATACATGCTTCCACCCAAAAATAAGGTACCGTGTGACAGAGTTGACTTCCTGTGATGGGAACAGAAATTTGGAAGCGGCATAGACCATCTCTGCCCATTGCTAACCAACATTTATGGTTTCATGTCGGCTGTGTTTATTATTATAAAATATTTCCCATAGTTGTTCTATCTTAAATATCAAAATTAGGCTGGAATTGGACTCGCTTTACGTGTTCAAAACCCTGGAGAACCCACGGGGTCAAATTTGGCCCCTATAAATTCTGCTACTCAAATAACAAAGACTTTTTTATTTTATTTTATTATTATTATTTATTTATTTTTACAAATTTAACTTCAAAAGTCCAGAGTGCCACTTCTGACCCCTGCATGAGGCCATCTAGTGGATGAATATTGCACTTACATGAGCCAGAGTGGTGGTGACAAGATGGCTGGCAACATGCTGTTTTGTTGAGCTGGAAATCAATCCAAACAAAACCATCTTCTCAGCAAACCATCAGATGGTAAAATTGTGTTTTTTTTTTTGTTAATCTATTTCATATCATGTTGCAGAATGCCTAGGAGTATGTTTTATATATATATTTTGATAAATTAGCAACTCTGAGCTAGTTAAAAAAAAAAAGGGTTAAAATTGAAAAAAACATATATTTTGGTGTTCAGTGAACTTATAGCGCCCTGCGATTGGCTGGCAACCAGTTCAGGGTGTACCCCGCCTATTGCCCGAAGCCAGCTGGGATAGGCTCCAGCACCCCCGCGACCCTTGTGAGGAAAAGCGGTCAAGAAAATGGATGGATGGATGAACTTATAGCAGTCATTTAATGTATAATTCATAATTTTCCAAAGAAGAAAAGGGATCTTGGGTTCTCCAGGGTTAATGAATCTGTGTAAAACGAGTTTCCTGTTTGTTTACATTTAACTCTCTAATTTCATCGAGAAGCACATTTCTAAAATGTGTAAATGTTTCTTTTCAGTAGCCGGTTTATATGTAATGATCAATATTATTCACTGGCTTTGTTTTCCTTGAACAGAAAGGTGACACAAAGCCCCCCACCAAACCTTCCCACTGCACCATCTACGTGGCCAAGACCTACCCGGCATGGCAATACAGCGCCTTATCCCTGCTGGGCAAGCACTACAAGGTCAGCAACACACACACACACACACACACACACACACACATTCTATACATGTTGCGATAGATGGATGCCGACATTGCGCCTTTGTTTTTGTCTTTGTTGGTGTAGAGCAACAATGGCGTCCTTCCAGACAACAAGGTGATAGCGAGCGAGCTTGGAGCGCTGCCCGAGCTGAAGAAGTACATGAAGAGAGTCATGCCCTTTGTGGCCATGATCAAGGTACACCATCGACCCGGCGGCGGGCCATTTGTTTCGAATCATAGTTAGTCGAGGGCAAAATGGCCGCTCTATTCTTGGGGAAAAAAAGCTCACTCAGAATGAAGGCAATTTGGGTTTCATTTAGCTTGATTTCCCCCTCCCTCAAATTGTATTTAAATCAAGTATCAAAACATTTATTTTTCATTTATTGTCTTTAAATAAGTGCTTAATTTATTTCACATAATATGAATTATTAGTCATATGAACCATTTTTCATATACATTCAATTAAAAAAAGAAATAGTGAGATATGAATTTAGCTCATTGTACAACCTGATAAATAATAAAAACAAATTGTTATGGGTTTAAAAAGAAGGACAATAACACTCTTTAATATTGTACTTAAAAAAAAAAATACAGGACATATATAGAATTGTGCCATTTTTTGTTACTTGAATTCAGTGAACATTGTGCCACTCCTTATCTTTGTTTTTGTTGTTGTTTTTTTAACTTTTCATCAATATTCATTTTGCAGGTCTCAATTGTGTTTTGTTAAATTATTGTGTCTTGTTTAAATTATTTTCACAAACTGTACTGCAAAACTCATTTGAATAATCCTCAATGAAATTAAAGATTGAGTCCAAGTTGTTTCCCATAAACGTGGGTGACAAATCGTCAGTGGGTCACACGTGTTTCTTTCCGTAGGAGAACCTGGAAAAAAACGGGCCCAGGGTTTTGGACCTTGAGCTGGAGTTTGACGAGCGGGCAGTTCTGATGGAGAACCTGGTCTACTTAACCAATTCCCTCGAGGTATGAAACGCGACACCTCACAAGAAAAAAAACGGCACAATACACAATCTTCAACACGTTCTTCATGCTCAATACAGCTGGAGCGGATTGACATCTTGTTCGCGTCCGAGGCCGACGACAAAGTGAAGGAGGACTGTTGCCCGGGGCAACCGTACTGCGTGTTCAGATCCGAGGTGACCGCTCGTGCCAAGGAAGGACACCTTTGTGCTTGTTGAGGTGGGCTTGAATTTGAAATGGATAATTTGTCTGTGGACAGCCGTCAGTCTGCGTGACCCTGGTCAACCCTCAGCCGTGCAACGGCCTCTTCACCACCAAGCTGGACATCAGACAGGGGGACAGCGGAGACAACGTGGTCCGCAGGCTCGCCAAGGTCAACAGACTCATCAAAGGTTGGTCGTCCGTCATTGGGCTGGGTATCGATTCTGATTTCCTCAATCGATTCCATTTTGATTCACAAGAGGTCAGTTTGATTCGATTTGTTTCTGATTCAATTCAGTTCAATCCAATATTGATTTATTATGGAACATCACTTCTTCTTAAATATCAAGGACATAATAAAAATAAAATAAAAAAACTCCACAAACATTAAATTCCCCAAAAAATTTTGCGGAGGCCGTGCTTGTTTTCATAATTCTAATAAAATACTTGTAAATATAAATTAAAAAGATTCTAATTGTCAAAGTGCAGTAAGTCATGTCTTTCATAAATGTAAGAAAATACTTTTAAATTCATTTGAATTCAAATCTCAAGAAAACAGTACGATTTAAGAAGAAAAAAAGCCTTTAAATTTCTATTTTCTTGTTAATTTATGGGGAAAAAAATAGATATTAAAATAATTAATTCATGGTTTTATGACTCAATATCACGCTCAAAAAGGAAAATCGATTCAATATTGATTATTCGATTATTCTTTTTTTAAAGCCATCCATATTGACCTTGGCTTCCTCCAACCAGATCTCTCCAAAGTGAAGCTGATGAGGTACGAGGACCCCCTGCTGGGCCCCCGCCGGGTGCCCGTGCTGGGACAGGAGGAGCTGGGCAAAGTCGTCATCTCCCCTCAGTCCGTGTTCAGCATCAACCTGAACGAGAAGAAAGTCAGTGTGGCTGACAGCGGCCTCACCGTCGACATCGGCGACACGCTGGCCTACCTGGTTTAATTTAACACACACACACACACACACACACACACACACACACACACACCGTCGTCATGAAATGTTGTGACACAACAGGCCATCAACATTTGATATCTGGAAACTTTTTTCATAATAAAACAAAAAACTTTGGAGCAACTTTTATCATAAAGATATTAGATGACTCCTGTTGTTTTCATACTGGTAGACGAGATCTCATCTGTTGGCTTTTTTTGTTCATCTAAGGTGAAGCATCATCATGGTCCCTCCTAGTGTTTTCGAAAGATGCTGTTTGTCTAATGCGCTTATTTTCCCCCCAGAGAAATAATAAAACCTGTGAAATGAAATGTTTAGTATCTGTAGATTTTTTTTCTTCCATAAACCACCCTCATAACTTTTATTTCTTCCCAGGATTTTTTTTTTTCACAAGTTAAAAACCCTTCTGAATGCGTAACACACTTTCTTCAAAGTGCCCCAAATATCAAGAATTACAGTACACTTTGCATCATGTCTCTTGTCTTGCTGAAACCAGCCCTATTTGAGAGCGTGCCCCGCAACCTGACTCGTATATTACTGAGCCTGTCGTGAGTATGTATTTTGTGCCCATGATGATTAGCGACAGCACTAGGACACCATTACGCTATTTAAAAATGACATTGACTTTCAAATAAATAAGCTTATTTTTACCACCGTGGTTCAGTGCTTCCAAGGCAACACAGTTAATACTTGAAACTGAGGGATGGCTATTATTCAAATCTCCTGTTTGATGCTTATTCCTGTCATACAAACCAAATATGGTGTCTCTAATCTTATAATCTCTCTTTTTTACTTGAATTTTTTTTTTTTTATAGAAATTGTGCGGGCGCGCGTGACATGCTACAGCCAACTTAACCAATAAATCAACTAGGCATTTTCTCCCTGAATCATTTTTTTCCCCTTGCCTGTACCTCATTTGTTGGAGTCAGGTTTTGTTGGCAAGCCCAAGGGTGAGTGTAACATTTGCTTGCTTTGTGTTTAAAAGGAACATCAAAAATGTGTCCCTATGTGGCTCTGAGTTAAAACAAATGCGTTATCATAATGAGAATTAGTTTGAAGTCTTTCGGACAAACATCAATCGTAAAGCTGTTAAAATAATGACAACATTTTTGTCCATAAGTGTACTTTTCCTAGATGTAAGGCTGGCACCACCAAAAATATTTAACTTTTATTTTGAAGTGGCTGTAAACAGGATGCTGCATCAACAAGGCGACCACTGGGACAAAACTTAAAGGTTTGTAGAGCTCTGTCGAATATATATATTTTTAAAAGTACTTTCAACTCGTATGTATGTTGGTACACTTTCTCTGTCACACTATAAATATGTAATCCATTGATTTTTCAATATGCTGTAACTAATATATGTATATATAATGAATATCTACTAAAGTATCTTAAATGTAAATTTCTCTTATTGAAATATTCATTGATCGTATGCTTAGGTGATATATATAAAAAAAAACAAATAACATTTGTATAAGCTGTATGCAATTTACAGGAAAAATAAGTCCAAACTTGAGACTGATGAATAAAAAATATTTCATGTGGCTAATGTTGTCACAAGCAATATTTGTGTGTCAATAAATGATTGGTTAAAATGACCATTGTAATGTACTGTATGTAGTTATCATACTATATGAATGAGTGTCTTTGATGAACGTGTGGCTTTAAGGAAGGGGAGGGAGTCATGTTGTCATGTTGAAAGGGATGATAGACTTGAAAAGCGTAAAGGAGAGTATCTAGCTGCTTGCTTTGTAAACAAGTTTTGGTTGTGGAGAGTAAAGAGTCAAGACATTCATCATTGTACTACATCCCCAAATTGTTATCAATCATTCAAACCTGATTTACAGAATTCGAAATATTTAATTATTAACCTGTAAATAGTACATTTATGTTAAGTGTATGCTAATCCATTGATGTATATCTTTTGCAGCGTTTAGTGCAAAGGACTGCTAGTAGACTTATCTCTACTGGACAGCATTTTTTGTTTTTTCTTCAACTTGTGCGTTATGAGCCCCTGACACGCTCCCTCACACTTGGTGAGTGTCACATCTCCCTCCTCGTCATCTCCCAGGCCTTCCTGCCCCTCTCTGGATGCCAGCAACTCGGAGTGATGGAGCAGACCGTTGTCACACGCCAGTAAGTGTTTGGCTTGTTCACCACTCAGCGTTACAGCAAATAGTCTTTGGCTATAAGCCGCTACATGCTTGCCTTCTTTCTTGGCGTTACATTCACAAGCCACAACATTCAGTACACTCACTTAAATCGAATGAGATCATCGTCCAATGTAAGAGATGCATACATGCTTTCAATTTTCTAGACACGACTTTGATTTAATGGTGGTGTGGCCAACATTGGGAATTGGTAGAAATTGTATTTATTCTAGGGGTGTCAAAATGTGTTTGTTAATTTTTAGTTAATGTAAATTTTAGGCACGATTAATGACAGCCCCTTACTTGTACTGGGGGAATTCCAGTCGCAACGCAGCAGACACGTCCACGTCAAAAATTTGCAGTAATAAATTTAATAATAATGCATGTATTTGTGGAGACTGGGGTCAAGTTGTATTTTACAATTTTGAAAATATAATGTAGAATTTCACTTTCTCTTAATTTGAATAGAAAATGCACTGAAATGTCACCGTCTTAAAAAATGCAATTATGCCATTTAGTGGCAGAAAAAATGACAACACAAATCAACATCACTCTTTTCTTATAGTACAGTACGTCTTATTAAGTTTAACTCAATTTGATGAATTATGAAATTACTGTATCAATGACTAAAAGATTCAGGAATATTTCAATTAGTTTAACGTGTTTTTTCCACTTTTATGTTAACAGAGTATGAAAACTTTTGTACATTTAAAACATATCAAATTTGTCATTAAGTTAACAATTGAAGTCATGCAATTAATTACGATTACAATTTTTAATCACCTGAAACTCCAAATTTATTTAATTAATTATTTAATTTTAAAATTAACTCATTCACTGGATATTTGACGTGTAGAGCCATAAATGGCAGCCAGTGAATGATTGGCAACAAAATCACAAATGAGCATGCAATATGCTTGCAATGTTTTATTACATTTACTTACTTGCCTTAAAAGGAACCCCGACTGTCATGACAAGTTTACTCTATATTATTTGGTTGGTACTAACATAAGTATGAGATTCATCTTTCAAAAATTATTTCCAGTTTAATACATTTTGTAGAAACTTTATTTGGACGTACGCCGCCATTGTTATTTACCTCGCAACGCATCCAGTGCGTAGTGACGTTGAACGGCGGCGACGGCTCTCTGCCAAGCAATGTCATGTGAAACGCCTATAAAGAAAGCGAGGGTAAGCCTCGTAGCGTTCCTAAAGAAACCACGTGAGATCGGGATAGAGATGCCCAAACAATGCGCCAACTGTTTTATTTTGAAATATACCGGATCTACTTTGATGCCAACGTACGACTTCCTGTCCAGCTCGTGTAATTTTGAATGCTTTCTATCCCTTGCGGCGGCCGTACGGAAAACGTCATTGGTTGTCACCCTCCCCTCACGTCGTGCCCTCGTCATTCACCAGGCGCATTCAAGAGTTTTGATCGTTTATTTAGAAACGCTACATACCCGTTTCACATTCTACCCGCCATTCTATGTCACTACGCACAGAATGCGTTGCAACGTAAATACAATGACTGGGTACGTCCAAATAAAGTTTCTACAAAATGTATTAAACTGGAAATGATTTTTGAAAGATGAACCTCATAGTTATGTTAGTAACAACCAAATAAATAATATAGAGCAAACTTGCCATGACAGTCGGGGTTCCTTAATACAAGAACAATAAAAGTGTTTTACTAACTGAACATGTGCTAGACCTTCTCTATCAGGATTTCAGGAGAAGGGGGAACAAAGTTTGTCCACAGGAAGTAAGCCGAACTGGAGGTCAAACAACGCCCCTTACGCAGCGGCGCTGACCCAGCCCGGTCTGGGCGTCACCACCACGACTATCACCACCATCACGCAGTCGGGCGGCGACTGGACCAGCGGCCTGTTTGACATCTGCGGGGACAAGTGGACATGTAACTCATGTTCATGGAAGTGTTGTCCTTTTTTGCTTCCGGTGCTTGAGATTGTGTTCTTCCCGCGCAGGTATCGTCGGCGCGCTGGCGCCGTGCTGTTTGGACTTGAGTCTCGCTAACCAGTACAGCGAGTGTTTTTGTTTGCCTCTCCTGCCAGGGTCCACCTTCGCCATGAGGGTCGCACTCAGGGAGCGCTACAAGATACGAGTGAGTCTCATGTACAGGACTGATGGGGGGGGGGGGGGGACCCATAATTATGAAAATTGCTGTCAATATTTCCTGTCAAAGCCTCGGCCCCTCCACCTCCCTCTTTACTGTATGCCCCATCTCAGGCGGCGGCCATTTTGCCACTTACTGTCGACTGAAAATGACATCATGGAGCCTAATGGCTCAACTTGTGGATGTCACATTACCAAACCCAGCTCTTAGACACTGTGATGTCATTTTCACTCGACAGGAAGTGGTAGTGGCAGTACTGGACAAAATGTCCGCCCCCTGTAATATATATATATTTTTTTTTGAAAGACAGGACAATTGATATTCCGATCTGTGAATGTGTAACTGCGAAATCCCAAATGAATAGCATTCTTGCTGTGTTCCACAGGGGAACATGTGCGAGGACTGGAGCGCGGCATGTTGCTGTTACTCCCTGGCCGTGTGTCAGATGGCGCGAGAGATGAAGCGGCGCACGCTGACTCGCACGTACCACGTGTCCACCGCGCTGCAGTGCTCTTGACTGGAACCACCGCCACAGCAGTCGGAATTTACCGCGGCCGTCTCGCGCGCTCGAACTCTCATTCATTCGGAGGGACCCCGAAGGAAGCCTTTACTGGCCACTTCATTAGGTACACTTGCACAATCGGAAATCTATTGCAGCAATTGTCTTTATTAAAGAAAGATACTAATGCGCACTTAATTAACTCTGTCATGACAATCAAAATTATTCTAACTTTGGTTACCTATTTGTCAACATGCAGAGGACAAAATATTAGGAACAGCTTTAAATTTAGTGTCAATTATAGCCTGCGTTATTATTTATATGCTGCATCAAGTATGACCATAAGGTGGCTTTGAGACTTCATATTTGTTTTGGTAATTAGATGAAAATTGTGTTATGTTGTCATGAATAGCAATATATGTGGTCCTCCTGAAAGTGTTGTTAGCATTTTTATGAGCACACCTGTATACTGTTTAACAAATGTGTTTCCAAATTCTGAAAGACAAGTGCTATAAATGTGCAATCTTTACTACCATAATCAGCTTTGTCTGGTTTTAATCAAAATGCATTGTAGAAAAAAAAGAAAAATGATCTATATTATTTTACAGCACGTCCAGAAATATGAGCCTCATAATCTTTGCAGCCGCCGCGTTGTAATGTTTTATGGATTTTGCGGGTCTGAGCTTTTTGATTTTTGTCTTGTACGCCAAAGGTCAGCTGACACATTAAATGTAATCCCTCTCTGCTACATGTCGGCGAGATAAAGCGTGGAAGCAATGCGGGCGCAAAGTAAAGATGGGCATCTGCGGAGCCAATGCAGTGGATATAAAAAGTCTTCACACCCCTGTTCAAATGTATGAATATGAAAAATGGGACCAAGACAAAACGTTTTCCACCATTATGGACCAATAGCCTGTGCAACATACTGTAAATTGGAGGGGAGGGGGGGGGGTGTGCATGAATGACGATAGTGTTGCACAAGTATGCACACCCTTTTATATTCAGAATTGAGCAGTCATGTGGTATGTGGCCATCCGAGGAAACATTTTGGCCATCTATGCTATAGATTGTGCCAGTACCTAATAAAGTGCCCAGTGGGACCCCTGACGAGAGACGCTCAGACGCCGAAAGTGTGTTGATAATAAAATGCGTTGTTTTTTTTGCAGTTGTGCCTTAACGCATCCCTGCCCACGTTCCCACCCTGCAGGCGTTCAATCATGTTATTAATCCTGATTGCTGCGCTTCGCTCAGTTTGAAATGCCAGGCAGCAAGCGTGTGAAAACATCGTTATACACAAAGCAGATGGGTGCTCAAAGGGCAAACATGCCATTAATTACCATCTAGTGGAGGTGGCTGACTACCTGGCAGCTAATTCGCAGCAATTTGGGAAAAGTCACATTCCTAATGTTAAAGAGAAAACGTTGTAACCCAAAAACTCGCCACTTTTTGCGGTCTCACTGTATCGCAGATTTTTTTGACCAACGTATCTAATTTTACAAGATGGAATTGTCGCTATATCACTGGATTTTGCGGCGATTCTACATGGCCTCATGTTACTGGACACTCAATAGCAATAAATGCGAGCCAGGAGGAAAGAGTAAGTAAAAGGCAATCTTTGGGTCCAGGTTCTGGTTTGGAAAGCTTCTTGTGCCTGCTGACTGCAAAGTGCCTATTGTGGGGCTTTCTGGAAACAGAATTTTGCCAAGTCCCGCCCTAAAAAATACACTTAAAGTGAACTGACTGATTTCATGTGCCAGTTTGGCTGGCTTGGTTGCTCCATCACTTTTCTTTAACTGCACCGCTGATCTAGTACCAAAACTGTGGCAACCCCATAAATAGAAAATATTGGATTTTAGGTCATTTTTGGGTCCGTCCATGTCCCCTTTTTATTGACTTTTACAGCCAGGGCTGTGCAGTCCTGGAACACGAATCTGTCACAGCCAGAGATGTAAAAAAAAAAAAAAAAAAAAAAAAAAGCCATTGGGAAAAGTGTCCCCCCCCCCCTCCCACTTCTGAATTCTGCCAGCTGCGGCTTGGGAATTTTTCCCAGTTCTCTGACTGAAAAAGGCTTGTGGCTGTGCCATTCCAGAGAGGGGGAGAAAAAAAAACGCCTTCGCCTCCTCAGCCACCAGGGGGCAGTCTTGCTGCAGATGCGATTTGACTGTTTTCTAATATAATAATCATTGTGAGTGAAGCTGCCCAGAGGGAGAAGTAGTCAGTCCAATGTGCTGATCTGAGGTCAGATCCGGATTCCCCCAGCGGGAGAAGAGGTCAAGATTTGAAGCAGTCCTGGCGCATCTCAAGTCAGCAGGCGGGCCATAAAACGTGCGCGCTCATATTACTTCCTGCACTTTCAGCATCAAAACGCACAGATGCATCAGATGCACACACGCGCTTATAGAAAACAGCCCTTTGGGGAAATGTGTATATGAGTCATTTAGGCTCCATCGTACTCTTTCGCCACTTGCAAACAGATGAAATCAAAACATGGCTCAAGGGGGAGCACATCAGAGCCCCCAGTTGCACTCCCACGCCACTTTTGTAAAGATGATGAGGCGACAAAGAAGTGTTATGCAGACCAACCGCCACTCTCATTTTTCCCTTCCTATTTGGTCACCTTTCACTGCTGTTTCTTGTCAGTTTTTTAAAAATCATTTTTTGTTGTTGCACTTTTTCGGGTAACAGGTGAACTGTTCAAATTTTGTTTGCTTTTAAAGGTCCCTTAGAAAATGACAGCAGCTGTTCTTATGCCGTCATATTGAAGACCTGTAAAGTGAAACCACAGAAAACTGAAGTGAAAGACATTTTGGTTTTAGTCCGAGCTCTGTTGATTACAGACTGGTTAACGCCGTCAGCATTCATGGCGATGTAGCTGTCGCTGCTAACCAACTTGGCAGTTAGCTAATGTGCAAAATTCCGACACTAGCTTCTAAACAAGCAGGAAACAAAACACAAACACAAGAAATGCTCCAAAAGCTCGCAAGTTAGCCCCTTTGAGTTCATAAAAAAAAAAAAAACTCTTACACTATTTTAGAGGCTTTTAAAATGAGTCAAAAAGCAGAGCCATGACCTAGCTAGTTAGCATCGTAGATGTATTTAGCTAACCAAAATGCATCCTCACTGGATGGCAGAATTTTCAGAACCGCTTGGAGTTTTTATTTCAATTCCCAAGCAAGGAAGTGATGCTGCGGATCAACTGAGCCCCGCAAGCACGTTAGCTTGCGAGTTGCGACTGAGCTAGCTGATGGCTAGCACCTTTGGTTGCCATGTAAAAAGTCCCGTGATAACTTTTTTTTTTTATTAAGTCAAACTTTATTGTCAATTTCTTTATATGTATTAGGCATACAAAGCAATCAAAATTCCATTTCTCGCATTCCCGGTGTCAGCAAGACTAAAAACAAGACAGACAATAGTAAAATGCTCGTGCGCAGTTAAAAACAGAAGTATGAACAACTTAAAAACAACTCATATGTAAGAATATTTTGGCGCGAGTGGTAATAGAGGTATCAGTCAGCAAGATAATCAATATGGTGCTGATCATTTCACTTGGTAAAATATAAATGACTTTTGCTGAGCCTAGTTTTACGTGGTCCATTTTTTTGGCAGGACTTCCGTCAGGCACACGCAACGTCAACTTGTAATAACTTCATGTTGAAGACCTAAAAGGCTCGGTTTGTTTGTAATTCCATGCGGGCGAGTAAGATGGAGAATGTTCAAATGTGTTCTTCATACAACACTGACAAAGTAGACCAGGAGAAATATGAAAATGGGAAAAGTGGGGTGAAATCTGCAAAGCTGGAACAGTTGCTCCCTTGGTGATACAGCATGTAGCACTTGGACTTCACCACGCACACACACACAATCCCCCCCCCCCCCCACCCGACACACACACACACTTCCACTCTGTTCATATCACATCCTCACTGACAGTCTTTAGTTGCAAACTGCTCGTCTCTCTCTCCCTCCCTCCCTCCCTCCTCTCTTGCTCTCTCTCTCCCTTCTCACTCACTCTCTCGCTCTCTCTTGCTCTCCCTCCCTCCATCCCTCCCTCCCTCAGACACTCTCTTACGCTCTCTCTCTCTCCCCCTCCCTCCCTCCTTCCTCTCACTCTCTCTTCCTCTCTTTCTTTCTTTCTCTCTTCCTCCTCTCTCTCTTGCTCTCCCTCTCTTCTCTTTCTTGCTCTCCCTTGTTCTCTTTTGCTCTCTCTCCCTGTCCCTCTCTCGCTTTCTCTCTCTCTCTCTTCCTCCCTCACACATACTCTCTTGCTCTCTCTCTCCCTCCCTCCCCCTCTTTCTCTTCTCCCTCCCTCTTTTTCTCTCTCTCTCCTTGATCTCGCTTCCTCCCCTCCCTCTCTTCTCTCTTGCTCTCTTCTTCCTCTCCTCTCCTCTCTTCTTTCGCTCTCTTCTCTCCAGTTCTCTCTCTCTCCTTTCTTATTAATCCCCCTTAGTCTTTCTTCATTCCTTCTTTGTCCATCACTCTCTCCCTCTCGCTCCCGCTCTGTCTCACACTCATTCACAGATAGACAAGTCAAGACACACTGTGTGTGTGAGAATTGAGCTCATTGTATCATTTTTTTGTGTGTGTGGACCAGTCAAAATGTACAGCCATGCACAAGACACACATGTCTTGATGTCAAGGGTTGTGCCTGATAAGGTGACAAGAAGACGCACACACACTTATACATCTGTACTTACCAGCAGCATTGCAAAATTAGCTTCATTCTTGTCCTATTCATGTTATTAAATTCTGTTCTATTTAATTACAATTTCAGCCTTAGGCCAAACACACGTCACCAATTTTTGCAGCGGCTGTGTCATCTTTTTTCCCGTTCCGAAATGAAGTCAGACAGCAGCCAAATAATGAAACGAGGTGCACATTTATCACTTTGATCACAGGGGTGACTCGCTATTCAGTGGAGTATACAGATTGACTTGTGCAGTGCAAATTGTGCTTTAAGACACCCCAGATGAAACTGAGTAGGAGGATAGGGGAAAAAAGGCGTAATTAGAAAGAATTTTCTCACCAAGGACGGTGTCATTGATTTATCGATAAACTGCACACAGCACAGCTATAATACATTCGATTTTTGACGCACTTGCAGTACTTGAGAGAAAACGACTGACTTTTGTGAGTTCCCCTTTTCTGCTTGCGATGGGATGACAAAGGAGGCGTGATGCATTCAGGGACGGAAAACAGACCGACACGCCAAGGTTGAACTGTTAACAAAAGTTATTACAGCAAGCTCGTTTTTGTGTTTAACGGTCTGTTAACTCGTACTTGCTCAGTTCTCGTTCACGGATATAAATTTCTTAACTCATTCACTGCCATTGACGGCTATAGACGTAAAAAAAATAATTGTAACTATTTCTATTAGTTTAACATTTTCTCCCACTTTTCCCAAATTTGAGCTTAATCATGAGTTAACTATTGAAGTCATGCGATTAATTACAATTAATTAGTTTAGTTTTAATTAACTATTGAAGTCATGCGATTAATTACAATTAATTAGTTTAGTTTTAATTGTAATTAATCGCATGACTTCAATAGTTAACTCACGATTAATCACAAATTTTATATCTGGTCTAAATGTACAATACATTTTTTCTAGGTTTTCATACTCTTGTTAACAAAAGTGGGAAAAATGTTAAACTAATAGAAATAGTTCAAATGAATTTTTGACATCTATAGTCGTCAATGGCAGTGAATGAGTTAAAAAAATGATCGAGGTCAATCTAAACTACAGCAAAAGCATAGGCTAGTGAAGCGCTAATAATATGTTGGCTCCCTCTAGTGGTATGCAGCAAAAGCATAGGCTAGTGAAGCGCTAATAATATGTTGGCTCCCTCTAGTGGTATGCAGCAAAAGCATAGGCTAGTGAAGCGCTAATAATATGTTGGCTCCCTCTAGTGGTATGCAGCAAAAGCATAGGCTAGTGAAGCGCTAATAATATGTTGGCTCCCTCTAGTGGTATGCAGCAAAAGCATAGGCTAGTGAAACGCTAATAATATGTTGGCTCCCTCTAGTGGTATGCAGCAAAAGCATAGGCTAGTGAACCGCTAATAATATGTTGGCTCCCTCTAGTGGTATGCAGCAAAAGCATAGGCTAGTGAAGCGCTAATAATATGTTGGCTCCCTCTAGTGGTATGCATTGTTGACAATTCAGTCTATGGCACAGGACGTTCATATTGCTTTTATTTTCCTATAAATGTAGCCTTAAAATGTTCTTTTTTGCAAATTCCACTTACGTAAATTGTTTTCTTTTCATGTAGAATACATTTTCAAGTACAGTTGTATTCAACTTTTAAAAACTGAATCATTTAAGCTTTTTTCTTCAGTTTCATTTATTTAATATTCAAGCTGCATTACGTTACAGTGGTTTTCAATGATAGTATGCTTTTTTTTTTAACTACTGTATTTTAATGCCAGTCATGACGGTGCTACTCGGACAGCAAAAAGCAAAAAGTTGCGAATCACTGGCATAGATAATTGCAAATAGTCTAAATGTGCTACATGCACACATTATGGCGGGTTCGAGTAATGAAGTGGCATCCATCCATAACGTCCGTCAAAACGTCATCATACATAATGGCCTTTCAATTCACATCAACGGGGAACATTCATTGATTTGATGTGAATAAATGGAGTTTCTAAGCGCTTAACTAACGTCTGTTCTCTCTACAGGCGACGTGGAGCCTTATTGGCATCTGAAGAAAAGCAGAAGGGGGAGAAAGTCTCCTTTGAATGTGCCATCTCCACTTCTTTCATGTGATAGCTTCAAAGTGAATTTTTACAAGGACTATTTGTTCATCTGTTGCATTGTGAAGCTTTGGGTGGCCCCGAGATGCTGTGGGGGCCCTTCTGCTTCGGGATCCTGGAGTTGGGTGAGTTGGCTTTTTACGACCAATCTTGCACAGCCTTAGCTCATTTTATGTATATTATTTAACATATACCATCACCAGGGGCGTAGCCAGAATTTTTTCATTGGGGTGGCCAGGGTGAAGTTCTTTCCACCATGTTGTAACTTAATCTAATAATAATGATGATAATTTATCGTTGCCTATAGTATTTAAAATAACATTGTATTCTTTTTTTTTCTGGAGAGCACAGTATTGTTCATTCGGTAATTTTACCGATTTGACATGTCATCATCATTGCTCTTAATTATTATTATTATTTTTTTAATTTAATTTTTATTATTTTTTTAAATTTTGTATGTGGGTGAGTATGTGCATGTGCGTAACATTAACATTAATACAATAACATTGTATTCTTTTAATATAAATGTTTGTTTTTTTGCGCGGTACGGAACCTGCTCATATTTCTTATGGCAATGGTGTGATGTCGCGAGCTGGTAACAAAGTTGCAGGGAATGCAAGCAGTCCCTTATGACCTATGCAGGGCCAAAATGAAATGGAAAGTTTGTTTTTTTGAATGTGCAAATCGAGTTTTTTTCCACCAGTGAGCCTTCAGGACAGAAATGTGAAAAAGCAAACGATCCCACCAGCCCAAATGGAAAAGCTGCTGTTAAGTCAGTGAGCGCCCTGCAGGCAAAAGCAAACACAGCCTTTTTCTTTTTTTACATTTACTTCATTTCCTTTTCTCTGCTGTCACTTTGCAAAAGATACACTTTAGAGCAATGTTTTGACAAGGCAAAAAAACATTTGGTGGCTTCATTCTCCCACACAAATGAATTTCAATTTGCCGCCAGTTGATGGATTGCTTAGATTTGACACTTCATCAATTAGAATACAAATATCATTCCAAAAATGTTTCAATGAGTCAAATGTTGATTTATGGAGGTCAGTAATGACACGTGAGAATACCGTAATATTCCAAACGAAATGTCCTTTTTTGCGCAAAACAACAAAAATATAAAGTAAAATCAAGTGTCACCTACGCTCAAGTTTATACACTATTTGTTCAAAAGTGTGTAAGTGAAATCATTTTTACGCATGAACTTAAAAATAAAAAAATCTTTTGCATCAAAATTCCATCATGCTTAAAACTTAAAAGCAAGTTTAGGTCTGGTGAATATCTGCCCCCCCCTCCCCTGCCCCTTATACTCTTGTTTTCTACTTATGCTTTTGCTCACGAAAATGTATCTTTCCCTACTTGAAAGTCTTAATTGAATACTTTTCTTGCTGCATGATTGCACCGCGCTGTCACCTTGTCATTATTGTTTAGTGTGAAGAAGAAAAAAACAAGTCCTGCAGGCCATTTGCAATCCGTCACATCCCATTAAATGTCCTTTTGACCCTTGTGCATATGTTTGCCGGTATCTAAAATGTTGGCAAATGTTGCATAATGCTTTCATGTCCACTACACACACGCGTGCACCTGCCGTTGATAAAGGTGCTCTTTCATTTCATGGAAGCGTGTCAGTTGGGTCTGTATGTGTGTGTGTGTGTGTGTGTGTGTGTGTGTGTGTGTGTGCGCGCGCATTATTACTACACTGCATGTCAAAGGCTTCAGCGCTTTGCAAAGTGTGTAGGTGGCGCACGGAATGATGGCAAGAGAGTGCAAGAAGTGATGATGAAAAGTCCTCAAATGATATTTCCGTCCCCCGCCGGGGCTGTCCTTGCTTTCGTCTCCGTGATGTTGCTAATTGTAACAAAGTTGGCTCGAGCTGATTGGCTGACAGAAGACGAGCAAGGGACCAACTATAGAACATGCGCAGGATAGCAAGCAAGAAGTCAAGAAGAAAAGTCTACACTCTAAAAACAGTTGGGTCAAAAGGAACCCAATTATCAAATTTGACCCAAATTTCAGTTTTATACAAGATGATCCAATTTATTTTTTACCCAAAGTTGGGTCAAATTAACACAAGTAGATCTGACCCAACTTTTTGGGTTGTTTTATACAAAAATATTATTATTATTATTATTATTTTGCAAACGACCACTTGGGTCAAATTGTCTCAACTTTCTTTTGTTTAAAAAAAAAAGTTATT
This sequence comes from Vanacampus margaritifer, assembly GCF_051991255.1. NCBI lineage: Eukaryota > Metazoa > Chordata > Actinopteri > Syngnathiformes > Syngnathidae > Vanacampus > Vanacampus margaritifer. The sequence goes on along the minus strand of NC_135447.1, from coordinate 11,635,706 downwards.
ACATTTTTTATACAAAATGACCCAATTTCTTGACCCAAAGTTGGATCAAATTGACCCAAGTAGAGGATCTGACCCAACTTTCTGGGTTGTTTTATGCAAAATTACTTTATTTTTTCTTCTTTTTCAAAACAAACACTTGTATCAATTTGACCCAACTTTCTGGGTTGTTTTATAAAAAACTACCCAATTTTTTTTTTTACCCAACCTTTCTGACCAAAACGTTTATGGGTAGTTTTATACAGAATTGCCGTATTTTTTTTATTTAAATTTTTTTGGGGAGCAAAAATCCCCCCAGAAAGTTGTTTTATAAATAATTTTATAAATAATAATAAATAATAAATAAATAATTTTTTAAATAGAGGATCTGACCCGGGCGGCACGGTGGCTGACTGGTTAGCACGTCCGCCTCCCAGTGCTGAGGACGTGAGATCGAGTCCGGGCTTCGGCCTTCATGGGTGGAGTTTGCATGTTCTCCCCGTGCTTGCGTGGGTTTTCTCCGGGTACTTCGGTTTCCTCCCACATTCCAAAAACATGCGTGGCAGGTTGATTGGACACTCCAAATTGTCCATAGGTGTGATTGTGAGTATGATTGTTCGTCTCTGTGTGCCCTGCGATTGGTTGGCAACCAGTTCAGGGTGTACCCCGCCTACTGCCCGAAGCCAGCTGGGATAGGCTCCAGCACCCCTGCGACCCTTGTGAGGAAAAGCAGTCAAGAAAATGGATGGATGGATCTGACCCAACTTTTTGGGTTGTTTTATACACAATTACTTTTTAATTTATTTTTTGCAAAAACGACCTCTTGGGTCCCAACTTTCTGGGTTGTGTTGTACAAAATGACTAAATATTTTACCCAACTTAAGTTGGGTCGAATTAACCCAAGTAGAGGATTGACCAAAACTGTATGTTTTTTTTTTTTTTTTATCCAAAGGCACGTTAAACTGGCCCAAGGATATGATCTGACCTAACTTCCTGGGTTGCTTTATACAAAATTGCCTACGTTTTGACTCAAAGAGGATCAGTCCATTTTTGACCCATATTGGGTTATTTTTGACTCAACTGTTTTTAGAGTGGGATCTCTTGAAACAAAGCATGCGGAATGTGAGGAAGTCTTTAGAAATCAAAAAATAATCAAGAACCAAGCGGCCTTGCCTTCCTTCAAAGACGAACGCAGTCTGTGCTCATGCGAGCGTGTCCAATCGAGCGAGCGTCTTGAGAGGATGACACGTCACTCAAAGGCCGACACATACAAGGAAGCGCGATGAGGCGTTGAGTGAGCCGACTGCTGGAGGTTTCATTCAGAACGACGACGACGCACGCGGAAATTTGTGCCTGCACGTTGATACCAAAACGTCGCTTAATTCAAAGACGGGATTATGATGAAGATCACATGACGAGACAACTAGTCAAGGCAAGCAAATGCAACGAGGCGGCAAAACGTTTTGAGAGACTGACACTTTGTGACCTTTTTATTAAATAATCAATTTTGTATTTTTATGAGCTATAAAGGTTTGAACTCATTCACTGTCCTTGACGACTTAAGATGTCAACAATTCATTTGAACTATTTCTATTAGTTTAACATTTTTTTTGCACTTTTGTTAACAAGAGTATGAAAACCTAGGAAAATGTTTTTATTGTACATTTAGAACAGATATAAAATGTGTGATTAATCGTGAGTTAACTATTGAACTCATGCGATTAATTACAATTAACTAAATTAAACAAGTAAACAACTAAATTAAAACTAATTAATCACATGACTTCAATAGTTAACTCACGATTAATAACACATTTTATATCTGGTCTAAATGTAGAATATCCCCCCCCCCCCCAGGTTTTCATACTCTTAACAAAAGTGGAAAAAAATGTTAAACTAATAGAAATAGTTCAAATAAATTTTTGACGTCTGTAGCCGTCAATGGCAGCGAATGAGTTAAAAAAAATTTTTTAATTAATTGTGAACATAGTTTTTACTTTAATGATTGACTATTTGAAGTAAACTTATTAACTTTGTTGATGAAATAATGTTGCCATTTTATGTGTGGAAATGAACCTGGCTTTATTGTGTTTTTATCCTCGGTGGTACGAGACTGAGTGATTGGAAGTTTGGATTGTGTTCTGTCATCACCAAATAAAAAACAATCAATCAATCAATCATGTTGTGAGAAAATAGATCCAATCACAGAGTCTTGTCCATGTTGTTTGAGATGTTTCCATCCTCCGACACACCTGATTCATATCATCTGCAAGATGTGCAGAAGGCTGATAATTATCCTGACCTTTAGAACCAGATGTGTTGGAGGACGGAATTATCTCAAACCTGCAGGACTCCGGCCCTCGAGGACCAGGACTGGCGATGCCTGATCTAGAGTTTGATGGGAATTGAGTCGCAAATTGTACAAAAGTTTCAGAAATGATGCTATCTTTGGACTCGCAAACATCACATCCTCTCTAAATGGTCTGTTCATGTGTCCGATGATCTGTCCATGGGCTGATCTGAATGCCGTCCATCTAATGATGGATCCGTCCTTCTGTCTGTCTGTCCATCAATCCATTTTTCTCTCCATTGATTTGTCTGTCCTTCCGTCATCTATCCTGGATCCCTTTGGCGATCTTTCCTTCTACTAGTCCATCTATATTATTATCTAGCCTGTCTGTACGTCCATCTATTGATGTGTCAACCAATCCGTCTGTGTCCATCTGTCCGTCCATACTATGTCTAATGATCTATTTGTTGATCCATCGATCCCTCTATCTATATGTCCATCCATCAATCAATCAATCAATTGCTTTAACGGTCCATCCGTCCGTCCCCGCATCTGCAAGATACACCCACCCAAGTCCCCAAATATGGCTCTTTGTCCAATAAAGAGTGGACACACATAAATGGTCCTGTTATCCAGGGCCCATCTGGGAATTTATGGTGCGCTAAACATCTCCGACAGTTTCCTATTTTATTACAAGCCTGCGAGGGGGGAAAAAGTGAGACAAAAGGAAGCAGGATTCAGTGAGAAAATCCCCAGAAAGTATCTTAAGACGGAAGCATGTCGAGACAAATACAAGTGAAAGAGACAAACGACAGGACACAAAAGACAGATAAAGACAAGTAAACAAATGGTCTCGAGGATGTGGTTGTTCAAAGGGAGCAACCACGACGAGAAGAGCAACGCAGTGAGCAAAAAGACTCATGCTAAATGAACTCATTCACTGCCATTGACGGTTATAAACGTCAAAAAAATCATTTTAACTATTTCTATTAGTTTACATTTTTTTCTACTTTTGTTAACAAGTGTATAAAAAACCAACAAAAAAAAGTATTGTACATTTATCCATAGGCTTCAAAAATTAATTTGAACTATTTCTATTAGTTTAACATTTTTTTCCCATTTTTGTTAACAAGAGTATGAAAACCTAGAAATGATTCTTTTGTACATTTAGAACAGATATAAAATTAGTGATTAATCGTGAGTTAAAATATATATATTTTTTAGATATCTGTTCTAAATGTACAATAAAATACTTTTTTCTAAGTGTTTATACTCTTGTTAACATAAAAGTGGAAAAAATGTTAAACTAAGAAATATGGCTGCATCTTTTAGTCATAATAATTCATGAAATTGAGTTAAACTTGAAAAGATGTACTGTAGAAAACGTAAAGTGAGACATTGATTTCTGTTGATATTTTTTTTCTGCCACTAGATGGCATAATTGCATTTGTAAGACGTGCTGCATTTTTCTTTTCATATTGAGAGCTATCTTTAACATGAAGTAACTTCTGCACATTTTTAAAATTGTAAAATACAACTTGACCCCAGTCTCCACAAATATATGCATTATTATTAAATGTATTAATGCTAAATTTGGACGAGGACGTGTGTGCTGCGTTGCGACTGGAATTCCCTCAGTACAGGCTTTCTAAGTAAAATTAATCGCAAGTTTAAAAATAAGTGTCATTAGAGGAAAAATTAAAGTAACTCAGAATTAACAAACACATTTTGACACGCCTTGTCAAAAATCAAGTTGACTACTTTCCGGATTTCACTTATTGCGGTTATTTTTTTGGAACGTAACGCCAGCGATAAATGAAGGAAAAACTGTACATTCAAACATTTACAGAAGGCCAAATTCATTTGACATGAAAAGGCCACAGTGCATTTTAGTCGTTTCTCTAGAACAAAAAATCCGTGCGTGATTTCGGAACGAAAGCGGCCATCGTCCACGCAAGCATTTCACGCTCCACTTCAGTTCCATCGCACCCACATCAACATTCCACTCGAGCTTCATTCATTCATCCGTCATGTTGTGAAGATCAGCCGGTGCACGCGTGCCGAGTCACCGCCTGCCGTCGTGTTGTTTACGCCTCCATACAAAAGCCGTCACATCAACACGGTGGCATTATTTTCTGTTCTCTTGGGGTTTGTGTGTGCGCGCGTGTGTGATGCTTGCAAAAGGTCAAACGTCTTTCCGGGTAGCTCACAAGTCAAATGTGACAGGAATTGTCGAAAACATCATGAGCGTCAATTTAAGGTGGAAGCGTTGCAGAAGTTAACGTCAAACTCAAATCAAGCGCCTCCTTCTGTGTCAGCCAATCAGTTGCTGACTCCTGACCATCCGTTCATCTGGGAAATAGTTTTGGTTTCCATGACAACTTCTCCTTTTTGAGCTTCTTTGCAACTCCTTGAGCGACTTTTGTCTGTATACTTTTCATTGTGGAAAGGCAAAAAGGTGTCAGTAAGGTGGGGGCTTTAGGACCCAGATGCGGGAAGGGAGAGCAAGGAGGCAGAGGTGCAGTCCAAAAAGAGGTTTTAATTTCTAATCAAAAAGCTAACTTCAAAGAACAAAATAAACTGAACTAACAAAACATGAAGCTAAACATGACAAAACAACTTAGGCAAAACTAACAACATGACATGGATCCTGATAAGGCAAAAAGGTCAGCCTGACGTGGCGAAAGACTTACGACAGTGGCAACAATGAACCGACACAGACAGGGGGGAGACAACCGACTAAATACACCAACACTAATGACATAACAAGACACACCTGGCTGAGGGCACTGATTGGATGACACATGAGGGTAATGGGGAAAGGTGGACACAATCAGGGATCAGGGTTGACAAAGACACCAAACAAGGAAGGGCAAGTGACCTGAAACGAGAGGAGTCAGACTTTTCACAATAAAACAGGAAATGACAAGACAAGGGGAAAACACAAGGAAAACAGAAGCTAAACATGACAGAGACTAAACAAGACTGAAAATAAACATGACAAAAAGAAGAAAAAAAAGGCCCTTACTGTGCTATTTTGGGCGCGTTCTCAAGAGGAACGCGAGAGTTGTACTACTAAGAAACTGATTGCGAAACGAATATTGAACATTCTCATCTTTACAAAGAGGAAATCTTTGACTGTCTCACGATTCGTTTCCTATTCCGAATTTTGGGTCTGCAATTCGATTCAGAATTTTACATTCAGAACGATTTTTGATTCAAAAATGATTTGATCGACAAATATTTCTGCTTCAATTTAAAGATGTGCAAAGAATTGTCATGATCTACTGCGGTCTGGTTTGCAAGACAGCTAATGACAAATGGAGACATTAAAATGTACTAAACACACAAAACGAAGAAAATTACACACAATGCAAATGCACTTTGTTTAGCTTGTTTCCCGAATGGAGCTAGCTCAAGGCTAACGCACAATAGAAAGTACCGTTGACTTGCTAATGCTAATTAGCGCGCTACTCGCGGAAATTTTATCACTCTAAAGAACGGCTAGTCATACAAAACGTGTCAAGAATATATAGAGAGAAGCATCTTAACATTACTCACCGGCATATGCTCTTCCGACGCTGCAAAAAAAAAAAAAATATATATATTTTTTTCAGGAGAGCTCAGTATTGTTCATTCGATTTGACATCATCATTGCTCTCCTTTTTTTTTATAAAAAACAAATAAATTAAAAAAAAATTATAAATGTTTTTTTTTTAAATATATATACATATATATATATATATATATATATATATATATACAGTATATATATATATATATTTTTTTTTTTGTATGTGGGTGAGTATGTGTATGTGCGTGTGTGTGTGTGTGTGCGTGCGTGCGTGCGAGCGTGTGTGTATTCATCAGTTCACCTAAAGCCCATTAAAAAAAATCCCATACTAATAATATAATATAATAATAAATTGCCAAATGCAGAAACATCAATGTAAATTATCACGATGTGGTGGCTCTTGCTAACAGACAGAATTAAGTAACCAGAATTAGGTTAAAAAATTCTATATACGTAGACCATGTTTCTATAAATTTTGATATTTGGTTTTTATTTGAGGCAGATATTTTTTCCATTAAAATGTGATTTATGAGGAGGTTAGACCATTGGTCGATATTCAGAGTTTGTTTATTTTTCCAGTTAACAAGAATTGTTTTTTTAGCGATAGTAAGGGCTACAAGTGTAGATTGAAATTGTTTATGTGGTAAGTCAGTTGTTGTTAGGTCACCTAGCAAACACAAGTTTGGAGATAAAGGTATCCTACAGTCCAAAATAGCTACAGTCCAAAATAGCCCAAAATTAAATAAAATAAAATAATTTGCATAACTTATCGTGACTTCCCTTCTAATCTAATGTGGCTACAATTTAACAGTTTATCAGAACCACACTGCCCCTAAGTGGCCAAATCATGTACAACATGAACAGCGCGCCCAATAAAGGCACACACAAACAAGGGCAAGACAGTATCAAATAATTTACATAAAATCGATTCTGAATTGTACTAAATGAGAACCGCGATTCTTATGAGAGTCAATTTATTTATTTTTTGCACATCCCTAGTGCCTGCCCGTGTCTCTCAAGTGTGAAAGTAAACAATTCATTATTTTATGATGGGAATATTTGGTTCATGACACTAATCCTCAGGCTATTTTGACACTTGCAAAAAATTTGGAGAGAGAAAAAATGCTTACAATGTCACCTTTAAATGCATTTGCATTGGATCAGATTGGATGGTGCAGGTGTAACTAATGAAGTGGCCTTATCCCCCCGGCACCAAACTTGACTTTCCAACACCGGCTCTGCCTTCAGGCGGCTCCGTGACAGCAAGGAGGAAAATGAGTGAGGGGTTGAAAAGAGACAGATGAGACTACGAAGGCGGGCAACCAAGGAGAGGAGTGATGAAGTGCAGATTGACGGGAAAGAGCGTCCGTGTCTCAAATCATGTCAGCGGCTGAAGGTTACGTGAAGAAAAATAGATCAAGTCCATCTCTTGACATGAACTACACGAGAATATACTCTTAACATATTTTTAGCAGCCAAAAGGCACACCTGTGCAATCATCATGCTGCCTAATCAGCATCCTGGGGTGGACGGATCGTCTCGGCAAAGGAGAAGTGCTCACCAACACAGATTAAGATAGATTTGTCAAGAAGAATTGAGAGAAAGATTCTGTACATAAATCTCTGAATTCAGCTCGTATATAATGTTGTTGTAAATGTATATCGTGTTAGCTTTGTAGCTTTGTTCAGGAAATGATGACTTTACAGGGTGCTGTGGATGTAATAACAAGTCGTCATATTCACATGCTGAGGTCCAAGCCTAATAATGAAAAAAAATATGATGACAATGCAAAAATTGTGGATCAGATTAAGTGGCCATTGAAAAGAAATGTGCTCCACGGCAGGCAGCAGCTTTTTTTTTTTTACTGCAGCATTTAAACGTCATCATCTTAATTAGAGTATCAATCAAAAGCGAAAGCAAAGATAGCAAGCTAAGATTTTTGTTGGGGGCGGATTGACGTCTCAATTAGCCGAAGAGGGTGACTCGTGACTTTCAATGCACGCAAATAAAAAAATCGAGTGGCGACTGCCAACGTCGATTTAATTTCAGGGCCTCGAAGAAAAGCTGCGTTGTTATTGTGATGAGCGCTTGTGTCGTTGCCATGGCGACACCGGATCACCTCTATTAGTGCTCTATTATAGCTTCTTCTTTTTTTTAAAGGCATTAGCTTAAAATCTATTTTTTCCGTAAAAAGGGGCCCCGGGGCTCAAATGTGTATTTGATCAGATATTTATATAATTGCTTCATGGGGTTGGAACAATTTTCTCATAAAACAATGTAGATCTTTTTTTTTTTTTAACTCATCCACTGCCATATACGGCTATAGACGTCAAAAATTTATTTGAACTATTTCTATTAGTTTTCCACTTTTGTTAATAAGAGTATGAAAACCTTAAAAAAATATTGTACATTTCGAACAGATATAAAATTTGTGATTAATCGTGAGTTAATTATTAATTTAAAGTCATGTGATTAATAAAAAAAAATAATAATCGCATGGATGACTTTACTAGTTAACTCACGATTAATCACTAATTTTATATCCGTTTAAATGTACAGTTAAAAAAATTCTAGGTTTTCACACTTGTTAACAAAAGTAGGAAAAAAATGTTAAACTAATAGAAATAGTTCAAATGAATTTTTGACGTCTATATCCGTCAATGGCAGTGAATGAGTTAAATCAACTTGGACTATTAGAGGAAAAGTGTTATTATAACAATACAACCAGGAATGGCATTTTTGCAAGTTTGGAACTACCCAATACAATATGATAATTAAATACATATATGAATTTAACTAAGGATTTGAATTTAGAATCAGCTCCTAAAGCCACTAACTAGGCCACACCCATTAAAAAGCACACCAACACAAACGAATGTGTGTTGAGCAAAGGTTTTCCGTCCTGATACGGCCCCGAAGCTCATTTCATCCACGCTACTCTCAAGATAAGCTTCCGTGTATTCGAGAGAAGGAAATTGATGAATTACACCATTAATGAAAAAGCCTCCTGCACTCGCCAAAATGTGGAATATTTATGACTTTGCCTCGTCTAAACATATTCCCGCAACTTTATTCCCCCCTCGCCGCTTTGTTTTTCAATGATTGTTCAGTCAACGTTAATCCAAAATGTCTATGAGCAAATGCAACACACAAGAAAGCAACTGATTGCTAAAGCTTCAGGGAGCTTTTTAATTCCTGCTTTCTTCCTTTGTTACTTCCACATTTAGCTTCGCAAATGTCCAAGCTTCAATTTGATACATTTACGTTATCTTATTTGGAACGGACAAATCAGGTGCAATTATACAGTAAAATTCGTAGCCTGCTAGATATTTGAATGAAAAAGACTAGAAGCAAATAAACCCGTGAAATAAATAAGCTAAACTAATTTGTAATGTGGAAGCGAAGACGTCCTAAAGCTCCAAACGATTTGTTTCCTTGTAGCTGTTGCTTTGCAATGTTGTCGTCGTTGGCAACGATGAGAGCATGTCAGAGCTTGGAAAAAAGCGAGCTTATCGTGATATCGCGATATTAAAACTGCCACAATATCGTCGGCGTCATGTCACGATATTAAACGCAGCACATCTGTTAAAAAAAGTCAGGTTGATTTCCATTTGTGCAGTTCTAACACCCTCTGGTGGTAAGTTTTTTTAGTGAAGTTTAATTTTCACAAGGCAAGTTTTTTGTCCCTTCTATGTTTAAAATCCACACATAATATACTTGTGATCGACTAAGAAGAAGAAGTTGTGTATCAACTAACATTGCGCTTTTTTTTTTAGTATGAGCTTAGTGTGACCTTTTCTTTTATATCGCCAACCTCCCCACAACATTGTGATAATTATCGTATCGTGAGCTTCATATCATGATAATATCGTACCCTACCCGACCCATCCGTCATGTGTGATCTGAGCTGCGGTGGATTTTTTGGATCTCATTCGTTTTTCGGTCTATTTATTTCATTCACTGCCATTGACAGCAGACAAACGTCAAAAATTGAACTATTTATTTATTTATTGAACTATTTCTATTAGTTTAACTTTTTTTTCCACTTTTGTTCAGAGTACGAAAAACTAGAAAAAAATTCATTGTACATTTAGAACAGATATAAAATTTGCGATTAATCGTGAGTTAACTATTGAAGTCATGCGATTAATTACGATTCAAAACCAAATCAGACATCCCTTGGTCTAAATGTTATAAGCATACGTGTGCTTTGTAGTTTACCTCCCACAAGACTAATCCAGTCTTCTCAATCTTTATTGATTAATAACAGTTCTTGTGAACAAGATTGTTGACCCGGTCCTCTCTCTCATCTCCCTGCTACTTTATATACTACTCCGTCCTCAACATGTCCGATTTCTTGATCACTGTAACTTTTTTTGTGCATTCAAGACATGTCAGGGACCCCCTGTACGCAACAAAAAAAAACATTCCGTCTCCTGATGTTCTTAAAATTGACTTAAAAAAAAGAAAAACAGACATAACTGGGACTGGGTGACAGGATATTTTCCTTCCACTTGGCGTCACTTCAGAATTACATTTCGCCAAAAGCGGTCAAAAGAGAGGAAAAAGAACAAACACGAAACCACCGTGTGAAAAAAATGGTGGTCCGCACTAACATTAAACTTTGATATCAAGTAGGGAGCCGCACAATATCCTGTGGGCCACAAATGGCTCCCGGGTCACAGGTTTGAGACCCCTGCTTTAGGCAAAGGCTTGACTACAAGGGCTTCAGTCATATAGTCTTTATCCTCTGCACAGAATAACTAATGTTAGTGCCGTACTGATGACTTGAGAGAGGAGTAGAGATGTCTTCAACAGTACATTTGTCTCTCTGTCTTATACTGCCCCTGGTGGCCTAAGCGGCCACAGCAGCCCCCAATTCTTATAATTCTATTACTGCATATTATCATGTATAGTATTATAGAATGCTCCTTTTCCATAAAAAAAACAAGTAGTATGATTGCACCTGCTGACATATTTACAACACGGACACCCCACTCCATTGACAGGCTGTCGTCTGTTGTGTAATGACTCCCACGCACGCTCGTGCGCGCGCACACGTGCACAAGCGCCTCTATTCTAGCAGTCATAACTATTTGATGACAGAGCTTCTGGTTTCTTCTTTGGTACGTACACACGATCCAGGTGTGAATAATTCAACGTGCTTACCAATAAAGGTGGGCCAATGGTGGCTCATTGTTAAGCACAGGAGGCACCGCACACACACACACACACACACACACACACACACGCACACATACAAGACAAAGAAGGGCTCTTGAGCGAGACTCTCAACGCCGCTGTGCTCTGTCTATTGCCGTCCATCACAGAACTGTGACTGCTTAATGCCGACGTTGTCGCCTTCTGGACCGACCCACCGGCTCTCTGCATCCCACCAGCCGTCATGGAGGAACCCCAGAGAAAAAGCAGTCAGCGACATGAAGGCACCAAGCAGAGGAAGGTGAGTTCCGCGGGGAGAGATCACCAAATGCTTCTTGTCAAAAGGTGAACAAAGATCCTGCAGTCGCTGGCACAATGTGGATTGGGCCCACCATCCGCTGGCCCATTTGGTAATGCTAAGTGATGCTACGGATTCAGGGGGCACGCTTATAATAGTTGAGCATTTTTCTATTCTAGCTAGTTCTTATTTTGTTTTGACTAGGGGTGTCAAAATTAGTGCGTTAATTTTGAGTTAATTTAACTCATTCACTGACATGAATTCATTAAAACAATGTTTTTTAAAATGATTAGGGGCAAGAGGCAATTAATTATTTTTAATTGTAATTAATCACATGACTTCACTAGTTAACTCGCGATTAATCACAAGTTCTATATGTTCTAAATGTACAATAAAAAAATTATAGGTTTTCATATTCTTGTTAACAAAATTTGAAAAAAATGTTATTTTATTTTTTTTTTTTTTACTAATTGACGTTTATACCCTTCAACGGCAGTGAATGAATAAAATAAAAAAAAAGAAAATATTATTAAAAATTCAGGGTGTCAAAGGTTTTAATTGTAATTAATCGCATGACTTCACTAGGTAACTCGCGATTAATCACAAATTTTATGTACAAAACTAAATGTACAATAAAAAAAATCTCGAAAGTTGAAAAAAATGTTAAACTAATAGAAATAGTTCAAATTAATTTTTGACGTTTATAGTCGTCAATGGCAGTGAATGAGTTAAAGTTCCTGTAACGCCACAAATTTTTTTTTAACGCACAATTAATGACTGCACCTTACTTGAAAAGCCTGTACTGGGGGAATTCCATTCGCACGTCCATGTCAACATTTAGCAGTAATAAATGTAATAAAAATGCATATAATTGTGGAGACTGGGGTCAAGTTGTATTTAATTGTAATAAAAAAAAAAATCAGAATTTCACATTATTTTACTTCTTGTTAAAGATTATATAGCTCTGAATATGAAAAGAAAAATGCACTGAGCTTTCACTAATGTCTTACAAATGCAATTATGCCATCTAGTGGCAGAAAAATGAGCAAAACAAGTCAGCATCACACTAGTTTCTTACACTACAGTATATCGTTCTAATTTAGCTCAATTTTATGAATTATTATGAAATGACTATCAATGATTAAATGATCCAGCCGTATTTCTATTTGTTTAACTTTTTCCCCACTTTTCGGTCAGCAAGAGGATGAAAACTGTGAAGTTTATTGTACATTTTCAACAGATCTAAAATTTAGGATTAATTGTGAATAAATATTGAAGTTGTGTGATTACACCTAGTTTTGACTAATTTAGTTTTGTTCATTTGTGTTTTGTTAGTGTTCGGTTATTTATTTTAAAAGCACTCTTTCTTTTCTTTTTTTAATTCTATTTTCCTAATAATTTGTTTTTTTTTCAATTTTAGTTTTAGTTCATTATTTTTGTTACGTAATCAGAAAAAAATAACCTTAAATATCATTATTTTATAAATCGGTAACTGATCGCATTCTGTGAGGGGATGTTTACATTTATTGGCGTGACCGCAGCGAACCTTGTAAACCTGCCCAAAAAGTTAGCATTAGCATTAGCTTTGCACCTGTTAATCAACATTTCACTCTAACGACAATAAAGTGTATCTAATAAAGTTCCACTGTTAATTATAAAATTAAATTTTTTTCATCTTCTAACGTTATTTAATTTATTTTATAAATCACTTATTCCACTACACAAAACTGTATTTAGTACAGTTGTATTGAACTTTTCCAGTCAACACTGTTGCATTTAATATTTTACAACTATTTGTTTTTAAAAGATACAATTTGTATTTAATTGTGTGCAGTAGATTTGAATTAAAGTGAAGCCTCGTTAGGCCTACTGCGCTACTGTACAAGTACTTCCGGATGGTGGCACTTGAAGAGCGAAATATTTTGTGACAGGGTGCTTGGAGCAAAAAGTTTGTGAAACACGATTGACATTTCTCATATTTTTTATTCCCACTCTGTCTTGCACGCATGTAAAAAGAGCCGGCATGAAAGCCTTGCCACTCCGCCGACGCGCTCTGATTATACGTTCGCATCTCCCATAATAGATCAAACCCGTGCACTTTTTCTCATCTTCTACTCGGGGTACCAAGCAACCGCGTCAACGCATCCCTACAGCTGCGACTGTATATCCTGTCAAAGCAGAACTCCGCTTCCCATCCACCAGGTCCGGTTCAAACTGGCGTCGTCGTACAGCGGGCGAGTCCTGAAGCACGTTTACGAGGACGGCCAGGAGCTGGACAGCCCCGAGGAGACGTACCCTCACAGCTTCCTCCCGCACGGCACCATTTCGCCAAGCCACCTGGAGATGGAGCAGCTAGGCGGCTTCCAGGAGCCTCCCTCGTCCCAGCGGCATGGTGGGTTCTGCTTCCTCGTGGAAATACGATACGATACGATACGATATACTTTTATTTTCCCCGTGGGGAACTTTTTCCTGCATTCCATCCAGCTGCAGTTTACAGTAAGGAATACAACAGAATAGAGAGATAATTAAAATAAATAAATAATAAATAAAATAAATATATAAAAAATAAATAATACACACACACTCCTATATATATATATTGCACCACTTAGTTAATGTCGGTTATTAAGTAATTTGATGGATGTCGGCAGGAATGAGTTCTTGTAGCGGTTCAGCCTGGTTCTGGGGGTCCCGAATCTCCTGCCGGAAGGCAGTAGCTGGGACTCATGATGCAGAATGTGAGTCGGGTCAGTAACAATTTTCTGTGCCAGTCTGGTGACGGACCGCTCATAAAGCATCTGTAGGGAAGGATGATTCCTGACCCCCATGATCTTCATGGCAGTCCGCACCAGACCGGCAATCTGTGACCTTGACTGCACAGTCAGGTTGCCGTACCAGGCCGCAATGCCGTATCTGATGATACTTTCCAATGCAGCCCGGTAGAACAACAGCATGATCCTCTGCTCCACTCCCATAGACCCGAAGTCTGCGTAGGAAATAGAGACGCTGTTGGAGTTTGGAGCAGAGACTTCCAACGTGTACCCTCCAGCTGAGTGTGTTGTCAATGTGGACCCCCAGATACATGTATGAACCCACCTGGCTGATGTGATTGCCTTTAATGACGACTGGCCCGTGGTCACCCACAGTTTTTGGATCAAATATCCCCTCCTCTGTCTTCCCCACATTGAGCACAAGATGATTCCGGTCACACCACTGGACAAATTTCTCTATTTCTGAGAAATAGTCCAGTGGGCTACCGCCGGCCTGCAGCAAGCTGACGATAGCGGTGTCATCAGAGAACTTAATGATAAAGTTCTCTAGGTGTGATGTCACACAATCATTTGTGTACAATGTGAAGAGGACCGGGGAGCTGACGCAGCCCTGCGGGGCGCCTGTGCTTATCAATCTGGGTTCCGAGAGGGAGCTGTTGACCCTGACTTGCTGTGTGCGTTGTGTCAGGAAGGAGTGATACCACCTCGAGATGTATGGGTTCACATTCATCTCCTTCAGTTAACCCAAAAGCAGGTGCGGCTGCATTGTGTTGAACGCTGAGCTAAAGTCAACGAACAGCACACGTGCATAAGCTTTAGGGACGTCCAGATGTTTGCTGACCAGATGTGTGATGCTGTTGATAGCATCGTCAGTGCCGCGACCTCGCTTGTAGGCAAACTGAAGGGAGTCTAAGTGTGCATCCACCTCCCCCCTTGAGCCGAGTCACCATCAGCCTCTCGAAACACTTCATAACAATGGAAGTTAGAGCCACAGGCCTGAAGTCATTATTGACCACAGGACATTGTTTTTTAGGAACCGGGGTGATTACTGATTTTTTCCAGAGACTGGGAATGGAGTGTGAGTCCACAGATCTCTGGAAGATGGGCTGCCATACCGCTGTGAGCTCCTCTGCACAGGATTTTAGCAGAAGGGCAGATATCCCATCTGGTCCTGAGGCCTTCTTTGTGCAGACAGACCTAAAAGTAGATTGGACGTCATGGGGATGAATGACCAGCCTTGAGTCCTGCTCATTCACTGAAATGGACCTCAGGACCTCCCCACATTCAGAAGAGAAGTCCTGGGTTTCGAATCTTAAATAAAAGTCATTCAGCTCCCTTGCCTTCTGGAGGTCATTTAGAGTGCTGAGACCTTTTTGAGCAGGAGTCAAGTTGGTGATCCTCCTCATGGTGTCCCACATTTTCTTAGAGTTGTTAGCAGCAAAGTGTTTTTCTATAGTCTCTTTGTGCTTCCTTTTTGCTTCTTTAAGCAAGTGTTTGAGTTATTTTTGAACCAGTTTGAGCTGGGCTCTGTCCTGGTTCTTAAATGCCCTTTTTTTGCGGTTAATACAGTCTTTAACCTCCTTAGTAATGTACGGTTTGTTGTTGGGGTAAACAGTTATTTCCTTTGTAGGAATGATGTTGTCCACACAGAATTTAATATAGTCAGTTACAGTCACAGCAGCAGTATCCATATCCAGCCCATCAAAGGTATTCCACTCTGTGCATAGGAAACATCCTTTAAGGGTCTCAATGCTGTCTACCTAACTTTTGTTAAGACCAAATAATGGCAAAGGATGAAAACGTCGTCACCGACATGCGACGAGCTGATCGGTTTTTGCAATGTTGATATGCGGGTACAAGAGACTAATTCAGCGAGAACAGAATTAATTGCAGCTAGGTTTGGTTTGTTTCTTCCCACGGCTTCGGCGCTTCTTGTTTACGTCACCGCTGCATATCGCGCCCCCCAAATACAATGTCGCTCTGTGATTGGTCTGAACCACCAGTGGTTCGTATCGGTGGGAATCAATGGGAGCAGTACAAGATGGTTTCTCGGGAGTTTGTGAACTCACAAATACTGCGAGAATACATCTTGCGGGAGCAGGCTAATAGGCTAATAGTTAAAAAACAAAAAACAAAAACACATGTAACTGACATCAATTAAAAGGCATTTGGGAACCCCCCCCCACCCCCCAAAAAGTATCATAAAATAGTGATGTGAGGTTTTTTTTTAGAGACTGGGCTAGCAGGCTAATAGCTAAAACAAATCCACATGTAACTGACATCAATTAAAAGGCTTTTTTTATTAGGTATCACAAAATAGTGAAGTGACTTTTTTTTTCTTCTTCTTTTTTTTTTTTTTTTTTAAATTATATATATAGTTTTTTAGAGACTGGGCTAGCAGGCTAATAGCCAAAATCCACATGTACCTGACTGACACCAATTAAAATGCATTGGAAAAAAAGTGTTTTGTTTGTAATCCTCCCCCTCCCCCCCAAAAATAGTATCAGAAAATACTAGTGAGGTTTTTTTTCCTTCTTCTTTTTTTTTTTTTAAATATTTTTTTCCAGTAGGCATAACAACCATAAATAATGATATGACAAGAGCAGTTTAGTTTCAGGAAATAAAAGTGAATTGCTCTTAAATACGCTCCACACAAATTAATTACTTTATCTAATTAAATTTTGGAAGAACTGAGAAAGCTGGATCGTTTTGAATGATAATCCCTTGATTTACCTCAAGGAAGATTATTTAAAAAAATCAATCAATCATTAACTGCTAATTGAATGAGAGCAGGGCCAACGTGACATCATGTTGTTATTGTGCGTCCAGGTGCGGAGCCTCCAACAGGGCTTATTGCCCAGAGAATCAACGTGTACAGAGGAATGGCAAGCTACAAAGCTGCTGCGGGCCACACCAAACAAACAGATGGAGACGCTAAAGTAAGCACTGGTGACATCAAGTGAAATGTATTCATCAGTTTTAACTGCACGCGACATTGTGGAGCGCTCGTCATCTTCAATGCTGAGCAGACTGCACCTCGTTTGTTCCGCTCTTTTGGTTAACAAGAGCATCAGCAGTTTACAATGTAGACAATGGCATTTATAAATTGAAATCATTAATTACTACTTTTTTTTGACAAGAGAAAGGAGGAAACTGTCGGCAAGATTAGTCGACTAGTCTAAAAGTCGACTTTAGCTTTGAAGCTGACTAATTGCTAAGTGCGTGCTTTTGGCATCTCATCTTCCAATCTGCTAATTGATTTGTAGCTAATCACGTTAGAGGCGATAAAAAAAAAAACGTAGTCGTTCAACCTCTAGGGGCCGCTGTTGGCGATTATGCAATGGCCACTTTATTAGGAACACATGCACAACTATTGACTAATATTGATGTTACAGCAAAAACTTGAGCTTGATTAAACTTTCATCATTTTGATTTTTTTTTAATATTAGGATAACATATTTTGTATAGTTTTTATTTTTTTAAATTAATTATCTTCTTTTATTTGGCTTATTTTTCTTTGATTTCATTATATTTACAGTTATCATCAATTTTTTTCCCCCTAAATTGTAATTTTTGCTGTGCAGTACTTAAATCAACAGTTGTAACACAAGATGGATGACTGAGCATTCTGATGATCCGTTTGACCTTTGAACCATCATTAATTGAGCTGCATAGTCTCATTGTATTTTCATTATGTGAATCACAAGAAAGGAATCATATTAGGATTGTAACACTGCTTGTATTTAGATTTTTCCGTCCTGCATAGAATTACTTAAAACAGCATCAGTAAACAACGGTCATGTTTCATAAAGACGCTTTGAGTACTTAAAAAAAAAAAAAAAGACCTTTAATAGGAAAGGTGACAAATCCCTGTGCAATTAACGTGACTTTCAGAGAGAAGGGGAAAAAAATGTCAATTACCAGTCGAAGACGTCAACATCAGGGAGGCCTGTTGGCTTAGCATCAATGTCATCCGCCACACAAAACGCTACGCGCCGTCTGACACGCTGCAATCTTATCACCTTTATCAGCGCACGACAGTGATGTGGATTTTATACAGGAGAGAGAGGGGGGAGTGGGGGCTGGGGGGTTCACAGACTTGACTGCCTTCCCCCCTTGCCCCCCCCCCACCCCCATCGTTTTTCAAAAGACAGACTGAACTGCAGCACAATGAATGCTCCTTATCTGATATCACCACGTTCGAAAAATGCAAATGGATGCACATATCTGACACCAGCGGATAAAAAGGAAGTGGAAGTGATAAGTAATAGGAAGTCATACACAGACGGCATTGTTTTTAACCCCTGCTTGACTGATGCGAATACCGCACACGTTAGCTGTACAATTTTAATGATCAGAATGTAAGTAGTAGAGGTGTCAGGCGATTACATTTTTTAATCATAATTAATCGCAGTAGTTAACTCAAGATTAATTGCAAATTTTACATCTGTTCTAAATGTACAGTTAAATCTACAGTTTAAATGTAGTTTGTAGTTTTCATACACTTGTTAACATAAAGTGTGAATTTTTTTTTTTTTAAAAGATGTACTGTACTGTCAAAAAACGAGTGTGATATTGATTTGTGTTGAGGTCATTTTTCTGCCACTAGATGGCATAATTGCATTTGTAAGACAGTTGTGACAGCTCAGTGCATTAAGAGCTATCTAATCTTTAACATGAAGTAACATTTTTAACATTGTAAAATACTTAACTTGACCCCAGTTTACACAAATATGTGCATTATTATTACATTTATTACTACAAAATTTTGACATGGACGTGTATGCTGCGTTGCGACTGGAATTCCCCCAATACAGGCTTTCCAAATAAGGGATGGTCATTAATTGCACGTTAAAAAAATTTGTCACATTAACGGAACTTTAAAGTAACTCAAAATTAATGCACTAATTTTGACACCTTTTGTTTACCTTCAGTCATCTGTGTTAATTACTCATACAAAACACACATGAAAGAAACATTTTCATATTTCCTGTTTCCCTTGAGATGTTTTGGAGATTTCTTTACTCTGTATTATATATAAAATAGAAATCCTAAAGCAAGTTTTCCCTCAGTCGTCCACGTTGGACTTTGGGAAGATCATCATCTACACCAGCAACCTCCGCATCGTCCGATCGCCCGCGAGGAAGGCCGACGCGTTGCGCCATGTTGCGGCGCCCCCTGCGTCCCCGGAGGGCTACCCACAGGCCCGTGAGCGTGGCAGCAGGAGGCGAGCCAAGGCTCTTGCGACGCATGTGGGCGCGCAGGTAATCATCCACTACCAAAGTTTTTATTTGTGTTTCTCATTTTGTTTCTCTCATTAAGATTTTTCCTCCCTAATTTGCTCAAAAAAACATTCCGGACCGACGTTCGCCAATGTTAAACTTGATACGCATATACTGATAATATCGGCCCGATTAATGGATTTCTCTGAAAGATTATCCTGGGTGATGATCCTGTGCTGGGCGGTGTATAAGAGGGAGTTTTCCTTCCAGATCTGGTTGACAATCCTAAACTTGTTTAATATTTACGATTACACTTTAAATTGGAGGTTTTCCGTTTCACCACACACATAAGGATTTCAAATCGTAAATAGTGAGCAGGTTTAACATTCCCTATTGTTGGCTTCGACCATTTTCAGAGCAGATCATAAGGGAAGAATCACTCCTAACATACTCCACACCACAGGATAATTACTCATGATAATCAGTAAGAGCCTTTTCTGGCTATTATTGGACGGGAGGAAAAATTCTCCAATGATTCCCAATTGTTGGTATGTGTGCTTTAGTTCCTTCCTTCTCATCATCTGCTTGAGGGATTTTCCATCTCTTTGCCTTCATCCTTCTTCTTGTTACTTTCCCATTTTTCTCAGAAAAGAAAAATTTGCTTTCTGCTTGTGTTTTCCCCCCCCTCAAGTTGCCAATTTTCTCTTGGTCTCGCCTGCGTCAAGTCCAGGAATTAATCTTCTTTTGTGATTCTCCATTCCAAGCAACGAGATTCAATAGCTTTGCAGTCACTTTACATTTTGCGGAGTTACATTTCTCTACAGCCGCCACATCAGCTCCTTATCGTAATGTGTGTATATATAGTGCACACAAATGTTAGCTACTGCTTGGCTTGCAAAATTTTGGCAGCTGCTGGAAGTAGAACCTGAAGCAAGGAACATCAGCGACGTGGGCATACGCAAATAAAAAGTACACCGAGGTACCCGTTGGGTTAGAAAAAAAGTCAAATTGTATGCCGCACAATTTTGAGTGGGTTTGGTTTTTAATAGAGAAAATTGAAGTGTAACGATATCAAACATAATGAAAGAGAATGAAAAGAAATTAATTGATTTGATTAGGAATCAGAATATCTTTCATATCCAATCACAAATCATCTTCCAGTTAGCTCATTTTCAGAAGAAGACTAACACTCTGGAGCAGCGTAACACTCTGGAGCAGCAACACAATCTTAATCCACCTGCGCGGTTCAGAAAATTACAAAATAAATGAGAATAGCGGCTAGCCATGCTAGCTTCAACTAATCCAATTCTTGCTAATCTTAAAAAGTTACATCTGTAATAGCATTGCCACTTGTATAATTAGCAAATTTATCTGTAGCCTATTCGACCTTCATCGCGTTTATTGTCACCTTCAAAAAATCTTTAGTCGTTCAAACTCTAACACACACATACACACCCTGTAGTATTTGTGTGATGTGTGCCATTAAGAGGGCGTGACCTTTTGAGCGACGCCAGGACTTCCGACCCCAGCTCTGGATAAATGTATATCTAGCTAGGTTGCTAGATATGTATGTATATATACTGTATCTAGCTAACTAGCTATCTAGTTATATATATAAATAATGTACAAGTATATAGCTAGCTAGCTAGCTAGCTACTGTATTTAAGCATTGGCTGAGATTTGAGCCCCAAACTGAGGCAATTTCATCCCAAATCAATTTGCTTCTTGCTCTAACTTGTATTTTCCACCTACCCCGCCACTTATGCTCGCACGTGTCTCCCCCATGCCCCCCCCCCCCCAGGAGCCGGGCGACTGCCAGGTCTGCGGCGGCTCGGGCCGCACGCCGTGCTCGCTGTGTCACGGCAGCAAGCTGTCCATGCTGGCCAACCGCTTCAACGAGTCCATCAACGAGTTGCGCTGCCAGGCTTGCTACCCTCACGGCCTTCAGAGGTGCCAGGCCTGCGCCGGCAAGTCGCCATTATTGACCAGCGCCCGTACCCGGCGTGGGGGGGAGCCGGCCAGCCAGTGAACGCAAGTGTGTTTGACGCTCGAGTGTGTGTCCAGGCCACACTATTGCTTAATCCCAAATGTTCATGGCGGGGTTTCAAGCGTAATTCACGGCTGAATAGGGGAATTACGACTCTGAAGCATGCCCGTAAAATACATTTTACTGTGTGCTGTCAACATAATCCCCCCTCTTTTTTTTTTCTTTTTTCTTTTTTGCTAGTCGCATTATTTTGCATTTCTGCTCTCCTTAATTAAAAAGAGGCAAACGTTAACTGTTGCATTTTACCTGGTAGGAACCTATTTATGGCATTAATCCTAACACTATCTCTCTGCACCAGAATCAAATGTTGCTTATTCACATGTTTATGAGGAGTTTTGTCATTTTAAAAAATTTGAGAGAAAAAAATGAAATAATTATAATTTGAGAAGTGTGTCCTGGACAGGAATAACACCTAAAGGAACTATTTGAAATGAAATAGTTCAGATTTAATTCTCAGGGTATTGCCAACTCAGATAGTTTGTTTCTAACATTATTATTTTTTTAGATTGCTGCATTAAATATTAAAAAAAAGTTTGTTGTAAAGGGGTTTCTTTCCATCAGTGATGATACAGTATGCTCATCCAAAATTCATAAAAAAAATGGCTTAAATGTGTTGGTTATTCTTTTGTATATTGCCTCCCAAAGTGTAGCAAAATCTATGAAAGAAGGCAAAAATAATGATAAATGCTGTGTGTGCAATGGGTTATTTAGTAGCATTACTCAAAATAGTAAAGCTAAACAAACTAGCTTTAGCTTAAGCAGCTCGTTTAGCTTCAAGCACCAAAAATAAAGTGCCCTCTCCCTCCAAAAAACCCCACTGCTCCATTAAAACAAGAAATCGTAACATTTCTTTTACAGTCACTATCTGCTAAATAAATAAAACAAATTAAGTAGTATCACTTTTTAAAAATAGTAAGTTTACACTAAAGTTAAATTAGTGGAAGCTAATTTAGCTTCAAGAACGAAAGCTACACAAATATACTGCACGTCTTTTAGGAATGCCACACGCATCCTTCTGGTAATCTTTTGTGTAATAAATAAAGCTTATTATAAGTGTTGCTATTTTTTATTATTATTAGAGCTAAACTAGCCTTTGAAGCCAAAGCTGCACAAACAAACATGTTTACACATGGTATTGAGATACATACAAAAAACAACAACCTTGAATGATAAAGCTGTTTATCTGCTTAAAATAAAATACCTTCGTTCAACTAACAATATCAATTGGCCTGATAACGGTTTAGCTTCCTATATGCTACGTTAGCAGAAAATAACCTTGAGTGATTGTGCCATTTTGTAACTTGAGTCCAAACATGTTTATTTATTTCCTAATTTATGATGATGTGATAATTCAACACTTGGCGAGTTGTATTAAATACGTTATTTATTTAATTGACTTGATTGTACATCTGTCGCCAGCCATCTGCTCATCTGTTTGCGTTGATTTGAGACTGATCTAAAATGAGGGCGATAGTTGGGGTAAGACAACAATCACACAACAGTACTCTACTCGACTCTTATGTGGGTCATTATGGTTTTTGAAGCACCATATCAGTATTTTTCTTAGGCAGTACTTGATTTTAAAAGTTTTGGAACCACTGGCCTAGTGTGAGTACGCCCTCAAGTACAAATGCAACTGATAGGAACATTACCATATACATATATTGATAGCTGTACACAAGGAATGGAAAAACAAGGTTAAAAGTGATTGCCTGAGGAAACGCAGGCTTTTAATGTGATAACACTCGATTTGAGAATCTCCCTACAATGAAATAGCTTCGTTCCCCAGGTGTCGGGTCGGCGCGCTCTCCACTTTTCCTTTTCGCAAAACAATTTAGACCACACAATCTTCTATTATATGCCCATCTGCTCGCTAAGCAGATAGCAGAAGCTCTGAGCCGTGGGAAATTTTGCGGAGGCCGCCGCCACTGCTGAAATGGCGCTTTTAACGCCCGTGAAGAGAGACGATCGATCAAAGTCGGCCTCGGCGCTGACCGTATCCCCAAATGTTGCAGTAGCCTCAAGATTATTACAATCTCCCATCCACAAGATCATCTTTGCATCTTTGATGTGGACTGTCACATCAAGTTACTATTCATGGCCTAATAACACAAACCTGCCTGATTTGAAAATCAACCAGCAGGTCAAACTTAAATATGAGACAATTAAAAAAAAAAGTACTTGCAGTCAACTACAATGTATTCGATTTTGAAAGATAAATTAAACCATACCTAATTTGATACATCAAAGTGTTCTAAAAGTCCAAACGTATACCTCAAAGTTAAATACAACCGAACTGTGATCAACAAATGCACTCGATTAAAAAGCGCCCAACTCCACACGCAGCATTACTAAAATACACATAGGAGCAAGCACAATCTTCAAATTTCCAAACAGGAAGTGCGGATGCCAGAGGGATGTTATCAATGATGCAACCTCTCGAAGGTGATGACTATGCAAAGGCTGTATGTCAACAAATTAGGAAGTGAAGATGCTTAATTAAGGAAGACCTGAAGTGAAAGTCCCTGTTGCCTGAGCCTCAGCGAGAGCTCATTTGTACAGCATCGTCTACCATTTACTGTGTCAACAGGAAGCTAATTGTTGTTTGCTTTCTCTTCTCTTTTTCCGGCGACGCTTCCCGCCAGCAGGGTGTCGCTGATGGCGGCGGCGGTGATGATGATTGGGAGTGGGGCGGGTGGAGGTTATTCGAGGGGGTGCCTAGGCAAACAGAGAGAGACAGAAAAAGATTGCAAGCAAGGTGGTGTGATCGTCATTGTCTACACTAATGAGAAATTAATTGCGCCACAGCTGGCTGGGATGATTGTAGTACTGGAGGGCCATCACAGGGGGCGACGTGTGCCGGCACTGAGGCCTGCCGGGGGTTGGAGAGACAAGTTCAACTGCAAAAAGAATCTGGAGCTTCATTTTAATAGTGTACTAAAAGTTGAGCACACTAAATATATTATTTTATTCACCCAAAAAATTCCAACCCATTTTGGCTTGTTTGATTTAATTTAGACCGAATATATATATACAAACAATAAGAAAGAAAAAATATTTTAACAAAGTAAAAAAAAAAAATTCAAATCAATGTACTAATAAAATTAGAATAAAAAATAAATGGTCAAAAAATAAATGTTTTTTTCATTCCTAACATAAAGTAATAACCAAGATTTCAAGTTACCTGTGTTCCAGTTTAAAATTTTTATTCTGTCCACCACATGGTGTTATATTTTCCCTTTCAAAGAATGCAGCAAAACTGTATGCACGTTTTTATTTTTTTTATTTTTTACTTTTTCTATGATTCTTAAAGTATGGTTTTGTGTATTAATAGCGGGCTAACTCTAGTGGTAGACGAAGGAATTGCTGCCCACGCACAGTTGAGTTCATTTATCATTTAATCTTCAAAAACTTCCAAGTTTGTTGAAAAAAAATTTTTTAGGTACAATTTTTATTTAATATTCATGTACAATGCATCTTAATTGAATCATTATTTAAGTTATGGTTTCCAATTTTCTTATAACACAGTGTTAACATTCAAACTTAAAATATTACAATGGCTTACAACAATATTAACTCATTCACTGCCATTGACGGTTATAAACGTCCCAAAAATTATTTTAACTATTTCTATTAGTTTAACATTTTCTTCTACTTTTGTTAACAAGAGTATGAAAACCAAATTTTTTTATTGTACATTTAGAACAGATATAAAAATTGTGATTAATCGTGAGTTAACTATTGAAGTCATGCGATTAATTACGATTAAAAATTTCAACCGCCTGACGCCCCTAATTTTTAATAATCATCCCGTCAGTCCGATTATTTTTTTTTAATTGTAATTAATCGCATGACTTCAATAGTTAACTCACGATTAATCACAAAATTTATATCTGTTCTAAATGTACAATATTTTTTTCTAGTTTTTCATACTCTTAACAAAAGTGGAAAAAAATGTTAAACTAATAGAAATAGTTCAAATGAATTTTTGACGTTTATAGCCATCAATGGCAGTGAATGAGTTAAATACACTTTTTAGGAATAAAACGGTTCAGCTACAAATCCCTGATCCAAGACCGATTGTTTAAAATGTGAAAAACTATAAATATATATTTGACAGTAGTTTTTGTGATGGAAAAATGAATTTTATGTCTATTCAAATGACTTCATGTCGACAGTGTGGAAGACGACAGGCTGTCTTCCCCGATCCCAGCTGGGCTAAAGGGCAGCCGAGCATGGCCATGAAATATGGATGCATATTTCGCATCTACAAAGCTGGTGGAGATTTTCTGCATGCCACATCATGACCCCAACAAGTGAACTGTCAAGTGACGTGACGTGACGTGAATATCCCCCCCGCCTCCCCGTCTGATGAAGACGCCTGTTGAGCAACTGAATGAAGCAACAAAATAATATTTTCCAGCCCCAAGCTTCGTCTAACCTGGTGTACATTTTGTTGTCATTTCATTAGCGCCCTTGTGAGCAGCATAGCACACAACACGCCTCTTTTGGCATCCTACTCAACGGCAGCAGCCATGTGTGAAGCCCGCCAGGTCACACA
Source organism: Vanacampus margaritifer (assembly GCF_051991255.1). Lineage (NCBI taxonomy): Eukaryota > Metazoa > Chordata > Actinopteri > Syngnathiformes > Syngnathidae > Vanacampus > Vanacampus margaritifer. The sequence continues at coordinate 11,609,807 of NC_135447.1, read as the reverse complement.
GTGGACCGCCTACGCCCCCTCAAAATGGCCACGTGAGTGCGTGGGATCAACTAGAGGATGTATATTAGAGTATTTTGCTCGATGAGGGTGTGAGAAGCGATGCGGCCTCTGAAGGCGTGTGTCATGCTTCATTTGTGTTTCACAGTAAGATGGCCGCCGGGGGGTCGCCAGCGCATTTGGGAAGGGGGAAAAAGCGAGGTGATAATGCGACGTGGGAAACGCATGCTTGTCTCTGAGCGAGGGTGGCAAAAAGTTCATGAATTCTCAAAGCTGGAAAGTGTTCATGAGAATTAATGAGATTTTGCGCAAATAAACCAGAATTTTACAAAACGTTGGCTATAAGTAGGAGATGTAAATATAGTTTGGGAAAATGTATTTTAACGCACACTCAGTGACTTGACGAAGGTAACTCAAGTGAGTTCCGCGGTTCATTAGAAAGCATTAAATCTTTACATACGCTTTTCAGAGACACCATAACATAATTTAGCAATAATCAATGTGATATAAAAAAAATAATAATAATTCGTGCGGACTGGTGACTAGTAATTTACAATGAACAAAATGGTCTGGACTCCACGAGTCATTCAAAATACCAGTTGCTCTGAATTTGAAAAGAAAAAGGTAGTGTTCCTGACACCAATGTCCAACATGAAACATCAATGCCATCTGGTAGCAGAAAATTAACTCAACACAAAGCTATGACTTAATTTTTGTTAAATGTAACTTTATGAATTATTTACTATAAAATTACTGTATCAATGAACTAAATGATACAACCACAAATTTTATTTGGTAACCATATTTATCCAGTTTTATGTTAATTAGCAAGCGCATGAAAAACTTGAAAAACATTTTATTGTACATTTAGAATAGCTATTAATTTACGATTAATTGCGAGTTAACTATGGAAATCATGAGATTAACTTTGATGATTGCAATAGACTGACAGCTGTAATATATAAACAATATATGTATGTATGTATTTTGCAGTATGACGTGGACATTGATTTTTTTTTTTTAAATGCATTCAATATCAACAGTGCATTAAAAATTTAATTAGATTTGATGATACCTGCTGTAACCCTGAGGCTGGTGCAGAAAAATTACAGTAAGCAACTGCAATCCTTTATCAGATTTTCATGATCCACATAAAATAAACTTTACTGTATTGTTTTTCTTTTCTTTTTACTGAACCGCAAAAACATGGCACAATTATCAAGAAAGACTCAGATTGCTGAAAAGAGAGGGAACAGGTGGCAATAAATGATAGAGCGTGGATATTTTTTTTAGAGGCAACGATTGAAGACTTTCGGAGACTGCTGTCAAGTGAACGCTGCTGTGACCCGCTCAACAGGTATGAGGTCTTACTTTGAAAAGGACAGCAAGTCGATCAATCAGGAAGAGACAAGAGGAAGTGGCAAGCCAGGAAATGAAACGAAACTGCTGTGAAAGTCACCGGTCCAAGAAACCCAAAGAACTAAACCGCAAGACTTACATTGAAAAATAGTGCCAGGCGGTATTAGAGTCTGACTATTTTCTAGTTTGCGGTTTTGTGATGCAAATTTAGCACTCTTTTGAACACAAATTGTTTTTAGAAGAAAAGCGCTTTATTTCCGTGACCCCAGCCAACTAGCAGGACTACTTTGGTCTCGACCAGAACCGGACCAGATCTCGGGTCACAGGAAGCTGTCAGGGGTAAGTCAGTGCTAATTGCAGACCACTGTAGGTGAGGATGCCATACAGATTCATGTAAAAAAAAACAAAAAACAAAAAAAAAACTATTACTTTAATATTTAGTGCTAGCTTAATGGTACCCGAGCTATTAGCTGAGCTAGCCTGCTGATGCTAACACATGATTTGTCAAAATTTAGTCGAATTAAACTCTAGCTATTATAATAGCAATTAGCTTGTCATGCTAAATGCTATCGCCGTGCTAAATATGGTCTGAAAAGGTGATGACCTGGACTGAGCCATGCCAGCCTAGCTTAGTTTATCTTCTGCTTCTATCATGTGGTTGTTTTGTTTGATAAATACCTGTACTCTTCTTTAGTTATTTAATTTATGCTGGTGGACTAAATGCAAAGATAATCTAAGTTTGTAATGTAACAATGGCAATATTCCTTTCTTTGAAGGTTTTTAATTTGATTGTGACGCCTTAAATACAAATAAATTATGAAGAAGGAGGTGACATCTGAGTGTATATATATATATATATATATATATATATATATACCTGTATATATATATATATATATATATATATATATATATATATACACAAAGTGAGGATTAAAAGAAGACAGTCATGCAGGGTCTAAATGTACCAACAATTGGCCTGAAATTGAGCTATACTCGACTATTTGCTGTTCATTGTCAGGCCAAAACCATGTCTAACATTAATGTATTGCTTTGCTGTCATCTGGGTGACAACTATATTGAAGTGAGGGGAGGAGATTCATCGAGTCAGGCCTTGTATAACAAAAGAAAAATAAGAATAATAGTGCTTCTTGTAGCATCTATAGTCAATCATAAACCTTTTTTGGGCGGAGTCAATTACTTACTATCCCCTGCAAATACAAATATTTACTAATGGAGAAAAGATTGTGGAAATCGGGTTTGGTGAAGATGTGGTAAATTAAAGGCCGATAATGAGTTGGCGCCATATGTTTTTTTCATTTCATTTTTAATTTTTTTTTAAATGTTTTTAACCTTTTTTAAAAAAATAATAATCATTATTATTAATCATGTTATTATTATTATTATTATTATTAGTAGTAGTATTATTAATAAAAAAAAAAAAAATAATAATAAAATTATTAGCATTACTAGTAATAATAATAACAACGGAATCCCCGGCAGTGTCAGATGATTTTCAAACATGGCCTGTGCAAAATAATTCTGACCATTATAGCATTAGCATTAGCCGCCTAGCAACAAGGATGTTTTGTTTACAGCATGATGGCTTGTATTACGGCCTCTTGTTGGCTCATACGTGTGACGTAATTTGACATAAAATGTGGGGCCTGCAGAGAGCCCAGAACTGTTGATGGCACACATGATGCGTTTCCACTTGCCTTGCATGCTGCGGCAGCCAACTGGTCCGAGTAGGAATTACAATGCAGAGAAAGTTGGCCGGTCCATCCATCATGGAGGCTCAGCCAGGTGTGTGAAATCAATTAGCCTAATTAGGGAGCTTGTTTACCAAAACTCATGCAGTGCACTGGGCTCAACGCATTGTTTTTGTTTTTTCTCGGGTACAGCACTCAGATGGGGGCCGTGCAGGGCTACATCATTTCTCTTTCTAAATGTTGAATACGGCCAGAGAGACGGAACAGAATTCTAATCTCATTAGTCACAAAACTGGCTACACCTGCGTTACCTAATGAAGTCAATGCAGAAAACATCCAATTGCATTTGGTCCCCAAAATATTTTTTGGGATGCATCCCAGTGAAATTTATTTGGAGGCACATTTAAATGATTTTCCAGCAGATGCCAGAGGGTACAATTAACCTATGTCATAGCAGAATAATAGCTTTGTGTCAAACTAAACAAGCGCACATTTCACACAATAATTACATTGAGATGAAGTCATCATTATTTCACGTTATACTTTTTGTCGCATTTTTATAAGGTGGTTTGCCAGGATTTTGTTAGTTTTTTATTTTATTTGGGGGGGGGGTGAAAATGCGGCAGTTTAGTTTTCATTAATTTTATTTATTTATTTTTAATCTATTTGTAGAAGGTAAGCTACAAGTCTCATGGCTTCCTACCAAACGTGTTTAGTTTCATGACACTTTGTAAATTGTCCAAAGTTCTGAATGTGAGTGTGAATGTTTTTTTTTTTTTAAGTACCGTGTGATTGGTTGGCACGATCTCGAGATGTTGCAAACCGGTGTGTGGGAACATGCTCAAAAGTTTACAATCTATCTATAGAAAAAATAAATCCAACCCTAAATTTAAAAGGCACAACCTCCACCAAGGCACCTACGTTGGAGGTTCCACGTCAAAAGTCTCCCAGAATGATGCAGTACCATTCCACCGTCACAATCATAAACATATTTTAGATCAAAAATTTCTCTGATGGTGTCAATCAAAACCAAGCCGAGCACATTAGTGATGTCTGGTGGTTCTGTTGGAATTGTAGTCATGCCACTAAACTAAATGGGAAGGCCAAGCTTCAATTCTTTGCTGTTCCATCTGGCTGCTTTCAGAGAGTGAATAATTTGTCCACAGGTGATGAGTGCGTTTGCACTCATTTCCCCCCCGAAATGATCTCGTTGGGGGGAAAAAAGCATTCGGGCTCGGATTTCAAAAGCGCACCGGTTAGAACATGCAGCATCTAACTTGTGGAATAAAACTGATTCAATTAGAAATTGTGACTAATTGAATAAAGATTAATTAGTTTCAGAAGAAAACAATGTGAATCGTAATTGGCTCCATTTTATGTCAACTTTTGATTTTTTCACAAAACGTGTGTACTTAGGGTGCAACAAAAAACTAATTGAATCTGTGCTACGAATTGAATTGTTCCACTTTAAAATATATTGTGATACATACCAAATATAGGCTATCATCGAAGGAGACGCCACATTTACAGTACTGACAAGTTCATTTATATGCATGGAAAATGACAAAAAGAAACTCATTGGATCTCAAACTGAGCCATATCGTATTGCATCGTCATCAAATTAAAACCAATCATTCCACTTGAAAATTAAGCCGTGCTTCAGTTGAATTGTACCCCATGTATCAAGATGCGTATACACTCGTCTTTTATTAGAGATATATATACATCCCTAATATATGTGTATATATATATATATATATATATATATATATATATATATATATATATATATATATATATATATATATATATATATATATATATATTTTTTTTTTTTTGATCTAAAATATATATATATATGTAGGCAGCACGGTGGCTGACTGGTTAGCACGTCCGCCTCCCAGTGCTGAGGACGTGAGATCGAGTCCGGGCTTCGGCCTTCCTGGGTGGAGTTTGCATGTTCTCCCCGTGCTTGCGTGGGTTTTCACCGGGTACTCCGGTTTCCTCCCACATTCCAAAGACATGCATGGCAGGTTAATTGAACACTCCAAATTGTCCATAGGTGTGATTGTGAGTATGGTTGTTTGTCTCTGTGTTCCCTGTGATTGGCTGGAAACCAGTTCAGGGTGTACCCTGCCTACTGCCCGAAGCCAGCTGGGATAGGCTCCAGCACCCCCGCGACCCTTGTGAGGAAAAGCGGTCAAGAAAATGGATGGATATATATATATATATATATATATACACTAGGGGTGTCAAAATGAGTGTGTTCATTTTGAGTTAATATTGCTTAATGCCACTTATTTTTTTAACGTGCAATTACTGCAGCAGACGCGTCCACGTCAAAACATCGCTTCATAGCTCTTAACTCATTCGCTGCCATTGACGGCTATAGACGCCAAAAATTCATTTGAACTATTTCTATTAGTTTAACATTTTTTTCCACTTTTGTTTGAGTGTGAAAACCTAGATTTTTTTATTGAACATTTAGAACAGACAAACATTTTTTTGATTAATTGTGTGTTAACAAGTGAAGTCATGCGATTAATTACAATTAAAAATTGCAATCGATTAATTTTTTAAATTGTAATTAATCACATGACTTCAATAATTAACTCACGATTAATCACAAATTTTGTTTCTGTTCTAAATGTACAATAAATATTTTTTTTAGGTTTTCATACTCTTATTAACAAAAGTGGAAAAAGTGGAACACTAGAAATAGTTCAAATGAATTTTTGACGTCTCTAGTCGTCAATGGCAGTGAATGAGTTATTAAAAGAAAAATGCACTGAGCTGTCACCATCGTACAAATGCAATTATGCCACCTAGTGGCAGAAAAATGACCAACACAAATCAATATCACATTTGTTTTTTACAATACAGCACATTTTTAATTTTAACTCTTAATTATGAAATTACTGTAACGATGACTCAAAGTTGCAACCATATTTCTATTAAACATTTTTTTCCACCTCTATTTTAACAAGAGTATAAAAACTTAATAATAAAAAAGTATTTTTTTGTACATTTAGGACAGATATCAAATTTGCGATTAATCGTGAGTTAACTATTGAAGTCATGCGATTATTTATGATTAAAAACCAAATCAGACATCCTTTGGTCTACATGTTATAAGCATACGTGCGCTTTGTGGATCATGAAGGATTATATTTAAGTTTTGTAATCTTTTGCGTGTTCAAATAAATCAAAGATGAGTTTCTTGTGAAGAGGGTCCTTGCAAGGAGAATTTATTACAGAGATCTCTGGTCACACAATTGAATACCACCAAAGCAGTGTCATCCAAGAATGTGTGTCTTCTTTTGCCCACACAGCCTCTTTATTCAAAACATGAGGAAACGCCTCTGTCATCCCGTGAGGTACAGAATGAGTTTGCATTTTCCCAGTAAACTAGATCGTCCTTGAACATTTGAAAACCGGATTTCTGACGAACAGGAACTAGACTTCTTAGATAAACATACGAAACATATTAACTTTCTCATGTCTGGGAAAACAGTAGAAAAGATAGCAAGAATGTCAAAAGCATTACTCATCAGGTTATATTAGGTCAACATAATTACACCTACTTCAACACATCTATAATGAAATGCAAAACAGGTAAAATGTAAAATAAAACAGTAAAAATGTTAATAATGTCAACAATCACCTTCCATAAGTACCAGCTAAGCATCGTAGACAATCGACGGATTCAATCAGGAAGGTTGGAGGGCTTTTAATCCCTTTGGCCGTGAACAAAAGCCGACATTGGTTTCCATCATGGCGACAACTGCAAGCAACACAAGTGATGTCAAAAGTGTAGTGTGTGTGTGGTGTGTATCTTTGTGTGTATGTGTGAAAAAGTCAGGAGATGAACGTTCCGCTCGACCTGGCAGACATTATGTGGGCCGAGCTGCAGAGCACATTTACTTTCATTCCTGCTGTCTCTCTCCATTTCTTGGATGGTCCTATATCATCAACCCACTTCTGCCTTGCTTTCATCTACTCAGTCTTACAAAAAAAAAAGAAGAAAAAAAAAGAAAAGGGGCCCCACAATGACACAAAGAAATCAAAGATTTGATCAAATCTTCAAACACTGCCAGGGTGATGTGAGAATGCGGGAAACGCAAAGCTAGTGCTAGCCAGTGTTAATTTTGACAAGAACATTTTATTTAGTTTTACTTATAGTTTTTTGACAAAAATTTATTAAAAGTTTTACCGGTAGTCATAGTTTAGTCATCTGATTGTATTTTATTTATAATCCAATTTTAGTCGACTAAATAGACAGTTTAGTCGATATTTTCCTTCAGCATACATTTAAACTTTTATACGGAAAATAACACACCTATTCGGAACTGTAGTTTAACACGCAAGACACATTTAATACAACGGTGTCTTTATTAATTGTTTCAATGAAACGTGTTGAACTGACAATAATATAACTTAGTTTTTACCTAAATAAAAAAAAAAGTGCATAATTGCTTGAGATTAATCTTACAGCTGCACAATGAATGTAAACATGTTTAAAAAAAAAAATAAAATAAAATGCAGTGAACAGTTTCTGAGTGGTTCTTTTCTCCCACCCGCGTTTCATTCCTTTTGATTGGATTGTGTGAATTTTCGTCAATGTGGCGTTTTCATTGTCAGTCAGTTTTAGTTATCGTCTCTGAATGGCTTCTATTTTAGGTTTCGTTTCATTTTTGTCTGAAATGTTCTTTTCAAGAAATATGCCGAAAGTTTTGGGTTGACGAAATTATCACTGGCGCTACCCAACTCCAGTTTTTAGACTAATGCTGCCTTCATGTGATTATCAAATTTATGGTAATTTACACACGTCGAGTAGAAAATTGCACGTGAACGCCCCCTCATGTCGTATTTTCTACTGGACAACTAGGAATTTATTTTGATACCCGACTTTCCGAGTTGAGAACTACTCAAGTTCCAACATGGCGGAGAGCGCCGAAGGATTTGTGATTGGCAAGAAATATTAACACTTAGCGCCCTTAGCGTTAACGTCCGCTAGCACAGCAGGTTGTTTTCGAATATACACAATCAATTTTGCTATAAATTCCCATGAACAGAACTCAGTCGTGATTAGGAGTTTCCGGAAGGTTCAAGGAGAATGTTGAGGGAGAGGATGTGATGTTACTTCTTGTCTGTCTGTATATGTGCTCTATGATTGACTGGTGACCAATCCAGGGTGTCTCTCTCCCCCCCGTTTTGGCCGATATCCGATGGGGTATAGACTCCAGCTGCCCACGATCATGAACAGAAAAAGTAGCATAGAAAAGCTGCTCAAACGTCTTCTCCATTTTTGATCCGTAGCGGGATTTAACCTGCCACTGAAGTCTCATAGCAAAGTCCTTTCAGACCCTCACAAATATGTCCAAAGAGATCCCAAGCTCTTCTTTTTATGAGCATGCAACCCATTTATCAGATAAGATTAGTCCTGCACTTTCTTGACATAGCCATGACATATATATTATTGTTTCCTCATCTGGAGCGTATGCGATTCTTCTGCAAGTGAATGAAATCCATTTTTCACAACTTGGAAATGTGTGTGGAGAAGACATGAAGTCAGTCTTTGATGATGATCCTATGATCGGAACTGTGATCAATCTTTAGTCTGCAAACAAAGACCTCAAAACCTGACGGACGCAAACGTCCAACATTTAGGATGGTGCAACTAGTAAGCTGATCAAGTCTCAGCAGATTTAGCGGAATCATGCATTCGCCGCTTTTTAGTATTCCCAAAAAAACGTGTTTGGAAGAAAATTCGTAATTACTATTAGCTGAAAATGTTACGACATTTTCCTATGATCCGGATCAGGATGGTCAAACTCAAACCTGGCTGCACTTAAATGTCAGTAAGACGGCTACCTGTACAAGCAATCACTTCTCCATCTCGATCATCACTCTTCTACAACATCGTCTTTGATTACCTTTCTGTGTTTAATGGACTCATTTAAGCGTGATCACTCTCACCAAACATTAGCTGCTTTTATTGTATAACTGTTGCTAGAGAAATTGCAAATGTAAATGCTGAGATGCGCTTAAGTGTACAAATAGACTTCTTACAGGCTGTGACAGGTATTGGAAAATATAATATAATATATATATATATATATATATATATATATATATATATATATATATATATATGAGAGAGAGAGAGAGAGAAGACAAATTATTTTGAAATATGCTTCCATAGGACAACAAGGATGTCTTTCAAAGAGCGATTAAAAAGAAAAATGTCCAAAATTTGGATATGCATGCTTTTCATTTTTCAATGGCAATATACTGCATTTTCTCCTGAGGTCATTGGAAGAGGGTATTGTTATTGACCCCGCATACGCACGCATGTTTTCTCCATGTGGGTGCAGCGTGTAGCCGAATGGCAGCCGAAAGTCTGAACAAGGCAGGACAGATGCTGAAACAGCAGATGGGGGAAATATTCAAATGTGCTGAAAGACAAAATCAAAATTTAGTTTACTGCTTTCTGCTGATGTTGACGTGATCTAGCCGACTGCTGGTTACATGTGCAAAGACAGCAAGCTGTAAAGTACACAGACAGGCATTTGTAACATTTTCATACACGCTCACTAGCCAAAATTGAGACTTTTTAAAGAAAAAAATAATGCTAGTTTATAATCGAAAAATGACACATTCATTTTAGATTGTTTATTTAGTTTAAACAGGATATAGGCCACATTGGGCATTCAAACAGGGCCACTATCGTAATGCTAATACACAATGCGAAACATCAAACGTGGGCTAGCAAAACTAGCATGGCACACAAACGGTGCAGCAACTCATAGGCAGACAATACTCACAGGCATACATTCTGTATGTCCGTATTATACTGCCCCCTATTGGCTAATGCGTGCACAGTGGCATTTGCATTCATGCAAATGGTAATGATGTTTACATCCCATCAGGCTGTACAGGAACAAATACAGCTTGTATTTGTTGTGCCTTTGTGGAGGTCTGCGCTCTTGCTCCTTTCAGTTGGAGTTAATAATTTTTTTAAGTTCTTGTTTTGTTTTTCGAAGCTATACCTTCACCCGTGTTCTCTTGTCTTTGCACTCCAATCACGGCAGAGCGCGCACTTAAAACAAATTGCTAGCCCCGAGTTTCGCATCCATCCTGAGATCATTTACATATCTGTCACGCCTATTCATACAGCAAATTAGAGCGCGGGCGGGATCGAGCCTCTGCCAAAACACATGCATGCATAATAGCCTCTTTTTCTCTTGTTTGATGCATTCGCTGTCTTTTCATCCCGCCGCACTCCCGGCCGCTCGCCATGACGTTTTTCGAGATGTTTGTTAGTACAGCTGCTATGTTCTCTCTATCTCTCTCTCTCGCATGATTTAAGAAGTACGACGCGGAATGAGCGACGGGAAAGCGCGAGTACGAGGCATTCGTCACTCCGGCGCCTGCGAAAAGGGCATCAATGCGAGTCATTATGTTTGGCGACAGGCGATGACATGTTGCTCTGCCGGCGGATAATTTGCTGAGCTAACATAATATATTTGCGCCGGCACATTTTTCAAGCGACGCAAAGTTCAGCATTTTGTTGGTTGACGATCAATATTTGACACACGCTAGCTCGATCCCCATTTGCTGTTTGTGTTGACTTGAATAGTCCAATTATTGAAAAAATTCAATTTCATCAAAATGATAATCTTGATCGTATGTTTACAAAGTCATCTTCAAATCTTGTATATCGGGGTGTAGCCCACACCAGCGCATAAACACACACAACAGTTAACCTTTTTAGTTTAAAATAACTTACTTTAACCAACAGGATCCCGTACCACACAGCTGGTACATAAACAGAACAAAGGATATTTTTTTTCAGGTCCAGCGTCACAACTTTGCAAACTCATTTTTGTTTGCTGTTAGCTTAGCGTTGCGCGACAACGGTGAGGTGTTATCCGGCCAAATAATCCCACACTACTTCCAAGCATTTACTTGAATGAAATGAACCGCGTACGTAGCGAGACGTAAGAGTCTCAATATGACAATGTGCTATCATCCATTCTGATTCGAATTAGAACATTTTGATTGAGTTTTCGTTTTCAACGACAAATTTGCTACTAAGCTACCAAGCTAAATCACGACATACTCCAGCAAAATTAGACCGCATAGGCAATCAAACTTGACAATTAAGCCTCCGCTATCTAGCTTGGATACCCGCTATCGATGTTCATTTGAATGAATTCCTTAGTTTGAATTTGTCAAAGTACAAGCTTTGTCCTTTCCTTAAAATTTGTGTCTGATGTATACAGTAATTTCTGGACTATATGACGCACCTGACTATAAGCCGTGCTAGCTAAATTTGGGGAATACTGTTGAAGAAAATAATATTTTATTTCCGCATGTTCGTTTTCTTTCGGGTAGTGAGAATGTTGGATATCCGAATGCAGGCTGGAGATCGATGAACAGTCACTTCGAAGCTTTTATTTCTACAGAATATTCCGGGCACAAGTAAGTTTCCTTAAAATGGCAGCCTCTCACTAGTGCGAAGTTACAGCAGACTTACAGCATTCGTATACTATCTTGAAGGGCAGTACCACAAAACCCCCAAGCCCCCAGGAAACAGCCCCCAGCGTTCACCAGACATGAGATAAGACTTTTGCAGCATTCTTCAATACACATTGACTTCAACCACAGACAAATGGTCTATTGAGGAAATAAGTAAATTAAAACCGTTATGACTAAATCTGGGCAGAAGACCCTCTTCAATACTCAAGTTTGTTACACATATAAGCCGCACCTGACTGTAAGCCGCAGGTGTTTGAATGTTACCGCTCCGGGTTCCCGTTACTTTCTTTTCCATAATGAGGGTGCAAATTGTCCCGTTCTCGTTCTCTCTCTCCTAATGTATTTGGTATCACTTGGTTTGTTTTGCTCTGGCTGACGCTCTTGTGCTTCCTTTATATTGCGCCCCCTTGTGGTCTGATGGATAAGCCGCATCTTTGTATTAGCCGCAGGGTCGAACGCAAGTGAAAAAAAGTAGCGCCTTTTAGTCCAGAAATGACTGCATATGCGAGAGCTGGCTTCATTGACAGCAACGCGGTAGATGGACGTTTGTTGCAACAGGAAGATAAAACGAGGTTAAGACTACCCCACCATTAAAAATGATGACATGGCCAGAGGAGCCAGCCAGACGGATGCGTGTCGACAGGCAAATCAACAAACCAGTAGACGAGAGGCTTGTGCATGTGTGTGTGTGTGTGTGTGTGCGCATCAGAAGTATCTCACGCAATTAGGTCATTTCCAATAATTGGCTGCCAGACGTTCTCATTAAAACCATCTCAAGTTTGAGGCCTTTGATGAGCCCACAGACCAAACGGAAACGGCTCAGTAAGTACGTACACACGCACGCACGCAGAAGTGACGGGAGTCATAGTTTTTCATTTTCTGGTCATGAGCTGCATCGCTATTGAGTAAATGGTCGAAAATTCATCAGTCTTCCAAAAACAGAATGAAGGCACACATTGGTTTGTCTTGCGTCACTCTTGCAATGTAATGTTTTGACTGTCCGATGATAAACATGCCGGCAGCTGTCAAAATGACCCCAGTGGTTGTGTTAATGCTTGTTTTGGTTATACACACCCTGGAGATATGGTGATGTTGGTGGTTGTATGCTGAAGTAAACCTTGCCTGAAGTGAACGATTCAAATCGGAGTGTAATTACTGGATAATTACCGTACCAGGACAGGCTGCTACATACAGATGTGCGGTAATTGTCTTGGTGAAGCATCAAGTGACTGTCCACAATTGTACATTCATGATCATGAGGTAGATCTCGTTTTATAACACTGCAGCTAAATGTAACAGTAATTAGCATACAAAATAAAGTTAGCTGAATTCTGCGACAGTTAAGAAAATAAACATGAAATGAAATTTTGGTGTATATTTGAAAAACAAAAAAAAGCCACATAAAAACAGAAGCCAACAAGAGACGATTATTAGCTTTTGCCCTCTCAAGTTAACAGCCTGCCTGAGCCTCAGTGGGACAATAAGACGCTTGCTTTAATTTAGTTATCTTCCTACTTAATTGCACAACTTTGCTTACAATGCTTTCCCTCTCCACGACAAGAGACGTACACCTAAAATTGCCCCATCGACCCAATAAGAATGGACATCAGTGCATTCAAAGCATTTGAAAAAGCAACGCAGTTAAACCCGATTCTAATTAGCTTGTAAAACAACAAAGATGCTAAATGTTTGTGGCTTAAACGGCCGCCCAATTAACGGCGAGTAAAACAAGCATATTTAAGGCAGCCGCTTATGCCACAGAGGGAGAAATGCTGTCGAGCTAATGGATGGCATGATGATTTTGAACGTGTAATACGCACATAAAAGGTTCGCCATTAACGCCTGACAAGCATCGAGCAGCAGCACTTTTAACAGCCAATATAGCAGCTCGGAGAAAGCTGATTGCGGCATTTAATGCTGTGTAAAACGTCAGTATTTAAAGCAATTCTTAAGGGTTTTGTCCTTAATGGAGAAGCTCAAAGCATTTATGTACAGTAGGTGGGCAAAGAGCACAAAAGTATTATTAAAATGATGAAAAAAACATACATTGACATCATTATGCTTATGACACCTCAACTCATTCACTGCCATTGACGACTATAGACGTCAAAAATTCAAGTGAACTATTTCTATTAGTTTAACATTTTTTTCATTTCATTTCATTTTTTATGAAAACCTAGAATTTTTTAATTGCACATTTATCACAGATATAAAATTATCATGCGATTAATTACGATTATTATTATTTTTAATTAGGCCCGTCAGGCGATTCAAATTTTTTATTGTAATTAATCACATGACTTTAACGATTAATCACAAATTTTATATCTGTTCTAAATTTACAATAATTTTTTTTCAAGGTTTTCATACTCTTGTTAGCAAAAGTGGATTTTTTTAATAGAAATAGTTAAAATTTATTTTTGACGTCAATAGCCATTAATGGCAGTGAATGAGTTAATTAAAAGTAAAAAAGAAAAGAAAAAGAAGCATAGTTTAAATTCAAAAGCATATTTAAAAGCATTTATCTATGGGGATGACTTCACTTCTGTTGGCAACTTATTCCATGTTATGTGCTGCATAACTGCTTAATGGCGCTTCACCATGTTTGCTTTGAAAGCTGGACCCCATGACCCGAGTCTGCAGAAATCGGAGCATTACTCAAAACATGATGCTTCACGTTAGCTTTGGTGTACTTTTGGTGAGGTGTTTGTGCCAAACATACCTTTTCAAGTCAAGGTCCAAGGGTTCAACCTTGGTTTCATGGTAACATAACAAAATCTGTCGAAACACAGTTTGTGGAAATCTGTTATATGAACAGGGGTGTGTAAACTTTTTATATCCACTATTTATATTTGAATGATTATTTTTTCCGAATTTGGCCCTCGTGTCTGGGTAGCTAGCTATTCATTTCACGTCTAACATTGTATAAGAACAACATTCTAAAGATTCTATGCTAATGTAAATTTAATGATGAGGTTTTATTCCAGTAGCGAATAAAATGCTAGAGGCAGGAAAAAGTCATTAAAAGAATACACTGCTATAACAAGAGTTCATTGAAAGTGAAAAAAAGGACCCTAAGAGAAGAGATCAGCCCTTGGGATATTGTAACGGTGTTGGGCCTCTAACAAGACAAAGAAGGATCAATCTTGCGTTCCTGCTTTGTCAATAACTACAAGGCTGTGTATAAATAAGCGCCTGCACTGTGGACTCTCCTGCGGGAGTCAATCCAGCAACAATCAATAGTTCCCAAGGAGAAACAACGGTGCAACAGTTTGCTTACACGCGACTACGAACGGTGTTCCACAAGGAGCGGCTTTAGACACCCCAAGTGTGAATAAGATTGAGCCTCGTCTTGCCTTATTTACACACAATTTCCATCAAAAAGACACAATTTACCCGCCAATATGCTTTGCCTGATACCAGTACGAGTATTCACTCATTGGCAAAGGAATCGCCGAGATAAAATGTGAAGCCCAAGCTGTCATGTCAAAGTGCATCCAAATATTTAAGAAAATCAAAAGATTGGTGAAATGAATATCGACCGAACTGGCTAGTTGATTTTTTTTTTATGGGAATTTTTATCTCATCAATAAATGGGATCACTTCCCACCATTTACACATAGTGTTGCTCTCGCGTGATGTTTTGGGAAGACTATAAACGCGCTGATGATTTCACACATTTTCCTAAGACCTCATCTCACGTTTGAGTGGCACATCTTTCACTCGCTCATCCGTTACGTTCCGCTCGATATCGTGGCAAGATTACACCTTTGGCAGGTCTGACCTATTTCATCCTGAGAGAATATGCACCCCTACCTTCAACACATAATTTTATGAGTTTGACTTTTGCTTTACATACGGGGACGATATTCAACTAATGCAAGTTAAAAAAAAAACAATGGGTCTATACAAACATTGCAACTAGGAGCACGCAGTTAGCCTCGTTAGCTTAGCTAGCTAACATTGTGCGTCCCACGAATGGTAACCAATTCCTTAAATGGAATTGTTACAATTCGAGGCATTCAACCGGTGCATTATTCAATACCTGTTTTTATGAGACATGATGATTACAAAAATCGGCGCAGATCATCACACACATAGGAATATCTCCACGCTAATAACAAACGTTTGACATTTGCATTTGATGGTTTTCTACCAAGACGAAGAGGAAATGTCACATGATTGAGTGTTTGAATTGGCTAAAGTCACCTGGCTATCATCAAATATCATCCCATTATCATGAATAACTTGCCATTATTTCCGAATGTGTCGGAGCCTGAGCTGCCGCATTCTATGGGAAAAGTCAAGAAAACGGCAATTTGGAGACGATCGAGCGCGCACAATCGGTGTCTGTGACTGATCTGCGTGGCAGCAGGTGTTGCTTTCAAATGGGACCAATTTAAAATGGGACCCGTTGATGAGTGCTGGGGTCTGCCCTCGGTGCGCCCTTAACGTTCAGCACGCCTGCTTGACCATTAACGAGACATCAATCTCCATTCCGTCGGCCCGTCGGGAATACGTTTCCATCATTTTGGTGATGATGCTACTTCATCGGATGTGCACGCAAGATGACAAATACACAAGAGCTAAGAATCTAGCTAAATTTTAAAACAACTCTGATGGAGAAAAAAGGAAAGTGAAAGGTGCAAGAACTGAATCGAAACACGGATAAAGTTAATGAATACGCCGTAACAGAGAAAAGCAATCAATTCAGTTCATTTTGTTTGGACTTTCCGGTTTCTTTTCATTTCACGAGGTTACACCTTTCAAACAAAAATGAAACCTTTGCTCTTTAAAAGTTTTGCTTTGGAAACGCAAAATAATTCAAGGACAAAGAAAACAATGGCAACAACACAATGACATCCGTTTGTAGAAAACTGACAAATAGCCACATACTGTTTTCAGAACGAGAACGGCTGCTCAAGCCGCAATTTAGTCGTTTTCATTTCATGATAAACAACACGGTAATTTGTCTGACTTGTGTAGCTTGAGTGATATTGCATAAAATGACGTTATAAACCCATAACCGCCATAAAACGCTGCCAAATGTCATCGCAGTCGCATGTTGTTTCTCCACCAAAATCAGTAGGCTAACTGACTGATTCCAATGAGTAGCGAATTGACATTGTATGACTTATTTAAAGAAGACGTTTATCAAAAATGAATCTGAAAGGAGAGCTTCCAGTATTGACCTTGCTCAAGCGGAAATGTGCCCAATTGGTTTCCTTGAGGCTCAAACGTAACGCAAAGACATTTTGACGACGTCATGTGGAACAATCCTTTTATGAGCGCGCTCGTTTGGAAATTATGTAAATGAAAATCTGCATGTCACTGATAGCATTTGTGTCTTTTCAAATGGGGGATTTTGTAACTGTATGGTCTGTATTTGTAACACACATTCATTGAGGCCGCATAATACGTACTTTACGCACGGTGAAAGGATGCATGAAATAATGCTAAGGAAAACGAGTTCTGAATGAACATTTCTAGCGATTTATTCCACCACTTTGCTTTTGTTACCTTTATTCTCTGCCACATAAAAACATCCATTTGTCTCACTTGCCGAAGTCGTTTATCTTTTCCTAAGTGAGTCTCTAGCCTTATGCTAATGATGACGCTAACGTAGCGCAGAGCACCGGGCGGGTGGCAGTTGAATTCAGCTCACATTTTAGCCAGGCAGGTGTTGCCGTTGTGAATGTAAAACGGGACCTCATCCGCTCTCTTAAGTGAAAACACTTGAAGGTTTGAAACCCAAATCAACATTATGGACTTTCTGTCTTCATTAGTTTGCTAACTTGGAAGTGACCTTGAGAATCACTGTCGATGAACCACAAAGGAGCCTACTTAATGTTACTACAACTATGTGGAGGACATTAAAGATTTTATTTGGTAAATGTATCCTTTATCCCATTTGAATGGGGGTGGATTTCCCCCCAGATCACATCATGAAAGTGGTAGTCGTCTTTGTCATTCTCCATGAAGCAGAAAGCAGCCTACTGTAATGAGACAACTAAGGACAATTAAAGAAGGAGTTTTTTTTTTTTTTTAACCATTAGAAGAATTCATTTTCTCTTTCTCATTTGAGTCATTACCATATTATTTCCCCATCCCAGAATACTAATAATAGAGTCCCATTCATCTCTAATGCTCCACGATTCTCCATAAAGAGCAAAATAACTTATGCTGTTACTATGTCTATGCAGACCAACTTTTTCACTTCTCTTTAGAAGAATGTAGCTTTGTTTGTCGTTATGGAATCCTAGAAAAATTGTCATCTTATCCAATGTTATTCACTATGAATAATAAATGACTGTTGAGTAAAAAAAAAAAACGGTCATCTTATCCAATGTCATTCACTTTGAATAATAAATGACTGTTGAGTAAAAAAAAAAAAAAAAAAACACAGTTAAAGATTTGTTTCAATTCATGGCTCATCATCAGTCAAGGCAAGGCTATCAAAAATATGTCCATGTTTTTCCCCCCAAAACAATTCAACCTTCTGCTGTAAACAGGTCTACTGTCCATGGTTCCATCCTTTCATGGAAAATAGTTTCCAAAAGAATCTCAAATACTGAATAATTCAACCACAAAGATACTCTTGTGGTTTCACGGGGTTGCCCAGTGGTCCCATGGGTCAAATTTTGGGAAACACTGCTCTGTTATCAAATAGCACCAGTGTGAATTTGAAGAATCTTTGCAACTCCAAGAGACGCAGGAGTACATTTGATCCGGGGTCACAAACGGGATACAACCATCCTTTCAAAAGTGCTCTCTCGCTCGGAGACGAGCCGACAAATCAGAGGAGACATGAAAGCGTTGCTTGCCTTTGAACCAGAGTCATTAACAGGAGCCACCTCGGGCATTCAGTCAGGCCGTCACAACAGCCCAACTGAAGTGAAATCAACACACACACACAAGTGAGACTTTTCAGTGTTCAGCACACGACTCGGGTTAAATGGTTTGCAGCGGTCTCCAGCTGCTTGTTTGTTTGCAAAGCTCTTCAATTCCTTTTGCTATTTGGACAGTTGTGCCCTTTGAGACTCACGCAAAGCTGCGGGCAATCCAAGGAAGACTGCCTGATTTGTTTGGCATATTGCTTGCCTTGACTTGTTGACTTTTTTTTTCTTTTTCTGGAGAGCTCACTATTGTTCATTCGGTAATTTTACCGATTTGACATATCATCATTGCTCTCTTTTTTTTTTAACGTGTATGTGCGTGCGTGCGAGTGTGTGTGTATTCATTAGTTCACCTAAAACCTATTGAAAAATCCCATACCGTTCACCTAAACCGAACACTTCCAGCCAGAGTCGTGAGGCCGTCAGGAGACCCGAGGAAGGACCAAAGGAAAGAAGTGAAATCAAGCACCGACCAGACACCACCCACCAGGCCTTGGCTCGTTGACGACGTCACACCTTATTCAAGAGATGGTGAAAATCGAAAATGTCCTTTGTGACAATGTCAATTAAAAATGGGTATCCTGGATCCGCAGCAAATGTTGACGGATTCTTTAGTGACTCGTATTGGTTTGGCCCAAGAATAACACTGACTAAGAAAGTAAACTATTTGAAGAGGCTTTCGTGTTATCCAGCCAACACACGAACAAAAGCATTACCACCCTGGCAGAGGTAATAAAGATTGATGGATAAAGGTAGACGCCAAGTAGCTGAACAAAGGAGGGGGTTCTAATGGATTTTTCAGTCTTAACGGAACACGTCACGTGTTACCTCTCCATGGCTGAAAATCTATCGGCTCAATAATCCATCATCAACTGTGGGCATTCCAATCAATGCTCTGGTGGCCCAATTACAGGTGGACTTCAGCAGTTTGTGCCTTGATGTGAGGCAGACCAAGTACTTGAGACTGAAAAGGCCACCTGTATCAATGGAACCGACTGCCAACAACTCGGTGTCCTTAACCATTATCAATCATCCACCCATCCATTTTCTGGCTGGTGCATCCAAACCGAGCCTTACTCGGATGAGAGGCCGAACGTCTTCTACAGAGCATTTCAGTTGCGATCGATTCGATACCCTGAGAACCAAATGACCTGAATCAATGAAAAATATCCACAAGTGTATGTGCGTGTTTTAAGAGCTTGTTTAATCATTTGTTTATATCTTAGCTCCGGTTCGCAAGTCAAGAAATGAGTGTCAGAAACGTGTCAAAGTCGTGCCCTCATAGACTGTATAATATCATTTAATGGTTTTCCATTGCAGTCAATGAGCTTGTTTGAAATAAAAAATCTACTCTTGGAGAATTGAGGAGTTTATATTTTAGCTCCCGTTTGATCGTATGTTAATCGGGGGATTTTTCTGGCACATCGAAAAATGAGTGTCTGAAATTTGTTAATATCATATTGACTGACTAAGTCGTGCCTCACAGTTGGCCTTTATAGTGCCATCCGATGATTTTCAATTGCAGGCGTTAAACTCGCTTGAAATCTGAAACCGACACTTGGAGAATTGAAGAGCGAACGTGTTTATTTGATAAACTATTTCACAGAGCTTTGAGCTTGTCACATTTTATATCAAGCATGCTTCTCCCTGAATTCCATCCATTATGGATGAGTCTCAGAATTTATAGCCAATGCCAACTTGTGATCCCGTTGCAAGGTGAGGGTCCGCCTGAGGTGCATAAAAAAAGATTGTGTGTTTTTGTCTTGTCTGTAAGTCGGGTTAGCGCATCGTCTAACCACTCGTAGGTTCGAAACCGGCCTCTAGCCTTCCCTTGTGGAGTTTTCAGGTTCTCCCTGTTCATTCCAAACCAAGTTAAGTTATGTTAAGAAAGCCTCGTGAGGAAAGTCGTTGCAGAAAATGGATGGATGTCTGCAAGTTGAATTTGTCATTTTACAGTAACTTCTGTAGTTTTGATTATACAAATAAAAAAAAAGATTTTGAATTAATCATTACTTCACATGTGGTTTATTGAGGCACTTAACATTCTGTTAACCAGCAAGCGTCAAGTCCAGATTTCATATTCCGGGCACAGCCTGTGCTTTTTTTTAGTGTGAGAGTGCTTGGCTGGAGAGACTTCGTTATTTGTGTCTGGAAGGGAAGACGACTAGCCAAGCAAGCTTCTAAAAGCAGCTAATTAGCGCTAAAATGAATGCCCGGTGGGAAGTGAGCTGAGGTTGGGTCCCATCTGGCCCCTGCCTGGCACAGATAACAACTGCAAGAAGCCCTCGGTGTCTGTACCAAAATATGTATGACCTATGCAAACGTCTGCAAGTCGGGGACATTTTTTTTTTTTTTTTGCTAGAGCGCTGCAGTACCAGAACCACTTGAATCCGTCTTCGAGAGTGCCAAGCATCATCTGTGAAAAGGCCCAATTTGTGGGACCGAGTCACTGAGCCGGCGCGTCGAGCCACCGTGACGACTGCGCAGTCTGTGAAGCAAAAATGCTCGAGCTTTTTTTTACGGTGGGCGTTTGAAAGTGCGAAAGTGATTACGTTCCTGCCAGCAGACGCTTGAATATTGACGCCAACAGATGGCCGCTGCCGCTGCGGTCTTAATCCACCGATCTGGGGCCACAAAAATAGATAATTACGCATCACCTTGTTGCCAAACATTGCACTTTTAAGTGAGTCGCTGGCACTTGGCAGAGATGCTCATGAGTAAAAAAAAAAGAAAAAGAAAAGAAGAATATATGGCTGATTGTTAAACTAAAATGTCACAGACAGCAAGTGGAGCTCCAGCTTCTCTTCTGTGGCAATATCTTCCGATTCTGTTTCTGGGGCATACTTAAACTCATTCTTTTTGATAAGGTTTGTGGTCGAGGCTGGCTCAGGCTTGTTTTGAAATCCCTTAGTTATGCTGCTGCCATAGGCCTAGACTGGAAGATTTCCCATGATGCACCTCACTTTCTCCCTGTTTTTGTTTTCAATTACTCTCTTCCATATCGTAGATACTCCTGCCTACTGTTTACTAATACAATATTACAGTACAGACGCTCCCCTACTTACGAACATTCGAGTTGCGAACAACGGTACATACGAACATTTCTGCGCGTACAGTATGTCGAAAAATGTTTGGAAAGAAATACTGTAAGTTAGATTTTGTATTGCGCGTAGTGCTTCTTTCCGCCGCTAATACCGACGATTGGCGCTGTGAGAGCTCATTGGAGGCTGAGCAACGTGGCGAGGAGGAGGAGGAAGAAATGCCGGTCCCCATGAAGCAGGAAATAACTTTTGAAGCTGATTCCAGCGACGACGAAGAATCTCTCATGATATAAAATCCTCCTCTTCGTCCTCCTCCATCATCTCCTTAAGCATCGAGTACATCTTCCAAAAGTAAGTTAAACTTCATTTTATTTATCTTATTACGTACATGTACATACTGTGTGTGTGTGTCTCGCTCTCTCTCTCTAACATACGTAGTACAGTACAGTACTGTACGTATTCTCTCCATTTTATTAAGTTTTTTTCAGTACAAACCAATGCAGGTTACTTGTACAAGCCTTAAACATACTTATATAAACCTTCAATATACTTATATAGGCTTTAAACATAAATTATAATACAAAATATAGCACTGAAGCAACTTACGAACAAATTCACCTTACGAACGATCGTCCGGAACGTAACTCGTTCGTAAGGTGGGGAGCGTCTGTAGTGTGTTTTTTTAATTTTAATTTTTTATAAATAAATAAATAATAATAATAATAATAATAATCTTGTAGTTAAGGCAGACGGCTGCCCATCTTAGAGCGGGGTTTGGTTTACTTGAGCTTTAAGCATGAATGCTGCATCGACTGAAGAAACAGACAAGCGTTAAACTGACAAGAAAAAGTAAAAAAAAGCAAAGTGAAATCACAAATACTACATTGTAACATTCGGGACTGCTAAGTTTCAGCAACTTGTATTATGAAAGGGCACAAAAAAAAAAAATGTTTGTCAGATATTTTCCATAACTTTTCAACCCGGTGGTTATTTTGTACAATGTGCCACAAATGCGGTAGAGTTAAGTCGGACTTGCATACGTGTTTTCTGGGCAACTTTGCAAACCAATTTGTAATTATTTTAGTTTAGAGTTCTACAAGTTCTCTAAATGTTTCATAACAGTGGAGCTCATTTTCACTGGGGATAAAGACCAAGGTTTTTTTTTTGTCCCTTGGAGACTAACTTTGTTTTGAAAAAAATAAATGAGTACGGTTTTCCACTTGTAGTTGCAAATACATTATTTGCATCAGGTGAGCAAAAGCAGTGGACGAGATAATTTTGTTTTGGGGCTACTCCCTTCAGTTTCCCTTTTAGTTGGTAAATTGCATTCTCTATCGGGTTTAAGTCTAGGGATTGACTTCTTGGCCGGTCAAAAATCGAGTCGAGCCTGATCAATGCATCCGATATCTTAAGCACACCGTGCAGTGGCCTACCAACCGGAACTCAACCGCTACGTGGAAACATGGCTTGAGATATATGAAGCGTATCTTGAGATAAATTCAATTTATGCACCTCCTGACCTGTGAACAGAAGCATCAGTACAAATCTATGATAATCTTTCCACACAAAGTACTGTAGTGTGCAATGGACCATTCTACTAAATTAGAAAAATTGTATTCACATAAATCCAGGTAGGAAGCAGAAAAACTTGTTTAGTATGCATGTGCACCACCAAGCCAAACAAGAAAGCAGGTCGGAAAGGCCTCCCCAAATCTTCCCATCCTGTCAGAATGTAAGCAGACAAATTAATTGGCATCAAGCAGCGGCCACCATCTTCATTAGGACTCATCCGAGGTTCCTTTTTAGAGGCAGAGTGCGCTGAGGCAAAATGAGCAGAATGAGGTCAGGAGGTGTCTGCTTGCTTCACCCGGGGGAGTAGTTTTCTTTCATTTCTTCTACTTTTATGGCTGTAAATGTTCCACTGCATATCATTTGCTGTGTTCGCCAGCAGAGATTCACGCAACCAACAGAAAGAATGCTAATTCGTCAACGTGAAGGAGGAAATGGTCCAAAAAGTTTTGCACTTTATCAATTGAAGTATGTTTTTTTTTCTGGCAACGCATACATGGGTGATGAAAAACAAAATTACTGTACTTTTACATGATATGCATCGTATAACCTACATTAATCAATTCTACTCATTTGCTCTTGGTTACTAGACCAATAAGGGCAAAGATTTTCCAAGACAATCTGGAACATTGCCATTATTGCAATAAAAAAAGGTGGGTTTCTTTTTTTTTTTTTTGGGTGTAAATGCTTTTATTTTTAGCCAAACATACTAAAAAGTATGCTACCTGTCAAGCCATTACCATGTAATTATGCCAACGCACACACACTCAAATGAACTCAGTAGAACTAGCAAGCTGAAAGGACCGTAGAAACCAACCAATAACATCTGTTTATTCAACTTGTGTGGCCTTGGTGGAGGTCTGTTGAGTGCTGTGGTGTCGCCAGTTTGTGTTGTGACTTAAAGGCATGAACACATGAGCTGCATTGGGCGGTGGTGACAAATCTCCATATGTCCTAACAGTCAAACAGTGTGAGGCGATTACAACCCCCCCGATCCCGACATCTGGCTCGCCAGGTGTGGTTCGTGTAACCTCTTCACACTTGTCCTCCAGGATAATAACAAAGCTAATTGATATGGCCCCAGAGTTCAAACTCCTCAGCATGTTTTTTGTGTGTGTGTGTTTTTTTTAGGTTCTGCACTGCTTTGCCATTTTCAAAACAACTGGCTGACTCTTCGTCAAACTTTTGCAGCACAACATAAATTGTCATCAGACAACACACTACATTCTTAGCAGGTGTATGGCAGCTATACTGGAATAAATTTGACCTGGAATGGGTAATCTGAACAACCGGTTGTTTCCCAGTAGGCTGGGCTGGCATATGCACTGTTTGGGCCGCCATACCAGCATTGATGTTAATTCGCATTTACATTTATTATCACCTTCCTGTACTACTAAAACATTTATTGGTACTGGCAGGCCGTTATATTTGATACTGGAGACTGCACTAACTTTGGAAAATGGATGCATGCTGGGAAAGCCTTGTAAAGTTAACGACAGTCCGCTAAGTAGTGCACCGGAAGTCTTGTGAATAGTTTTCAAATAATAATAAGAGCGCTAATGGGAAAAGCCATGCTAATGTTGCTAGCTTACAGCGTTTGATAAAACTGCCTTGTTAAGTCATATATCTCATGTTATGTACACTTTTTCCTTTAAAAAAAAAAAATACATATTTTTGTCCATTTCAACCATTTCTGTTTTTATACTGGTTCAAATAAACACGATCATAATTTTGTAGGCATGTTCAATTGAATTTTTGCATAATTAGCATGGGTGGGCATTTCTGTCTCGGTTGCCCACATTTTCGACCATTTTTTTATGAGTCGAACGTTTGGGGAAAAAATACACGGACTGAGAATGGATGAGGCAGGTTTTCGTCCGCCCATCCAGGTCAATACAGACAGTCCTTCTCAGTTTGTGTATTTTTTTCAAGGCTTCGCGTCATAAAACATTTCGCTGAAAATGTGGTCACTCATCAGAAATGTGGGCATCTGTCAATGACGGGGCTGACGGACAGATGGAAGCGCCCACCGCTTATAACCTCTACTTGTAAAAACATACACATCCATTGACTGATACAGTACAATAAATAGATGTAATGTGAACAGTAGCATTGTATGTTGCATAAAAAATATACATGTATCAATAAATGAAATGACTGCATGCTATATTAGAGCATCCATTTTCTACATGGTTATCCAGTTGTCTTTGTGACAGCTGACAGGAATCCACGCTCCATCATTGGACCTCATCTCCCTCAAGGTAAACATTTATTTTGTTGCGACTAGAACGGTGCTCTTTTCTGGCCTTCTCCTGAAAATGTATTGGCGATGTTTCTAATTCATGTACCTGACTGCGCTCTCCCCCGAGGACATCTCGCCTTCCCTCTTTTATTGATATTTATAGTGTGACGGCGTCTGGGGCGCAGGGCTCTGTGACAGCTCACTCTCCCGAGCAAGTTTGCCGGCACGCCAAGCAATAATGTATTTGTCACCCGCTGCCAAATGTCATACGTGGCGCCGTTCATCTTTTTCGCTTCCATTTTTTTTTCTGGGCGACGCAGCAAATACGTGGCCTACTTTCGCCATGGAAATACATTGAAGTGCGTCGCAGATACGTTATCACGGAAATAATTGGTGCTGTGTTTTCGCTCATCAGTATTCAGGCGAGAACATGTCGGAATGTTTGGAATGATGTAGAGAAAAATACGGTGCATCCAAGCAGAAAGGTCTCAATTCGATATGAGATGCTTTCATTATATCCAACATGATTACACCTTAAGCCCTGTTTTATTCTTTTTATTGGTTGGCATTCAGACCCAGTGGACAGTATAATTAAATCCAAAATGATCAAAAATCTGCCTTTTACAAACAATGTTTTACTTGCAATGGTTGACATCTGAACACCTTCTTTCTGAGATGTCTTACTACTCGTTATTTAATAATGCTAAATGATGTTTGCGGTAGACTGGTGCTTCATCACATTTCTGGGTTTGATGGTTTTGAATCTTAGTGATGATTTTCTAGTACAGAGTCCAAATACTTTCTGGGTACTTCAGATTCCTGTCACAGTATTTTTTATTAAAGACCCTAATTTGTTGAGTCAAATGTTTCCTTATACAACCAGTCCAGGGTGTACCTCTCGTCTAGTCTAACATCCGGGCTACAATTGGGTTCCATCTTATCTGAGACTCAAATAAGAACAGGATGGATGGAATACCTCTTTGACGGTATCAAACTACATAATGTAGAAAGTGTTTGATGCATCTCTTGTATTGCATCTTTTCCTGTCAGGTTCTTCTTAATGAGATCCTGAGTCCAAACTGCAGCAATAGTGTCATGCTATATGTTTTCTGCGGCACCGTCTGCCCTGCGTTTTGCTAGAAGACTATCTTTGTCTTCTGCGTGTTCGGGTTGTTCGGGTAGAGAGATTGTTGATTTTCTGAATACAGACTGGAGATCGGTGAACAGGTCCTTCGAAGGATTTATTTTACAGAATATTCTGGACACGAGCGGGTTTACAAAAGCACAGCTGCTCCTCGCTCAGGGTGTTATTTCAGAGGACTCACAGCATTCTTATACTATCTTGACCCCCCCCCAGGAAACAGCCCCCATTCCTGACTGGCCCATCGAAGTGGAAACAGACGAGGTCCTTTAGACATGATGACATGAGCAGAAATCACACATCCACAGATATAAGTTCTACTGAGGAAATAAGTAAATTAAAACAGGTATGACTAAATCTTAGGCAGAAGAATCTCAACAGTTCAGATGCTGTGAGGTTGGAATCATGCCTCGCGGGAAATTTGCGGTGTGGAACATACTCTTTTTCGGACTGATGGTGTACGTTGCTTCTTTTCAGGCAACAAATGTGGGTTGGCATGTTGGACAGTACACCAACAGCCAGCCCACTTGTGCTCTCTAGTCCCAAGTCCAGATAAATGAGTGGGTTGCATTGAGAATAGCTTCCAGCGGGAAAAACTATCCATCCACAATGTGATATCCATAGCTATAGCCTTAGTCATAATAACCCTGGATACCAACTCAGAGTCAACTGGACTTGTCTCTGTCATGTCTGGGAGGATCGGGTTTTGGTTGAGGGTCCCGATTGGTCCTGAGTGGATTCTTGCCCTTCCGCAGGCTGACCAATCCGGGCTCTCAGCCACTTGTGCCTGGCCTCAGGTGTGACTAATCAACCTAATTTGTGTGGGTATTTAGTTCCCGGGTGGTGATCAGTCCTTGTGGGATCATTGCCATTTGTTACGGTCACACCTGGAGTTTATGTTGTCAGTTTGATTTTGAGTTGTACAAATAAAGTACAACTGTCTAACCCGCACTCCTGCCGTGGTTCTCCTGCCTCCCTGCATTTCGGGTCCTCTACGCCTCACCTCGACAGACACCACGCCGCTCCGTGACACAACCGTGACAGTCTCAGTTTCTTTCTTTGTCCAAAATCCTTCATCAGTTGTTAGGGACCTAATGGAGAACTGCTAAATTTAGCTCTCAAATAGGGAAAGTACGTTGTGCGTCTTTGGAAACAGTCAACTCCCAGAACTTGCCCCGACACCAAAGTTTTTACAAGATCAACAATCATAATTCCAAAACTTAATGAAGAAGTTTGGCCTCCCAAAGAGTGACAATCCGTCTTCCTTGGGGCACAGGTGCACTTTGCACTTTCTTTGAAACTTTCAGAGAAGCCCAAACCTGACAATAGCGATATTGTGTCCCATCCATTTGTAAAATCAGGTGAAATGTCTTCAATCACAAGAAGGGTGCCTTCGGTTCAACATTTTGTGGATTATATTTGTTTCTAATTTTGTTCATCCTTATGATGACATTTCATGATATTCTGCCACAATATGATCTGTTCCACTTTTCCTCTTTTTAGCTTTTTTGTTCCAAAGTCTGTACAGAACCTTAGCAAGTGATGACTTGTCGTCGTCACTTTCTGCTTTTGGCGTCACTGGGGTGTTCGGAAACGCTATCTATCTCAACTGAATCTGTGACATCTTGAATAGATTAAGTAGGAAACTATTTATAGAGAGTTGGATGAGAGCAGGCCATTCTCAGTGTGGCACGCTGCATTAGTCTCTAACAATAGTTGAAAAGAGTGGATTTGCCGGGGCAGAACGATGAGGGACTTCCTCTGTAATGACTCGCAATGGAGTCAGAAGCGTGACAACGATGGCACATCGGCCGCCCAAGCATTCACACGAAGATCGCTGGCTTGGCTCTCGATAGTATATTTAACTCGTTAAAAAAAAAGAAAAAAAAGAAAGCCTGTCAAAAGCGAGACATCCGCTCCCGTCTCCTTAGTCTACGCTTCTAATCATTTAATAAATTGTGATTTTGTGCCGATGCTTTTAACCACTTGGCTCATTCCCGTTTCAAATGAAGCGATTTAATTGGGTGGATTAAATCAAAGAGTGCTCGCCCAGTATGCGGATGCTGCACGAGCTATTATGTCCAATTTGTCACCCAGTGGTGGTCGGTGGGTATTGCACATTATGGGTGCCTGGGGTAGTTTTGCTAGAGCCCAATGTGTCTTCCTGCTTGTTTCCTTTTGTTTAATTACAATTGGACAATCTGGAGCTTCATTCAATTTACATTCACACGACAGCAGGCTTCCCCAATCCTGGTCCTCCAGGGCCAGAGTCCTGCAGGTTTTAGATGCTTTCGTTCTCCAGCACACCTGACTCAATCAGGATCGTTATCAGGATTCTACAGAGCTTGCTGATGAGCTGGTTATATGAATTAACGTTATGCCTGAAGGAAGACCACGTTTCTCATGAATACAAGCGCATTATATCAATTTTTAGCTCACATCATTCAAATTGATTGTAATGAATGGGTAAAAGGGAAGTGACGTATGCCATAAAGCAGTCAGCACATTTGTAGTTTTTTTGTGTGACTGTGTTCCTACCATCCTCCTCAAAGTTGTTTAGTGCCAGTAAAAATGATACAGACCCCCTTAGGCCATGGCAAAGGTACCATTCAACTACTTTTAAGACGATGTTTCATCAGAAGAGTTATGAAAATATTTTATTAAGGTTGAAAAGTTCCTTAGTGCCACTTTAAAGTTGGTCAAAGTTAGACAGTCATTATGTGTGAGGTCAGCACACCAATGGCGGACCTCATTTCAGCCAAAAACTAAAAAATTATTTCTACTGTTAAGTAAGTTTCTCAATTTAAAGCAGGAAAGACAGTGATACATAACGAATTTAAATTTTCTACTTCTTGTTTTTGTTCCTAATGTCTCATCGCTGGACATTTTATGCTAACCTCTAACTAGTTGGACTGATCTGAACTGATGCTTGTAGCTAAACCTTGACGATAACTTTCCAACAGTCCTTTAAAAGTCGATGCTTTTTCTTTTATGTCTGCTTTGATTTTTCATTTGCTGCTAATGGAGGAATTAAGGTATTATTAGCATTCTTTGTTTGTATGTCGTACGTTTGATAGCACGTCTAAATATAAGACGGAGAATTGAGTTGGATGCTTAGCCAAATCCCAGATTGGTTAAATAATTGATTAAGTTGCAAAATTCCAAAGTATGATATGTTTGTTCCATTATGTATAATCCCTCCACAGATCATGAGTTACTTTGGAAAACAAGTCCAGCGCAATGTTTATTTTTCAGTCGATGTCACCCAGTGCACAGTAAATTTATTAGCATGTTTATAATGATGACTAACTTCCATTAACCTGCCAAAGTGTTACGGAAATATGCTTATCCTTGCCAACATGACACTTTATAGAGGAAACATGTTGAATATGTTTGACAAATAGTGCCAATAATAATAAACAATACTGTTACATAATCTCACGTCACTGACTTTACTTTAAATTATGTTAATGCCTCATACAGTGATACAGTGCATGTGTTTGAAATATATCCACAGCAATTAAAGCCTATGGCAGCCAATGTGAACATGATCCAGTATAATCACTTAATAGCTTTTTTGGAGCCCACACACAAGAATAATTATGCGCTACAAGGTCATTGAAAAGCATTAATAGCATTTTTTCCCCTTGAGTTGAGTTAATTATTGTTGTTTGTCTGCCTTAGCAGTGAAAGAGACACAAAATGCTGCCAAGCAAATCTCTACAACTAAGGAGATGCAAAAATAGATGGCCTACTTTTTAGGAGAGTCAGAGTATTGTTCCATCACACTTCTAGTCAGCACATAGAAAGATATATTGACTGAAACCATCAGATGTACAGTAGCTTTAATAAGCCATCAATTTGCAACAAAATCAAGCAATAACTTGAAATTGGTGAGTCCGTATGAATATCTTACGAACAAAACGCATTTGGTCGGTTGACTATTTTTGTTTTCCTGTAGTGATTTGTGAACTATGAAATGAAGGCACAGTGGAACTTCAATATTTCAACATCGCAATGAAAGTCAACCCAATGTTAGCCTAGCTAGTCACAATTTCACTTGCTAGCACTGCATTAGCTATAGCTAGTACCCTCAGACTAACTAGTGTAATGAGGTTAACTATCAATATTAATGGGAGTGAGAGACCAAGTGGAAAGCCACAAGTAATGAACACTCCTTCCTGAAAATGTTTATTATCGCCTCTATTAATAGTAAACTAAAGCAAAGTAATCCTAACCTCTCAAGGGGCTTGGTATACCCGTCGGAATCTTCCATCACGCTGCTTGTAGTCATTAGGCTGCCTGCCATCAGCTGGTGGCTAATGCTAGCTACGCCTCCCTTTTTTTGCTGCTTTTCCAGTAAATGCCCGCTATGTTCCAAGACTCAAGTAGGTGAATTCATGAACATTAAATTTTAAGTAAGCAAGTGTGTGCTGTACTTTTAGTGGTGAGTTTGAACGTATAAGTGCCAAAGCAAACATTAGCCGCTCGCGTTAGCCTCATGTTGACTTGCTTGATTAGCGACGTGCTAGAGTAATTAATTTTTAGTATTAGCTGCTCATTGCTCGATTGGCTAACCATGAAATGGAGTATTTTAGTAGCGTTGGTAATGTTTATTCTTACACTTCGATGCTTGTTCAAAATGCTAAAAAAAAGAAAGAAAAGGTTTTAGAATGGCGGTTTGACTTTGGTACTCATTGTTTCTGTTGTTACGGTTTTCTATATTTTATTTATTTATTTAAATATCAAGTTAGACCTTAAAATGTTTGACCTGGCAAGTTATGCAGTTTTTTGGGACAAACTAGGAACAATTTTGACGCCTAATTCCCTTTCTAACATGAACACTGATGGACACTTTTATAGATTGATTACATTGCATAAAGGAGTTCAAAATGTTTTTGACAAGTTGCACTTCAAAAGAAGCGTAAATACGTCGAATAGTCGCCTTCTTCATAATTGCTGGGCGCCCTTCTGTGACTTGCCCACACAGTAAGTTGGCACGCTCGCTGTGTGTCTATTGTGCGGCTGCCATCTTTCCGCAAGTAACGTTTGGCTCGTTTCGCTTCACAGAGAGATAAAGCATTAAATGTTCTTCTAATCGTGTGAATGCAATAGTGGCTCCTGGACAACTGCAGAGGCTTTTGGATCATTCTTCCATTGTGGCTTGCGTGTTTGTTCTGCACAATGGCTGGCATTCAGCGTCATTCGGCATCGAGTCCCCAGCCACTGGCGACAATGGCGCCGCGCGTGGTTTGTGCGATTGCCGTGCAGGAGCGCTCTCGTTCACGATTGTGATGCTGGCAAATAGATTATGTTAGCTGCGGCGCTTATCTTATTTGGAAATGGATGCTGACACGGGCGTCACAAGCTCCGAGTTCAGTAGCTACGGGGTTAAAATAAAAAAATATGCTAATTAGCGCTAGTATTACAATAGTGGACAGAAAAATAAAGCTATGTGGTTGTTTTAAAAATCCATGGTCACGTTTTTGCGAAGGAACGCACACGTTTTTGCGAGGGATGGCAACCTTTGCGAGGGAACGCAAAATTTTACTACTTCTTTTCCTGTCGGCTTTTCCCTTGAGGGGTCGCCACAGCGAATCAGTTGCCTCTATCTAACCCTGTCCTCTGCATCCTGTGCTCTCACACAAACTACCTTCATGTCCTCTTTAACTACACCCATAAACCTCCTCTTTGGTCTTCCTCTAGATCTCCTGCCTGGCATTTGAAAACTCAGCATCCTTCTGCCAATATACTGACTATCTCTCCTCTGGACATGTCCAAACCATCTCAGTATGGCCTCTCTGACTTTATCTCCAAAGCCTCTAACGTGCTGTCCCTCTGATGTACTCATTCCTGATTCAATCCATTCTGGTCAGTCGCAAAGAGAACCTCAGCATCTTCATCTCTGCCCCCTCCAGGCTGCCTCTTGTCTTTTCCTCGGTGGCGCTGTCTCCAGACCAAACAACCTCGCTGGTCTCACCGTTTTATAAACTTTTCATTTTAGCTGAACTTCTTCTTTCACACATCACACCTGACACTTTTCTCCACCCGATCCAGCCTGCCTGCACACGCTTCATCCCTTCTTTTCCACACTCTCCATTGCTCTGGACTGTTGACCCTAAATACTTAAACTCCTCCACCTTCTTGGTCTCTTCTCCCTGTAACCTCACTCTTCCACTTGGGTCCCTCCCATTCACACACAGATACTCCATCTTGCTAACCTTCATCCGCCTCCGTTCCAGGGCAAACCTCCACCCTTCTAGCTTCTCCTCTCACTACAGATCACAATGTCATCTGCAAACATCATAGTCCATGGAGATTCCTGTCTAATCTCGTCTGTCATCCTGTCCATTAACATAGCAAACAAAAAGGGGCTCAGAGCTGATCCCTGATGTAGTCCCATTCCACTTTGAACTCCTCTACGTCACACCTACAGCACACCTCACCTCTGTCTTGCAGTCCTCATACATGTCCTGCACCACTTGAACATACTTCTGAGATAAGGAGACCTGGTGGTGGAATGAGGAGATGCAGAAGTGTAGAGAAAGAGGCTGGCTAAGAAGAAGTGGGACACGGAGAGGACTAAAGAAAGTAGACAGGAGTACGGGGAAATGCAGCGTAGGGTAAAAGTACAAGTGGCAAAGGACAAACAAGGGTCTTACGATGACTTGTATGCTAGGTTGGACAGTAAAAGGGAACGACTGATCTACATGTTGGTAAGGCAGAGAGACAGAGATGGGAAGGACATGCAGCAGGTTAGGTTAATAAAGGGTAGGGATTTAAGTGTGTTGACAGATGCCAGTAGTGTGATGGGAAGATGGAAAGAGTACTTTAAAGAGTTGATGAATGAGGAAAATGAGAGAGAACGAAGAGTAGAAGTGTTGACTGTTGTGGACCAGGAAGTAGCAAAGATTAGTAAGGATAAAGTGAGAAGGGCATTGAAGAGGATGAAGAGTGCAAAGGCACTGATGATATACCTGTGGAGGTATGGAAGTGTCTAAGGGAGGTAGCAGTAGATTTCCAGACTGGGTTGTTCAACAGGAGCTTAGATAGTGAGAAGATGCCTGAGGAATGGAGGAGAAGTGTGCTGGTGCCCATTTTTTAGAACAAGGAAGACGTGCAGAGTTGTGGTAACTGCAGAGGAATAAAGCTGATGAGCCACACAATGAAGCTATGGGAAAGAGTAGTTGAAGCCAGACTGAGGGCAGAGGTGAACAATCTGAAGACTTTCTTGTCATTCATGACTTTACTCAAATGTCTTCAAATATCCCTTCACTCATCTCATCCTTCCCTTTTCTCACCTCCCACCCTCGTTCGATACTCTTTCTCACTTCTCCTTCACACTCCCGTCCACACGCCTCCTGCCAGCCCGCGCGCCGTTGCTCGTTTTTATCCGCGTATCGGCTGCAGCGGAGCTCGCAGAGCAGTCTGTGTCGCTTCATGTTGATGATGGCTAATCCCTCTGAAGCTATTTTTATGTCGCTTCCTTTTTCGTTCTTGCACAGTGAGCCACCCACTCACACGGTGACATGAAACATTTATTCTTCCTTCATGTTCACTCATTGGGACTCTGAAATGGCTGCAATTGACTGTATCGTCCGCGAACAGAAACGACAGCGTTCCTTCCATATGATGCTAACAAGATGAAATCGACAGGGGGCCAGCTGCTCGACTGACTTGGTTTTGGGGCTTTAACAAATCAATTCCATTTTCATTCAATTCAGTGGAAAAACTTGCTTTTGTTCGCGAACATGAAAATGAAGTTTGGTAAACTGAAGTTCCATTATATAAAAAAAAAGTTGGACAGCGACAAGCATTTGCGTCGAGTCAACTTTATAATGCATTTAAAAAAAGAAAAGAAAACAATTTAGAACAGTCAAACACATTCCACACACTACTAGTGTTCTAGTTGGTGCAACTTTTGTTTGCAATTGTGGCTATCGCTTACCGCGTCTACCTCTTCTAGCCGCCTGTCTTTTCATTACAGCCCTTTTTTCTTGGGCTGCACTTGCTCCACTGCACACAGACCCGCGCGCGTCTCCGAGTGACAGGTTTTTGCAAGTGGTATTGCATTTGGAAAAGATTCTCCATTCACAGCTGGGACTCTTTCTTGGCTGAATTTCAGTCTGTAGTAAACTTGCTAGTTCAATTTTAGTGTGTTTGTAATGGACATTCATAGCGTCAGCCTTTTTGTGTATGTGCGTGGCCCACTGTGAAAATCGATGGATTCTATCGGAATCATTTTTGTAATGAAATCCAACTACCATATTTTTTGGACTATAAGTCACTTTTTTTAGTTGGTCTTGCAATTTATACTCAGGTGTGACATATTAGAACGCGAATTGGCACCCAGGATTCCCTAATCATGTTGACTTCCCTTTGGGCGGTTGGCAAATTATTTTGGTGCATTACAACAGGTGGCCAGAAGGTGGCAGTAATGCACAACGCTCGCTCTTGAGCTTCCGAACGGTTGGTGTGAAGCATTACACACTCAGAGCATATTTCCGAATAGTGTACGCTTTGCTGTTCTTGGTCTCAGTTTTTGTAAAACATCAACCCCCCCCCCCCCCCCAAAAAAAAAGCGACTTTTGATTTATTTATTTTATGATGCATTTGTTTTTCATGACTTATAGGCTACCCCGGAGTGACTTGTAGTCTGTAAAAGGTGGTAAATTAACAGGGATCATTTGCGAATGAATCCAACTCCTGGTCACTGTACAAGCTGTCTTTGTTTATTTGATGTACTTTGAAGTGACTTATATATTCTCTGTATTGTCTTTAAAGGCAGATGGGGACATCACCAACATTCACTTTCAAATCTTGAGGTACATTTAGGGATCAAAACAATAAATACATTTAAAAATAAAAAAATCACATTACTCCATTTTTACCAATTCAGCACAGTAATGTAGTTCTGTTCAGTTCAATTCCAGGTCGTGATGAGAAAACAAACCAATCAATCCATTCCAGAGTCGGAATTTTATTGGATAATAATTGTATACATCTGTAGAGGAACATTAGACACGATCAACATTTGTGCTTTTCTTCTTCTTTTTGTAATGTTAATAATTCTTCACAACAACAGACTAATCTGTCATAGAGTTTTGAAATACCGACATGCTCACGACAATTCCGAAACATATTTTCCTGTGTGCTTGTGTGTATCAGAACAAACATACGACACCACATCACGCCCTTTAGTTTCAAACAGTATGTGCCGAGAATTCTACTTTACAGGAGAGTCAAAGGCAGGAGAGAACCGGAACCGCAAGCAGGCAGAACTTCCATTTACAAAGAATTGACAAACTCACAAACCCCTTTTCATACTTGATTTCATTCCGTTCCATATGAGAATGTTGCAGTTTCTCGTCCCCAAAAAGATCTCCAGGGCAGGTTGTAGTCAAGAAAACCCTTCATGTCTGGACCTTTATCACCACAGAGTGTGATGGTCACATGGAAGACGTATCATTCACGACTCTCTGCAAAATGATGATGACGATTATGTCCTTTTAGTGAAATATGATCTTCTTTTTATAGAGCTTCATACATTGTGCAAAAAGATCTGTAGTCGCGTCTACAAGGCCTCCGGGTGTCACGCTGCTGTATTTCGGACTTTAAAAATGGATTTCAAACTTGTCAGATCATTCCCAGACGAACATTTGAAACCAAAACGGCACCTGTCAGAAACGGATGTGGGAGAACTGACGGTGATATGCATGACAAACTGGTGTCAAAAATGGCAAAATTTATAGTATAAAGTCTGAATAAACAAATGTTGCACTTTCCTTCTGTATTTATGGCTTCAAAAACCTTTGGGAAGAGTTTTACATCCATCCGTATGTCACATTGCTAATAAACTACGTTGGTCTGATCCATACTGAAATCTTGATACTCAGTTACCACCCCAGACATATTATCCATATTTGCTCATTTTAAACATGACTAACTCTCAAGTTTGCATGGAGGTGTTAAGTTTACTTTAAATAACAGCCTAATTTAATGCCAGTTGACCGATTCAACCTCGTGATTTATATACCTTTTTATTTTGCATGGTACCTGCTTCAGATGCTGAGAACTTGAAATGGAAGGGCTAGTGTTAATCTTCCTTGTGTGTACATATACAGTATATGTGTACTTTATGTGTGTCTATATACTTATATGGGGTGTCAGGCGATTACATTTTTTAATCGCTTGGCTTAAATATTTAACTCACCATTAATTACAAATTTTATATCTGTTCTAAACGTACAATAAAATATATTTTTTCTAAGTTTTCATACTCTTGTTAACATAAAAGTGAGAAAAAAATAGAAATATGGCTGCATCTTTGATACAGTAATTTAATAAAAATTCATAAAATTTAGTTAAAATTAAAAAGATGTACTGTAAACCTACTGTAAAAAAATGGGTGTCATATTGATTTGTGTCAAGGTCAATTGTCTGCCACTAGATGGCATAATTGCATTTGTAAGATGTTGGTGACATCTCAGTGCATTTTTCTTTTCACATTGAGCTATCTAATCTTTAACATGAAGTAACTTGTGAAATTCTGCACATTTTTAAAATTGTAAAATACAACTTCATCCCACTCTCCACAAATGTATGCATTATTATGACATTTATTACTGATACATTTGGATGTGGACGTGTCAGCTGTGTTGCGACTGTAATTAAGGTGTAAGTAAGGGGTGGTCATTAATCGTGCATTATCAATTTCTGTCAACTTTAAAGGTTGACGCCCAGTCTCAGGATAGAGACTCGTGGTTTGGAGGTGTTGAATTGTGATTCTTCGGTCAGCTTTAAACTCAATTAAATCCCACTATAGGGCCTTGAGTCAATAAGATGAGTCGAGTCGCAGGTTCCAAACGCCATACGCTGCGATTTGTTGTTTACGCCCACACCGGACGGTTCTTGGGTGTGATTGGAAGCCATTCGTCATAGATTGTGCAGCTTCCCCCTGGAGCCACAAACGGCCTTTCTTCAAACCTCCATCACAACCTAATACCTGTAAAATGACTTTTTATTTGTGCTCGCTTTCGCAGAAGAAGTCTGCTTATTATTACTATTCAAACTGTGCCGTAAATAACATCAACTCCAAATGGAATGAGGGTTGCATTCGTATGTCTTGTCACAACCATCCAAACCGGAGCAAAAGGTTTGAATATGTGCTGTTTTAGTTAAAAAATTGAATTTTAGGCTTTTTGCTCAATTTGTCTGGTGAACAAAAGAGACAAATCATTATTGATTAATTGATAAATGATCATTATTATTTTTTTTTACAATTCTCCCCCTTTTTTTTTTTACTAATATAATTAACATATCATGACTGGTATTAGCACTCCCTACAACATGTACTGTACATCCTCCCGATAAGGAAAACCGATTACAGAGTTCCAAGAAGCTTTGTTACAAAATGCGTTATTTTCAAGATGTCCATCTGTCGTTCCAACTCTCGGCATGTTGTTTGGGATTACATGCAACATTTTTACCTCACTTTTCCTTCCTCTGTTGACGCCATCTGATTTCCATTTGGGACTTGAAGGCCTATGGGCATGAAAATGTGTCGTTTGGGGACAGTTTCATGAATGATTGATCAGTTTTTGTTGAAGGAATCCTCGAAATGTGATGGGGGGGAAAAATGAGGAACTGGAGCATCTTGCTCTACCGATCCTTTTTCATGAATCCCTTGACGAAAACATTAAACGAACCCTTTCAGCATTTATGTCGACGTTTGTAGTCTGACAACGGCAGTATTAGAACTGGGTCATAAATCATCAAGATGGAAATAAAAAAATATATGTGGCATGATAGGTTAGGTGTGTGTATTTGATGTTTTCCTTCCATTCTTGATAATGTAATGTAAAATTTATATGGCAGTAGCACATTAATGGCTACGAAGGAACCAAATAGATTTGGATGTTATGTACAAGGAGTAAAATACTTAATGTGTACATTTATGATATTTATTTACATATGATACATTGCTTTCTCAACTGTGAAAATATAGAGGGGGAAATCCTGGTTGCATTTGTTTTGTAACTGTATGACATAAATCTAAGACTAAAAAAAAATGTGGAAATGAACAACATAATGGGTATTATTTACTATAACGGCCTTTAGGTAAAAATAAATAAATATTCAAAATCATTTAAATTACCATCAACATAGTATGGCAGAGGTGGGCAATCTCGGTCCTCGAGGGCCGGAGTCCTGCAGGTTTTTGAGGTTTCTCACTTCCAACACAAGCTGATTCCAATCAACAGGATCGTTATCAGGTTTATTTAGAGCTTGCTGATGAGCTGATCATAGATCAGCTGTGTTATGATGATGATGTCTTATCTTTGTGCTTTAAAACACAACATGTATAAGTGTAAACGGAAATTTACAAGCTTTGATTGTACAAGTTAACTTTTTATTGTGCTTGAATATGAAAGATATCTGCTTCTATGAAAAAATCCTCAAAATGGCTTTTTCGGGCGTAGCGAGCTCCGTTAAATGTTTAGATTGCCAGCCTAGCAAATAAATGGTGATGATCTTTTATGTGTTATCCGAATTAAACTTAATGACGGTGCTCTAAAAGCACACTTAACAGGCGCTTTCATTTTCATTTTTCAGTTTTATCAAGGCTGCTTATTCCGGCGGGCACCAAGAAAAAAAAAAACAAGATTTAATTTGGTCAACTTATTGGAAAACAAGTGGAATGCTTGTTCTGTCAATAGTGTTTTTGTCAGGCTTCATCCATAAACGTAAACAAGAACCACAAATCAACGCTGTCACCGGAGACCTTCGTCAATAATTATTGATCAGCTTGTCAACAGTTGGGAAAGAACTATAAAAACCATCTGGGGAAATGAGTAAACGTCCTTTTCTTTGCTGTGTGCTTGTTGGACAACCGCCGTCAATGTGCTTTGATACCGCCGTGAATATTCCGAGCGTGTTTGACATTTTTTGGGACCGGAAAGTAACGAGTGATAAAAACGAGTAACACAGAAGGAAACATTTGCGTGGGTGCATGTGCGCTCCATCAGGACTTTTATTGCGCCCGTGTATTTCTCCATGATTTGACCATCCAAACCCTCGCTTTATTGCCCATCTCGGAAATTGCTCTGCAGGAGCCAAAGCAATTGACGGCGCCGCAATTCACTCGAGGGCTGCGCCTTTGCAATACAACTCATATTAGAACAGGAAAATTAATTTGACCCGCTGATGAAATCGGAACATTTTCCGCCTCTGAAGTGCGCGGGGGGAAAAAAAAAAAGATGGTTTGTGCGTACTCGAGCAGCACTACTAGACTATCGAGAGTTTATCAGCCCCTTGTGTAGATAGCGGTGACCTTGGGGTCTCGCTAAGTATGATCACACATGTGGGGGTTTCAAAGGTATGAACGGCGACCAATGAACTAGTTAGCATAAATATATGTGGTCACACGGCACAAGAAGACATCAATGACCACCATATTTACTGTTATTTACTTCATTGTTTTATATTAAGGGCCTACAAGTGTTCTATATGAATGTTTATTGTAATTATGCTATCGAGCTAGCATAGGTTAGTGGTAGACTGCAACGCATAAACCGAAGACCCCACATACGCACGTCATTGATTTATCCTCGTTTTGTATTTTTCTTGTGTGAGACCACCACCTGTTTAGTTCACATAAAAAAAAAATATTTAAAAAATGTATTATTCACCTGTGATGGCATCACAGCCCTACATTCTAAAAACAGTTGGGTCAAAAATAACCCAACTCTGGGTCAAGAAATTGGTCTTTTAGTGTAAAAGATCCTTAACTTGGGGTAAAAAATTGGGTCATTTTGTATAAAACAAAAAAGTTGGGTTAAATCGACTTATAAAGTGGATTGGTTCATCTAAAAAAAAAAAAAAAAATCAATAATAGGGTTACTTTTGACCCAACTGTTTTTAGAGTGTAATTGATAGTAAATTAGTAGTCAAGGAAGTATGTTGTTTGTCAGAAATGTCTTCACTGTATGTGATTGTACACGCCCACTTCCAACATTGCTAAAGTGAATTTGAAATTAAATTGTTTTGGGATTGTAGTTTAGGGGTAAATTTATGGTTGAAACAATTAATATAGGCAGTTATAAACATTTTGGGGGGCGGGGTCAATACTGACACAAAATATGAACCACTTACATCTTACTGTGAAACAAATTGAACCCCCACTTTAGTAGATTTGCTTTTTTGTCATTTTTTACATTTTGAGTTAGTAAATTAGTTTTGCATTCAAATGTAGTTTGTATTTTTCGGTTATTGTAGTTCCAAGTGCACAGAATTGTGATTTCAAGGGTTCACATTCTTTTCAATTCTGTGCGATTGCTGGTTTGTGACTTTCTTCTGACTTTTAATTCGCTAAAATTTCTTTCGATTTCCATCATATGGATATAATCAAATCTTGGATATGAGCAGGGATTTTGGTTATTTTTGTTTAAAGTTCTTTGCTTTACCGTTGATAGTCAGGCTTAACCTTCAACTTTACGATGAGTTGCATGGAAGGGGCACGCCTTTTCCCAAAATGACTTTCTTCCGATTTGCTGAAATGATCTGACACTTGCAGCGGTCACCTGTTTGCTTTGGCACATGTTTGACTGCCTCCAAATGTCTTTTCACGTGGACATTTTCAGTAGTTTCACAGCACAGTTATGTTTTTGTGATGTTCAGGGAATTGATGAGTTTGCGCTTCCCCGTAGCAGCCGCCGCCGCCGCCGTCGTCGTCATCCCCCCGTGTCACCATTACCAATCCTCCTCTCGGTTCATCTGTCTTCCGGCTTGCTTTGGCCCGCTCTTAAATTATTCAAAGCTGTGAATCATCGAGCGAGATATCGGCACATACTCGCAATGGGTGGGGAACTAAACGCGCACACATACTACATACGTTACGTCAAAAAAGAGAACAGTCTGGATTCGTATGCGCTTCGGCGTGTCGCTGTTCAACCAACTGGCATAACGGTGAATGATTGAGTTTCATTATCTTTGTCGCAAAAGACTTGGCGGACAAAAACGTGTAAACAGATCCTTGGCCTCAGCTGTGGCTCGGCCGCGTGCTCAGAGGCGGTACTTTCTCAACAAGTCCGCCTGCCACATGTACTTGCGCTCGGGAAACCTCTCGGGAATTTTGATCTTGCGAAAGTCCTGAATGCACCTATCCAGCTCTTCCTCCACCGTCATCTTCTCTTTGGGTGGCCTCTTCTTGCACGTGTTGGCGTCGCGGGAGCTGGAGGTGAGCGTACGCAGCAGGTCGCTTTTGCGCCGTTGTTCCGACTGCTGGAGCCTCGCCACCGGGCCCTTTTTTAGAGGCCTGTCCAGAGTTTGGACGTTAGCGTGGGGGTGCGGCTGGCGGCTGACCGGGCCGCAGATGACCGTCCCCTGCGGGGAGCCGGCCTCCGACTGGCTCTCGGAGCTGGAGGTGGAGAGCTCGTTGAAGGAGGTGCCGCTCTCGCCTTCGCCGTCGCCCTTGTGGTTCTTGCAGCAGCAGTCGCAGGGAGGCGTCGACCAACGTGATGTGCCACCTAAGCAAAAACATACCACAACCAGAAGAGGCGTTAAAACATTTGCAAGTCAACATCTTATTTAACTAGGGGTGTCAGGCGATTACATTTTTTTTAAAATAGTAATTAATCGCATGACTTCAATAGTTAACTCACGATTAATCACAAATTCTATATCTGTTCTAAATGTACAATATACTATATTTAAAGTTTTCATACTCTTCAATTTCATAATAATTCATGAAATTGAGTTTAAATTAAATAGATATATAGTACTGTAAAGTACAGTATAA
Organism: Vanacampus margaritifer; assembly: GCF_051991255.1. Classification (NCBI taxonomy): domain Eukaryota; kingdom Metazoa; phylum Chordata; class Actinopteri; order Syngnathiformes; family Syngnathidae; genus Vanacampus; species Vanacampus margaritifer. The sequence goes on along the minus strand of NC_135447.1, from coordinate 11,567,507 downwards.
TATTGATTTGTGTTGAGATCATTTTTCTGCCACTAGATGGCATAATTGCATTTGTAAGAAGGTGGTGACAGCTCGGTGCATTTTTCTTTTAATATTAAGACCTATCTAATTTTTAACATGAAGTAACTTGTGAAATTTTGCACATTTTTAAAATTGTAAAATACAATTTGACTCTCCACAAATATATGTATGTGTTATTAAATTTATTACTGCTAAACTTTGATATAGCCGTGTCTGCTGCGTTGCACCTGGAATTCCCCTTGCACAGGCTTTCTAAGTAAGGGGCAGCATTTAAGGAACTTTAACTCAAAATAAACGCGCTAATTTTGACACCCCTAAATTAAACTAGCTATGACTGTAGTGAAAACAGGAGCTTTAGGGGTTGATATTAAATGTATTATTAATTTCACTATTCCTGTGCATTCGTCCAGAAGGATAAAGGTCAAACAGTCATTTGAGAATTGGAATTTAGGCAACGGAGAAGGGAAGACACACACTTAAAGGGGAAGTCAAGCCCAAAATGTTTTTTTTATTTTTTTTAAACAATATGTTCTCTGTAGCACAACTAGTCTAAATCCAGTATTCTGTTTAATATTGCATTAGTGGAATATGAGTTAAGCAGCTAAATCAAGCCGTATTTATCTATCTCAGGGGGCGGCCATGTTGCCACTTGCTGTTGACTGAAGATGACATCAATGTTGCTCAGGTCTCAGGTAACAACTAATTACAGCTCGCCTGTTTTCTGAAGTTGAGCTGTGATTGGTTGTTATCTGAGACCTGAGCAACATTGACGTTAGCTTCAGTCGACAGCAAGTGGCAAGATGGATACAAACGGCTGGATTTTGCTTCATAACTCATATTCCACAAATGCAATATTACTCAGAATGTCATGTTTAGACTAGTGATGTCACATATAACATTATTATCAAGAAATGTTTAAGGTTGAGTTAATCCTGGCTTAAATGAGATCTAGTGAGGAGCAAGGTGCCTAAGGCTGGCAAATTGTTCTCCAAAATCTCATTCCGACCCCACATGGTCCAACTTATGTGGCATCGGAACTTCAAGGTACCTCTGTATTTCACGATCAAATGAAAAGCAGACAGTAGGAGGAAGAATCCATCATCAACAGCACACAATGAAAAGTCAGCCACTGCATGCGCTCAAACATAGTGATCCAACATGGAAGACAACTGGCTTTCTTCCAGTTTAATCATAGAGGGGATCTGGCTGACTAGCTTGCGTTGTGGAGAAAATTGCAATCATGTATCCGCGCTGTCGATGGAAATGGACGTCAAACGCGCAACCTAAATCTTCCGCAAGGCACCAGAGGCTACTGTGCGTCATGGAGCTGTTTTTGTTTAGTATGAGTGGCAGCAATTTGAACGCTCCAATATGTAGTCATTCACCTTAAAATACCAGATTTGACATTATGGCTTGTGTCATTGCTATTATAACACCAGATTGCTTATTTGAACACAGTGGCGAGCTCGCCAGGGCATTTTGTCATTGCAGTGCTTTTGCAAACTTTGCCGCATTGAAATGAAGCTTTCTTTAATTCAACACATATTGTTATATAACAGAAATGTTTGCAAGTATATTCAATTATCTTGGTTCTTTGTGGCTCGGTAACATATATTTGTCGCATTCATTTCAGAAGAAAGAGAATTATTAATGAAAAAAAAGTACTGAAGGCTAAATTCTCCTATCTTCTTAAGTTGGAAAAATCGTGCCGGCCGCTGCACTTTTCTAGTTGTCATTTACTCACCCTCTTGCTACAGTCGTAGAGTATATTTTACTCTACAAAGAGTCTATTTGGTCCTACTCTAAACAGAGTAAAATTTACACTTGGAAGGGTGTAAAATATTCAGAGTCAATTTTACTTAAAGTATTTTTACTGTGTACAAAAGGATTGGCCTATCCCATTACAAAAACCTAGTAATGTTTTTTTTTTCACTCAGAAATTCGAAGTAAATTTTAGAAGGATTTTTATTTATTTTATTTTTTTTACATTTTATCAGTTTATTTTAAAAAAATGTTGAGGAATGAACTCACGACCTTCATCTTGGGAAACGTGTCATTTACTCACCCTCTTGCTACAGTCAATTTTGTAGAGTACATTTTACTCTACAAAGAGTCTATTTGGTCCTACTCTAAACAGAGTAAAATTTACACTTGGAAGGGTGTAAAATATTCAGAGTATTTTTACTGTGTACATAAGGATTGGCCTATCCCATTACAAAAACATAGTAATGTGTTTTTTTTCCACTCAGAAATTCTAAGTAAATTTTAGAAGGATTTTCTTTTTTTTCTTTTTTTTACATTTTATTAGTTTATTTAAAAAAAAACATTGAGGAATGAACTAACGACCTTCATCTTGGGAAACGGCCAGTCTACCACCTGAGCTATGCCACTTCTACTGTTTGCTGATATTCAAAAGGAGACCAAATATTTTACTCTCTTGCAAGTGTAAATTTTACTCTGTTTAGAGTGGGACCAAATAGACTCTTTTTAGTGTAAAATGTACTCTAAAAAATGTACACTTCGCTTGGATTAACCGTTAAATAATGTTGCTTTACCATCCCAAAGAAGAGTTTAAAGACGTGATGGCGATAAATGCGTATGTGATGCTTGGTCATCATCCAAATCAGTGGCTTGTGAGATGAAACCAGTTGAAGAGCTCAGCGTGAGAAAAGACAAAATGAAACACACCCAACTTCCCGGAAACAGACATTTATTTTTCATGCTAACCTCCTGCATAATTCAAAAGCTATCTGTTGCTGATGGACGACAGCGTTTAGTGAGGAACCAGTTCAAAACCCAAGAGTCACTCGCATCACCTGCTACAATACCATCTGTACAAGCTTTTCATGCGTCTGCTATTCATAAATGTTCAATGGTTCTTTTCATGTGCTGACGAGCGTTGGCTTCAGTCAGCGTGGCGCTATAAATAAACCTGCTTAAAATAAACGTGCCCGACCACCGACACGCCGCTTGAAGTTTCAAAAACATAATTCATAGCTCAGACAATACAGAGGAGAAGATGCTACTCTGTGGAGAATATGGCTGAGATCTTAATCAATTGTCCAATTTATGGCCGAGTTCCGTTCCTATAGCGTCGGTAGTCCAATCTGTGTCTTTATACTATTTAGGCCTAGATATAAAACAATCAAATGAAAAACAGCAAGTATGGCGTTATGGTGTTGTTTAGTTCACCGTGCACCGATCATAAGCTCATAAAACCAATACCATCATAAACCGAGTAAAGTTTCTTTTGGGGAACGGGTTCAAATAGTTCAGTCGACTGTCTAAACACGTAAAGTCGAAAAACCGAATGTCACCTAATAAGTAAAAACTGACAAATTTATGACGCTCACTACAGAAACGTGTCACTTGCCAAAATATTGGGGAGAGTGTTGTGATATTTTTAAAGGTTGATGCATTTTGGTGACGAGTCATTGCAATTTTTTATGTCTATGTTGCGTTTTAGACTCTCATCTTTACCGCAGTGTGCTCGGCTCTCGTTGTTCACAAATACGGCCGTACATATTTTACAAACATGTAATGCCAATACAAAAAAAAAAAAAAACCCTAAATGTGTGGAATCAATTGGTGTTTTTTTTTTTTATTATTATTTTTATTATTATTATTTTTATTTTCTTCTCAAATCGGTAAAATTACCGAATGAACAATACTGAGCTCACCAGAGAAAAAAATTGTGTTTTTTTATTTGTACTTCATCCATCAGTGTTTTTTTTTGATGATGTCAGGCTCACGTGATAAAAACATATGGAATATGTCTTCATGTCGTCACAACCTGTCCCAGCAATAACAACAATGACCAACAGAGGGAGACGGAATGGGAAGCCTGGCGGTTCACCAATTAGCGCCCTGAGTTTTTTAGATCTGGAAAAAGTCAAAAATAAGGGGGAAGGGCAAAGAGGGGAGAACCCCCACCCCCCTTACACACACACACACACACACACACACACACACACGCACGCACACACACACACACACACACACACACACACACACACACACATCTGCTTTATTTTGAAAGAGGCCTGATTTTGGTCTGAATTTCCATTTCCTCACATTTTTTTCTCTCCCCTCAACCCTGCCATGAGCCGTGTATAGATTGTCACTTGAACCATGTCGCCGTGTGAATCCATTTGGACAATTGTGCACTCGCAGCTCCGTGGCTGTAGTTTGGGGAGGGCCCTTTTGTGTTCCAGCATGTCTGCTCCAATGTGCAAGGTCCATGAAAGGCACGCTCGAATGGTGCCGAAGAGTCTTCTTCTGGATCGATGGACACATTTTCCCCTACACACTCCAAAATCTTTTTTTTTTCTTTTTCTGGAGAGCTCAGTATTGTTAATTCGGTAATTTTACCGATTTGACATGTCACACTCCAAAGTCTTGTCTAAAGTCTTCCCAGAAGACTCAAAGCTGCATATTTTTCCCCTTTTCTTTTGTCATCCTTCTGTACAAACACTACTTCCCATGTTAATTAAACAACAGCAATCAGTGCCACATCCAACGCGAGTTAAACCAGCAGCACTGACTGACTTGCTTTAATTACTACTGACGCATACAAACGAGCGGCAAGCGCTTGTGTGTACATTTCGGTGTTTGAGACTCACACAATTAAAAACACATCAGTTCCTAAGTAAACAACGCATTCATCATACATATTGCCAAGCAAAGTATCATTAGTTTGTTGAAGCTAACGTGAGTTCATTATGTCAGCGTTGGGCTGCATGCGCCGCAGCCTCGTAATTGGGCTTTTGAAAAATGGCGCCGGACTCCTGTGAATTGTTAAAAGTGCCAGGAGCCAATTTGCTTGTCCAGACCAAAATTAATAAGATGGGATCTGCCAACCCTCGCTAACAAACTTGACAGGCAACGCCCTGATTAAGCCTTAGCGTCGCCTAATTACGCTCACCTCGCTTTAACTTTTCACATTGCGAGTCCCCGAGCCCGCTACGCCGCCCGAATCGCAAATGGACGTATGACTCGTGGGCATCCGCTCGTTTACAATTTGGATTTTCCATCAAGGTTTTAGTGGAGTGCTGACAAATTGACTGGAAATAAATTCAATCGAAGACATTTGCGGGGGCATTAAATCCAATCAGCGCTAACTTATTGGGGGGGGGGGGTGGCGGATGAGCGCGCTCGCTGCAGTGGTGTAATTAGGCAAGTGGAAAAGCACACGTCATCAGTATGCAGCGATGATGAATCATCATAGCACATCACGTCAGCGGGAAAAACTATTTACACTGCTAATTGAAGGGAATGTGTGCAGGCCTCGTTGCTATTCACAGCGTACATTCATAATGCCTGGATAATTGAAGTGCAAATTAGGTTACTGTATTTGCTTTCATTATTGAACTTTCGCTTCTAGAGTTTTTCATTGCACCCCGCAACTTATCAGCTACATCGATCAATCGGGAAATGACTTGGATAAAGTTTTGCTTCTGTCCATGTATTGGGTTAGGGTTAACCTAACCCTAAAACCTTGTATAAAAAATAAAAAATAAAGGACGTTTACGGCTTGAGAACCCTCATTACAAGAAATCAAGTCCATAACACTTAGAAGGTGATTGACAGAAAAAAAAAGGAAGGTGATTGACAGCTTCGTCCAGTGAATTCCTCCTTTCTTGATTGTCTGCTGAAATGCAGCAACATATTTGAAGTGAGTTGTTATTATGACATCTGGCCCTAAATACATACACATATAATGAATGACATAAATTTATTTTCATTATTTTTGTAATCTGATTCATGATTATTATATACTATTTTGGTTGTTTTTGTGAAGTTTCCATAGTAAACGCTTCAAACGATGCAAGTCAAAGTGTTTAGTAAGCTAAGAAATTGAAGTAGAAACATAAACTGTCTTTTATATTAATTCATGGTTCATTTTGGAACTACAAATTATTTTAATAATCGATTCATCCTTTATTTAAAAAAAACATGATTGCAAATTGACAATAAATGGAAAATACACAAGCATAAATTTATTCTGACTCTGTTACTTTTTTTTAGTAATTAATTTCATTTCCTCATTTCTAAGTCTATGTCGAGTTTTTGCGTAAATACGCTTATAAGTCTATAACGTTAAGTCCACTTTTGTCACGAACATGGCATATCCTCTTGACAATTACCCTTTCGATCAAGGTGCCGCGATATTGCGCAGGGAATTAAGTATTCGTCGCGAGATTGTTATCAGACCGCAAATAGATATGCTGGCATATTATTTTCATACACAACTTAATCCGTCCTTACATTTGCAACATTACCGGCGCTGTAGTCATGCCTTCACGTCATATATTGTGTGTTGCGCTCCGCTTTTTTAAAAAAAAAATTTTTTAATAACCGTTTGAATAACGTTTTTGTATTTCATGTCAAGTCAAGTGTGCTCCTCCCCCGCAGGATTGCCCCTAAATGAAATGAATTAATGAGCTACAATTCAACAGGTTTCCCCTGTAATATTACTGTGATTGCAAAGGACTACATTTATTTATTTATTATTACATTTACGCATTGACCCGGTTCGAGCAACGTTCTCCCACACCGCCTTCCTCTATGTGGAGCCGCTGCGGTGTTTTTTTTTTTCTTTCTAAAAAACATGTTCCAATTTGCCATATGATCGCATTGAGATTTTCAGTTGAGAGGGGTACAAAAAAAACAAACAAAAAAAAAAACATTCCCGTTGCCATGGTGATTCGACCGGGCTCCATTGATGTGGTCTTTTTAGTGTTTTAGTGCTAACTCCAGGTGAAACTACTGTGCATTGATATAAATACCTCAAATCAGCTGTCCTGGAATAAAAAAAAAAAACGCAGTTTCCTCATTTGCTGTTCAGGATTAGTCTCGGTGTTTGTTGAACGTGCTTTGTGAAATGGACCCCTGTTCGTGGAAGACTACAGAAATCTGACAAGATTTACTGTTTAGAAGCTGAAAATCTGATGATTTGGAAAGAAAAAAAGGTATCCGGATGATGAATCGATTACCAGAAGTAATTGATTAATTGGATAATCGATTAGTGTAATCCTAACCCATAAGGCCAACACCTGCATGTATAATAAATCTGATATTGTTAATTGTCATACAGATGACTTTTCTTTTGTGTATTTGTCAATATATAATAATTTATAAATTGCAATGTTGAGGAAAAAAATGGTCAAACTCGTCCAGCCCAAGAGTAGGCGTACCCATTAAGTGTCCTGTGTGTGTGTTTGTGTGTGTGCACACGCGCTTGTGGCCACCCCTCCGTGTGCATGTGACATTGGGCGTCCCACTATTATCTGTCCGCCTGCGGGCATGTTCAAGGAGGCCGGTGTCAGTTAGACTTGCCGCTTATATCGTCAGAGGTGTCAGACTGTTGGCCTCCCCTCTGGCCGCCATCTTTCTTTGCATGCGTGTGTGCGTGCGTGTCACTGTATGTGCAGCAACTGATTCATGGGATGTCATGTTGCTTCCTTCTCAATGCGGTGGGACGGGGGCCCGATTGAAGTCTAATAACTGTCAACTGTTGTCATACACACTCACACACACACACACACACACACACACACACACACACACACGCACACACACACACAAAACAACCTCTGGCGCTTCCTGACATCTTCTCAGATTTATTGATCTGAGTTATAAAATCCGCCATGTGCACTCCATCTTTTCCACAACTGCCGCAATAAAACACAATCTGCGCATCATCAACCATTTTTTTGGTATCGGTAAAGGAATCAATCATCCATTTATCAGTTTGACTCACACAACTCAAGAGCTTGTAAATGCTGTCGGAGAAAGTAAAATGGCTTCCATGATGTTAATGCTGTTTATTTATGAGCGTCATGCAAATCTGGTAGCGCTCACGGTACGAGTCCTTATTCCGGCTTTCTCCTCTCAGGCTGCTATTGATCGGCCGGCCGCATCAGTGGAAGCATATGGACGATTGGCTTCTTGATTGATTCCTGTCATGCAGCCCGGCTCTGTTCACCGGAGATAAATGATGCCGCAACACCGAAAGCAAATAAATCCTCTGCCCATCTATCACCCCTTTGAGCATCCATTTTCTTCAGCGTCTTCCTCGCCTCTCATCACTGTCCTCGTCACTCTTCACGTTGCCTTGCTGGATTTTTTTGGGGCAGGATTTATCGGCGTGGTGTTCCGGATCAAGTTTATGTTCCCTTTCGGGGCTTGTTAGCCTCATTTGAGCTGTTCGCACAAAAGTCAAGCAGAGACAAGCTGTTAGGGTTCTTTTGTCTCTGCAGCAGTCTTTGGACCCGCAGACATGTCCGATTTGACAGGTTATATCCTGCAGATGCTGCATTTGAACTTGAGGCAAACGATAACGAGGCTTTCACAGTCGGCGTTATGTTTGGAATTTGTTCATCGGTTGCACAAATCGGTTATTAAATTAATGATTGAGAGTAGAATGCTTGCTTTCTGCTGCCGGTCTCACAATGAAAGCATAATTTGGTCTGGTGGGTGGTGGGTGGTGTCTGGTCGGTGCTGGATTTCACTTTCCTTTCTTTTCTTTGGTCCTTCCTCGGGTCTCCTGACGGCCTCACGACTCTGGGTGGATTCTGAAGTGTTCGGTTTAGGTGAACGGTAAGGGATTTTTTTAATAGGTTTTAGGTGAACCAATGCGTACACACTCACATACAAAATAAAAAAATATAAATAAAATAATAAAAAACAAGAGAGCAATGATGATGACATGTCAAATCGGTAAAATTACCGAATGAACTGAGCTCTCCAGAAAAAAAAAAAAAGTATAATTTGATGGGTGCCATTCATTTTTCACAGAAAACAGAGACATAGTCTTGTAAGAAGCTGCACTTGCTAGGGTTTAGTTCCTCACGTAAAAAAACCGGGTTTGTGCATGCAGATTTTTTTTATTTTGTTCTGCCGCCCGTTTATTTTTAGTGTAATTTCCAGGAGGCCGCTAGACGGAAGAGCACTATTATGTTTATGTCAATTCGAAAGAAGATGAGTGAAAACAGGAAGTATTTCAAGTACAGGCTAGTTTTTGCTGAAGATTATTGAATGTGAAATCCTATCTCTGCATTTTAAAGCTACAGAAAGCAAATGCTGTGGATTCATTTTATGATGTACATCTTGATGTATGTATAATGTGAGATGCCAAGTTTACCCATTGCTCCAAACCACTTTAGATAGGATTCACTTGCAGGCAATATTTACAGTGTATGACTTTTGGTCTTTTTCAATCTATCTACAGTATCTTGAATGTGTTTTAGTTAGCTGTCCTGTTTTACCCACAATTAAAAAAGAAGAAGAAAAAAAGCATGGTTCTATTTTCAGCCTGCAGGGTGGGACAGCCTGCTTTAGAGGACGGCACGTAAATCAGGGGCTGTAACTTACAAACTTAATTCCTCAATGGATAAATGTAAGCCACAAGCTGTCTGCATAAGCCTCATTGTCAACACCACATAAGCCCGGGATCATTCACACTATGTCAACTGTGAGTTGCAATCAGACGAGTGGAACATTTTTCACTGTGCAGCCTGAAAAAGGTGAAAATTGAGTCTGTTGTCGGTGCAGGCTTTGGATGGTACGGCAACAAAGAAAGCTTCCCGTTCAGAATTTTGAAAGCATAATGTTGTGCACTCTTAAATGTGCTGGGAGCTATTGAAGTTGTCTATGGTGAACTGACTTTGAAAACACACATCAGTCCCTCTTGTCGTTTAAGGTGCGAAAGCACAACCCAATGGCATCGCAGGTTAAATGCATTGACAAAGCGCTAATGTGTTGATTCTCGCAAGGGCACAGACCGCTCGTTTAAGAGAGGTTAAGGGAACAAAAATGAAAGTTGGCAGTGATTTGGCTTGTTGGCCAAGGGCGCCAAAGCACAACAGACGCGTCGCCTTTGTCTTGTCTCCGGGGCTGTCGATGGTCAAATATCGATTTGACGTTCCCCGGCCCAGGAAATGAGGTCTGGACAAAGATGTCAGCTGGCCGATAACAAATTCCAAGCGCAGCCGGCGTGATTGATGGTCTGGAGATATCTATGCAAGGGTGGCATAATTGATATTAAGAATGAGGCATTTATTTATTCACCCCTCCCAGCTCTTATTCCATTGCGAGACAGCGTGAAATGATGTGTTTAACAGTTGAGAGGCTAAAAGCTGCCACGTTTAATGCGTCGTCCCCGTACGCAAGGATTCTATGCAGCATGTCCTTCCTTCCTTTCCTCAGTCTCTCCTTTGGTCTCTTGAGGTCTCCCTGATTTGTTGGAATTTAGATGTTTCTGGGGTTGGTGAAGGACTCTGGTTGGTGGCCTGATGGGTGGTGTCTGGTCGGTGCTGGATTTCACTTTCCTTTGGTCCTTCCTCGGGTCTCCTTACGGCCTCACGACTCTGGCTGGAAGTGTTCGGTTTAGGTGAACGGTATGGGATTTTTTTGATAGGTTTTAGGTGAACTAATGAATACACACACGCACATACACATACTCACCCACATACAAAAAAAGAGAGAGACCAATGATGATGACATGTCAAATCGGTAAAATTACCGAATGAACAATACTGAGCTCTCAGAAAGAAAAAAAAAAAAAAGGATTCTATGCAGCATTGGTGTGCTTCCTAGTCATCTGCTACCTCCGCCAAGGTTTTCAGGTGTGTGTCTGGATTAATTTTGACTTTGGGCGGTGCTTATGTAAATTAAGTTATATGCCCTTGACAGAGGTCTGTCTTATTTTATTTTATTTTTTTGTTAAAAACACTTCTTCCTCCCAAACATTTCCCTTTGGAATTTGAGTTTTTTTTCTCTCTCTCTGGAGAGCTCAGTATTGTTCATTTACCGATTTGACATGTCATCATCATTGCGCTCCATTTTATTTATTTATTATTATTATTTTGTCTGTGGGTGATTATGTGTATGTGCGAATTTGAGTTTGACGGCAGGTTGAATTTGCAGCAGTACATTTCCATTTTCTGTCTTGATGCCCTCCCATCCATTTGATTTGCTTCTCTCCTTCCACGCTTAAGTTTGCAGTGCGAGCCCGTGTTTTGTTTGAAGCAGCGGGGAGCTAACCGTTGTCGGCGTGCTTATATAGGAGGACGCTGCCAGGGCTTATCCTCTGAGACTGGGGGTACACGGTAAATGCAAATGTGAAACTGCCGCTATTCCCCTTTCATGTTTGTAAGAAGCATAAGAAAAACTCATAGAGGAGTTTGTGGGGGAGGTTCGACGACGGGAAAATAAGTATAAAATAGCTCATATTAAAAGAATTTCTCAGCATGCCAAATTCTGAATAGTTCGGAGATGAATGAAAATGTCCAATTAACCGTGAACCCACTTCGTCCCCGTCTTCACATATACAGTAGAAGTGAATGTGCTGTCTGAAGAATTTATTCAATCTCTGCGGATGTTGATGGAGGCACTTAAAATCTTTTCACGTCAAATGCTGCTGATTATTAAGCCTTTTTCTACAAGTGCTTTTTTTTTTTTAAGTTCGTTTCCTAATTCATCATCTTTCTGTCCGAGACAGCTCATCTGTTTTGCGTTCTATTTTCTATTACTAAAATGTCTGGGATCTCATCCATCAGTCAGTCAAATATCATTAATGTAATGACACTGACTAGAGCCCAAACCTCCACCACGGGAGACTATTTTGACCGAAAAATGTCAGAGATCTGGGAACGGGTTTAAATTGTGGGGAGGAAAAAAAGCACAAAAGCAAACCTCAGACATTTTGATCTGGACCGGCTTTAAACTACAGTTTTTTTCCCCATGACACCATTTTCTAACGACTAACTCACAACTGTACCAATTAAAAGATAATAATGCCTTGGAGGAGGTAATTAGATCAAACTGATCCTGCGGTCTATAGTACAAGCTGATTCATCCCCGTCTGATGACCAATGCCTTCTGCATGCTGATTCATCCGTCGCATAGTCACAGACGAGCACGAGGACCGATGACTTATCTGCAGCGGGTGCAAACAAACGCCGAGTAATGGGCAAACAACCACGCGGCCATTATCACTCTCCTGCAGAGCGCTCGCCAACCGCTATCTGGGCCCTTTTTGTCACACTCATCCGCTCAACAACATTGCCAGATTGAAATTCATCTTAAAGGGTAGCGAAGGTGTCCTGGTGACTGCGGTGACCGCCATGGTGTGCTGACGATGGGATTCTTTCAGTCCAAAATAATCAGCTGTCATAAAAAATAAAAATAAAAAATCCTCACCCAACTCTCGGGGATTAAGGTGATATATTTTGGTGATATATTTTGGATATATTTTTTGGATAATATTTTGGTGATATTTTGGAATATATTTTGGTTGGTGAAGGACTCTGGTTGGTGGCCTGGTGGGTGGTGTCTGGTCGGTGATGGATTTCACTTTCCTTTCTTTTCGTTGGTCCTTCCTCGGGTCTCCTGACGGCCTCACGACTCTGGCTGGAAGTGTTCGGTTAAGGTGAACGGTACGGGATTTTTTAATAGGTTTTAGGTGAACTAATGAATACACACACACTCACACGCACATACACATTCTCACCCACATACAAAAAAAAAAAAAAAAAAAAGAGCGCAATGATGATGACATGTCAAATCGGTAAAATTACCGAATGAACAATACTGAGCTCTCCAAAAGGAAAAAAAAGAAAAAGGAATTGGAATATTCCACCAAATTGCAACCGGTTTCTGGCAACTATGATGCATGAATGTGGATGTGTAGCAAGTTCCAAGCTTCCATTCCAACTTACAAATTTTCATTCCAAATTCCAGCTTAGGGTGGGATGGGGTACCCGGGACTGACCCCCCCACCCCCAATGCCCGGGCCCCGAGTTACGTGGTCCGAAGTTTGGGGGGCCTCCAGAGGACCAACACTTCCCGGACCTGTAACCTTCACAACCCAGAAAGTCCTGTGTAAATTGGCCGATGGTGAGACGAGATGCCCAAAACGAGTGATAAGGATGAGCTGACTTGCGCTTTAAAACATATTTTTTTAATTTATTTATTTATTTTTCTGGAGAGCTCAGTATTGTTCATTTGGTAATTTTACCGATTTGACATGTCATCATCATTGCTCTCTTTTTTGTTTTTTGTTTTTTTTGTATGTATATGTGCGTGTGTGTGAGCTGACT